>NC_138760.1:31378214-31978214 GCF_965113315.1 Podarcis vaucheri
CAAATCTAAAATAGCAAGAAGCTGCTGAAGTTTCACAAACAGTTTAAGAGGGTAGAAAGGTCTCCTTCCTAATTTTCAGAAGATATTTTTCTCTCCCCACCCCAATCTGCTCTGGAGTTATCAAATGGTTCTGGTGGCAAACTGAAAGGGATGGCTTGGATAGTGCCGGGAGAGTTAAATATAGAATTGTATGCAAGTGCTTCACTGGTGGCTAGAGATAAGAAGCAAGCTGATTCTGATTATTTCGAACAGGGAAGTAGCTTCCCTCAGGTGAGACTTGAAACTTTAGGGGAGGAAACTGATGCAACTGTGTGGGGCAAGGCTGACTTCTTAAATCAAGGGTGGCTAATGTTTGCCACCCCCCGAGGGCTGCACTTGATAGCCATTCCTCCAAGAGCCATGTGTAGCAATGGGTGAGGCCAATGTATGCAGGCATGAAGGCATGCACACACATGCACACATACCTCCCCTAGAGATCACACACACATAGACTCATTATACATATAGCACACCCACTCTCCAGATGTATGGGATTTGCTCCCTTTTTCTCACAAACACTTGCATGCAGTCAACAGTATTCCGTACACTGTTACACACAAACACACATGCAAATGTGGACATACACCAACACATACTGGAGTGGGGTATGACTGGAAACATTTTGTGCAAAGTAAAAGGCAGCATTGCAGAGTTTCTTTGATTGTAGTGCTGTGGGCCCATGGAACTCAGCACTGAGATTGAAGATTTAAAAAACCCAAAAACCTTCTGCCTCCTCTTTAGAGAGAAGCTCTGAAGAGCAAGCAGAGGAATTTCATCACCAATCTTAGAACAAGCACCACAGCACTAAAACCAGAGTAAGAGCTAAAAGGCAACACTGAGCTGGGGGTGGAAATGCTGCCTTTTTGTCTTAAAGAGCAGCAAACAGCTTTATCTTCAATCTTACAGTGCTAAAAACTGGAGATAAATGATCAATCTCTTACTGTCCATCTTTAAAAAGCACATAGAGGGATATTTTACCTCTGATAAGCCCTCTACCTGCTCTTTAAGATTAAAGCAGCAGGCAGAGGGCTTATCTCCAATCTCAGCGCTGTGGTGCTTTAGGGCTGTGATGAAAGATAAAAACAAAATCACCCATTTCACAATAGATTTTATCTCCCAATCAGATTGTGTGATGAAATTGCAGGGGCCATTTCCTGTTGCTTGGTGGGCTGGATTTAGCCTGCAGACCATATGCTTGCCACCTCAGATTTAAAACATTCAGAAGGTCTACCAAATTCACTCCTGGGGCCTACAGATACAGCTGCTGTTGGGACTGTTATAGCCTATCCTGCTACACATTGCTACTGCTTATACCATGTTTGACTATTTGTCCATATAGTCCAGTGTATTTACCATCACTTACAGCCTGATCCTTACACACATTATTTTTCCCTTCTCTCTTTCTTTTTGCCTGTCCTTTCCATGGTCTCTGCCCAAACCTATTTTTCAGTTTGCTTGGGGAGGGAGGTAAAGCAGTACCTAAGCAAAGCCAAACCAAAACATGCAGTATTGCCTGCAAGAGATTTGTTTGTATTTTGACTGTCACTGGCAGCTACAGGCTATATAGCCCAACAAGATGGAGAGCTTCCATATCTCCAAGTGTGCGTGTTGTGTGTGCTAACATGCAATGCCGAGAGAAATTTTGAAGCTTAAAAAAACAAAGAACAAATATTTATCCACAGGAGATTGTTTAAAGGGGGGGGGGAGAGAAAATGTCATTGCATGAGAACATAAGAGCTCTGTTGGATCAAACCCAAGCCTATTTGGTCCAGCATTCTATTGTCCACTGTGGTAGCCCGTGAACAGGGCAGGTGGCCAACAGCCTACGCCCAGACTTGTTCCCCAGCCACTGTTATTCAGAGACATACAGGTCCTGGAGGTAATATACAGCCATCATGACTAGTAGCCATTGGTGGGCTTATCCTCTATGAAGTAGTCTAATAATCCTCGTTTTAAAATTATTTAAGATGGTGGCTTTCTTCATGCCTTGGGGAATTGGATCCCATGGCTTAGCTATGTGTTGTGTGCCAGGGTCATTCTTCCTGCCAACTGAGGCCCCTCACCAGCTTGCATTCTGCCACAATCGATTTCAGGTTACAGTGGTACCTCAGGTTAAGTACTTAATTCGTTCCGGAGGTCCATACTTAACCTGAAACTGTTCTTAACCTGAAGCACCACTTTAGCTAATGGGGCCTCCTGCTGCTGCCGCGCCGCCGGAGCACGATTTCTGTTCTCATCCTGAAGCAAAGTTCTTAACCTGAAGCACTATTTCTGGGTTAGCGGAGTCTGTAACCTGAAGCGTATGTGTCAGGGGTTCAGGAGCAGAGGCGAGGGCAAGGGAGGAAACAGAGAGCGAGGGGGAGGAGGCAGAAGAAAAGATGAGTGATGACGACGACCCGAGATCTCCGAGTCTTTCCAGTGAATCAGAAGATTCACAGGAAGGAGCGCCAGTGGCCAGAGCAAGGGGGGAGCTTAGGGGGACACCCCAGGAAGAAGGGTCCAGAGGGGGCTCAGAGAGCAGCAGTTGGAAATCGGGGCCAGCATCACCACCAGAACGCAGTGGAGAGGAAGGGCGCCAGGTACCGAGCTCTGGCAGCTCGCAGCAGGAGGGAGGGTATGAGTCAGGAGTGGCCACACCTCCATCGGGGAGCGAGGAAACGGTCAGGCGGCAAGTGGAAGGTTGGGCGTGCGCGCCAAGTTCAAATACACAGGAAGGTGGCGCAGTAAGCAGCCCGGAAAGGGAGCCAGGTCCTAAAGCCCGACGCAAGGAGACAGAAGGGTCCGGGGGGTCAGCGTCAGAAGCGTCCAGAAAGGAAGAGACCACGGGGGGCAGTGGGACCCAGAGAAGAACGGTTAGGCGGAAAAGGTGGAGTAAGGCTAGGGTACTTAGCTGGTGTACAGGGGGCGGAGACTCAGACGGAGCTTCGTCGGTCTAACCCATAAGACGTAGAGCTGCACGCAGCAGCTTGAGAATGGAAACTGTAACTCAATAAAGACTTTTACAAAGTGACCGCTGGCTAGCGTGATCCTCTGTGAGCTAGGATCTTGAAGCAGCTCTGACAGTACGTAACCCAAGGTACCACTGTACTTTTATGGGACTACAACAAATGGCTGAGAAAAGGAATTAGCATGCTTTCCTCTCCACATCTTTCCTTTGTACCCACCACCATGACATTTGTACGCTGATCAAGCTAGCAGTGGCAGGTTAGGGCTAGCGACATGGCAGCTTTAAGAAGAAAGTTGCTCACATTGCTCTCAGAAAATGATAATCCGTACTGCCTTTGACCTGGTTGCTCCACCTTTGGCCAAGTCAGATCAAAGCTGTCTTTTGGTTGGAGGTTCTTCCTGCTCCCTTCCTGCCTCCTGCTTTTGCGGCTCACATTTTCCTATCTTTTCCTGCCCAAAGATAACATGTTTTACAAGCCAATAACTGTTCCCTGACCTTCCCCGGAGACAGAGACTAAGGCCTGCCATGTGAGAACGTTCCCCTTCACTTTGATCTTGGCCGGCTTGGCCCCGTCCTTCCTGTCCTCCCCAGCAAAGCTCATTTATCACCCTGCTCTCTTACGTAGAATGGAAGGCACAACGGGGCTGACATCGTTTATCGCCGCAACGTTATTGATGACCTTTCAAAGCTTGCTCAGGGCACCGCTCCACTCCAACACTCCTGAATTATGAGGTCATCAATTATCCAGGTAAATAAATGAGGTTTTCCAGAGCCCCGATCCGTTACACACCCACTCTCCAACCCACACCCACCCCAGTTTTGTACTTACAGTTCAAGTTCTTTAGCTATCAAACTAATTTTCCCTTCTGACCTTTTCCTGCTGGTTGGGAGAGAGAGGGAATCACTGAGTTTCTGGGTTGGTGCTGGACAAGAATAGCGCCTGAAAGGGTGACGAAGTTAAATCCTGAAATATATTGGGAGCCATGAGTCGAAGATACACTAAAGGTGAAGATGAAAGTCACCAACGCAAGAAAAAATCATCCTGAAATGAACAGGTTGACATGCACTGTAGTAGCTCTCTTCTGATCTAGGAGATGAACACGTTCAATAAATCCATGCAGTCAAATGTACAGAAGGCTGAGATGGTATGCAAGCACCTGTCAAGGTTGGGGTGAAAACCTATGGAATTTATTCCAGTTCCATTCTTCTGTATGAGCAATAGGGTATGGGGAGAGAGGACAAAAGAGGTGAGTGTAACCAGCGCAGGATTCAGGGAAGTGCGGGAGCTTCTCCTGCACAGGGCACCAAGCCGAGGGGGTGAAAAATTGAGAAGATTCATAATTGAGACGATCCATTTGGGGGGCGCCCAATTTTGGGCTCACACAGGGTGCCATATTATGAAATATTACCAAAACCCATCCCTGGTGTAACAAGCATGGGAGATGCTTTATGTTTGCAGACCCTGCACCCCAACTCAGCTTTACTTTCATGTCATTGACCTCCCTTCCTCTCTCAGCTGCTTCTGAAATTCCAGCATGGACAATAGGAATGCGTAGCTGTAACATATACACAAGAATGAGGGCCCATTCTCTTGGCTTATATTAGCAAAATATAAGTAACCTGTAGAATTATTGCTGAACAAGACCATCTAATCAGACGGTGGCCTACCAGATGCCTCTGAAAATTGGTGGCTTTGGTTCCCTCCAACCAGGAGCCACTGATAGACTTTACCTTCATGAACTTGTCCACTGAAAGTTACCCAAGTGATGATTACCATGCAGCGGGGCAGCTAATTCCTTCTGATAGTCTCACAGAGAGCTACCTACAGTCAACTGCAAAAAGCTTGGGACAAGAGTTCAAAGGCATGAGCCGCCCTGTTTTATCTTTTTCTCAGTAAAGGGAAAGAATTCAATGGCCCAGCAGTGAAAGCTTGGATTTAGTATACTAATAGTGATCTCAATTGCCTGGGCCAGATTCAACTAACTCCCTTGAGAGTCAGTACAATGAATTCTGGTAGCTCGATGGGGCTTTCTACCCCTCCTGCACCCACCTCCATTTTGATTATGCCATTCCATAAAGCACCCTGTACAGTGATGGCATGACAATAAAAAGGCTCCCCCTTCCTCACCCTGTAACACACAAATACACACCCTTTCATATTTGGAATTATGTTTTCCTTGAAGCAGCACTGTGTCAAGCGAATTGTGTGGGCAGATCTTGGTATCATTTCCTCACTTTCCTCCCTTCCAATGCTAGGATGGAGCAGCAATGAAGAATCTTTCTTTCCCTGTAAGGTGATATGGCTGCATTCTCAGACTAGACCTCCTCACAGGAATCAATGACAGACTTGTGGCTATCAGAAGCACTTCAGAAGCAATCTCTATTGAGATGCAGATTTTGACTTTTCATCAGGTGACACACTTTCCCTGAAGCACTAAGGGGAACAAAGCTCTCTAATTACTAGCAGTGATGGGGGGAAAGGCAGAAGAAAGGTCAGGGTCTACTTATGACAAGCAGTTTTGGGAGGGGGGCATGGGCTCTCACTCTTCCAAGGGCTTGGGAGGACTTAGGAGGCAGGTGCCAAAAACCTCCATAACTAGCAGGGAGGGGAAGACAGATGACTGACCTTGGACAGTAGTAGCAGGAGGCAGCTTGAGGACAAGGTCCTAGCTGTGCTTTGAAAAATGCTTCCAAGGCCTTATCTTGCTTACTATTTTTCTGAAAAGAAGGACACTAGCATCATCATCACCTACCGTATATCTCATAGCCAAATGCCTCTTAGCATTCAAGGACAAAACCCTCTCTGCCCCATACTTTACTACAGAAACAAGTTCTGTTTAACCTATTAGCACCGACATTTCTCCAACAAAAACAGGGGCATTCTATTCAATGCTGCTGCTGCTACTACTAATTGTATTATTTATACCCCACCCATCTGACTGGATTGCCCCAGCCACTCTGAGCAGCTTCCAACATGTATAAAAACACAATAAAACATTAAACATTAAAAAAAACTTCCCTATTCAGGGCTGCCTTCAGGTGTCTTCTAAAGGTTGTATTATCTCCTTGTCTCGGGGGGGGGGGGTGTCACATAAATTCATACCTGCCAAGATTTCTCCAATGAAAATAGGGGTGTCCTAAGGAAAAGCAGGACATTCTGCAATCAAATCAGAAACTGGGATGGCTTCTGTAAATCCAGGACTGTCCCTGGAAAACAGGGGCACTTGAAGGGTTTGCAAAATACGGGAGGGGGGAAAGGATTTTGGGGTGTGGGGAGCAGGCAAGGCAGAACCAGAACCGCCTTCTGTTGGCATCAGTCTACACACACAAAAAAAATCACAGAATACTTAGAATGTGCAGAGTGTGTTTCATTAATGGCATTCTTTATCTGTTGCCCGCAAACCTGGGATTAGCTTAAGGGCATGATTCCCAGGCTGGCCCATTTTAAGCTGGTTTTTCATACATAATTAGAACAAAACAAAAAAGGATCCACGCTGAACTGAGTCAAGCATCCTGCTCCTAGTAGCCTGTGAGATGCCTCTGTAAACCCACAAGTAGGACATAAGCACAATAGCACTTTCCTGCTCTTTGGGCCCCTATCAGCTGGTATTCAGTAGCAAAGAACATAAGAATATAGACTGAGGAAGCAGTCGTGTGCTGCCCAATTCCTTGAGAGTAAGTGCTGCTGAAAACAGCTAGATTTGCTTAAGTAAACATGCATAGGTAAAGGTAAAGGTACCCCCTGCCCGTACGGGCCAGTCTTGACAGACTCTAGGGTTGTGCGCCCATCTCACTTAAGAGGCCGGGTGCCAGCGCTGTCCGGAGACACTTCCGGGTCACGTGGCCAGCGTGACAAAGCTGCATCTGGCGAGCCAGCGCAGCACACGGAAACGCCGTTTACCTTCCCGCCAGTAAGCGGTCCCTATTTATCTACTTGCACCCGGGGGTGCTTTCAAACTGCTAGGTTGGCAGGCGCTGGGACCGAGCAACGGGAGCGCACCCCGCCGCGGGGATTCGAACCGCCAACCTTCAAGCCCTAGGCGCTGAGGCTTTTATCCACAGCGCCACCCACGTCCCTAAACATGCATAGCCTTAGCTATAAATCACAAAATGCAGTGGTTAACACAAAGCATGTGTTCTGCGATTGCTGAGATATAAAAACTTCTCCCTCATTATATGTGTGTTTGTGTGTGAGGGAATTCAACACAACTATCCCAGCTGGGCAGATATAATATGAACACTCATATCCTATCAACGACTGCAGCTTTAAGCCCTCTACTGCTTATAATGAGGAGGAAAGAGTACTACATCCATGAGATCTACAGTTCAGTCAGGGTGCCCAAAGCTACATGATCCCATTAAGCCTACAAATCAGAAAACAGGGAGACTCTAATGGAGAAAGAAGCATTTACAAGACAGGGGCCTGCTGGTGAATTAACCTTTCTGTTCTGATTGCCACATAGCGGCTATTTAGTCACCAGCTGAGAACTGGCTAGTAGTTCTTGTCCCTACACTCATAACAGAGGAATCTCCTCCTGAATTTCCTGTTTTTAAAAAAGGGCTTTCCTCATACAGAAAGGAGAGGAGACACAGATAGCCCGTGAGAAAGATGGCAGTTCATCTGCCATATTTTACTGTTTGGTGAAAGCTAGAGACAGAGTTGAAAATGGGGACTTTTTTATTTATTTGCACTCTCTCTCCCACTCTCCTACACACATATGCAAAACAAAACATAAAATTGCAAGGCAGCAAAAAGCAACAAAGAGCAACTTTGGGTGGAGAGCAGGTAAGGAACAACAGCCCCCCATATTAAAAAAAAGGATTAGCTATGAAGAACTGGTACAGCCTCCCTAAAGACTAGGAAGTACCGTGGGACACGTGCCTGCTGGAATGGTAGCTGTGGACGATTTCTAGGAGGTGACAAAAGAGAGAATTGGGAATTGCGAAGAGCAGGGAAGGAGAAGAAGAAATTGACAGAAGGGTGGCATGTAGACTGCCGGAGCCTCCTCAAGGTTTGGCATTCTTCCAGCCTTAAGATTTATATATCAACATATTTAGCAACAACCAGGTAACTAAAGGAGCCCCCCCCCCGAAGCCTAACATTTAGCACAGGCAATGAAGAACTTTTCTGAAAGGGTTTCCCTCCTGGGTGATCTCTGCTGCCTGGAAAATGTAGCAGCCTAGCATCAGTTTTAAAAGGATTGCACGCAGATGTTAGGACTTGCCCACAGCCAGAAGTTTCCCATGGAAAGGGATGGGCCAAGACACAGCAGCATATGGGCTCAACATACACTCCCAGATGGAGTTGCCATCAGCAACTCATCCTCCCCACCTTGCTGCAAAACAGGACAAAAAGGCCAATTAAAAAGCAATACGCAAACATCCCCCTTGCTCCTTCTGTTCCAATTTGTGCTCTTCCCCTTTTTTTTGTTTATAGCGGATAATTGTGGGCACGTCTATTAATCTTTGTAACTCACTTTGTTCCGATCACATTTGTCTTCCCCTTCTTCTATCTGTCCCCCCGCTGAGACCAGGAGTTTAAAATTCCTTCTGGCTATTAATTAAAAGCAAGCTCTCTGTTATAGTAAGTGTACTTGCCACAAATTAATAGCGGCCTTTCTTAATCAAATCTTATCTCCTCCGAACGCACGGTGCGGGAGTTTGGTATCTTGGTCCACCAGGGCATGAAATTTAATTTCCCCTACCCCAATTCCTCACAATTTGGGTCAGATAATAGGAAGGAAGGAAATAAACATCCCAACCCATATCTGGACAACTGTGTTTATGTTTCATGTGAACTCAACTGACACAGACAAAAGCCTTGGAAAAAAGAAGAAGAAAAAGAAGATCAAAACACAGCACCAGAATCATCTCCCCAAAGACATGTTCCATTTCTCAGCCATTTACCTCGTTTAGACACAGCTTCAGCAGACGGCCCTAACATTTTTGCATTATTTAAAGAGTACAGAACGAGCAAATGGGTTTATATTTCCCAACCTGCGTGTGGATTTCAGTAAGTTACAATAACTTCAACCCCCCCCCCCCGGGTCTGTAAGCTTCTGTGGGCAGATGGGAATGTTAACATCGCCCGTGCTTGCTGCATGCTGAGTTCATATGCACTCGCTTGCAAGAAACCCATGGGCTTCACCTCTGGAAACAGGGCAATTTGCCCATACCCCAACTGTGATCTTGCCGTGGGCTTCTGCTGCTTTCCATATTTGACTTCATTGATAGCAGAGGTTATGAGCCGGCAAGTTCCTGGTGCAAAGCTCACCTGAAATCAATAGCTAGCCTTAAATAAGCCACCATCTCTAAGCCTCAGTGTGCATGTCCCCATCTACTACAGCATATTTGGCTTCTCAGGTAGCACAGAGACCCACGACATGAGCTGTGAGCCAGAAAGCTTCTGATATAAATCTCACCTCCGGTTTGAAATCATTAGGTGGCCTCAGGTAAGCCACTGTCTAAGCCATCTTATGATATGCCATCTTCAAATATCTCAAGGGCTATTACATGGAAGAGATTGTTTTCTCCTGCTCTGGAGGGTAGGCCTTGAACCAATGGCTTCGAGTTACAAAAAATGAGATTCCGACTAAACATGAAGGAAAAACTTTCTGGCAGTAAGAGCTGTACGACAGTGGAACGGTCTCCCTCGGGAGGTTGTGGACTCACTTCCTTGGTAGTTTTGAAGCAGAGGTGAGATGGCCATCTGTCATGGATGCTTTATCTGAGATTCCTGCATTGCAGGGAGTTGGACTAGATGACCCTTGAGTCCCTTCCAACTCTACAATTCTATGAGCTTTAAGTCTCTCTCTGCTATGTGGGTAAAATAATATTGATCTAGTTCATATGGTTGTTGTAAGGATTATTAAGGTAATGTATGTGATATGCTTTGCACACTCTAAGGCATTTATTTTATTTATAGTAGTAGTAGTACAGTAGTAGTAGTAGTAGTAGTAGTAAAGGTAAAGGTAAAGGGACCCCTGACCATTAGGTCCAGTCGTGTCCGACTCTGAGGTTGCGGCGCTCATCTCGCTTTATTGGCCGAGGGAGCCAGCATACAGCTTCCGGGTCATGTGGCCAGCATGACTAAGCCGCTTCTGGCGAACCAGAGCAGCGCACGGAAACGCCATTTACCTTCCCGCCAGAGCAGTACCTATTTATTTACTTGCACTGAGTGCTTTTGAACTGCTAAGTTGGCAGGAGCAGGGGCCGAGCAACGGGAGCTCACCCCGTCCGGGGATTTGAACCGCCAACCTTCTGATTGGCAAGTCCTAGGCTCTGTGGTTTAACCCACAGCGCCACCTGCGTCCCTAGTAGTAGTAATTAAATTTATGTACTGTCCTTCATCTGAAGATCTCAGGGAGTTCACAACATAAAAATACAGGATCAAAACACAAAATAAACAGTTAAACAAAAACAAAACACATTCAAAAGGCGATAGAATATTAATCAGCCAAAGGTCTGTTTGAAGAGGAACATTTCTATTATTATTATTATTTTGTTGCTGCCCTTTCAAAACAGAATCCCCTTAGTTCCAGTGAGGGCTTAGAAAAGCAAAGCAAGAATCTGCCCTATACCAAAACCAGCCCATTGGTCCATAGCACAATACTATCTACATTTCTACACAAACTGGGACTAGCTCTCCAGGTTTTCAAGCCCGGGATCTCTTGAGGATTACCTGGAGATGCTGGGGATTCAGCTTGCACCTTTTGTATGCAAATGTTCCTACATGGCCCTTCCTGTGTCCCTAAGAGCAAAGCAGCATATTCATTGAGTGCTCAAAGAAATACATTTTTCAGATGCTGTTTCAGCTTTCAATCCCTGCCAGGAGGCGAGATGTGCAGAGAGTTTCAAAGAAGGGGGCGAAGCGAGAGAGAAAGGGTGAAACCATAAGCAGAAAGAGTAACCCAAGCTTTAGACTAGAGAAGAGTATCAGGAGAGCAGAGGTGACAAGCACACAAACAGAGATGAGAGATCGAGCTGATAGATAAGAGCGAACAGATTCAAAAAACCAAAATAAAAAGCAGTAACTTAATATTGGATTATATGCGGAAACAGGATCCAGTGAAGGGAGAGTGACAAAGCAAAAACACCAGTACAATGAGATACAGGGCAGGGGAGATGGACAGCAAAATTAAGAAGAGAACAGAGGAGGTGAAGTTGAGAAAGACAGCGCTTAAGAATTGTCAAGGTGATTGGCAAAAGAGAAGGAGTATGATACAGTGGTACCTCGCAAGACGAATGCCTCGCAAGACAAAAAACTCGCTAGACGAAAGGTTTTTCCGTTTTAGATTTGCCTCGCAAGACGAATTTCACCTATGGGCTTGCTTCGCAAGATGAAAACGTCTCTCGACTTTGTTTCCTTTGTCTAAAAACAAAGACATGTTTTGTATATAAAGTTAATTTATTTTCCCTTCAATTTTTGAACTGCTCTTTACAGTATGTGTGACTTTAAAGAGCAGTTAATAAACTGTTGTTGTACCAAATTTGGCTTTGTTTGGACTTTTTTTGACCATAGGAATGCATTAATTGATTTTCAATGCATTCCTATGGGATTTCGTGATTCGCAAGACGAAAAATTCGCTAGACGACAAAACTTGCGGAACGAATTAATTTCGTCTTGCGGGGCACCACTGTAATTAGAGGAGGAAGAATCAAGAGAGGCTCCCCCCTCAAAAGCGTGAAAGAAGGGCAAATGCCACAACTATAGTAAAGGAAGAATGGTGAGTGCAAGAGATTTTAATAGAGGAGATAGAAAAGGATCAAGTGCATGAGTCATTGGTTTAGAACAAAGGTGGGAAACCTGAGACACATCCATACCCAGACGTGGTTGGACTGCAGCTCCCATCAGCCCCGGGCATCATGGCCAATGGTCAGGGATGATGGGAGTTGGAGTACTGCCACATGTGGAGGACCACCAGTTCTCCACCCATTTTAGAAGGGTGGGGGAATACAAAGAAAGACCTTCAAAATAAATAGAAATGGAGAAGAGAACTGAAAAGGGGAGAGGGAATAGCAAACAGGAAAGTGATCCGAGGTAGGAAAGGAAGGAAGAGAATTAAAGAAACATACATGATTAGTGGCAACATTATCCGCAAATAAATTGAAGAATGGTATGAGAAGAGGGGCATGGACGAAAAGATAGGTGGAAAAATGAGAGATGAAGGCGATTTAATAAACTTAGTGAAATAGACTTGCCCAGTAGAAAACAAGAGTGGTGGAATGCCCGCACCATGTGTTCTTTGGAAGCAGGACAATACAAGCAAAGACAGGGAAGGGAAGGGGCCAAGAAAGCAAAACAGGTAGTCGAGGGAGAAAGAATCTGAGTTGCTGGAGACCCATGTGGAAGAGAGTTCAAACACAGCAGAATGGGGGGTGGGGGAAGAATGTGTGGGGAGGAACATGTGCCGTATGGGGAAAGAGCTGACCACGAGGAAATATGCATTGGCATCCCATCTGAAAACCCCTGCCTCTTCTCTTCACTGTGGAAGTGAGCAAGTTCATTCTGGCCCAAACCATCCATCTCCTTCTACAATCCCCTCCCCGTACAGATGGCTGCTTGGAAATGAATGAGCAAGGAGACCCTGAACTAAATATTTGTGCCTGCCTGCCTCTCTGCTGCCCGCTGACAGGAAAGTGGCTAATCAATAATAATTGTGAGAGCACATCTGGCATGCTGTCTGTCGGGACAAGCGACAGAAGCTTTGCCACAACTGTGGGTGTGAAGTGGCAGCAGCACCAGATAAGAGGTGATTGCGTGTGACAGCATAGGACAGACACAACCCTGAAAATGTGAGTGTCAGGAGAACACGGCAGATAACCACTGAACATACAGCTGCCTGAACCCCTAGAGGCGCCTTACTCTTTGTGATGTACCGTATTCTTCGTCCCATAGGACGCTCCGTCCCATAAGACGCACCTAGTTTTTTTGGGGGGGAAATAAAGGAAAATTTCCCCCTTTATTTCCCCCCCAAAAGCAGGTTGGGGAAACCGAACCAGGTTGAGGAACAGCGGGATGGCGGCGCTGCGCCTCCCTGCTGCCCCCCGAGCTTGTGGGGCTGGCCCATGTCTGCCCGGCGCGAGGGGCGCTCTGCATCAGGGCGCCCCGCCCGCTGGGGGGCAGGCTGCTATCCGCAGCGTGGGGAGCCTTGCGGGGAACTCCTGCAAGGCTCCCCACGCTGCGGATGTCTGCCGGGCGCGGGGGGCGCTCTGCTTCAGGGCGCCCCTCACGCTGGGCGGCAGGCTGCTATCCGCAGCCTAGACATCCCTGCCGGACCTCCCGCAGGGCTGCCTAGGCTGCGGATGTGTTCCTGAAGCCTGGAGAGCAAGAGGGGTCGGTGCGCACCGACCCCTCTTGCTCTCCAAGCTTCAGCAAAAGCCTGCATTCGCCCCATAGGACGCACCCAGATTTCCCCTTCATTTTTGGAGGGGAAAAAGTGCGTCCTATAGGGCGAAAAATACGGTACATTTGTACATACTATATACTGTAATATGTGTGCTTCCCAGAGAGATAAAAAAGTTACAGGAGCACCCCTTTTCGTAAGGTGCATCCCTTGTTGCACAAACCACTGCAGACTTACTGTGTTGGTGCCGAGTCTGTCTATTTGTGAATTTGCAAGATGGGCAAAGAGAAAGCAAGCAGCCACCCAGATGGACAGGGGTAGTTGTTAGAACAGAATCGGTTCCTTCCAAACCAACCACGTGTCCTTAGAGCAAGGGTAGGTAGCCTTGACTCCAGGGGCTTCAGTCCACTCCGAAATCTCCCATGGCCAGTGGTTTTCAACCAGTGTGCCGTGGCACCCTGGGGTGCCTTGAATGGTCAGGGGTGCCACAGGCAACAATGGCCCCCCATCCTTCTTTCCTTCCCTCCCTCCTCTGATGCCCTCTCGTGTCTCCACCTCCCAAAGCTTGTGCACCTGTTTGTTGCAAGCTCCTGAGGCGAATGTTGCCTCTGGGGCTGGCCAGGGGTGCTAGCTGCCAGGAACTGAGGTGGCCTCAGAGAAAGCAAGTAAGTGGGTGAGGGAGCCCAGCCAGCCAGTCTGCTGAAGGGGAGCCTTTCTGCCACGTAGGCCAAGGTGACTCTCGTGTTCGCCAGTTTCCACCAGGCCCCTGTGGGGCAGCATGAGCAGGCACCTCTCTTTGTGGCAGGGTGTGTGTGTTTGTGTGCCTCAGAGACCAGGGGCAGTGGCAGCTGCTGCCTGGAGGACTCCCAAAGAGAGGGGAGAGGAGAGGAGGCTGAGGGCACACTCCACAAGGCTCAAAAAGGTTCAAAACAAGGTTCAAAAAGAGGAGAGGGGCTGCCCACTCTGAAGGCGTGACATAACTGGGCTTCTGAGGTTTGGAGCGGGGGAGCCACAGAGGGAATGTTGTTGCTCAAGGGAGCCGTGTACTCAGAAAGGTTGAAAACCTCTGCCCTAAGCGATACACCCATCTCCCCAGGCCACATTCTTCCGCAGCCTTGTTCCACACCCTCAAGTGTTTCTGCTTGGCTGGAAGATGCCCTTGAACTGCAACAGTGACTCTTGTCTGCCTGGATGGAGGCACCTCTGACTTCCGGACAGCTGGAATGCAGCCTACTGTACAAAGGCAGGTGTTGCATCCATGGCTCCACCCACATCTGCCCCTGGCTCCACCCACCACTGGCATAGGATCATAGAGTTGGAAGGGGCCCTGAGGATCATCTTGTCCAACCCCTGTAATGCAGGGATATGCCATTGTCCCATACAGGGATTGAACCTGCAACCTTGGTGTTATCAGCAGCACACTCTAACTAACTGCGCTATCCAGATCATGAGGCCATGGAAGGGGATGCGGCTCGTGGGCTGCAGAAGGTTCCCTAACCCTGGTCTCAAGAGCTTCCTACAAGTCATTTCCTTGCAGAGCTCATTCACCCTCTTTTACAGACCAAATTCAAATTTCTCTTTCTCCTAGTAAGGAAATGGGAGCCACTGAAGAGAAGTATAACAAAGGAGAAACATGGGCAGAACGAGATGGGGGCAAAAATCACAGCTGACAGGTGTAATCTGCAAATTCCAGTCCTTTGGTATTGCCACAAGCAATCAAAAGCCACTAAGCGTGCAATCACAAATCAAGCTACACAGAAGTCTGGAGAGGTTGCAATCTCTCCACTTGACAGAGCACACTAGCATCCCTCTGTTACATACGCGTATGCAAGCGCACAAACTCACTCTCACACAAACCACACATGTGGCCTTGGGCCATCTTTGTCACTCTCTCATTCCATGAAAGTTTCTTCTGAGCTCTGTCGCCTCTGGCCAATGTAGGCTCACTTTCCTTCTAGAACACTTAGGTTTCAGTCTTATTCTGGAATCGCCATCTTTCCCATCAGCCTTGTCCAATAGTGGTCATTCCCTAGGCATGCAATGTCTTGTCAAAAGACGGCATGTCACCTTGGCATTTTAGAGCGCTCCCTTTCATACATATTCTTACAACCATTCTCCTGCTGCTCTGGCATTTTTCTAGCCTATGAAGCAAGTACATGTAGAGATATTCATATACAATGGTGGTAGATGCTTTGTACACAAACCATGGCTCGTTGCTGCTATGGGGATGAGGCACACACATTGGTTGGCATTCCACTCATTAGTCCCATCAGCAAAAGAATTTCCATTTGTGCAATGGAACTTTCCCCCCATATTGAATCCTGCACCCTCCCCAAATCTGCTCTGGAAGGTTGGGGGAACCCCTATAACAGATATAGTGGGTGCACAGAGGAGGGGGGGAGAATGTTCAGTTGCATAAGCAGAAATTCTTGCACTGATGAAACATCTGCGTTAGTGTTATGTTGGGTTCCACCCATACAGTGTCATGACATTTGGGGGCACAGAATAAGTTGCATTGAATTCAATACAGGTTGTCACCTTTCAGCTGCAACCCTGCATCCTTCATAACAGATGAATTCACTGACTCCAAAGCTCTGACTACCTTTCAGTCCAGCCCTATGAAATTATGTTTATTATTTATCAAAACACCTTGACACCTCACAGGCCGTTTGACATCTCTTTTCTCGCGCACAGGACTGGAGTGGATGATGCTCCTTCAAGCATTATAATTTTTCTCACTTCTCAGCATCAACGTTATTATTATTATTATCAATGGATATTGGCTGAAATCCATTGACTTAAACCAGGACTGCTTCAATAAGCACTGCCTTAAATGGGAATGGGCCTGGTCATAATGTGTCCTATACTTGGATACATTTCATCCCTGAAGAGCTTAATTGAAAATACCACAGTCAGGGAAAGAAATATATGAGCCTCATTATGCAGAAGAGAAAACAAGGGAATGAGAAATTAAATCACCATTCCGAGTCCACCGCAAAGAAAAGGTGGGCATGAAATCAAGTTCCAATCAACTTCAGATAGATTCTCAGGGCATCATCTGCTATCAACCTGTTCCCCAAGGTAAGCAGTTATAAAGTAACATATAGCACCGAGAATTAGAGTACCTTCAAAAGCAATAAATATAAAGCTGTGGCTTTCAATCGCTGGAGTCACCTGGGAGATTGTATCGGGGCCCCCTCAATGCAGAAATAAAGTAATGGCAGACATGCTTCTCTGAAGGACAAAAAATTGCTGACCATGTCCAAGTTTGTACAGCTACAAAAGTGTGCTGAACAGACACACCCTCACTTCATGTGTGGTACAGTGGTACCTCAGGTTACAGACGCTTCAGGTTACAGACGCTTCAGGTTACAGATTCCGCTAACCAAGAAATAGTGCTTCAGGTTAAGAACTTTGCTTCAGGATCAGAATAGAAATCGCCCAGCAGTGGCGTGGCAGCAGTGGGAGGCCCCATTAGCTAAAGTGGTGCTTCAGGTTAAGAACAGTTTCAGGTTAAGAATGGACCTCTGGAACGAATTAAGTTCTTAACCCGAGGTACCACTGTAATAGGAAGGGCAAAAACAGCCTGGACAGAACCCCTTCTGCCACATGAACTGAACCAAGCTTTGGCTTGCTTCCTGTAGCTGTAATTCCAAACATACTGAAGAAAGTATGTCCTCATTCAAATGAACGTGACTTTGTCCCAAGTAAATCTTATTAATATCAAGCAGGTTTGCCTACAAAGCACTCTCTCGTGACCATTTAAAAAGCTGTAATGCTCCACGTGGTAGATGCCGAGCTCCAGCTAAATCCCCCCCCCCAGATTAAGAAGTCCACAAATGGAGCACAGAGAAGGGGAAAAGTAAAATTGTGCCAGTTATCGCTATTATATTAGAGACATTATTCAGTACAGTAATTAAAAAAAAAAAAAAGTTTTAGGAAGAAAAAAGAAAATTCTAGTAGCAAAGAATTGCTGTTTCAAGGGCTGAACAAGGGGTGGGGTGGGGTGGAATCCTGCACTGCGCCTATATAACAATACAAAACAGAGGAGCAGTGGGTAGTGGAGGACACTTAGGGGCCTGATGCAATGTAACTGGACAGACTGCAGCAGAGCTGAAAGAATTGCCAGAACAGCAAACCGCCAGGACAACAAACAGGTTTCCAGTGCCTGAATCACAGCTGAATGGTCTTGTCTCCTTATCCTCTTAATTTGATTTCACACCTTTTCAGAACATTGGCAAAAGTCAGTTAGCTGGTTTGCTTTGTTTGCAATTCATAGATTTGCAATTTGCCCATTTGCAAGCTGTTATTTTGGTATTGAAGCTAACCAAGCTCTTGCTCAGTCTCTCCAAAGCATGCAGCATATGGCTAAAACCTTGGCAATTCAGTAAGAAGTTTCAAAATATATTAAAAAATGGGATTTGCAAAATGCAAAGCAATGAAGAAGCCCGGGCATGGTTCTTGCTTTCCTGTGCCTGGGATGGCTCTGTTTGAATTCACCACCATGTACACTGGAAGTTTGTGTCTAATGTTTGCATCAGATACAAGGAATGAAATAGTGGGTGTTCTTTGTTGTGGGCCCTTGTGCAAAATAGGTTATTGGGTGCCCCCTCCCAATTTAGTTTGGTTATACGCAAGTCTCCAATTACATTCCTCCTGACTGGAGATGAAATATTATTATGAAAAGTTATTCAATTAAACATGAAGAACCTTCAGACTGTATAAAAATTATAGATCCATCTTTGTACGTAATATTAATTGGCATGAGAAAATTACATTAAAACATTACAATGATTACATCAATAACTTTAAACTTGGTTCAAAGAAAATCCAAAACTTTTCAACTTAAATGCAAATGGGGAAAAAAATGAGATGCGCAAACTCATCCATGGTTTTTGGAAAACCCATCTGATGTTTGTGTTCGTTTAAAAAGATCTTTGTATTTGCAGAGCCCCCTAGGGTCTGTAGACCCCCCTGTGCTGTTCACCCCTGTCCCCACCTTATACAGACACAACTAAAAGGAATAAAAAGTTGGCAAAGGTTTAGGTTGTAGTCCAGCCATCAGCAAAGTAGCTATGCAGCTGACGTGTCCCCAGCCTTTGCATCAAATTTTACACACCGGCTAAGATGGCATTCCACATCTCTATCTGACATTCCTGCATCATCCTCCTCTCAAGGTCACCCATCCCTCCGCAAGATACTATTCGTAGGTGATTGATGGGCCTGGCTGGAAAGCTATCGCTCGTCAAACTAACCTGCGCGGCATTTTCTTCCTGCAAATTCTGCCATTAGGCACTAGGACCCCATGCACAGTGCAGCCATCTGCTAGGCCCAGCGCACAACATGCTCACCTTGCTTGCCGAAATGGATCCGTCTAGAAGCTGACAGGCTCACGCTGAGAGCCATCAGGCAGCGAATGGAGAGCGCAGTATGGAAGTCCAATGCACTGTCAAGGTTACGAGTGCTGAGGCCTTCATTTGGCAGCAAGGACACCTAGCTTCGCTTCCCCTTCCATCCCCATTGCTAGGTGTTTGTTTGGATCAGAACTGTTGATATAGGTCATCCATGGGTTCGCCAAACTCTCTACTCATGTGGGAGCACATAAGGAAAGACAATGGCTACCATGTAAAAAATGGGTGGTTGTGGTACATGGTACCTATATATGGGTTTCTGGCACCTGTGGTTAAAAGGCAAGGCCTATCTCAGAGGACGAGATGATGGGACAGTGTTCTCGAAGCTACCAGCATGAGTTTGACCAAACTGCGGGAGGCAGTGGAAGACAGGAGTGCCTGCCATGCTCTGGCCCATGGGGTCACGAAGAGTCGGACACGACTAAACGACTAAACAACAACAACATCTCTGTTAGAGTGGAGGCCACAGGCATAAGTAGCAATATATAATGTTCTGAACAGAGCATTCGTGCCCCTGCACTAGCTCAGGTGCCCTCCAGATGTTGCTGAACTACAGTTGCAATCAACCCAAGACAGCATGGCCAGATGACTGGAGTTGTAGTCCAGTGACCTCCAGGGAGCACCTTGTCAGGCGAATCCCTGGACTGGCTCCTTACAGATCCCATCAGTGCCTGACCAAGAGACTCTGAGGAAGGAAGGAAGGAAGGAAGGAAGGAAGGAAGGAAGGAAGGAGGGAGGGAGGGAGGGAGGGAAAGGAGAGCTATATGGGATGCCTGGTGGCTTTGGGCAATATGAATATTTTACTCTGCAGCTTTTAGGATTCACAACTCTATTGTAGAGCATGAGACTCTTGATCTCAAGGCCATGGATTCTAGCCCCATGTTGGGCAAAGGATTCCTGCTGGACTAAATGACCCTCATGGTCCCCTTCCAAGTACAATTCTATGATCACTCCTGTTCAAAGGAGTACAGTGGTACCTCGGGGTAAGTACTTAATTCGTTCCAGACGTCTGTTCTTAACCTGAAACTGTTCTTAACCTGAAGCACCACTTTAGCTAATGGGGCCTCCCGCTGCTGCCGTGCCGCTGGAGCACAGTTTCTGTTCTCATCCTGAAGCAAAGTTCTTAGCCTGAGGTACTATTTTTGGGTTAGCGGAGTCTGTAACATGAAGCGTATGTAACCTGAAGCGTCTGTAACCCGAGGTACCACTGTACTGTACTGTACTGTATCCTGGTTTGCAGGGACATGTTTTGTCCTTTTCTGAATCCTGCAATTCCTCTAAGTAGCTCAAGGTGGCACACATGCTCCATCTCCCTCTCCTTTTCTTCACAACAGCCCTGTGAGGTGGATCCGTCCCAAGGACTGCAATTGGCCTAAGGGGCATGTAGTGACACTCTAGCCCATGGGTAGGCAAACTAAGGCCTGGGGGCCAGATCTGGCCCAATCGCATTCTAAATCCGGCCCGCGGACGGTCCTGGAATCAGCGTGTTTTTACATGAGTAGAATGTGTGCTTTGTTTAAAATGCATCTCTGGGTTATTTGTGGGGCACAGGAATTTGTTCATTCCCCCCCCCCAAAAAAAAAAATATATAGTCCGGCCATCCACAAGGTCTGACAGTGGACCGGCCCCCTGCTGAAAAAGTTTGCTGACTCCTGTTCTAGTCACTTCTCTACACTGGGAAGTGTCTCTCTCCCCCTACCTTTCTCCTTCTCTAGGTCCAGTCGTGGCCGACTCTGGGGTTGCGGCGCTCATCTCGCTTTATTGGCCGAGGGAGCCGGCATACAGCTTCCGGGTCATGTGGCCAGCATGACTAAGCCGCTTCTGGCAAACCAGAGCAGCGCACAGAAACGCCGTTTACCTTCCCGCTGGAGTGGTACCTATTTATCTACTTGGACTTTGACGTGCTTTTGAACTACTAGGTTGGCAGGAGCAGGGACCAAGCAATGGGAGCTCACCCATTGCAGGGATTCGAATGACTGACCTTCTGATCGGCAAGTCCTAGGCTCTGTGGTTTAACCCACAGTGCCACCCGTGTCCCTTATTTCTGCTTCTCTACTTTGATGCATTCCCTGGAAATAGGAAGGTGTCAGGTACCTCTACCTTTGGAGGAATGTAGCCCTGCTTTATGCCTCTTAGACCAATTTACCTCTCTCACCTCCCTAGGAAAACAAAAGAGGGAGAGGGAAGAAGCACAAAGGAGTGTGCTTAAAAGTGCAGCCTGTCCCAGCGAGACATGGTGGCCAGGTCTCCTGGCAGGAACATATGGTTACACAAAATGCCTCCCACCCACAAACCCCTTTGCTTGCACTCATATGACTGTGCCTGATCAGATTTGGGATTTCTTACATGGGCTAATCGGATTGCACGAAGGCAGTAACTGGATTAGGCAGAAGGTTTCCAAAGTAAGAGAGGCGCAGGCTTGGGAGGAGCTGCTAAGCAGCACATAATAAAGCCCACTGAACGTGACTGTCGCAAGAGCTGCATGGTCTGCCCTTATAGCACATTTCATTTCGTCAAAGTGCAACAGGGCTCATGATCCCAGGGGTATGGATAGGTACTTCTATACCTATAGATATGTAAATCTATACTCAAGTAGCCAGTGTGGTGTAGTGGTTAAGAGCAGTGGACTCATAATCTGGGGAACCGGGTTCGCGTCTCCACCTGCAGCTGCTGGGTGACCTTGGGCTAGTCACACTTCTCTGAAGTTTCTCAGCCCCACTCACCTCACCGAGTGTTTGTTGTGGGGGAGGAAGGAAAAGGAGATTGTGAGCCGCTTTGAGACTCCTTAGGGTAGTGATAAAGCGGTATATCAAATCCAAACTTCTTCTTCTAGCCTGGGCTTCGCAATGCGACAAACTGGAAATAAGGAACATGTTAGCTCCAGCCCAGAAACAAGCAAGACGAAAATGTGGTCGGAGTTGCTAACTCTAGCTCTGAGCTAAGCTGCATCTGCCCTAGTAGTCACAGACCTATTGTCTCTCAGAATGAGAGTCACATCTAGCAATGGAACGGCAAATATGCCAATGTGGAAGACAGCAGAGAAGAGAGGGCATTTAAAAGGGGGGGGGGTCTGCCTCGCAGGGGTGGCATAGAAGCTCCACAAGGGTAAGCTATAGGGCTGTGAGGTGAAAGAGCAGCTCAGGACCGGGCAGCTGAAATGAAGCTGACATAACTCTGCTCTCGGCACCTCCTCAGTGTTTGGGCAAGTCACACGACTGGTTAGATTTGGCACCGTGACAGCCTCTCCCTCACAGCATAACTATGTGCAAAGATCACGCCGCCACCAGAAGACCCTGCCAGTGATGGAGGGAGGGGGCAATGCCCGCCCGCTCCCTTCGCATATGCACTTACGACAGGAACGAGACATGCTGACAGCTTTACAGCACTGACGAGCCCCCTGACAGTGTCCAGAGACAGCCTGAGCTTGGAAAGAGCGCCACAGCCTTGTCATGGAGGATGAGGGGTGGTGGGGGTGCGGGAGGGAGGGCGGACAAGAAGTTCCGACGCCTCTTCCCACCACGGTTCTACAACTGCCTTGCACTCGGCAACCTGCAGACTGACAAGGTCCCTGGCAACTTTCGTCCTATTGACCTCAACTGGTTTTAAGGGATGGTGCTGGAATTGTACAGAGGTGGTGTCCAATCTACTGAGCAGACAGTGTGTGTGCTTGTGTAAACACACACACAAACACACACACACACACACACACACACACCAAGTTCTTGCCTTGAACAACAGAATCAGAAGGATGCAAGTGTCTTCCAGAAGTGCAGCCATGTTAGTCTGCTGTGGCAAAAGCAGCAAAGAACGACCTTAAAGACAAACAGATTTATTATAGCACAAGCTTTTGTGGACTATGGTCTACTTCTTCGGACGGTTAGAAGGTCTGACTAGCCTACCCCACTCCACTCCAACTTCCATTTTGGGTAGCTCCTGAAACATGTTCATGTGGCTCTACTGCCAAGGTTGCCCCTTCAGCCCTACGAAGTCCGAGTAGTGAAAGTCTTGTTGCTTGCAGCTTATGTCTATTCTCCCTTGCCTCTCTGGGTGGCAAGAAAATTCACAATGATCATGTGTGATCAGAGGCCTACTGCCTCTGAATATCTGTTGCTGGGAATAGCTCAGCTGGTTGGAGCATGGGTGCTCATAATGCCAAGGTTGCTGGTTCAATCCCCATATGGGACAATGGCACATTCCTGCATTGCAGGGGGTGGACTAGATGACCCTCAGGGTCCCTTCCAGCTACAATTCTATGAATCGCAAGTGTGGAGAGTGCAGTTGTACTCATGTCCTGCTTGTGGGCTTCGCCATAAGCTTCTGGCGAACAGGATGCTGGACTAGAAGAGTCTTTGGTCTGTTCTAGAAGAGGCCTTCTAACGTCCTTATGCTGTTCCTAATTTTTCAGATAGGTTAACATATATCCCAAGAAGAAAAACGAACAGTGGAGAAGGCTGCTCTGCATGAACACCAGCCACCAAGCATGGGAAGTATCGCTAAGAATAAATGGGATAAATGGAACAGTATGCAATGATCCATGTTTGGCATTTGTTTCCGGAGGGTAATGGGGAGGTGATCACTTGGTATACGGAATATTAAAGTAAGTGGGAGTTAAAAGGGGCGTGGATTGACAGTTGTGGGAACTTTAGCAGTTGACAGCTGGGAGAGGGAAGAAGGTGGAAGGTAGAAGGAATTGGCTGTGTGGTGGATGAGTGGTGGCTAACCTCTGGCCCTCCAGATGTTGTTGGACTACAGCTTCCACCCATCCCTGGCCGTGCTGGGTGGGAGGGCCATGTCTGGCAACCAACGAGTTCCCTACCCCTGGTTAGGAGATTAGTAGTTTCTAATCATCCCAGTAGCTGCATTCATCCCAGACTTCTGTTTACTGTTAATTTGCTTCCGATGTTCCTTAAATAAACACTCTGCTGTCAGCTCTGGGCAACTGCCAGTGAAACCCACACTTAACGGGATAGATACACCTACACGGGGCTATTAGCACAAACACATGTTGCTCTTAGCACAGTGCTTTTAGTGACAAACAAACAATAAACCAAAGCAGACTCCATAACTAACTAGCCTCTGACATACATCTCAGCACTGAAAACATCTGTGCACAAAAATTTATCTTGGAGTTCCTGTAACCTGCTCTGAGCCTTCAGGATAAGGCAGGAATAGAAATCCAGCCTCACAAATAAATTTGCAAAGCCTATGCCATGTTTTAGTGCAATAAGGTGCTTCCCAGTGCTTCCCAGCTTACCCCCTGCCCTTAAATACACCGCCTCTGAGCAGAGAGCTTGCCCAGTAATGGAATGCCTCCCTTCTGCCAACTCCAGGGCCCCACAATGCTTTGTCAGCTGCTTTAAATTGTTTATCCCCAGGTCTTGTTTATGAGCCGATAAAATCCATACCATTGTGAAGCTGGCTCCCTCTGCTCCTTCCCAAGGTTCCATGGGGTTTCAGCGGCATTTACAACACCAGGAGCTCTCCAGCTCTTCAGCCAGCCAATTACAAGCCTGGTTTGCAGTCTAAAAAGGGGGATGGGGGGTCATCTTCCTGGAGAAGCCTTGCACATAAATAACTCACCTTATTCCGAAGCCTGAAAATGCAGCTAATTGAGACTAGCAGGACAGAAGGCGGGGAGACCAACAGGACGTGAAGCCAGAGCCAATGATGGGCAGTGCCAACCAATTCTCCTTTTGCTCCCATTGTCCTTCATGCTGAGTTGTACAAGGGCAACACGGAGGCTAACACGGAGAAGGAAGCTGATGGGCTGCATTTGGATTTACGAAGGCAGGCAGGTGGAGGCTGGTTGAAGTAGGTGGACCAGTGCCCCATTTGCCCGGATACACCAGCCTCCACTGTGTAAATGACAGGTTATAAACAGCAAACTATCTCCTATGACATAGGTATCTAGATCTGAGTTAGGGACCCATAATGATAAGGAAAACATAGCCTGACTGCCTTGCTCTTCTTCCAAGACAGTTCCCATGGGTGATCTGAGGCACATCCTGCTTGCATTAGGAAGCAACAAGTACAGCCACCCCAATTTCAGTTGCAAGTGATGAAGCCCAACCCAGCCCAACTCACAGCAAGGGACAGGTCAAACAGGGTTTTCTGATCTACCTAAGCTTACCTCATCCTCATATTGATTAGAAAACCCAGGTAGAATGTGCCACTGTATGTCCTCCCTTCCACAACCTACAGGCTATCAGGTAGAGCAGCCTTCCCTGATCGAGTGTCCCTCCAGATCGGTTTGGACTACAACTCCCATCAGTTTCAACCAGCATGGCCAGTGATTATGGGTGCTGTAGTCCAAAAGCACCAGACGGGAGAAGGCTGAAGCAGAGGATGTAACACCAGGAGAGGGAGGTGAGGAAAGAGAACAGATCCTTGCTTGTAACCTTGGAGGCTCACACGGACTCAGCTTGGGCATTCACTACTCAGAATTTGGGTTACAATGCATTGCTCAATGGAAGCAAACATGGTGCCCCCTCCAGACGTTGGTGGACTCCACTCCCACCATCTGTCCCCGCTGTCCATGTTGGCTGGGGCTGATGGGATCTGGAGTCCAACGGTGTTTGCAGAACACCACGTTGGCTGCCCCTGCTGCAGCCCATCTCCTTGGAACCACTAGTCAACGCTTAACTGCTTTGTAAGACAATGGGAAAAGCCCGCAATGACCAGTCTGAATAAGAGGTTTAGGTCAGGGATAGGGAGGCTGCAGCCCTCCAGATGTTGTACAACTTCATCAGCCCAGCCAATTTTAAGGGATGATGGGAGCTGAAGTCCAGCAATAATAAAGAGGGCTGTGGGATTGCCATACCTGATTTATGGAAATTCTCAATGTGAGGTTAGATGCTTTGACCATCCCCAAGTCCCCACCTACTAGCATGCGAGGTATGGCCCTCACTGGTTCAATCCTGGCTTGTCACAAAGGGATGCTGGATGCGCCAGGCACATTTCCTTGTCCTCCATGCACATACATATACGTGTGCACGTCTATGGACCCATTTTATTACATTTCCCCTAATTAATGTCTGTTTCCAGAACAAATGCTCAGCTACTGCAGGCCTCCCAACAGCCCCGGGGCTGGATTGTTAACGAGGATTTTAATTTGTTAATTAAAAGCAGGATGCCTTCGTAGCAAGCTGCTGCAGTACAGCCCACCTCTCGGAGGAGGCACAATGGAAAGAAGGGAATCAAGATACCTTCAAACATGCAGTGCATGAAATTTATGTCCAAACAAAAGTGGAGGCTGGCTAAGATCCAGGAGAGATAGGAGCTTGGATGGTTCTGCACCAGCGCCAGTCCTGGTCATTTAGCAGATGGGAATTTCCTCTCTCATGTACTGAGCCTGCGGGGAACACCAAGCAGCCAATCCCTGAGTATTTATTACTGCTGAGAGACTTGGGGGGAGGGGATTTTGCCTACTACCTATAACATGGGGTGCTTCTAGACAGGAGTTTATTGGTAGCGCTCATAAACACGTGGCTTTTTGTAGCTGACAAACACTGCCATCCACATCAAAAGGCCAGCCCATGCTCTTTTGGCAGTTAATTCGGATTTCCCTTAAAACATAGAAAACCCAAAAAGTAAAAGCAACCTGTTACACATCCACAGTCCCTGTTTGTGTGAAAGTGCATTAGGGTATTGCTGTTTTTTGTTTTGTTTATCACATGCATTTTCACTTACTGTATTCCCACATGCATCTCACACAGATTTAGACATTTCACCTTCCAGTAAGACCAGACTAGAGCTGGACCTGATCAACGCAGTGTTGAAATACCATAACCAGTTAAAGGAAGAACGTTCTGCCAATTCGTTAGCATTGCAACCCAAGGTAAATGGGAGAGCGCCTGCAACTCAAGGTAAGGCGATTCAATTTTTCACTTTGAGTAAATGAAAGGTGGATATATGGTTTTGGTGGTAAGCCACTTTGGACACCCAACAGAAGATGCAAAGGAGGTTGTCTGAATAACATGCTCTTCCTTGTCCTTCCCTTCCAAGTCCCAAGGAGAGAGTGATGCCAAAACTCCACCCATGAACTACACTCGTCTGTGCATTATTTCCCAGTCTCTAACATCCTTTAAAAAGTCAATGCAGTGCTCAATTCATTAAGATCTCTTCTATTCATTCAACTGGAGCTATGCCTCATTTTCCTCACCCACTCCACCATGTTAAGATCATGATGGGTTTGGAGAAGCAAAAAAGGAGCTGAAGACCTTTTCAAAGGAGAGAGAATCTGATCCTGAAATCTCTCTTAACAGCTGAGGCTCAGGAGTGTTTATCGCAAGTAAAGGTGTAGGATGGTTCCTGCCAGCTGATGCACAAATCTAATTCTAGCACCTCCTCAGCTATTCCATATCCTACTTGTAAGGAAGGCGTTACATTTTCTACATGTTTTCTGACATGGAAATGCAGCTTCATCAGAAAGCGACTTTGGACAGTCAGCTTGCAAGAGAAGCAAAGCACAAGTGACTTGTGCACCCTCTCTTCTCCATTTCAGGTCCAAAGCAGACGTGCCCCCACCCCTGGGCTCCTGCAACGCAATCTCCCCACAAAAGATGAAACCAGAAGCGTGAGAAAAGGAAGCACTGAGTCAGCCGCTGTCAGCGGCTGCCTCAGGTCTCAGCTCACAAAAGACCAACGCCAAGCTCTTCTTATGTACAAGGATGTTTATTGCAGTTCATTATTGGTTCCACAACCGAGGCGCGCAGCCCCGAGTCTCTAACGTCAGACATTTGAAGTCCCCTCTGAATCGGTCCCGCCCCTGCACCAACTTAAGAGGCTTGTGCTAGACCACCGCTTCCTGTCTTTCCTTTTCCGCAGGGTCTTTCTGCCCCCCTGGGTTCCTTCCCTCCTGCTCTCTCCTGAAGCGGATTCCTGAGATGCCTGTTCCCCCCTCCTTCGTGCTTTGGGGCTGGGCTCCTCCTCCGGGCTTTCTCCATTTCCGCGCGCCTCCACATTTGAACTTGGCGCGCGCACTCGCTACCCCTGACCTTCCTTTTGACACTTACACTACTCCCTGTACTACTCTCCGCCTCTTCCGGCAGGACGTTCTCCCCAGATCTCCTTCCCCTGTCTCTTTCCTGCTCCGCTCCGTGTGTCACACTGGGAACCCCCCTCTCTTCCCTTCGTTCCTGCTGGGAAGCTGGCCCCGATCTCCCACTCCCGCTCGGGGTTTCCCTGCTGCTTCCCTGCTCCTGGCAGGTCCCCCCTGTGACCCCCCTTGTCCTGACTAGGGGCGCCCCCTCCTGAGAATCCTCTGATTCACTTGAGAGACTCATGGAAGATCTCAAGTCATTGTCATCCTCTTCCTCACTGTCCTGGGATTCTTCCTCGTCGCTCTCCGTCTCCTCCCTCACCTGTGCCTCTGTCTCTGAACCCCTGACAGCCGCGTTTTCCCTTTCGCTGCTACTATGGAATGTCTGAAGGAGCTCTAAATGAACCCAACTGTGTGTTGCCCTCTCCACTTCCAGCACTAGCTACCTGGATGTGGTACTCTGGATCTGGTCATCATTAATGCACATATCCCACCAAATGATGCTCAGGCCATACAGATAATAGCAAAGTCATGCAGAGTCCACAGGAAAGTTGCAACTTGAATACAAGATGGGAAAGGAAACCCCGCCATTACACAAGTTCACATATATGCATGTATTTATCTTAGGTTCCAATACTTAAGAGGGTTGGTGGGGGTTGCTGTTGTTTGTTTTATTTATTACATTTATCTCCCACATTTCCTCCAAGGAGTTCAAGGTACTGTATGCACTTCATTTACTCCCCATTTTGTCCTCACAACAGCCCTGTGAGGTTGGTTTCAGCTGAGAGATGGTGACTGGCTTAAGATCACACAGTGGGGTTCACTGCCAAGTGGAGATTGAACCCTGGTCTCCTAGGTCCTAGTCCAGCACTCTAACCACTACACCACACTGCCTCTCTTGTTTGGTATGCCATAAGAAGGCTAAGATAAGAAGAGCCCGGCTAGATCAGACCAAAGACCCATCTTTGTTCAATATACTGTTTCCTTTAAAATAAATAAATATTGGTTTTATTCATAACAAACAATATAAAATAAACATCAATACAATATCACAATGTGGGATTTCTCCAATCTCTTGACTTCCCTCTACCCTCTCCATGGTTCCATTATATTTATTATTCATGTATACATGTCCATATCTTATTTTCCATCTATACATATCTGATTCTGTTATCATAATACTGCAAATGTTTATTAGAATCCTGCTGATGTATCAACTTGTATACAATGCTTTGATATATCTGCAATAAAAAAAATTCCTATTCATTTTTAAATTTGTTATTGTCCTGATTTCTGAGTCTGTTTCTAAATTCTATATTCTGTTAGTTTAGCCATTTCTGCATATTCCATTAACTTAATTTGCCAATATTTTCTCGGGGGTATTTCCCCCAAATATACTGTTTCCCACCATGGCTGACCAGATGCCTCTGGGAAGCCCTGAAGCAGTGAAACAACAACAACAGTGCAACAACAACAACACGGTGCAACAACCACCGAGACAAAAAGCAAGCAATAAGCCCAGTTAAAAACCAGTAAGTTGGCAATTCCTTTAGAGCCTCTGTGGGACAGTGTCTGCGATGACCCAGCCGTCACCTTTTCCCTTCTCAAAAAACAAGAAGAAACAAATAAAACTAAAATCATTTGAAGGACAGCGATTCTGCCGGCCTTCAACAGCATTCTGTGGGAGACTAAGGGGATGAGGCAAATAATCGTTTTCGAGGGGATTCACCACAAAATGGCTTTTGAGACTGGCAGAATTACAGAAGCCACGTTGGTCATAGAACAGAAGATGACTTTCAAACACCAGCTTGAGAGCTGCCTCTTTCCATCTCCTTCCACCAGCCCCCCGCCCTCCTACGTCAAAGGGAAAGGGAGCCTCTGTGGCGGCAAAAGCTTTGGCCCCCGGGCATATTTTGTTCATTCACATCTCTGGGCCTGGCCCCAAATCAATCTTCTCCATAGCTGCTGGAGCAGCCTTAATCCCAGCTGGCTAACAGAGTTCCATTCACTCGCTTGGGGATGTTGACACAAGCTGAGAAAGAGCCACTGTCTGTAGGAGCTGGGGAAAGCATAGAAGTGCCTATTGAGGCAGCTCCTCGCTCTGCTCGAGAAATGCCAGCCTTGCCCAGCCCACCACATTGGAAAAGCCAATATTTCCCCTTTCAAGAAGCCCCCCCAACACACAGCACTTTTGTTCTGTTCCAACGGCCAAACTTGTCCCTGTGAGAGGAGAACTTTTCTTCTCAGCCAGTCGCTGAGGGAAGCAGAGGAAAGGTTTCCTCTTCAGAAAATCGCCTCAGAAAATCACTCTTTTTTTTTTTTAATTCCCCCATACCATTTCAAGTCTTTCTAGTCACTGTCACTACAGATAGCGCAGACAACTTGGTATGTTAAAAATGTATCTTTTGATGCACTAATTTTTTTAAAAAAATCTCGGATTACTTCTGAGGGGCTCAGGGTAGCATACAGGGTTTCCCCTCTTTATCAATACAACAACCCTGTGAGAGAAGTTCGGTTGAAAGAAATGTGTCTGGCCCAAAGTCACATGAATAAGCTTTGTGGTTAAGCAAGGGGGCGAATTTGGGCCTCTCTGGTGTTCCTCTATCTTGGGCTGGATGCAGAGCCAGCACAGGGCCGGCCCCAGACATTTTTGACACCTGAGGCGGACCACAAAATGGCGTCCCTCCCCTCCAGGGAAGGAAGAGTGAGAGAACATGTACAAGGGTGGGACAAAGATCTACATTGGGATCAAGGGAGAGAGTGTGAAGATCTACCTCAGGAACAAGGGAGGAATCCAGTTCGACCTTACCTGACTGTTGAAGCGAGAATCGAAGATGGATGCAAGGGGGGGGGGTGCACAGCTCAGGAGACTCCAAAGGGCACCCCACTATTTCCACTCTAGGGGTTGGAGGAGACCAGCATTGCCTCCTATTTGCCGCTGTGGAGGCAGCATAGGGCGGGTGCTGCCGAGAAGGAGGCTTATCTGGCCTCCAAGGACACAGCCATCATTGCCACTGCACTAGCAGGCGATGCATTCCTTGGAGGCCAGATCCGTTGCCCCTGTGGATCGTGTCTCCTGAAATGGTCGCCTCATCTTGCCTGACGGCAAGTCAGCATGTCAAGTCCAAAGTTCAAACTGGGGGGGGGGGGAGTCAATCAATCTATGCAGTCAAAGGTCAGGAAATAACAGTCCAGGGTCAGCCCAAGGACTGAAGTCCAGCATTCAAGACACAGTCCAGAATCAAACCCGAAGCACAGGCCCATATAAGTCCAGGAACATCCAAGCCGAGGCCCATCAACCCAGGCAGCCGAACAGACACAGCACCTCAGCTCTGCTTCCCTTTTGTACTCGGCCTGCTGATTGCAGCCTCTGGGCTTGATGAGGCAGGCGACCCTCACCTGTTCTGAGCCGACTCCAGCTGTGGAATCACAATTCTCTTCCCAGAGCTAATGAGCCCCACCTGGCCAGCTAGCGAGCTTGGCTGTGGGCCCTTGCCTGTCTCAGCTTCCTAGAGCATCACTCCTGCAGCTCCCTACTCCTCAAAGCCCATCTATGGAGACAGGGGCCCCTCTGGCTCTTGTCCAGCTGCTCTGGTTCCCACCCCTCGCCATCCTATATCATCCTGTGAGTACTTCCTTTCCCCATCCCCTTCTCCACCCCTTGCCAGGATCTTCTTTCTGTCATCCTGCCAATTCATAACAACGAATGGACCAGCAGCAGACTTCTGAGGCTGTTAGCACAGTGCTGTCCAACTTCATCATGCTCCACCACCGCCACTGGGACCCACACCTTTTTCTACATTCTCATCTCCCCCCTCCCTTCCTCACAACCCCCCACCCACCCTCTCTCTCTCTCTCTCTCTGGCCTTCTTTGCTGTTGAGATAGCAGCAGCAGCAGCAGCAGCGCTGGTGGTTTCTCCGCCACCTCTGGCACCTGAGCTCTGAGAAAGGGCCAAAGGCATCCTTCTGCCAGGAGAATGCCTGGGACATCAATGATTTGCCACTGTGACTTAAGCTTTAAAGAAGAAAGAAGGAAACCTTTAAAAGCCTTTGTAGTGAAGGCATTTTCCTAGCTGCTTTGCCCAGATTGCAGACCCTCCAAGTATCCCTATTTTCCAGGGATAGTCCTGGATTTACAGACGACGTCCTGGTTTCTGATTTGTTGAATGTCTGATGTGTTGTTGTTGTTAGCTGCCCAGGGTCTCCTTTGACTGGACTTCACCGTCCAGGGGTCCTTTATCTTTTTTAACCTGCATATACGTCTGGATAGCAATAACCCGTGCTTTCACCACCTCCTATGCTTCATGCGGATTATCTTCGAATATCTCTGGAGGTCTTTTTTGTTTTGTTTCATAAATATTAAATCAGCTTCGTGACTTTTGTGTGTGTGTGGCTAGAGAGTCCAGAACTTCTAAATGTGCATGTATACACACAGGAACAACAGAAGCAACAAAGCTAATCAATCATTGTTCCACTGCTGCTCTGCTGCCAGGTTAACTTGGCCTACACAGTCCTAAAATTATGATAAGAAGGGAAGTTTATAGATCCTTTGTTTCCACAGCCAGTGAAAGGATGTACAGATAATGATCCTAGATCAGGGGTAGGGAACCTAAGGCCCAGGGGCTGGATGTGGCCCAGTCGCCTTCTAAATTGCTAGTGTTGAAGTAAGATTTGACTGCCAGTCCAGTTGGAGTCTGCATATGAAATGGGATGGGATGCTATGTTGTCCTTAGGCTAAGGCAGCAAATTGTCTTGAGCCAACCCCAGCGTTTTTAAAAAGAGTCACAAACTTTCTCCCACCAACATATTTAAATACAAACATACCAAAAGAACAGGAGGATAATGTTCCTTGTTTCAGTCCTTTCACTGCCAGCTCATTCAACCCCTATCAGTGCTGCCCACATCCACAAACATCCATAAACACACCTAACTAAACCTTCATGCACATACCCATGTGCCGACAGAGCGAGGAGTTTCACTTCCTTAGATCATATTATTCCAGTTTTGCCACTCTCTTCAGAGCTACCTGAACTGTGCCCCTGAAGGACCAGGTGCACAGCCTGGGAGTCATTTTGGACTCACAGCTGTTCATGGAGGCGCAGGTCAATTCTGTATCCAGGGCAGCTATCTACCAGCTCCATCTGCTACGCAGGCTGAGACCCTACCTGCCCGTGGACTGTCTTGCCAGAGTGGTGCATGCTCTAGTTATCTCCCGCTTGGACTACTGCAATGTGCTCTACGTGGGGCTACCTTTGAAGGTGACCCGGAAACTACAACTAATCCAGAATGCGGCAGCTAGACTGGTGACTGGGGGCGGCCGCCAAGACCACATAACACCAGTCTTGAAAGACCTACATTGGCTCCCAGTACGTTTCCGAGCATAATTCAAAGTGTTGGTGTTGACCTTTAAAGCCCTAAATGGCCTCGGCCCAGTATACCTAAAGGAGCGTCTCCACCCCCATCGTTCTGCCCGGACGCTGAGGTCCAGTGCCGAGGGCCTTCTGGCGGTTCCCTCATTGCGAGAAGCAAAGCTACAGGGAACCAGGCAGATGGCCTTCTCGGTAGTGGCGCCCGCCCTGTGGAACGCCCTCCCATCAGATGTCAAAGAGATAAACCACTACCTGGCATTCAGAAGACATCTTAAGGCAGCCCTTTTCAGGGAAGTTTTTAATGTGCAACATCTTAGTGTATTTTTGGTCTTTGTGGAAGCCGCCCAGAGTGGCTGGGGTAACCCAGCCAGATGGGCGGGGTACAAATAAATTATTATTATTATTATTATTATTATTATTATTATTATTATTATTATTATTGCTTCTCTGAGCCACAACAGTTATTTCACTAACTTTTGGCAGCTAGCACTCCAAAACAAGGATTAAGACAAGGCTCCTCCATAAAGACTTCCTGGTAATTTTGAAATGAGCCCGGTTTATGAGATTTACACACTGCATTGAAGATTTATTTCCATTAATAACATCTTTTCACATCTGATCCAGCTGTTTGAAACCATACCAACCTCAGCTTGATTAAATCCTACTTGAAGTCACCTTTTAAAAAAATATAAAACCCGCACGTAATTATTTATTAAGTATGTAGCTTGTGTCTGATTAGTGTGCAGTGACATCTGAACTATTCAAAATGTCAACAGCGCTTAATAGCGCCTACCAATCAAACCCTATGCTCTGCATCGTGCGGCGCCAATCACCCAATCGCAAGCAAGCAGGTAACAAATGAAGATGCACGTACAAGTAATGAAGCTGTGTCCGAAACAAAAAAAGTAGCTGCTTCACAAGCCACACTTTTAAGATGAACAAGTGAGAAACAACATTTCAAGTTGAAATTTCAGAAAGCACCGAAACTGAGGAACATGCACCTTCCATGCTCGTTCACCAACATCGTACGGTGAGGGACAGACTTATCAACAACATTCCTTTGAAACCATTCATCCATTCTCCCACTGCAAGACTGATTCTGTAGCTAAGGTTTGGATCGTCATACCTTGAACTACCATCAGGTAAAGGGAAGCTGCTGACAGCTGCTTTCTGGGGCCTTTGCAGCCAAGAGCAAAGGGGTCATTTGCCAGAGAGAAACACAGCTGCATGGATGGATGAGCATGGCTCATCTTCTTCTTCTTGCTTGACATAGGAAGTTGTGCCTCTTCCACCTTTCCTTGGAAAACAAAACTACAGAGCACGTACCAGCTCTTCGTCTGAAGAGGGCTGGCTCCCTTGTAGCTCCCCCCCCCCCCGTAGATAGGTGTACATGAGAAGTTCCCAAGGGGACAGTAGGCCACAGCTTGATGCTTCATCTTCATTTGCCGCTTGTCAGCTCGTGTGGTCTTTTCTCAGCCACCCCTGCCAACGCTCTGTGCTCTTCCCCCACCCCACCTCCCAGCATGCCGCCAATGTTATAAATCCACATTTTCAGCACAAACCCACTTGTCAGGCCACATCAGTGCACACGGATGACGGGGACTGGCCTGTTCCTCAGCACGACCAGACGTCCTTCCTAATCAATCAGTCCCAACAGCAGCTAGGTGGAAGCGAAACAAGAGGACAAGGCGACTGGGGTTGGGAGGTGGGAGGAGGAAGAGGGAGAGTCACTTTGTCAACACAGTCACTGCAGAAAACAGGGGGTTAGCAGGTTGGATTGCAGCACCTCTCAAAACTCACAGTGTTCAACTTTGGTGTGCCTGGTCTTTTCTGAACACACACACACAGGCATCATGGAGTGATGGACAGTGGAGTGGTACAATCAAACACAAAGGCAGACAACTGGGGAGATGGATGGACTAAATTCTCTATTTTTATTTGTGTTAAATCTGTGTCCTTCCGTACCCAGGAGATTTAAGGTGTGCACACCCAGTTAGAAAAACATTGACACTGGAACAACCTCTCACTATGATGTATCATACCAAACAGAAAGGTCTTGTGGGGCAGGGGGGAGAGAAACAGCACTCTGAAAATCACATTAGAACTGTCCTTCAAAATAGGATGGAGTGCAAGAAATCACGATCTTGCAAATACTTGTCAGACCCTACAATCGTGTCAGGCAGCACCTCACAAGAAGCTGCTTTATACAGAGCCAGACCATCTAGCTCAGTATTATTCCCTGTACTGACTGACAGCAGCTCTCCAGGGTTTCAGACGCAAGTCCTACCTGCCAAAGTCCACCACAAAACATTTCAGGTGGTGATTCCCAGAAGAGCTCGTTAAAGGTATTCCTGCAAGGATTGGAGAGCCATAGGAACCAGAACTGCAGGGGTCTCATGCTCAGCTGCACATGGAGGAAATCAAGGCAGTTGAGACCCAAGCAGCCACTAAACACCTCTCAGAGAATACATGGGAGCATACTGGAGCAAAGGTACAGCTTCCCTGCAGAGTAGTGGTGTATCACTGAGCAAAACCACTTTTCCACTTTTGAATTAGAGAATTCACTCTAATAAACAGGATGGTCCATTTGAGAGTTATTTGAGGTTGTTCTTACAAGACTGACCGTCCCTTCCCTTTTTGGGAAACATGAACTTAGCAGGGTATAATTTCACTGAACCTTTCACTTTCTTTTGGACAGAATGCTTAATCTCAGTGCCCAGGTGCCCCCTTTTCCTCTTCTCATAATAAAATAATCATCATAGGAGGCCTGTACACTGGATAATGCCATTCCAAACTCATTTGTCTCCAGTTAATAGTTCTCTTGGAGCAAATGAAAGGACAGAGTGGAAGCCAAACTGGGAGAAGCGAGGGACACTGGTGGGCAGTGGACGATGGAGAATGATCCTTGGAGGAGCCTCAGCACAGTGCAGACTTTCTGAATTCAAGTATTCCCACCTCCCACCCCCTGTAGCCATGAAAAGGAGATTATAAGAAACACATAGCATGGGCTGCCAAAAAGGAGTGGCCCCTTTGCTGGTGGTAAGGTGTGTTGAAGAACTGGTGCCCAGTGGGGGAGTTGAATGAGACACTCTATGGATCAGCCCCACTAGAACAAAAGTCCTTCAAAGGCTGCCAACGTAGAGGCTTTGGGTCCATTAGAGGACAAAATACCAAAACAAACTCTGGGTACTGAAATCAGTACCTAATACAAATAATACAATGACTCATGGTACTGTGCATTGAGGTTGCCAAAGACTCCATCATACCCTGAGGTCCAGCGCCAAGGGCCTTCTGGCGGTTCCCTCACTGCGAGAAGCCAAGTTACAGGGAACCAGGCAGAGGGCCTTCTCGGTAGTGGCACCTGCCCTGTGGAACGCCCTCCCTCCAGATGCCAAAGAGAACAACAACTACCAGACTTTTAGAAGACATCTGAAGCTTTTAATGTCTGGTGCATTACTGTATTTTAATATTTTGTTGGAAGCCGCCCAGAGTGGCTGGGGAAGCCCAGCCAGATGGGCGGGGGGCCGGGGTATAAATTTATTATTATTACTATTATTATTACTATTATTATTATTATTCCTCTCAGGACCATGAATTTGGAGTCACAAAAACAGCAGGACACACAATCTAGGGTGATGAGATGCAGGGGCGATAGCCAAAAGGTCTGGACACTATCCAGATGTTGGCTTGCACAGAGAGATAGGCGTGGGGAACTCAATGTTACATGCCCAGGCCATTGTCTCATGCAGCTGGGGACTCTTAAGAACAAAAGAGGCAAGACGAGCAAATTATGCTCATTTTCATGACACATTTTGAATTTCATTACAGGATTTATTTTGTTGGAAAGGTGAGTGTGTGTGTGTATTATCGACCATATGCTAATTTGGTTATATGATGCCCTCTACCATGCCTATTCAAGGAAGGCCTGGTTCCATTTGGGATGCATGGCAACTCTAAATGAGCATGGTCAAGGGAACTCACCATTTCATACCTGGCGTAATAAGCAACAACATTTGCGCTCCCAGCTCTGTGCGAAGGGTATTGAACCAGCCCCCCTGCCAGCTGCTGGACTTGCTCTCATTTTTTGAAAGACAAGCAACAAGGCTGCTGTTTGTGTGTTCGCAGCTCCGTGGGGCAGACGTGTTTTACGGCAGACACTTCCTTTCACCTACCCCTCGGTCAAACCTGTCACAAGGAGAGGTGGTGGTGCTGGGGGCGGGTGGGGAAGAGTCCGAGGAAGAGCTTCACGGTTTGCCGCCTGGAGACCGTGCTCTCCAAACCAGAAGAACTGCAAAGTTGGATTTTAAAATTCACCTGGCTGATACAAGGAGAGAAAGCCAGCTGCTGCAAGAATATGGCAGAGAGCTCTGGGAGCTCTCCTCACACCCAGACTGTTGGAATTAATGAGCTCAGAGGGTAGCAAGGGGGGCGGAGGTGTGGGTTGGCCAGTTGATTGGTGCAACCCACGTGCGGAGCCTAACCTTGATTCTCCGTGTGTGCGGATCTGTTTCAGGGAGTGTTTTTGAATGCCCTAGAGCTGCCCCTCCCCACTTGCTGAGCCAGGAGCTACGCATTCACAGCTCAGGTTAGCGGGTCGGTGGCAAGCGCACCTGCCAGAAGATGATGGTTTAAAAATAGCACCCTTTACCTGTTGTCATCTCGGATATTCAGTGAGCTAATAAGGCACCTTGGGGGCGACTGGGAGAGAGGGGAGGATGGAGCAGAAGAACCGATGGATCATGAAAGTTTAAAACAGGAGGTTTGCGGGAGGCCTCTCCGCATGGCCCCAGGTGCGGCAAAGTCTATTTCCACATATTTAAAAGGCACAATCAGATGGCTACAAGGAGTTTACACTCAGGGCTGTAATCCCACTCAGGTCTGACCAGTTCAGCAGAAGCAAAAATAACAACACCTTCACATTTTCTCTTTCCGTTCTCTTCTGTATCTCCCACCACCAAATCACATCGAAAGAGGAGGTATGGCATCTCTGCTGTGAGAGCCAATGAGCCCAGGTGGAATGTCTCCTCTCCCAAGCAGGATGTCAGCAATCCCCACCACCACCGAATGCAGAAATGAAAGAAGTAATGGAACGAGAGTGGAAATATCTTACTGCCTGACTCTGCCAATAAATAATAGATTTATAATTGCCGCTGGGTTTCAGGGGGTGGGAGGGATAATGGGAAAGTGAGCTCCAGGAGGTTACAGTCTAGTGGGCTGAATTATGGGAAGGACTTGACAAACTCAGAGAAGAGGTAGCATCATCAGCTGCCTGGCATCGTTCCCTGTGTCACAAACACAGTGTCTTAAGATAAAGCAGCAAGTTACTTGGCTTACTCACGGGCCGATTTCTGCTATCTCCTTACATTCTCCCTGGGAGGATTTATTTGGAAAGAAGATAGCAGGCAGCTGCCCTCTGCCCCAAATCAGCTCTTGTACCAGGTGCAATGTTGACAACAACTGGCAAGCGAGCTGAACTCACCCTCTTCAAAAGGATTCATCGGACTCCCTGCCCTGCTTCATGGTTTTATTTTTTTTCTCGTTAAGACGCTCGCTCTCCCCCATTTATAAGAAGCAACTGGGTTATGGAAGGAAAAAGAGTAAGTGGAGAAAGCAAATAGGGAGGCGTATTTCTCCTTTTTTTTCATAATGTAAGAACCTGGGGTCACCCGCTGAAATTGACTGGTGGAAGATAAAAGTCAAAAGGATGCACACATTCTGTGTTAGTTGCACTAGTTTGAATTGTGATGACTGCTAGCTGAGATGGCTTTAAAGGGTGGCAAGACAAATTCATGAAGGATAAGGCTATCCATGTCTACTTGCCATGATGGAGATATATTACATCTAGGATCAGAGACACCTCTGAATACCACACACTGGGGGACATGTGGAGGAGAGGACTATTGCCTTATGTCCTGTTGGCGAGTTTTCCACAGGCATCTGGTTGTTAGCCTGGGAAAGGGATGCTGGAGTAGATGGGATTTTGGCTTGATCCAGCAGAATTGTTGATGTGTTCCTAAGGGTCAGAGGCAGGAAAGCTCTACAAAGTGAGATTGAGCCCCAGAGCGATCCCACACTGTTGTAACAGACTCCAGAGAACATGCTCACTTCAAGCAGGGCATCTAACTAAACTTGAGGTGATGCTCAGCTGTCTGGTGGGCTACACTTGGCTTGGCAGGTATTTATTCCCCATGCAAAGTAAAGATAAAGTGAGCACCTCAGCTCTATGCAGGAAGTGCCATCAGCCAAGCCAATAACAGCAATAAGCAGGAGATACGTAGCTTACAATGTAAACACTTATCTTGGAGTCCTTTGTAATAGCACAGAGGGTGGTATCCAGCTGAACAGATTCACTAATGCAGGGATTTCTGCTTGTGGAATAGAACTTCTACTTCCTAGCCTCTCTCCATGTGCTCCTATGCTCCCATGCGCTCTGGCTTCCATCACAGTGTCCCGTTGCATGAGAAGCAGTTTAGTTATGCTGGCCACATAACCAGAAAGCTGTCTGTGGAGAAACGCCGGCTCCCTCAGCCTGAAAGTGAGATGAGCGAGGCACCCCACAGTCGCCTTTTACTGGACTTAACCATCCAGGGGTCCTTCACCTTACCTTTACCCCAAATCTGCTCTGGATGGTTAGGGGAACCCCCAGAACAGATTTAGAGGGCATGTAAAGAGAGGAGGAGGAGAAATTCCATTGTGCAAGCAGAAATCCTTAAACTAGCAGATCTGTTCAGTTAGATACTTCCTAGAAGAATCTGGGGCACAATCTCACTCTGCATGCCCTGCCTCTTCTCAGCTAGTTGACAAGAGGCATACCTTGGAAGTTGAACAGAATCTGTTCCAAAACGTTCAGAAACCAAAGCATGGCTTCTGATTGGCTGCAGGAAGCTCCTGCAGCCAATTAGAAACCGCGGAAGCCCCATCGGACATTCAGCTTCCAAAAGAAAGTTTGAAAACCGGAACAGTCACTTCTGGGTTTGAGGCATTCAGGAGCCAAAACATTTGAGAACTGAGCTGTTCGAAAACCAAGGTACGATGGTATTTTGTGGGGGAATGCGAGGAGAAGAAAGTAAGTGGATCCTCAACCTCCAGAGAGTCTCAAAAATGTTTTAAGGAAAATAGTTAGGTGGTGGGGGTTTAGCACTGTGTGAGAGAAGCAGTGTTACACCAGAGAGGGGCAGTCTGTAGAATCATAGGATTCTAGAGCTGGAAGGGACCCAAAGGGTTAACTGGTCCAAACCCCTGCAATGCAGGAATCGCACCTACAGTAAATAATCCCTCACAGGTGGCCATCCAATATCTGTTTAAAAACCTCCAATGAAGGAAAGTCCACCACCTTCTGAAGTAGTCTATTCCACTCTCACAACAGCTCTTACCATTAGAAAGTTTCCCCCGAAAGCTTAGTAGGAATCTCCTTCCTTTTAATTTGAATCCATTGATTTGGGTCGTACCCTCTGGAGCAGCAGAAAACAAGCATGCTCCATCTTGCATGTGACAGCCCTTCGGAAATTTGAAGGCAATCATATCACCTCTCGGTCTTCTCTTCTCCAGGGTAGACATAGCCGGCTCCCTCCAGAAGAGAACATAAGAAAAGACCCTCTGGATCAGGCCAAGGGTTCCCCTGAGCAACATCCTGTTCTCACAGTGGCCAACCAGAAGCCCGCGAGAAATCAGTGCTCTCCCCACCTATGATGCCCTGGGACTGGTATTCAGAGACACATCGCCTCTGTCACTGGACTCAGAAGATAGCCATAAATGGTGCAGTTTTAAGGAAGCTGCTGGCCCCTGCTGCATGGCAGAGCCATAGAGAGAGAGAGTGCCAAAGATACACTGAGAATAGAAGGCATATGATTCCCCGACTCCCACACAAGATTATGACACACGCTGTTGATAAAACACAAAAATACTGTGCACACCTAAATGCAGCCACAGGAAACGCTCAGAGGAAATGCAGACAGCACAGAAACATGCTGCCACATAAAATATCCACAACACAGAGAAGGGAGGAAGCGGCTATTCAAAAGACACACAAGCTCGGCAATTAACACTGTCTTGCAACCTTATTCCAGCATTCTCTAATGAATGCCCTTTGCTACCTATTAGTAGCCTGGCCAGTCAAAATGTGTTCAGAAACTTTGCTCCCTTGCAGGCCTTGTTTAATCCTTGACCTCTTTCCATGCACGCTCGCACGCACACCGACACCTCACTCAATTAATCAATAACATTGTCCTAACTAGCAGCCCTGGACACCTTCTGCCTTAAACTTCTTAAAAGATTATAAATTCCCTCAGACAGACCAGACACAGATACTTATGGCTCCTCGGTCTCTGGTCCGCTCTTATGTCTCTTGTGACTCACTCCAATGAGTGACTCAATGTCAGTAACGCTCCAGCAGAGAGAGAGAGAGAAAGAGACAGAAGGGAGGCAGCTTTCAGGAGCAGTTCCAACAGCAAGGAAGGACCCCGAGGGGAAGGAATTGCACTTTAGGTGGTGACTTGCAAGGTAAGAAGAGAGACCAAGGTGAGATCCAGGTGCACACAAACAGGTGAGGTCTGCAGAAGCCAAAAAGGCAGCTGCTGCATTTCCAAATGCTGCCTAGTCAGTAGCGGATTTCTAAAAAAAGAGAAGTCCTGGGCTCCAGCATGCGTCAACAAGACATATGGCTTTGACATGCCCCCCCCAACCCCAAATATATGGGTTGCAGTGAATGGCTCTGAGCATTCCACTACTGAGGCAGGTACTGCTTCTACACCTGGGATGAAGAATCTGTGGTCCTCCAGATATTCCTGGAGTCTAACTCCCATCAGCCACAGCCAGCATGGCTAATGGTCAGGGGAGATGGGAGATGTAGTCCAACAGCACTGGAAAAGCCACAGGTTCCCCATCGCTGCTAAATAGTCTCAACTACTCTCTCATAGCCATTATTCCTATTCCAGAGGTGAGTCTCAAAACAGCCCTTATGCCTGAAACAGAACACATAATCTCATACACTCCAAATATTTCTCTGATGAAAACAGGGGTGTCCTATTTCCTAATAATAATAATTTTATTATTTATACACCACTGATCGGACTGGGTTGCCCCCAGCTGCTCTGAGTGGCTTCCAACATATACAGAAACATAATAAAACATTAAACACTTAAAAACTTCCCTAAACAGGGCTGCCTTCAGATGTCTTCTGAAGGTTGTATAGTTACTTATCTCCTTGGCTCAGTGGATCACATGTCTCCATACCCTCCAACATTTCTCTGATGAAAATAGAGCCGACCTAAAGAAAAGCAGGACATTCTGGGATCAAATAAGAAACCAGGATTGCTTCTGTAAATCCGGGACTGTGCCTGACTAATTGGGACACTTGGAGGGTCTGCAATCTTGCCTCGTGATATCTAGTGGTTATCTTTAAAGCCCTGACTCTGAAGTCATGGGACAGGGAGAGGTTGAAGTCTCCTTACCCTTCCTCCTTCTCCTTCTTCTTCTTTTTTAACATGCCTTGCTTTACTGTAGGATAGAGTAAAACAGGGAACAAAAATGAGAGCAAACAGGAATTAGACTGGGAAGAGAAGTGAAGAAGCTGCTATATACTGAGTCAGGTCATTTGTTCATCCAGTCCAGTATTGTTGACCATGTCTGGTCTCCAGCGTTTCAGAAGGGACATTTCATTCTGGAGATGGTGGGGGCTGAATTGAGGATTTGTAAAGTAGATGATAGGGGATGCGGGTGGCGCTGTGGGTTAAACCACAGAGCCTAGCGCTTGCCGATCAGAAGGTCGGCGGTTCGAATCCCTGTGACGGGGTGAGCTCCCATTGCTCGGTCCCTGCTCCTGCCAACCTAGCAGTTCAAAAGCATGTCAAACTGCAAGTAGATAAATAGGAACCACTCCAGCAGGAAGGTAAACGGCGTTTCCGTGCGCTGCTCTGGTTTGCCAGAATTGGCTTAGTCATGCTGGCCACGTGATCCGGAAGCTGTACACCGGCTCCCTAGGCCAATAAAGCGAGATGAGTGCCGCAACCCCAGAGTCGGCCACAACTGGACCTAACGGTCAGGGGTCCCTTTAACTTTACCTTTAAAGTAGATGATCTACAACAGTGGTCAGCAAACTTTTTCAGCAGGGGTCTGGTCCACTGTCCCTCAGAACTTGTGGGGGGCCAGACTATATTTTGGGGAAAAAATATGAATGAATTCCTATGCCCCACAAATAACCCAGAGATGCATTTTAAATAAAAGCACACATTCTACTCATGTAAAAACACCAGGCAGGCCCCACAAATAACCCAGAGATGCATTTTAAATAAACGGACACATTCTACTCATGTAAAAACACGCTGATTCCTGGACTGTCCGTGGGCCGGATTTAGAAGGCAATTGGGCCGGATCCAGCCCTGGGGCCTTAGTTTGCCTACCCATGATCTACAACAGAGGTAACAGCCCTTCCCCTTGCTTGTAAGCTCCACTCACGTGTAATTTATAAGTGTGTGTGTGTGTGTGTACCTACCTTTCCCACAATCTCAAATCAGCTGATTCTTGGCAAAATTATGTATTCCTTTCCAGAACATTAAGGGCTCATCTGCAGGTCGACTTGCCCTCCTCCTTTCTCCCGGGGAAACCTGTTGTTTACCACTGGATCAGAGGAAACATCAGTTGGATTTTCTCCATATTGACATTTGCTCCAATTTAGTACTACACAGTGGGTTTTCTGTAGCAAAGGGAAAGCTGTTTGGACCTGTGCTTAGAAAGCACTGGACAAACAGAAAACCACTTAGCTGCACTTTTCTAGTGGAAGTGGACAAGCCCTCAGGCTTGCATTTTGTAGGATCAGCCAACTTTCGGCATGAAATCAGAGTTAACAGTCTTGTCACCTGAAATCATCTCAGCTATGTTAATTTGTCTGGGTACCTACTCATATAAATACAAAGTGTGATGCACAGGTCAAGCTCCTATCAGGCATTATTATGAACGAGTGTAGCAGGGAGAGAGGGACTGTGCATTCCTAGCTTCCATGTGCTCATAACGAAGTCTATTTTGTGTGTGTCGCAAAACGTACACCGCACCAATGTTCCGTGTCTGATGCGCAGAGGAATTATGGGAACAGCAGGTGCGATGTGGTGGTCAGAATGCGGCGGGGATAGTATGAAAGATCAGAGAAATTTGGGTGAGAATCACTGCCCACTGGATGACCTTGGATCAGCCACTTTAAGCTTAAACCTACCTCTCAAGGGTCGCTATGAGGATATCCCACCCCCCTCCAAACACATGCAACCCTGAAAGACTTGGAGGAAGGCTGGGATAAAAATGTGATAGACAGTCAAAGATCGCTGATGAACTCCCCCCCACACACTGCAATTGGGAACTGCAAACACAACTTTTCAAAACTGGCTAAGCAAGCCCTTCTTCCTGTAGCTGGAGAAGCCCAGCCAGATGGGCGGGGTATAAATAATAAATTTTATTATTATTATTATTATTATTATTATTATTATTATTATTATTAGCTGTGAATTGTAGGGTGGGCAGGAAAGTGCTCACCTGGATCAGCTCCCATTTTGCATTTGTTTAACAGACAGCCTCATAAGCATCCAGTGGAGGTTTTGCCCCTATGTTGCTCAAATTCTGGTTTGCCCACCTGTTCTCCTTCATCGTGCTGCAGCTACTACAAGGTTGCAAATTGTTTGGGACTGGGCAGAGGAGGAAAGGTGGAGATGGCCTTCCCATCTTGACCCTTCCAGGGAGGAGGAAGATGAAGACAGTATAGGTTTCCATATACTGAGGTAGCAGCTCAAAAGCAGATGAGGGGAAAAGTTGTGAAGTCATGGGACAGCCAGAACAACACCTGGCTGGCATGTTGTCATTAGAAAGCATTCCAGACCCTCCTTCTCCCAGAACCCGGCAAGCCTTAAAAGTAGGAGAGCAAAGAGCTCAAAGACAAGCCACGTAGCAGCACCCATAGAGAAGATGATGATGATGACAAATGAGAAAGTGGGAGAGACGGGGGATGGAGATTCACTCATGACAATGCCATTATACAAGAGGCTAAGTTCTATAGCCTGTCTCTGTAAAGACTGAAATAAAAAAGGACTGTAAAAAACTTTTCCTGGGCAACCAGCCAGGAGTTGCTAGCAGCATCCTGACACAAATTTACCATGCTGTGGGGGAATCACACGTCCCCATTAGAGAGTGGTAGGTTGGTTAGGCCCTTCCTCACATCTCCATGCCACAGAGAAAGTGCAAGTGTAAATACCCAAGGCCCCACCTGGGAAAGATCCAGGCAAACCGTGATAAGGTGCTTTTGGCCTCAGTAGAAGAGCTACCATTTATCTTGGCCTGAGTTCTTTGGTGCCTGCCCAGAGGGGTAAGAAAAGAGTGACAGTCTACATGATACTTGTTAAAGGTGATGGGGAATGTCAGGCGACCGAGAGCTAAAAGCCATGATGGAGGATAGGTCATGTTGACAGCTATAAGCTTTCCCAGGAATGACCAAAGTGGCCGAGAACATGAGCAACTTTCGATGCCCTTCACTTAGCACAGCCTTCGCTAACCTGCTGCCATCTAAATGTTTTGGACTACAACTCCCATCAGCGGCATACCCCACCCCAAGAGGAAACCAGGTTGGCAAAAGCTGACCTGATAGCACAAAGATATTTAGGCTGTTTTCGGTCATTTGTAGACTTCAAATCCTGCCAAGAGCTTTTGTCCCATGGACATTCACGCTTTGATGAGATGCCCCAAATGTAGGCTGGGTTTAACCGTGCAACTTCTGATACACTGATCTGCTTCTTATAACTTGCAGAAGTCCTAAACAGACTGAAGTCCCCTTCTCTAAATCATGATTCATTGGGGTTGTAGAATTATCTTTCTCAACAGTGAAGTGGGTGTTGATGGCAGCGACTGTTGCCCTAGAGATTACACCATCATCATTCAGATCCCTTCTCAAAGCCCACCTCCATCACGAAGCCTCCATCATGAAGCTTCAGGCCAGCTCTTCGGCTGAAACGATGTCTACATGTGTGTAACTGCATTCGATCTCATCTGCACATTTTTACTCTTGTCTCTTCCACTCAATGCCTATTATTTTCTTGACCATGCATCTTGTCCTTCTGCTGTCTCCCCACGTTATCAGTGCATAGATTGCGAACTGCTGGGGAGCAGGGACCCCTTTTATGACCCTTGTCTTATGCCAGTAATATTTTTCCTGCCTGTTCTTATTTTCCATTTGTCATTTTGTACTTTACTGCTTTGAACACCTTTTGTTGAAAGGTGGAATACTACATAAACATCACCATCATTATTGGCTGTAATAAAAGCAGTTTACAAGAAATATTAGAATTGCCAAAACTGCCAAAATTTAACAAATACAGTGGTACCTTGGGTTACATACACTTCAGGTTACATACGCTTCAAGTTACAGACTCCGCTAACCCAGAAATAGTACCTCGTGTTAAGAACTTTGCTTCAGGATGAGAATAGAAGTAGCGCGGCCGCGCGGCAGCAGCAGCAGGAAGCCCCATTAGCTAAAGTGGTGCTTCAGGTTAAGAACAGTTTCAGGTTAAGAATGGACCTCCGGAACGAATTAAGTACTTAACCCGAGGTACTACTGTACATATAAAAACAACAGTAATGGTAAGACAGACGAGATAGATAGGCATAGGATTCTGAAGTTGATATGCCACTTCACTGTACCATTTGAGAAACTGAGGCATACTGGGCTGATGGTCAGTGCAGAGCCTAGGGAAGGCTTTGCCAATGATGCCAGCAAGGCAGGACTTTGGGGTAGAAGTCTGGGGTCTTGCTCCACAGGATGAGCAGGAGGGCTGGCTTCTTACCATATTCTGAAAGAAGTGATGGGGTAGTATGGTAAAGGCAATTAAGCCCAGGGTCTAAAATTACCGAACTGCTCGCTCTCAAGAGAGGTGCTGAGATATCTGGCAGGCTATTCAGTCTACAGCTAAAAGGATAGGATGGTGGTGGCCCTTATTTACTCAGCTCTGTAAAAAGTTTGGACGTATAGCGTCAGGAAGCGTGAGAATACGTGTCTTTGCATTCCTCGTTTCATCCCAAGCCATCCCTAAAGCAGGGGATTCCCGCTCGTCTCCGCCGCACACATGCTGAAATTTTGCACTGAAAACAGCCCAGTTGTCATTTTCACATTAGCTTGTTTTATAGCTAAAAGTGATTTCTGCCTGGCTGCCAAATTACAAGAAAATGTTGCTTCATGCTGAGCGAATCCATTCTGACATGTAAATCAAAGGCATATTTTTCTCCCAGAAAGAAACCACAGAAGGGCTTCCATCTCCTCTCCTTATTCAGATTCCGTATCCCCATATTTATGCCCTTATGTTTAAAAATAATAGGAGTCGGGCTTCCTAATAGCCTGGGGGAGAATCAAAATGTCCCGATGAACAGAAGGTCAAACGAAAGACGGTGGTGAAATGCGCAGAGGGAAGCCTTGACATTTGCCAGTTACCTGATTGCCAGTGGTGAGCACCCCTTGTCCTCAGATAACCAACACGGACAGACCTGGAAACACAACACACCTCCATGCGAGCTGCACATCCGCCTCATGGTCTCTTATCTTAAAGGACCATTGCCTTTTAAGGTAGAATGGGCACAGGGAAAATGGCTTAGGAAAGCCACATAGTGCAGTGGAATAGGAACATAGGAGATTGCCTTATATGGAATCACATCACTGGTCCATCTAACTCAGGATCATCTTTCCTGAGTAGCAGTGGTCCTCTAGGGTTTCAGACAGGGGTCTCTCCAAGCTCTACCTGGAGATGCTGAGGACTGAACCTGCACATAAAGCAAATGTTCTACCACTGAGCCATAGCCATGGTATAACCTCCAACATTTCTCTGACAAAAATAGGGACATCCTATTTCATTACTAATATTAATATTAGTGGTATCTTGGTTCTCAAACTTAATCAGTTCTGGAAGTCTGTTCCAAAACCAAAGTGTTCCAAAACCAAGGCGCACTTTCCCATAGAAAGTAATGCAAAATGGATTAATCTGTTCCAGACTTTTAAAAACAACCCCTAAAACAGCAATTTAACATGAATTTTACTATCTAATGAGACCATTGATCCATAAAATGAAAGCAATAATCAATGTACTACAGTCACACAATCAATCAATCATTAGCGAACCTGGGTTCCACACAGCCACAAAAACAAAACAAAGAAGGCGCAAAAACAAAAATGCAAAACGATTAGCAAAAACAGACAGAGCTCAGCGTGGCACTCAAAACGGAAGTGTGGCACTAAAATTGGAAGCGTAACACTCAAAACGGAGCATGTTCAGCTTCCGAAAAGAGTTCGCAAATCAGAACGCTTACTTCCAGGTTTGCGGTGTTTGGGTTCCAAGTTGTTTGAGTACCAACTTGGGTTCCAAGTTGTTTGAGTATCTCCTTAGCTTTGTGGGCCAGATAACTCCATAGCCTCCAACATTTCTCTGATGAAAATAGGGGTGTCCAGGACATTCCAGGATCAAATCAGAAAGCAGGATGGTTTCTGTAAATCCGGGACTGTCCCTGAAAAATAGCAACACTTGGAAGGGTCTGCCATGGCTCTTCCCCATTTTAAAATTTGTTGCATGTACAGCTCTCTTTGTCCAATATAGGGATTGACAGCGGCAACAGAGGAAGGGCAAGATAACAAGCTTTTAAACTTTATTATTACTAGACACACAACACAATGGTCCAAAGTAAGCAATGCTGGCAGAGGTAATGGCTGTGGCAGGATACCAGAGCAGGAAATGGTCAACCCTTTCCTTAATCCATATTAACATGGCTAATATGGGACTGAATAATATTTCAGTTAAACTGAATTTAGAGGGACCTGGCTATATCATTCCTTGCTGCTCAAGTGTACTCTATGGCCTATGCAAAAATCGCAACGCAGCATCTCGCATGAAAAGGTACAACCCATTGCATTTTCTGGCTTTGTTTCTCTTGTAACGGTAGCTATTGCAATTTCAGCCTGGTTTAGAACAATGAAGGTTCACTTCTGGTTCACAGGGAAAGAAGGGAGTACTGCTGAATTGCATGTAAGATGAGACGGTTAATGGTTGGATCTGGTATCCATATCTTAACAATAGATGGGAAACATTAAACGGAATAGCTCATCATATGCACGGAAAATAGAAGAAGGGGAAATTAGAGTAAACATTATGCTGGTCTGTGCTTATTACTTGACATTGAAAATTTAAATAAAAGTACATTCATTTCCATGCTTACTTGGAAGCAATCCACTCCCGTGCTTACCAGATTCTCTGATTCAATTTATCTGCTTCAGAGCAGCTGCCCTTTGCATTGACTGGGACTCTGCAGGTCTAACTGCCACATAAGCAGCCTGTCCATTACTCAATGCTAGACTAGATGTAACAAAGGAATTCTATGTCTGAAACTCCCGCCACTCCAAGAATAAGCTGCGGACGTTGGGTAAGGGCTGTGTCATGGGGAGGGGGAGGGCGTACTTTAAGCCAGTGTGGTGTAGTGGTTAAGAGCGGTGGACTCGTAATCTGGTGAACCGGGTTCGCGTCTCTGCTCCTCCACATGCAGCTGCTGAGTGACCTTGGGCTAGTCACACTTCTCTGAAGTCTCTCAGCCTCACTCACCTCACAGAGTGTTTGTTGTGGGGGAGGAAGGGAAAGGAGAATGTTAGCCGTTTTGAGACTCCTTAGGGTAGTGATAAAGTGGGATATCAAATCCAAACTCCTCTTCCTCTTCTTCTTCTTCTTCTCCTCCTCCTCCTCACAGGCCATAATTTCCCAATGCAAATTGTCCTCTGCTCAGCCATGGAGGAGAAAGCCCACATTGCACCTTAAACAAGCTGCGTATGTTACCTGGCTGTTCATGTCGCCAGCTGATGCACCAATGCAAAGCACAGTGCTTTACTCACGCAAACTCTCGTTACTGCAACCCAGAAATTGATTCTATACACTTGGTTTCCCAGCCAGTAATCATAGCTTGGCCAGTTTGGGGACTCGTAGCAAACTATGGTTGCTGCAAACCAGGAAAGGGACGAGGGAGTCAAAGCACCAGAGGAGAAGACAGAGAGCACCAACTTGAAGCATACTTCTGACCTCGGAAACATGCTTTAGAGAGGATTGGGAACACGGTGTCTGATTAAAACTGAACCAATGTTTAACAGCTAAGTGTACATGCCGAATCCCGAGTAAAAGGTTAGATATAAAAGATTTCAACCGCAGTTGTCAAGACCAGCTGAATTCTACAACTTGGGGCAGTCATTCTACAAACACATAGATTGTGGTCTCCTCTCTTTCCTCCACCAGGCGGTTAATCTCCAGAATGTGCTCTACAGTGCTGCTTCTACACAGTAGATTTCTGCCTTACTTTCTGCTCCTTAGCACCCAAAGACAGCTGAGTACAGAAAGCAGGAACCAAAACCTATAAAGTCTTCTGTGATATTGGTTTCATGTCCTCAAGGCTTCACTCTAGTTGGGACTAATAAGTGCATCATCAAATCAATAAAATACTTGTTTGACCATAAACTATTGCGGCAACAAGGAGCCAGAACCCTGCAGTTCTGTTGTGGTTTGGTTGCAACAGAGACTTTCAAAATAATGAAAGTCAAAATAATGGAGAGACACAAAGGCTTCCTGTTCAAGCTTTATTTCACTCTCTGCTTCCTTTGTTCCCGCTGACATATGAGGTGTGTGCACGATTGCAAATGGTAACAGTTATAGAGGAAGGGGAACACTATAGCTACAAACAGATTGCAAACTATGGGATATGATACCAAGGGGTCCAATTGCCCGGATGATAAGGTGTTGGTAAATGTGCTGCTATGTGAATGATGTCAAAGCTGTAAGTTTGGCAATACAGATTGTTAGCGCTGATCTTTAAAGCCCTAAACGGCCTCAGCCCAGAATACCCGAAAGAGTGTCTCCACCCCCATCACTCAGTCCGGACACTGAGGTCTGCCTTCAAAGGCCTTCTGGCAGTTCCCTCACTGCGAGAAGTGAAGTTACAGGGAACCAGACAGAGAGGGCCTTCTCAGCAGTGGCACCCTCCTTGTGGAATGCCCTCCCATCAGATGTCAAGGAGATAAAGAACTACACAACTTTTAGAAGATATCTGAAAGCTGGCCTGTATCAAGAAGTTTTTAATATTTGACGTTTTACTATGTTTTTATATGTGCTGTGAGCCGTCCAGAGTGGGGAAACACAGCCAGATGGGCAGGGTGTAAATATGATGATGATGATGACTGTCAATCTTCTACCAATAATTTGCTTTCACTGAAGTGCTAGTCACTGATTGTCTGACTGCATCTTGTAGCTTCAGATGTAGTTTTCCTACATAGTTTTTTTGCTAGAAATGACAAAGGAAGAGTAAACCTGTAGGACTGCAATATAGAAGTAAAACCTTACATCCAAGCAAACAAGTTTAGCGTTGCACTACACAGCAATTTCCACAGAGTAGGCTGCCCACAGAAACGCAGTCAATCTCTTTTCACTTAGACAAGGTTTCACACAGCTCAGAAGGGGATTAGGCTCACCCATTTTCACGTCATCTAAAAATAGTACCTCTTTGCCACATATTTAACCACATGAAGAGAAACAAACTGCTCTGCCACAGGAGAATTGCTGGGGAGGGGATTCCAAACCATTTCCCAGCTTTTAGTAGACAGGAGACTTCCCCAAATCAGTGACCCTTTTCCTTTAGATGTAGCACAGCATAGCAGCATCTGAAACAGATATAGGTCTAATACACACTCACACACACAACTGCATCCCGTTTCAAGCGTCTTCTTTAGGACTAGGTATAAACAGGTTAGGGATGCAGGTGGCGCTGTGGATAAAACCTCAGTGTCTAGGACTTGCTGATCGTATGGTCGGCGGTTCGAATCCCCATGGCGGGGTGAGCTCCCGTCTTTCGGTCCCAGCTCCTGCCCACAGTTCGAAAGCACCCCTAAGTGCAAGTAGATAAATAGGTACCGCTTTATAGCGGGAAGGTAAACGGTGTTTCTGTGTGCTGCGCTGGTGCTGGCTCGCCAGAGCAGCTTTGTCACGCTGGCCAGGTGATCCGGAAGTGTCTCCGGACAGCGCTGGCTCCCAGCCACTTAAGTGAGATGAGCGCACAACCCTAGAGTCGGACACAACTGGCCTGTACGGGCAGGGGTACCTTTACCTTTACTTTTTTATAAACAGGTTAGTTAAGCAGGCATTCAAAGAAAAGCACAGGTGAAACTGAATGTTTATGCAGCTTTAAGACTACAAAAAGCCACAATGCAGTGTAATAGTCAATATTCAAGCATGCATTAAAATGACACTGCAAAACACGATCCTGCCACACGTGTGTCTAACAATGGTTGCAATTTGGAGTGCACTGAGCATCTTAGGGTTCACCCACATTTATGCTGGTCCCCACTGAGCAGTTTTCCCCTTGCCCCCTGCTTTCCCAGGGACCAAACCTGAACTGCCATTTGCTTCGATTGAGCACCAAAGAGTGGTTTTCCCCGGGGGAGATCAAAAGTGTGGCTAAGCCCCTAGTCTAGCCTCTTAAACAATATCAGGGGTTTCCCCCCATGATATTATTAATAGATGAGTGGTTTCCAAATATTCTACTGAGGGCATCAAACAACAAAATGGGTGTTCGATATTCTAACCCGACTGTTTTGCTCTTATGCCTGATCATAGGTAGGTTTTGGTGTGTTAACGCACAAAAATTGCACTCAAAAGATATTATTACACGGGTTTGGTAAATACGCAGACCTGTATGTTTAGTTAACTTGCATTGCTTCAATTTAATGCACAGATGTCACAGATTTTCTGCATCATTTAGCCAAACAATGGGGCATTCTAGCTACAAAAAGGCAAGGAGGTGCATTAGAGAGGTGCTACTCGACTCGGGAACTAGGAGTCAAAGAGATCTGCTGAATCTCCAAGATCCTACTCTGCTGACTAGTGGCTTCAGTCAGCATTACTGCCACATGGTTCAGCCTTTTGGTTGCAATCAGAACAAAAGGAGTAGGAATTTACTTTTGATTTCTGTTCTTGGGCTTTTGAAATGCCATTAGCTTGCTGGAGAACAGCCTTCAACCATGAATGCACCCACCCACCCCTCTCAGCAAAGTGACAGAAATCTGTAAGGCAAGTGACAGAAACTGTGCAGTTTATTTACTTGCCGTACACAAAGTTAATACTGCTCTTAAGCTATTGAGTAACTTAGCAATTTCCACTTGGCTTTCGAACAAATGCATAACACATGGCAGCTACATCCCTTTTCCTTCTCAATTATTCAATATTCAGTATTTGCATCCTTGAAATATCTTTGTTTCGCTAGATGTCTGTCTTTTCCCTTTCTGCTATTATCCTCCGCGTCCCCAAGTAGCAGTTGTGCTGATTAAGCTTTCAGACCACAAAAGGAGCAAAGGAAAGCAAATTAAAGATAAAACGTTTCCTACAATACAAATATTAACAGACACCTAGAAGAAATTAAGAAGTGGCGAGTTCCGCGCAAACAAAATGCAGTTTTTTGGGGGGGTTTTTCGCACGGCACTCAATTGCTCTTTGGAACTTGTTGCCATGGGATACCGTGAAAGTCAAATTTTATAACCGCATCAGCGCCCCCCCCCCCCCAAAAAAAAAAGAGAAGAAAAGGATGATGAGACTTTACTGAAGACGGAACAAGTGCTTTCAGCTCGGTTTGCTGGGGAATGAAAGCCACATATCACAACTCTCTTATGTAACCTCTGGGACTGCTGCATGCTCTGAGTGAACACAAGATGATGGCTTAGCCTATAACAGCTTGGTGGCTTTTCTTACAACTCTCTTCAAAGCCTGCCTTGATTTTTATGACACATCTGTGCTAATGCCAAGTTTTAAACAGGTGAATTAGCCTTGACATTATTGGCCCCAGGTAAGCGAAACCATATTATGCCAGATTTGCCTTGCACACAGACTCTTTTGGATTAGTATCTTTAGTACTAGTTATACATATGCGCTAACAAAACTGTATTTATTAGCCACTACTGATGACTTTATTGTAACGGTACTGTTGAAATATTGCTAAGACCAGGTCCATACTGGGGATGAGGTTTCCGGGGTACAGATTAATGCACCCAAACCCTTGCAACGGTGACAATAAAATCTATCTGTATAGTTGATTGCAGTGTTAGAAATTGAGATATGAAAGCTAGGAGCTAAATTGGGTCCTCCCTTAAAGAGGGTACGTATTGCGGTGAGACCTGGAAAACCAACACCCTGTGTTGTGGGTGGGTACGATTGGTCAGCCACAACACCCGATTGGTAGGTCCCTCAAAGCTGGGTGCAATCTGGCCAATGGGACGCAGTCCAAACGGTTCAAGAGACCTATTTATGCCCATGCACGTGACCCAGAGCTTCCTCTTTAGGCGTGTGAATTCGGAACACCCGCCCACCTCTCCCTACTTTTAGGGTTTTGCACTTGACCTTGCTATGCCGTCGTGTGTCGTCTGTCATTGGGGCATGGCAGGAATTTTCCCCACTTGGCTGATTGGCTGTTGCCATTTGGGGTTTGCCTGCCACCTAGCAAATCGTCACAACCTGTAAGGTTGTGGACAGGCTCTGGTTCAGGTGATAGGGATGGGGGAACGCTCTCGCTATCCCTATGTGAAGGGTATTCTGTTAAAGGAATCCAGGGACTCGATGGTTTGGTCAACCCCTGAGAGGGGGTTGTGCCCGTGCCTGAGTCCAGGGGGACATTTGGGTGGCGGAGTTAGCCCATTCCCGGCTTTCCGCTTATCCAGGTGTTCACCCTTGGCTGACCTATGCTGGAACCCTGGGTCAGCGCTACTTGCATGGCAGGGAGCTAGTCGAACCAGAGCCTGTGCAACCAGTCACTTTCTGTAATCAGTAAAGTTGTGGCCTAAATTCTGCCAAAAACCAAACCAAAATTTTGAGTCAAGTGTGAATTTATTTAGGGGGGGGGAGGTTTCTGAGTCTGAACACGCAAATGGCACACCTTAATCCTAGGTTATGGGTGCAACAAAGGAATGTCTAGGTGCACTTTTTATAGCAAGTATACAAAGCTGAAAATGAATGAACTGCAGCTAATATATTACATTCATTTTTCAAATGGTCTAGTCCCTCCCCTGCCCACCCCCCTAATATTCTTAAGAGGGTCTCTTCTCCGGTCTTCAAAGAGTAGTCGGAAGTGGGAGGCAGAAAAAAGGTCCTCCTTTCCTTCCACTGTGCAGTTTTAATCTGAAATCTTGGGCGCAGTAGTGGGCCCAGAACTCAAAAACTGCTTGTTGAAATTCCCTGTTGCATGAATGAAATTCCCTGTTGCAAAATGCGCCTGGAACAATGGGAATTTCGAACACTGGTTGACTGGACCAAGCCCCAACCTTGCAGCAAAAAGCTCCTAGTCTTGGCTTCACATCCTCTGACAAATTGTCTCTTTTGGACAATATCCTCTCTGTAGAAGTCTATTTTCTGTAGGTCTAGTTTTATGCTAAGTTCCAAATGGGAGAAGTCTCCAATGTGGGGATGTCTCTGCTTTTTCTGTGAATCCCAGACAATGGGTTAAAGTAGTTATGCCTGAATGCTGACAACATCCATATGATTTTTCCCCCCTTTCAGGCCAGATCAGGCTCGGATGAATGTCTCACCACTCAATTTCAGCTTCAATTGGTCTGGAATTCTCTCCTGCAATAAAGCAAGTCAGACAAAGGTTGCGAACGCAAGGCATTGACATCTTCTGTCGCACATGAACTATCCCATAGGAGACCAGCATTGGAGACAGAAGTTCTCGCATTCGGACAAAGGGCTCAGATTGAATTTTCTGCCCCCATTATTCTCAGCCCGCCTGTCTGTATTGACACTATATTCTTTGGCGAGGGTGCTAATTTAAATTACCCATCAGCCACTGCTGGGGAATCTCCTAGCAGCTAAGTTCTGAATTAAACATGCTTCCTCCTAATGAGTTGATTTTATTAGTTTGTGAACACATCGAGAACTCATTATCAAAATAAACATCAATCCACTTAGCCCGCTGAAGATCCCTCCCACCCCCACCCCCCCACCCTCACACACACTGGCAGGCAGAGATATACCAACAGCATTGCAGCTGCAAAGTGAGTCAGGCGTGACGCGGCAACAGGAGACAAAAACACGGCCCTCTCTTCGCAGAGGATTTTAGCTGCTGGCCAAATGTGTTGCTAAAGTAACCGAGGCCTGAAGGAGCAGCAAGGTAGGCTCCGCCCCTCTCCTCTCTTTGGAGACACGGTGCTTTCTGAAGCAGAGAACGGCTGCTCACAGGGGAGAAGGCCTATGTCGAATGAATCAAGTGCTCAAGGATGCTTGGGACTCCTGGGCTTCGACACACCATCCAGCCCCAGAAAGGGCTCTCCCAGCTCGGCCGGCCTCATTGGCCCGGGCAAGGAAATAGGGGTAAAAACAAAGGGGAGTGGAACGAGCAGCTTCAAACTTTCTGAGATATCCAGCCTAGCTTCTGATAAGAACATAATAAAGAGTCTTGTTGAACCAGGACAGTGGTCCCAATCTAGTTCAGCATCCTGCTCTCAAAGTGGCCTTAGAATCATAGAATCATAGAGTTGGAAGAGACCACAAGGGCCATCGAGTCCAACCCCCTGCCAAGCAGGAAACACCATCAGAGCACTCCTGACATATGGTTGTCAAGCCTCTGCTTAAAGACCTCCAAAGTAGGAGACTCCACCACACTCCTTGGCAGCAAATTCCACTGTCGAACAGCTCTTGAGAGCCAGTGTGGTGTAGTGGTTAAGAGCGGTAGTCACGTAATCTGGGGAACCGGGTTCGCGTCTCCGCTCCTCCACCTGCAGCTGCTGGGTGACCTTGGGCCAGTCACACTTCTGTGAAGTCTCTCAGCCTCACTCACCTCACAGAGTGTTTGTTGTGGGGGAGGAAGGGAAAGGAGATTGTTAGCCGCTTTGAGACTCCTGAAGGGGAGTGAAAGGCGGGATATCAAATCCAAACTCTTCTTCTTCTTCTTCTTACTGTCAGGAAGTTCTTCCTAATGTTTAGGTGGAATCTTCTTTCTTGTAGTTTGGATCCATTGCTCCGTGTCTGCTTCTCTGGAGCAGCAGAAAGCAACCTTTCTCCCTCCTCTATGTGACATCCTTTTCTATATTTGAACATGGCTATCATATCACCCCTTAACCTCCTCTTCTCCAGGCTAAACATGCCCAGCTCCCTTAGCCGTTCCTCATAAGGCATCGCTTCCAGGCCTTTGACCATTTTGGTTGCCCTCCTCTGGACACGTTCCAGTTTGTCAGTGTCCTTCTTGAATTGTGGTGCCCAGAACTGGACACAGTACTCCAGGTGAGGTCTGACCAGAGCAAAATACAGTGGCACTATTACTTCCCTTGATCTAGATGCTATACTCCTATTGATGCAGGCCTTATGGGCAACCAGGAATCGAGACCTGAACACAGCAGCACTCTCCTCTCCTGTGGTTTGCAGAGGCTGGCTTCAACAACAACAACAACAACAACAACAACAACAACAACAACAACAACAACAAATTTTTATTTATATCCTGCCCTCCCCAGCTGAAGCCGGGCTCAGAGCGACTAACAACCATAAAAGTAACACAGCATTCTAAAATCAATTCATTCTAAAATCAATTCAAAATCAAATTAATGGCAACCATTGGGCAAGGGGTTCTATGAGGATTACCAAAGGAGGGGGTCAGACTGTGCCTTGGCCAAAGGCCTGGTGGATAAGCTCTGTCTTGCAGGCCCTGCGGAAAGATGTCAAGTGCCCTAGTCTCTTGTGACAGATCGGGGCCACAGCCACCAGATCGGGGCCACAGCCAAAAAAGCCCCGGCTCTGGTTGAGGCCAGCCTAACCTCTCTGTGGCCCGGGACCTCCAAGATGTTTTCAATTGAAGACTGTAAGGTCCTCCGTGGGACATACCAGGAGATGTGGTCCCATAGGTACAAGGGTCCTAGGCTGTATAGGGCTTTAAAGGTTAAAAGCAGCACCTTAAACCTGATCCTGTACCCCACCGGTCCCTCTGTACATGTCCTCTTCCCCCTTTATATGAGGAATGGGGAACCTTAGGTATGGGTGTAACCAAGGGGGAAGGCAGCCTCCCTGCCCTCCCCCAAGTCAATAAAAATCAGTAAAAATACATAGCAAACTGAGGTTCTGCCCTCCCCCCCCCTTGACAAAAGGCCTGTCCTGCCCCAGCAAAAATCCTGGCTATGCACCCATGGGGCTCCAATCATTCCTCTGGAACTCTCATCTAGTCATCTGAGCCACATACCCTTCCTGAACCCCCACAACGCCTCTCCCCAGCCCTGCTCCACCCCTTCCTTGAATGCTTTTGTTTGGTTGGAATGTGTCCTCCAGCTGTGAATGCTTAGAATCTGGCTCCAATCTGGTGGAACGCTCTGTCACAAGAGACTAGGGCCCTGCGGGACCTGACATCTTTCCGCAGGGCCTGCAAGACAGAGTTGTTCCACCAGGCCTTTGGTCAGGGCCCAGCCTGACTCCCTCCTCTGGCAACCTGCACAGCATTTTGCTTAACGGTTGCCATTAATTTGATTTTAATTAATTTTTATAATGAAATGTTTTTAGAATGTTGGATTATTTGATTGTTTGATTATTTGATTGTTGTTAGCCGCCCTGAGCCCGGCTTCGGCTGGGGAGGGCGGGATATAAATAAAAGTTGTTGTTGTTGTTGTTGTTGTTGTTGTTGTTGTTAGATGGGGATAAGAGAGATATGTGCAATGTACATAGAATCCTCTGGCTTTTAGTGTACAAAGTTAAGTGTTAGAAACTCAAGATATATAAGCTAGGCGCCAAATGGCTCCTTAAACCAAGGTTAAACTGAATGTTTAGTGGCCACTTTGGGGCAAGACGGCTCCCAAGTCTTATTTTTCAAATGATGGGCTGACTGTGATTGATTCTCAGATAAGCATCTGGCTAGTTCAGATGACAACCTTGAGCTAGGTTAAGAACTTTGAGAACTTAAAGAAGAAAAGTCACTTGATCCAGGGACAGTCCACATAGATACTGGCCTATTCCTACCTCTTTTTCTTAATTGTGACACGGACCATTCATAAGTTGAAATATTCTTCGCAACGGTGGGCAGGGCAGTGGGACTGGGTAAATGAAGACAAGCTACAACAATTAACTCTAACATTCTTCATCCTGCTCAAGCTGCACAGAAAAAGGATTTATGTTCCTGAAATCCATTCTGGTTGTGCAGATAAAATATAACAGAGAGATTTCTACAGGATGTGGTATTAGTGTGTGAAAACAGTGCCGATCCAATGATCCCTAGAAATGCACCTCCAGATGGTCGTTACTTGGTCGCCAGTGGCCAACAGCCAGGTGAAAAATGTGAATGGCTAATTTGGAACACTGAATGGAAGAAGAAGAAGAAGAGTTTGGATTTGATATCCCGCCTTTCACTCCCTTTAAGGTGTCTCAAAGCGGCTAACAATCTCCTTTCCCTTCTTCCCCCACAACAAACACTCTGTGAGGTGAGTGGGGCTGAGAGACTTCAAAGAAGTGTGACTGGCCTAAGGTCACCCAACAGCTGCATGTGGAGGAGCGGAGACGCAAATCCGGTTCTCCTGATTACGAGACTACCGCTCTTAACCACTACACCACACTGGCTCTCTAGTGCACACAGGGCAAGATTCAACCAAGTTGCGTGCACAGAATGAGGTCCACTTGTGCAACGGGACTTTCCAGCTTTCCTGCCCTTATGGGGACGGACCCAGAATAGGTTTAGGGGTGCTCATGTGACAGGGAGAGGGGTGGAGAAGTCCTTCTTCCATGTACACATACCACAATTAACGCTATGTTGAATTCCACCCACTGTAGGACTTACTTCCAAGTAAATACAGCGGTACCTCTGGTTACATACGCTTCAGGTTACATACGCTTCAGGTTACAGACTCCGTTAACCCAGAAATAGTACCTCGGGTTAAGAACTTTGCTTCAGGATGAGAACAGAAATCGTGCTCCGGTGGCACAGCGGCAGCGGGAGGCCCCATTAGCTAAAGTGGTGCTTCAGGTTAAGAACAGTTTCAGGTTAAGAACGGACCTCCAGAATGAATTAAGTACTTAACCCGAGGTACCACTGTACATCTAGGATTTCAATGTTAGTTTGTGTCGTTCTGCTGGGTGTTAAGTCATTGGGGAATGAGGCATGGGGAATTCCTTTCTGGGTTCTGGAGTTACGGAACTGTTTGTGCTAAGGAGTCTCTCGGGTAGACCATAATGTGCACCCTTCCCCCTTGCTAGCAGGGCACATCCTGATCCGACTCACTCCCTGGCAGCATGAAGCATGAAACCACTGGGGGAGCAGATACAATGTAATGCACTGCTATCTATTCTTTCTTTCATCCGGGATGGGCTAATCTCACTTCATCCCCTTTCACGGTTGTCAGCTGTTTTCAGGCATTTGGGCAGCAATGAGATGGGGAGGGCCAAGTGAAATTGGATCTATTGTTTCCCACACCCAGAGAAACTCCCTGTCATTCCGCAGGCTATTCATCAATGCCAGCAGGGAATGGTCCTTTCTAACAGTGTGCCCCCCTGCCCTCCCCTATGGCATTCTTCCCGCATGGTTTGGAAGCCAAAATCCTGCCAAGCCCAGCTGGAGGAGACACCTTGAGATACTAGGAGCGCAGAGCAGGCTCTGAACTAATAAATCACAGAAGGGCTGGGCAGATCTGAAAAGTACATCTAGCCTTTTGTCTGCAAACACATGCCCCACCCCAAACAAGAAGTCCATGTCAGCTCTTATCCGAGCTTGCCACAAGCACGAGATCCAAACAGCTAGGTGTCACACTCCCATCACAAAGCTCAACACCAGCCGCTCTTAATTGAGAGTAGGGGGGAGATATTTATTCAGGCAGTACAGGCTCAGCAGAAAGCGCAGGGTCCAAAAGTCATGATTCCAAGGCCAAAGATGCAGAACAAAGATGTCCCAACAGGTGGGGTGAACCTACTGGTGAGACTCTCACACTTAACAAGACAGTTGTGCAGGCAAACATGGGCTCTGTCTGGGCTGCTGTACCTGATCCCACCAACGGGGTCAGGGCCTGTTTTTTTTCAAGAAAGCCATGCTTTGTTCTCCGACTCCACCTTGGCTGCCATCTCCTCCTGCTCAACTCCTACCACTGGCTGATCCTCCCACCTCCCCAAGGAGGCTCTACACTCCACAGGTAGGGTGGTGAGGAGAATCAGCAGATCTGCTTCCCATTCTTTAGTATCTAGATTTGTGACGGGAGAAACTTTGTCCTCCTTCCCTGGATGCCAACCTTCGAGCTTCCCCCTGCTCTTTGTAGCTCCTCCTCCTCTTCTTCTTTCGTCCGGGGATGCCAAACCATACCGGATCCTGACAGAACCAAGGGACCCATGGCAGTGCGGTTCACTTTGCTAAAAAACAACAACCAAGGAACACATTTAGTAAAGAATGGCCAGACAGATCGTGCCAGGACAAAGCCAAGCAAAAATTCTGGATCATTAGATTCAGAAGGGAGGGACTATGGAAATACCGTACTCACCGCCTCCACTCAATATGGCGTGAACATCAAAGAAAATCCTATCCACTGAGTCTTTTGCTTACATTGTAGCTCGTGTCAACCCTCCTAAACATATACCATAGGAAGTTGTAGAGATGTCCATGCACAGAACAGTAACAGCAGGGTTAGCATAGAGTTTGTGAGAGCCATCATACCGTATTTTTTCGTGTATTAGACGCCCCCTATTTTGGAGGACTCAAAATTTAAAAAATGGGGGGAGGGAGATGGCACAGAGTTGTTGAGCTTCTTTTGGGGGGATTAGCCAGGGTTGCTGAGCTTTTTTTAGGGGGGATTGCCAAAAATTGCTCAACCACACACATCATGAAGTCCGCCTCTCGTCTGTCCCCTCGGTGGTGGCAGAAGCTGCCAGTCGCCCGCCCAATTGCCGCATTGTCAACCAATCAACACCACCCATTGGCACAGCAACCAGTAACACACACAGTAACCGCTAACAGCCATGGCAGCAACCAATCAAACGTCCACTCTATGCACCGCCCATGTATAAGACGACCCCCATTTTTTAGCATGATTTTTAAAGGAAAAAAACCTAGTCTTATACACAGAAAAGTACCGTATATTGTTTCTAGTTTAAGAAGTATAGGAGGTGGTGGACAGTCGTGACAGGCATTAATGACTCAGAAGCGTTGGGAATGTTTCTTCCTGCCAGTTCTGTGACTCCCCCCGCAGGCTGATGGAAGTGAATGATCCCTGTGCACCGCATCAGAAGATGATCCCACCATGCTGTGTGAACGCATCTCCAAAATAGTAAGAACATCTTTCCTCTCTTTTTTTGCCATTTGCAACCATGTCCCAGCCTGGCGGGGAGTAACTGGTCCTTGCTCTCTCACAGTCATCTGGAAAGCCAGAGCTGCCCTGGGCTGAAGAGTACCCAGAACCCTGAGAAAGGCAGTGTGTCTTCTGGTGGAATCTGGGTGCAAAGGACAGCCCAAGTTTTTGAACCCCTGTGCAAATGCATCTATCTATCTATCTATCTATCTATCTATCTATCTATCTATCTATCTATCTATCATCTATCTATCATCTATCTATCTATCATCTATCTATCTATCTATCTATCTATCATCTATCTATCTATCTATCTATCTATCTATCTATCTATCTATCATCTATCTATCTATATCTCCCAGCTTCTACAAATGATACTAAGCACCCTGACTACCACCAGGTGTGGCAAGTGGGGGAAAAAGCACAATGGATCCTGTGTAATACTATTTATGTGCCCCAGATGAATAAGGTATGGCTTAAACGTAGAAAAGGTGCATAAAATAACCAGCCACTTCGGGTACCTTGTGACATTTCAGTGGAGGCACAATGTTCCCAAGGGACTGTGGTGCTTTGCTTGCTGAATATGAATTATTCTGTAGACCTGCAGAGATGTTTTGCAGAATTTCTGGTGCTGGTTTAGGTCAGATAAGTGTGTTCAACAAATCTAGTGTTTTGGCTCCAGGGATGACAGGATGCTCATCTCCGAATCTCTTCCCTTCCATAAAACATCAGTGTCCTGGTCCAGAGTCTTGGTCCAACTAAGGTAACACACTCCAGCCCTCTTTGAAACTCCAGAGAAGAAAAACTCAATTGCTTCTCACTGCTAAGCAGGAGACACAGCTTCAGTTCAATTTTTAAAATTTTGAATTCCAATATATTAATTTCCCCTCTCTCCATCAAGCGAAACATTCAGAGTTAAAAATGAATTTCATGCAGCACAGTCACAACTTACAGGCAGACTTAATAAAGGAGTAAATCAACGTCTCAGGATTTTTCTTTTTTTCTTTTCTCGTCCGATAGCTGCTTAGGCCATTCTTGCCGTAAAAGTTCATGATTAATGGATAAGTTGCTAGGAAAAGGGTTAGTTCCCTACATGGCCCAAACGGCTGATTCTTATGCATCAATGAGGCATATATTCCTGGAAGATGTTGAATAAATACAACAATAAAACTGCCAGACAATGGCAGTTCCACTTTCCCACCCTACCCCACCCACTTTATTCATTACTGATTTACTGAGTCACCCTTTAGATGGGTGTCGACACATAGATTCAGCATCTCTGTGGGTCAGGTGTTCTGGCCCAGTTTTATTTCATCGCCATGCGGTAGCGGCCAATGGGTTGGGGACGGTGTTGCAGAGCAGCCTTCTCTCTCAACAATGATGTTGCTCCTGTTTACCTGGATGCTTTGGGGTGAGGAAAACTGACAGCAAGGTCAAGGTGCCCCAGCAGAGCCAATCCAGTGCTCCTCCGGGTGCATCTGCACTACCCTTTCTTGCCACCATTTTGTCGTCCCTCCCCCCATGCCCAGGTAAGCTGCAGCAACACTGCTGTAGGGAGGTTACCTCCATGCTGTGCCCCACCACCCTGGCCACTGCCAACACAAAACAGAAAACTAAAGGTAGCAAAGTAATGGGCTTTTGGTTAAATATTTACAGTGGTACCTCGGGTTACAGATGCTTCAGGTTACAGACACTTCAGGTTACAGACTCCGCTAACCCAGAAATAGCACCTCGGGTTAAGAACTTTGCTTCAGGATGAGAACAGAAATTGTGCGGCGGCGCGGCAGGAGGCCACATTAGCTAAAGCGGTACTTCAGGTAAAGAACGGACCTCCAGAATGAACTAAGTTGTTAACCCGAGGTACCACTGTATTAACTGTACACCTGGCTTCTCATCACAAGCGATCCCAGGCCACAACAATATAAAGAGCAGGGATGTCCAACCAGTAGATTGCGATCTACCGGTAGATCCCCGGCTGATCCTGGTAGATTGCAGGAACCTTATCGTGTACAAAAAGTTATGGGGGGGAAAGCTTAAAAACCCTGTGCAATCCTCCCTGCAAAAGCTCCACAACTCTGGGCAATCCACCCACCCCACGCATGTTCCTTCTCCCTCCAATGACAATGGGTAGATCACTGCCAGTTTTTTTATACTGGGAGTAGATCACAGTCTCTTGGAAGTTGGACATGCCTGCCATAGAGCAATAAAATGCAATTAAAGCATATACAGTGGTACCTCGGGTTAAGTACTTAATTCGTACCGGAGGTCCGTTCTTAACCTGAAACTGTTCTTAACCTGAAGCACCACTTTAGCTAATGGGGCCTCCTGCTGCTGCTGTGCCACCGGAGCACGATTTCTGTTCTCATCCTGAAGCAAAGTTCTTAACCTGAAGCACTATTTCTGGGTTAGCGGAGTCTGTAACCTGAAGTGTATGTAACTTGAAGCGTATGTAACCTGAGGTACCACTGTATATCAACCCATTCATCTGTCATATGACTCCCTGCGGCCCCACCGGCCTGCAGCTTTTAAAAAAAGTTTACTGCACCACGCAAGTCCTTACTGCAGCAACTCCATTCTTCCTCTCCTTCCAGCCCTTTGACGCCTCTCAAAAGTCTTCTGCAGAACTAGAGCGTTTGTTGCAGCCCTTCCTTACTCCCCCCAGCCTAACAGGAGGGCAACACAGTCTACTGTCATCTGCCTGCACATCTTTGCAATGATCATCAAAGCTTTGGGTTCGTCCAAAGCACTAGTTGTGTAGGGTTATTATCCTATGAAAGGAGAATGCAGTGATTTCTGATAGCGAGGCTTTTCAGGTAAATGAAAAGGATATCCAAAACCGAACTTTTCAAAGGACGTGGATCTGAGTCTCCGTCAAAGGCAAATGTAAGCTTGCAAACAACACAAAAAGAACTGCTCTTCATCGGATTACAAAATTCCTTCAAACAAACCATTTTGGACTGAACAGAAATTCCTGATGAAAATTAGTTGAGGACAAAACTGTGTCTGATTCAACAGAAAGGTAATTGATGGGGTAGATCATGGGTAGGCAAACTAAGGCACCGGATCTGGCCCAATCACCTTCTAAATCCAGCCCACAGACAGTCCGGGAATCAGCGTGTTTTTACATGAGAAGAATGTGTCCTTTTATTTAAAATGCATCTCTGGGTTATTTGTGGGGCATAGGAATTCGTTCATTCCCCCCCAAAAAAAATATATATAGTCTGGCCCCCCCACAAGGTCTGAGGGAGAGTGGACCGGCCCCCTGCTGAAAAAGTTTGCTTTTTTCTGGGGTAGATAGATTATTCTGCTGTTGAGTAACCCTGCCACTGGACCAGGAACAAGCAGAAATTAGTAGAAAGAATATTGGGAAATGATTTATAATGAGCTGAAAAAAATGTTTAAATTTACCTTTCCTCCCCCAAAAAACCAGAGTCCTTTTTCTTGGGAATAACCCAGACAGAAATTCCTAGGTGCCAGAAAAGTTTATTTATGTATGCAACAACAGCAGCACATGTTTTGCTGGCCCGAAAATGAAAAGTGAGTGGCGTCCCTTGTATTGGGAACTTAAGATGCTAGAATATGCAGAACTTGTGGGCTTAACCCACAGAATAAGAGAGCAAGAAGTATATTTAAAGAAGAGTAGAAAATATTTATCGAATATATGGAAAATGTACACAGCTGAAAACGCTGGCAGCATTAAAGTAAATTCAACAGAGTTAATAATATTTGATTGATGTAAAAGTGGAAAATTGATTTGAATGGTTATAGTAAAATATGCAGGAAACGATGATGTGCAATATGAACTATGGAGGGAGAAGAAGGGAAGTCATTAGATATTTCAAAGTTTGTAAAATGTTTAATTTGATATGTAGAAAAATTAAAACTTAATAAAAAATTTACAAAAGAAAAGAAATTATACATGGATGCAAAATGATCAAACTTCAAATGCAGCACAAGTTCTGGTCCTTGGTCAAATGGGAACTGCAGGCAGTTTTCCTATTTAAGAAAAGGAAAAACATAAACAAAAAATAAAAATAAATGTCCAATCACGTTTCGCTCATCAGGTCTCCATGGCACAATGAAAATCAACTACAGCACCTCCTCTTCCAGCACGAGATCCAAAACAATAATAACAACGTAGTAGATAAGTAGGAGGGGACGCGGGTGGCGCTGTGGGTTAAAGCCTCAGCGCCTAGGGCTTGCCGATCGAAAGGTCGTGGTTCGAATCCCCGCGGCGGGGTGCGCTCCCGCTGCTCGGTCCCAGCGCCTGCCAACCTAGCAGTTTGAAAGCACCCCCGGGTGCAAGTAGATAAATAGGGACCGCTTACCAGCGGGAAGGTAAACGGCGTTCCGTGTGCTGCGCTGGCTCGCCAGATGCAGCTTGTCACGCTGGCCACGTGACCCGGAAGTGTCTCCGGACAGCGCTGGCCCCCGGCCTATAGATGTGAGATGGGCGCACAAACCCCAGAGTCTGTCAAGACTGGCCCGTTCGGGCAGGGGTACCTTTACCTTTACCTTTAGATAAGTAGGAAGATCATCCTTCCTGTGTTTTACCATTTCAAGATACCGGTAATTCAAGTGATTTATTTTTAACTAACTTGCATGCTTGCTTGGAACAAAAAAGATAAGCTTCAAACATCTGCATGACTATTCCTCCAAACACCTTCCACTATGGCAGGGATGAGAGACTGATGCTTGCTCTCCAAGATGTTGCTGGACTCCAGTTCCCACGATCCCCAGCCACAGAGGCCAGTAGCCAGTGGTGATGGAAGATGTGGTCCTACAACATCTGGAGGGCCACAGGTTCCCCAGTCTTGCATTTGTGGGGCTACTGCAGTTTATTTCTTCCTGTGGAAAAAGGCCTTTCTCACCCATCTTGCTCACAGCAGGGCTTCTAATTGTGAAGCCAAGAAAGAGGAAACAAGACTAACAGCTTTGCAAAGCGCCTCAATTAGCCGCTTCTAAATTTAGGGAGAGCAGCATAGAAAACGGTGCCTGGTCTTTTTAAAAACTGTTTCCTTTTTCCCCCTGAGCTAATCGTCCCATGGAAATGCCCTCTCATTAAAAGGAAAACTTGCACACACAGGCGCACAAAAAAGTGATCAATTAAAAGGCTCTAAAAATAACTCTGCACTTCATCAACTCATTATGAGTCATGAATAAACTAATACGGCTGGATAGCTCGTCTACATGAAGCTGCCCTCTCTGTCCTCAAGCCCTCAGCCAGGCTGGGAGGGAGAGCTTATGCTAGCATGGGAGATGTTCTTGTGCGTGGTGCAATACACAGCAAACTAAAGCAGGCGAGGCAGATTCCATCACCACCCGCATTCTCCAATTCCCAAGTTCCGACTCCGTGCCTCCCTTATTGACAGTAATGCGGTATCTCCAAAGACTCACTTTACATTTAATGTTGCACAACAATGGGCAGGTGGGACATACAGAGTGGTAGAGGGCAGAGGGAGGGAGAGAAGTGTCCAGAGGGCATTGCAAGTTTCACCTGAACAGATAGATGCCGCTGTACTTTTCTTATCCTGCCTGCCATGACTTGATGTTCCTTGCTACTTTTTTTTTTTAAAGCACTACCTTCACCTTTGTCTTATGGTGGCCCACCAGAGGTTGCAAGCTCCCCGATCATGTGCCACATCCCCTATAAAGACATAAGAACTACCGTATTTTTCGCTCCATAAGACACACTTTTTTCCTCCTAAAAAGTAAGGGGAAATGTCTGTGCGTCTTATGGAGCGAATGTGTGGTCAATCGCTGGCTCCCTTTCCGGCCCTGCTCCCTTGCCAGGCCTCCATTGTTGAAGGTTCTGCAGATGGAGGCTGTTTGTTTCCCCAGCGACATGTAACTGGCTGATTAGATTATCTGTCTGGAAACTGTAGAAATGGCTCCCTTTCCTTTCCTAAAGAAGCTGCAGAACTGTGAGTTGAACCCCATAAAACCAGGATTTTTTTTCCATTTGTAAAGTAAGCTCAACAACTTTGAGCTGATCCTCAAAAAAGGGGGCTCTTCCCCTTTGCAAAAGAAGCTGCACAACTGTGAGCTTATCCCCCCAAAAACGGGGCTTTCTCCCTTTCCTCCTCTAAAAACTAGGTGCGTCTTATGGTCGGTTGCGTCTTATGGGGCGAAAAATACGGTACTTTACAGGATCAGATTGAAATCTGACCGAATCCAGCACCCGCTAGCAAAAGAAGCCCAATGCAACAAAAACGGTTACCTCCAGAATCTGATAACCAACAACATTTGCACTACCTCTGAACATGGAATTGCCATTTAACAGCAACGTACGTATCTGGTCTCAAGATGCCGTTCCTCCCAAACACAGAGCTCTCTGGAAAGTTGTGTATGTCAACCGAAGGACTTCATTTGCAGCACCCAATTTTATCCATATATTCCAGAGACGTTCAGGACTTTCTGACAAATGTTGGGGTCAATTGATTCAACACTCCCCTGCGAAAGGGCTCCTATATCCAGCATGTGCATACCAACCTCAGGTTGCTGAGACTGTTTCAGCGGAATTTGGGTGGGAGCGTGGTGTACACACACATAGAATAACATTCATTTCAATAAGAAGCCTGCAGCCAAACAAAACTGCCCTGAGGGTAGTTGACTATGGTCCCCAAATAGAGGTATGTAGCTTGCCAAGTACTGCTACTGCCACTATCCAAACAGGCTGGTGACAGCCTTGCAGCCAGTTAACTTGGGCTTGGGAGCAGCATTTGAAATTCCCCAGGCGCAAGGTGCCTTTTGCTTCACTTGTGACCAAGTGGAGATGCCCGGGCTGCAGGATGGAGCCTGACATCTCCACCACCAGGAGATGCATGCCTGAGGATCCTTGGATCTTGACTGTTTTCACACCAGCAACACACCCTGAAGAATTCCATCCGTGATATTTTGTCTGCACAATCAGAATGAAATTCAGGAACCAAAACGTAGTACTGGAAAATATGACTTTTGAGTCATCAAAATGGCATTCCGTTTTGGCGACTGGAGGAGCCATTTGGTGCCTAGCTGATATATCTGAGTTTCTAACACTGAGTTTCTAACACTGTTTGGGATGTGCTGCACGGTGCGAAATATTACATAGGAACAGTAGCTCTCTTCATCAGTAGCTCCCAAACCACTTCTGCTTCTGGTATGGACAAAGAGAAGATTGCCTCTTCTGTCCCACTTCTCAAAGCGCCTGACAGGCCAAAGGCAGAGAGGAATGCATAACCGCATTCCTACTTCTGCCACCAAGGTGCAAGTGGGTTCTACAGTGGGAGTCCACATACCTGTGAAACGATGGAGAAGCAAAGTGGCTAACATTCTTATTGCTGGCAGCCTAGCACAGATACACACACACTGCTTGGCTAGGAAACAACATACAGCTGTCAAAGAAATATTCATAATCTGAAAAAAAGCCAGGATCAAGGCTTTGAGCTGGGAATGTTTCGCTCATCGCACCAAAATGTTCTGGGTGCCATACCCTGTTCCTCCTTTCGTTTTCCCTTGTAACATCTCTATGGTGGCAACTGGGCCAAATTCACCCAATGAGCTTGACAGAATGGGGATCTGAATCTGGGTCTTCCTTGTCCTCCTAGTCTGATACTCTAACCTAGTACAGTGGTACCTCGAGTTAAGAACTTAATTCATTCCGGAGGTGCATTCTTAACCTGAAACTGTTCTTAACCTGAGGTACCACTTTAGCTAATGGGGCCTCCCACTGCCGCCACACAATTTGTGTTCTCATCCTGAAGCAAAGTTCTTAACCCGAGGCACTATTTCTGGGTTAGCGGAGTCTGTAACCTGAAGCGTCTGTAACCCGAGGTTCCACTGTGTAATTCCCATGTTTCAAGACTCTGCATTGATTTCCGGGAACCAGCAATGCACAGGTCTAAATACTTTAGCCCTGGCCTCTGGCATATTTCTTTTTCTTTTAATTATATTTGTATTGAGTTTCAACGTTCTTAACGTATACAATCCAATACACATTTGAATTTTCTTCTCTTATTTTGTCGACTTCCCACCTCATTTCCCATGGAGTTGTTGTTTCTCCCCTTCTGCTGCACCCTATCTTCTGTCTGCTAAATCATAACCGCTATACCCCAATCTACTTACTTCTGTTGCTCTCTGTTGCTCATAGCTCAAATCTCGCTGGCGAGTTCATCATCCTACAATTTCTTTAAGTAATCCAAAAAAGGCATCCCTTATTCAACCTTTGGCATATTTCTAACAGGCCTCTGGCCTGATAGCTCAGTGGGTGCTGATAATGCCCAGGTTGCAGGTTTGATTCCCGTACGGGGGAAATGGATATTCCTGCATTGCATATTCCTGCATCATAGATAATCCTCAGGGTCCTTTCCAACTCTACAAATCTATGGTTTTATTATTCAATACAGCCACTTTCATGCACCTGGTGCCCTCCAGCGCTGGCTTGGGCTGATGGGAGTGGTAGTCCGAAACATTTGCAGGTCACCAGCTTGGTGCAGCTGCCACTACGCAGAAGCTAGATACTTAGGATTTATAAAGCCCCAACACCAGCTCTTCACAAATCCAATACCTTTTGCACATCACGTGGCATCTCTTAACCACACAGTGACATCTCTTAACTGTGCTTCAAGTATGGTTTGGTGTTGCAGGTATTAGTACCTGCAGCCGCTGGGGCCAGGAAGCCAGAGCAAATAGTAGCTGAAGCTGTTACGGGCCCGTTCAAAAGATTATGGCAGAAAAATGCCGCAACAAGGCAGCGGCTTCATAATATTTGCGTGCTGTTTGCCAAACGAGTTGGCCAGTCAAATGGGATGTCTCCACACCGGCACCAGCAGCTGTCAGATGTATAGATGCACACACGGGAGCCAACGTTTTGCAACCAGGCCTTTGCACCATTGGCAATCTAGCTCTCTCTACCAGCTTCCACCCTGCAAAGAGCAGAGACAGCAATGGTGCTGTGGTTTCCTCTAGGCTCCTCAGCCAGTTTGCCTCACTGCTTAACAAAGAACAGACTGCAGGGACCCACAACCTTCTGTACTGAAGAAGCAGCATTATATTAAAGGTAAAGGGACCCCTGACCATTAGGTCCAGTCGCAGACAACTTTGGGGTTGCAGCGCTCATCTCGCTTTACTGGCCGAGGGAGCCAGCATACAGCTTCCAGGTCATGTGGCCAGCATGACTAAGCCACTTCTGGAGAACCAGAGCAGCACACAGAAACGCTGTTTGCCTTCCCACCGAAGCGGTACCTATTTATCTACTTGTACTTTTGAACTGCTAGGTTGGCAGGAGCAGGGACCAAGCAATGGGAGCTCACCCCGTCACGGGGATTCAAACCGTCGACCTTCTGATCAGCAAGCCCTAGGCTCTGTGATTTAGATCACAGTCACCCAATGGCATTATATTACACACATATAAATTACATTGCACATCTATATATATGAAGGCTGCTCCCTGCAAGGCCCTTTCCACCTGGCCTAGGGGGCGGGGCCCAAACTCACCCAGCCCTACTATGTCAAATATGTATCCTGTAGTTGACCTCCTTTGTAATGTTTTATTTTGAAATATTTAAGATAATATTTTAGTATTGGCTTTGGCTGTATACTCTATATTTGACTTTCTTCAGATTGTTTTATTTATGTTTTATTGATTTAATATGCTTTAAACCGCTTTGAGATTTTTCTGAAAAATCTAAAGTGGTATAGAAAATAGATAGATAGATAGATAGATAGATAGATAGATAGATAGATAGATAGATAGTTTCCTCATGGGCAGAGGAGGTCACAAGTCTGATGCCTGTCTATTCAACATTTTTTGGTAGAATTGTCACAATACTGAAAATGGAGAATGGTTGGGTTATCGCTGCAGCAGAAGATGCCAACAGTTTACATTAAGGCTGATATGGCTGGAAGTGAACATTCTATAGAAGTGTGTGTGCATACTGTCCTTTCCTGCACGGCCAGCCCTACCATTAGGCAAAGCGAGGCAGTCATGTCAGGCAAAAGATGCTGGGAGGAGCTTCCCACTCTTCCTCCTGATTCTCCTAAACTGGTTTGTCCTGTGTCTCTAACGTAGCTGGCTTTCCCCAGGTGTAGTGGAGGATGCCCTCGCTAAACCAGGGTTAGTCAAGTGCAGACTCTAGGGCTAAGTTTGCATTTAACACTGAACCAACCCATGGCTTAACAACAACAAAAGTGTGAGCATGCATGTTCCCATGGGAGAGATTGTGGCCGTATTGCTCCTTCTCCAGTCCTGCTGCTACTGGAAGCTAAGCCATAGTTCGACTTAGCATGTTGTTGGAACCCAGGCTTGTCATTTGCCTTTGCTGATCGAAGCAAACACAAGACCAAACTTGGTTACAACCATGGTATACCTGGAGTGAGATAAACCATCAGCCTGTGTTCTGATGGCGCACTAAGCCATGGCTTAGCTTGCAGCAGCAGCAGCAGCAGGAAGAGGACCAGAGCTTCTCTCTGGGGAATGGCACATTCCTATCTAGGGATCTGCTGGTTTGACTCAGCACCGTGGGCAAAGCGGGTCACCATACGGAATAGGAGGAGACACCATTTGGGCAGTTAAATGTCTTAGGCCAGGGGTCTGCAACACGTGGCTCCGGAGCCGCATGTGGCTCTTTTACATCTTTGCTGCGGCTCCGGGGCGGATACTAGCGAGGGGAGGAGGCGCATTGTGCGCCCCGACACTCCTCACTGTGGCGGGCGCTGTACTGGCTGTGACGTCGCATGGGGGCGGTGCGTGCGTTAGTCACGCACCGTCCCAACGTCACCTTCCCGCCCGCTGTCAGATCGTGGCTCCGGAGATATATTTGTTTTAAATGTCGCAATTGTTTTGCGGCTCCCAGTTGTTGTTTTTTCTTCGGAAACGGGTCCAAGTGGCTCTTTTTGTCTTAAAGGTTGCAGACCCCTGTCTTAGGCTGACCCTGCTTTCCTGAAGTGGCTTGATATACAAGTGATAATGGAGAAATGATGATGACTGTACTTAAAATGTCAGGCAATTTCAGGAGGGATGCTGCATAAGATGCCTCCTGCTTTGTCCCAACATTTGGACGGAAACACTCAGGAAAGTAGCCAAATATCCAAAGTAAACAAATTGCAGCAAGGACCATCAGCCCGCTGCCTCAGCTTGCTTTTAACCCCCCAAGACCTCCCGTGTATCCCAGAGCCAAGCTTTTTCCAGAACCAATTTGCAATGTTAGCCACCTTTGCTCCACGGGTAGGAAATAGTCATTCATCTCCAGTCACCAACTCAACTCCTTTCTCCGCGTGAGCCTCCCGGGCTCGGAGAGCGGGAAAACCGGCAAACTTTTTGATAATGAAAATCTATCACTGCCTGGGCTACTTTTGGGTGTTGAGCCCCCGAGTCCAGGCAAGAATTCAAGGTTAAAGGACAGAGGGAGTTTTTACAGGTAGCTGCTTGCATAAAAGGCAATTAGCAAGTGCAGCTAAAATTAGATCAATGACTTCCTGCTGTTAATGGTCGAAAGCATCGCAGCTTCGTTTCCCTGCCGCCTCCCCCCCTGCGAGGACCTTGGCATTCTTGCGCACGAGGCCTGGCAATTATTTATGAGGCAAAAAGTGTCATGCACAGGCAGAATAAGCTATGGGGAGCATAGACCGAAAACCAGCTGGCATTTCTTACGGAAGACCCTGCATAAACATCTGCATTGTGATTACAGCAGAACATTGTCTCGTACCAGTCAATGCTCTAGAAATCCCAGTGGTACCTTTATGGCTCTCCCTCTGACCTATGCTGAATGTCAAGCCTATAACATTACATCAACTAGTTCCCGCTGCGATACGCAGTAATTGATGAAATGGTGGGTGTGGAGGCAGGAGAACTGGAATCAAATCCCATTTCCACCCTAAATGGCATTGGCCCAATATACCTGAAGGAGTGTCTCCACCCGCATCTTCAGCCCGGACACTGAGGTCCAGCTCCGAAGGCCTTGTGGCTGTTCCCTCACTGCGAGAACTGAGGCTGCAGGGAACCAGGCAGAGGGCCTTCTCAGTAGTGGCACTCACCCTGTAGAACACCTTCCCATCAGATGTCAAGGAAATAAACAACTATCTGGCTTTTAGAAGACATCTGAAGGCAACCCTGTTCAGGGAAGTTTTTGATGTTTGATGTTTTATCGTGTTTTTAATACTCTGTTGAGAGCCGCCCAGAGTAGCTGGGGAAACCCAGCCAGATGGGTGAGGTAATAATAATAATAACAACAACAACAACAACAACAACAACAACTATTATTATTACTGCTACAAATGGAGGAAGATGCCTTATACCAAGTTGTCCACTAAGCCCAGCATTACCAACTCTGCCTGATACTGGCTCTCCAGGGTTTTGGACACACAACTTTTGCCACTTGATCCTTTTAACTGGGGACACCAGAGGTCAAACTCAAGATCTTCTGTATACATAGCATGTGCTCCAGGTAAAAGATAAAGGACCCCAGCATGGTTAAGTCCAGTCACCTATCTCTGCTTTCAGGCCAAGGGAGCCGACGTTTGTCCACAGACAGCTTTTCTGAGTCATGTGACCAGAGCGCACAGAAATGCTCTACCGCTGAGCTACAGTCCCACCTTGATGACTGGTGGACAATGAGCAGCTCAGATGGGGTTTCACAAACTGCAAAATGGGAACAATAGTGGCCTCTCGTTGCTGAAATTATATACAAGGTTTCTAAAATGATTTGTCCCCTTCTAATGCCATAGAAATGACTGGTGTTAATTGCATGTTCAAGGCAACACTTAAACAACAACAACAACCCACAATTTGTTAAATTTGTTAACAGAACATGGATACATTGTGCAAATCTAATATAATTTGTTTATCTTGGTCTCTAGGGAAGCTGAAGTTCTGTTTTGATTCACATCCTAAGTTTTGTAACACTTTCGTTTTTCTTTCCATTGTTTGGGAAAGCTTCAGTGAAGGAGTACACAAATATTAATTTTTAGCTCTTTTGGGGGTGGTGCCATCCAAACAGACAAAGCTAGTAGGTCTGCCGTCAGCAGACACTGCACACCAAACAGACTATAGGAAGCTGGCAGAATAGAGAGACGGGAATTTGGGCAGCCCCGTTTTCAGAAGCCTGTTGACTGGTGTTTTTACACATGACAAGATCAGCCAGCATCCTGCCGTGAGTGGCTGTAGCCTCACCGCCATTCAGAGGCATCTCCCTGATAAGCACAGAACTGCTGCTTAATCAATCTAGGGCAATAGATCCATATTGCTGTTGTTTTCTCAAAGCACCCGCATAGCATCCATCCAACAGCCAGTGCATTTGAAGGCTGCATATTAGGCTTTCTTAGCAAGTTGTTTCCAACTTGTGTTTACTCTGTGGTGAGGTAAAGGCGGTCTGCAGGGGCCACCTCATTAGGGTGGCTCCCTACGTTCCAGAGCTGTGTCTTGGCAATGAAAGCCGTTTTCTGGGCCTGTAAGCTCCGAGGGGTCCTTGCTGAGCAGCTGAAATGATGGAGCTAGCTCTCTTTTTCAGCTCAAGAAGGATGAAGGGAGCCTTCGCCTCCATGACAGTTAAGGTGGTCTGTTGAAAGTCACATCTCCTTTAAGTTCTACTGCGAGAGATTATGAGAGATGTGTGAGGTTTAGCAAATAAAAGGAGGACAGCAGAGACTAAAGCAGGAAGGGGTCAGGCAGAGGTAAGGTTGTTTATAGCCTGTGGAACAGACACAGAGCAAGCGCAAAGGAGAGCATGAGGGAACAGAGTAGTGTTGTTCAGCCCCCGTTACTTCTATGAACAGCACGAAGGTGACATCTCACGCCAGGGCTCTGAGGGCAGGCACAGGCTCTTCCATTCGAGGGATAGTGTAAGATGAACAAAATATGTATGAACACACATACACACCAGTGTGTAGGGATAGCCGAGGCTTGAGAGAAGAGTTGCTTCATAATTCATACAAAAAGCTAAAGCAGCCATTTGGTCCATAAGGGGTAGAAACATATTAGGACAATACCTTTACTGGACTAACCAAAATGTCAATGTGGCAACTTTCACATTATTGTTGCTGTGAATCATAATCATAATCAAGAATAAGAAGCTAATCTGACTGGGTTGTCCCAGCCACTCTGGGCGGCTTCCAACATATTAAACAGTAAGACATCAAACATTAAATACTTCCCTATACGGGGCTGCCTTCGATGTCTTCTAAAAGTCAGAGAGTTGGTTTGTTTCCTTGACATCTAATGGGAAGGCATTCCACAGGGTGGGTGCCACTACCGAGAAGGCCCTCTGCCTGGTTCCCTGTAACCTCACTTCTCTCAGAAGGCCCTCAGAGCTGGATCTCAGTGTCCGGGCTGAATTCTCCAGAACTCTTCATCAGGTGTTGGTGAGGAGAAGGGGGAGTTGACTGGTGGAGCCATAGAGTCTGCATTTGGTCACCGCAGCAAGATGGAAGGACTTTCTCCGTGTTTGGGATAATGCCAAATTTAAGAATTCCACAGCTGAATCCTAAGTAGAAGGGGGGGGGAATCTTATACCACCTGGCATACCGTTGCCAGTAGGTGGTGGCAGCAGGGCCTTTCCTTGCCCTTGCTGTGCCATTAAACCAGAAGGAGAAGATGACACTTAATAATCTGAGGGAAACACTTAATACTCTGAGGGAAACAGACCCTCAGCTGCTGGGCAAAGCTATCCAATTTAGCTTCCGTTGACTTTGGTTAGGGTCCAAAATGAGTCATACTCCAAGTAAACCAATTGAAACTAATGACTAATTTGGCTCTGTTGATTTTGGTGGGTCTACTCTGATTGAAACTTAAGTTGGATACGACTGCTAATTGGTTACCTAGTACACCGGCTAAAATTAACACCCAGCTTTGTGTATGGGATTTAAGGTATAAAGGGGATACAACTACACACCCCTTAATGTTTGGAGACCTGAAGTGAGGGGCCATTGCTGAAGAATGGTGGAGGGCTTCAGCTTTCTGATCTACACTACTTGGTTCAGGATACACAACTTCCTTTTGGACTCAACATTTTACCGCTCCAAACAGTTAAATGCTGAAGTTCTGGGGGTGCCAAGAATACTGTGAACCGTGGACAGACTGGGAGGGAGAAAGTAAACTGGGACTGAGGGACTATCATCCAACAGTGACACCAAAACATCACCGTCTTGCCAGAGTGGTACATGCTCTGGTTATCTCCCGCTTGGACTACTGCAATGTTTCTTATGTCGGGCTACCTCTGAAGGTGACTCTGAAACAACTAATCCCGAATGTGGCAGCTGGACTGGTGACTGGGAGTGGCCACTAGGACCATATAACACTGGTCCTAAAGGATCTACACTGGCTCCCAGTACATTTCCGAGCACATTTCAAAGTGTTGGTGCTGACTTTTAAAGTCCTAAACGGCCTCGGCCCAGTATACCTGAAGGAGCGTCTCCACCCCCGTCGTTCAGCCGAGAGACTGAGGTCCAGTGCCAAGGGGCTTCTGGCGGTTCCCTCATTGTGAGAACTGAGGTTACACAGAACCAGGAAAGAGGGCCTCCTTCAGAACTTCACAACTTTTAGAAGACAACTGAAGGCAGCCTTGTATCAGGAAGTTTCTAAACATTCGATATTTTATTATGTTTTCATATGTGTTAGAAGACACCCAGCCAGATGGGCAGGGTATAAATAATAGCATGTTGTTGTTGTTGTTGTTGTTGTTGTTGTTGTTGTTGTTGTCGTCGTCGTCGTCATCATCATCATCATTATCATTATTATCATTATTATTTGCTGCTCTCTATTTGAATGAGAGAATTCAACCCACAGGAAGACCTGAAAGCAACCCATGGCTACCTTCAGCATCACAGAGGCTTCAGAACCTTCCTTAGGCCTTGTGAAAACGTCTCTGTATTTCTGCACTTAAAGAGATTGGCTGGCTAGGATCCACCCAGCATCCCACTTCTGTTCTGGCTACTCCCCTCGCAGCTTCAGCCAGCCGGAGCTTTATGCTTGATGCTGTCTCTTGCCTTGCTGCCAAAAGGCTGCTCTACAGTTTTGGCCCCGTTCAGCGCTTTAAAAGCTCTATTGATGCTATTAAGGCATAATTCAGTTTATGAGAATGTCCTCATGCCTCTGCCTTGCCAAGCCTTTTCGCCTGAGGAAGGTGTGAGGAGAATTAAATCTCCCCCCACCCACCTTGGTTTTTAGGAGCTTAAATATAGGCTGCAGTGATCACCCTAATGGCGACATTAAAAGCCATTTATAAAATATCAATGTGACACAACTAATGCTTCTTTAGTTCAAAAGGGTTGGTTAGATCAGAAGACTTTTTTTTAAAAAAAAGTTCTCAGTAATATATCGCTTAATTGTCAAGGAAGTGATGGCTGTAAGTATCACATATTTAAAAGGCCTGAGATTCGTGTAAGCAGGAATCAATTCTGCAAAACCTGCCTCTGTGAATAGAAAGGCGCTGGGAACCTCGGGTTCGAATGCTGGCACACTGAGTAGTACTGGTAAAGTCAATGTGTTTCAGCTTCAGTAGCTCCATCCATCAAACAGAAGTAGTAAGTGCCTGTCTCTCAGTGTTTGCACAGAAGGAGGCAAAGATCTTAAAGCATATTTAAATGAACAATTACAGAGACATTTGCATAGATTTGTTTTAATTTCAGTGCTTCATTCTAAGTGCAAGATTCTGAGGGGTTTGCAGATGGACTGAGATGACAAAAAAAGGAAGACAGTAGTGCATCAAGACAACAACGTCTAGGCGCCTTGAAAATGGGGAGTAAGAAGCAGGCAGCGTGAGCGCAGCAACCCTATTCCTTGACTGCAAGACTGTTTCAGTCCATAGCAGATGTTTAACCTTTGAACAGAAACTGTGTGGCGGAATTTTCAATTTCATTCTTGCGCAGTCACAAGGACTAGAAACTTGAAAGAGGAGGTTCTTGGGTCTCTGGAAAAGCTGCGTAACTTGCTATTACAACTCACACTGCCACACAAGCGTGCCGTCCTCACAAACAACCCCTTTCCAGAGTATAAAATTGAGGTTAAGGCAATCACACCTAAACAATTCCCAGAGGAGTAGCCGTGATGGACCAACAGCCTCAATGCACCTTAAAGGCTAACAAATTTATTGTGTCATAAAGCTTTTGTGGACTACGGTCTACTTCATCAGGCACCTGAAGTGTTATCCTGAGTTATAGGCACATATATACACAACTGTGGGTGGTGGGGGGCAGTGGGAGGGTTGTAAAAAGGTCAACGGGAAATAAAAGCAGAGTCTGTGATAAAGATGTTCTTAGCCCAGTAATTCACAGACCGGTTCTTGAGGGCCGACCAAAGTTGTTCCGGATTGAAGTTGTTGAGGTTTTTTTAGGATTTTACCACAGGAAATAAACTTTGAACTGCCCCAAAATAAACTTCGGACATGCCTGGCATAGACTATCCTGCAACGGTATAAATCAATTTACACATATGATGTGTAAATTATATCCTTGGTCTTGGGTCAATCCAAGAGCAATAGCATCAAAATTCAGTGGCTTCATGTTAGTCTCTCTTCAAAGTCCCTTTGCTCCAGGATGGCCACATTAAAGTCAGCTACAGTGTCCTAGAAGGTTGTGGTGTTCCCCCGCTGGCTTACGCTGCGCTGCCATTTCTGATTTCAGATTTATGTCAATTTACCCTTCTGCCTTTGTTTTGTCCTGTGTTGAATGCAGAAGGACACTGCTGGCAGCTGATGGGGGAAAGGACACTGGAAGAGGAGGAAGCAAATAAACCCTTGATATCCTGGATGTAATTGTTAGGTCCTGTAATGAAGTTGCCAGGGAAGACATGGGGACATAGTTGGAACCTGTCTGGTCCCCTGTGTGCCTATCTCTCGGCCAGGTATCCTGTCGCTGCTGTGAGATGGGCCTGTCATTAGGGCTGGGCAATATATTGTCCAAAACCGGTCTGAAGTCCATATTGTGATATCAATTTCATAATTTTTGGCCTGGCAAAATATTATGAATCGTGGTGTGTGTGTGTGTGTGTGTGAGAGAGAGAGAGAGAGAGAGAGAGAGAGAGATTCGAGATTCGAAAATCACAATGCAGGGGAAAACATGAAGCCAGCTAATGCCTCTACATAGCTCCATCCTTCCTTCAAACATCATGCTATAACAGTAGGTCGCAGTGTTTAGCTGGTGATATATTGCAATGTTGAATACCCAGCCCTGCCTGTCATTGGGCAGGATAGGCCGTAGATTGTTGATGATTCAATGGGAATTAAAGCATGGTCAAAATCCTGCTGAAGTCATGGTGACGGATACCAGAATCAAGTTTAACTACGTTTACTTTTAATTTAGGCTGACCTGACTGAGGTTTATCCAATCTGCTAGTCAAATTCAAAGCTTTCAACCATCCTTATTTGATTTAGTTTGTCCTACCTAGCACAGGTGCTTAATAAGTTCAGATTTATTTAGCTTAGCAAGCTCTCTGACAACCAACCGCAGGTGCACAAATATTCAAATATCCCCTTGCAAACTTTCAATTTAAAGTTCACAGTCATCAGTTCCAAAATAACAAGTCTTTTTTTTATTGTGTGAAATGCGGTATATTCAAATAACTGCTCTTAAGCGTCCAGGGTTGCACTTAGGGGCCTTTCAGGTGCTGCAAAAGTGGTGTGGGGCTTGGATATGCTTTTCTACGGCCTCCCCCCATGGTGATGCTGTTAACATTAAAAGCCTGGCCAGGCAACAATTGCATGGCAAGGAACGGCATGAGTAGCCAGGCCCCGATGATGAAAGGTCCGGAATAACAGCTCCCACACTGCTGCTGCTGTAAAAGCGCAAGATCTAAAGGGCACCTTTCATTCAAATCCACAACAATTGCTACCAAGTAAATGCATTCAAAAGTGGGAAGAAAATAGTTTTATGCTGATCAAATATTTATTTTCAGTGCTGGTTCTGGAGGAAGCAGAGAAATGTTTGTTCATGGACAGAGAGTTGTTCCAAATAGTAAATGTCACAACTTGCCAATGATTCAGTTATGGGGAAATTGATGCATGTGTCTATTTTTACATAGCACACAAGGCTTTTCTTTTTTCTTTTTTTGAGAGAGATATTTCCGGCTATATTAAAAGTTGATCAGCTTTTGATTTTGATGATTAGGTACAAAGAGGCATGCCCGGTATAGCATCTGCTGGAGTCCACACATAGTCCTCCTCCTCCTCCTGTTTCTCTTTGCATCACAGAAGTAGGGATATGAATGGAATGGATGGAACTGGAAATCCAGATGGGGAAACAACAAGTACAAGGAAGGTTGGGGTGGGGGAATGAAGATACTGCCAAGAGGCAGCACTGGGGTAATCTAAGGGTGTTTATGACGGGGCAAAAGGGGTTCGGCAGCTGAACACAGACATGTCCAGCCTTGATGAGATTTGCGGAAGTGACCTCTGCACGGATTTATTTGGCATTCATTCAGCCACTACAATTTCATCCCGTTCTTCCTCCAAAGAGCTCTCTGCTGCCCCCACGGAGCCCATTTTATCCTGCGAGGGAGGTTAGGCTAAGAAAGTGATTGCCCACAGTCACCAAAGAAGCTTCGGGGATAATAATAATAATAATAATAATAATAATAATAATAATAATAATAATATATTTGTACCCCGCCCACATCTGGCTCGGTTTCCCCAGCCACTCTGGGCAGCTTCCAACAAAGATACAAGCAGAGAAGATTTGAATCCAGGCCTCTCTGATCCTGATATAACAAAGACAGGCTGCCATCTGGTTTAGTATATAACACTGGGCTGCAAAGGCAGAGAAGGGATGCTGTGCTGTGGAATGCACAAAGTTTTGTTCGTGCATATTTCTTTGTTTCCTTCCCTCGAAGCACACTATAGCTCTAAACTTGACAGAAATGCCAGCCAGCAGAAGACCCAGTCTATCAAGGAACATTTACTGTGCAATTTCAATCCCTCCCTCTTTCCCCTAAACTCACACACCCCTTCCCCATATTGGAACAAAAGAACACAGTTCGTGGATTGTGCCCAAAGTCAGCAGAAAGCAGCCTATCTGCCTCCTGTGGCTAATTTTATTTGCTCATGGGAGACAAAAGGCAGAGTTGTGGAGGGGGGCAACATACCAGTGACCATTGATGGGCCCCTCCCTGACAGGCAAACCCCACTTCTCAGCATCAGGTTACTGGGTTCCCAGGCAACCAAACTGCAGGAAAAGCATTCCTGGGGGAAACAGGTGGAGGGAAGGGGCTGAACACTCGCCTCCTGAAGAACAGGTGGGCTGTGTCAGGATGTTGCAGACAACAGAGGCTGAAAACAGAGACCTCGGGAAAGAATGCAGGGCAGGAGAAGGATTTGACAGGGTGGAAAGGAGCCAGCTATTGGATTGTGCTGGAAATAGTATGGCAGGGGTGGGTAGGTTGGGTTTTCCTAGATGCCACTTATATCCTCTGCCTGTCTGTTTCCATCCCACCCAACACTGTGAGCTGCTGTTCCTTCCTTCCTTCCTTAAGAACTGGGGCTCTGCATGCTCCAGTCACGCCCCCCCTAGCAAAAGGTGATGAGATAACCAGTCACGCAAGCTCAGTTGGTGCTGCTCATACCAAAGTTGAAGGTTCAATCCCCGTATGGGACAAATGCATATTCCTGCATTGCAGGGGGGTGGACTAAATTATTGTTATTTATTCATTCATTCTCCGCCCATCTGGCTGGGTTTCCCCAGCCACTCTCGGCGGCTTCCAAAAAAATATTAACAAAACAATAAAACATCAGACATTAAAAACTTCCCTAAACAGGGTTGGCTTCAGATGCCTTCTAAAAGTCAGATAGAGCTGTTTATTTCCTTGACATCTGATGGGAGGGCGTTCCACAGGGCGGGTGCCACTACCGAGAAGGCCCTCTGCCTGGTTCCCTGTAACTTAGCTTCTCGCAGTGAGGGAACTGCCAGAAGGCCCTCGGCGCTGGACCTTAGTGTCCAGGCAGAATGATGGGGGTGGAGGCGCTCCTTCAGGTATACTGGGCCAAGGCCCTCCAGCTCTACAATTCTATGATTCCGCAGCAGGGCAGGGCCAAAGGAGTCTAAAGTGCATCTCTCTCTGATCCAAGGCATTCTTCTGTTTCCCAAGGTGCCTGCTAAAGTGGTTTGGACTGCAGCTAAACTAGAGAGGTGGCCACACAGGGGCTCTGTCCTCCTCCCAAGGGCTGCCTAGGCAGTGCAGAAGTCCCATGTGTCTGCACTGGTCCAGGGGTGGGGAGGTAGGCAGGAAAGCCAGGCGGAGGGTGTTGGCATTTGGGGAATAGGATATTTTAGTGTATGCATGGATGAGCCAGTGCCTATACAGTGGTACCTCGGGTTAAGAACTTAATTCATTCTGGAGGTCCGTTCTTAACCTGAAACTATTCTTAACCTGAGGTACCACTTTAGCTAATGGGGCCTCCCTTTGCCACCGTGCGATTTCTGTTCTCATCCTGAAGCAAAGTTCTTAACCCGAGGTACTATTTCTGGGTTAGCGGAGTCTGTAACCTGAAGCATCTGTAACCTGAAGCGTCTGTAACCCGAGGTACCACTGTATTATGTATGTTAAGTGGCAGTGAGAACAGGGGGAGATCTCTGGACAAATGGGAGTGGGGAGATGCAGCACAGCTCACCTCCACATACTTTTATGGAACTTGGGACCAGGGGCCAACTCTGAGATCTGGATGTCCATCTGTCCACACTAAGTGACCTCCTCTAAATCTCAAGTGAGTCATTTCTCCATCACAAACAAGCACAGACCACGACGACGGGATACCAACAGGGTACCAATTTTTATTGTATTCTCAGATCCACAATCAAGTCAAAGTGAAAGCTATAACATTGTAGTTTCTTATCAAGCCGCAGAAGTATTTCCTGAGAAGATAAGCAATTCTCCCAGGCATCTCAGCCAGCGTTAGAAGATAAATATGTCTCGAGTTGCCTCGGTATCCCATTTCACATGCCCCCCCCATCAATTCACAAAATTTCATTCCACTGACACAAGCACAACAGGGCACTGGGGTGGGATGGGCAAAATCCAGTAGGCCTTGGCTTCACTTCTAGAAGGGGGAATGTTCCCCCAACCGCATTCCTTTGGCAGCTGCAGGAGCTAAAGGGGGCACATCAGGAAACATTTCCCAAGCATCTGAGAGGCAATGCAGTCTTCCTGACAAAGCAGGATGAATTGTGTCCTTGGACTGCCCTTGAGAGCCTCAGTAAAGCTGCGTCATAAAAGATTTTCTCATTTGCTTTAAAACTAGAGTGCTAAAAGAATCAAGAATATTACACCCATCTCTGCCAAAGAGTATGGGGCCAAGCAGCACAGAACGCTCTGCTATCCCCATGCCAGTAGCAGATCAACACGAGTTCCTGGCTAAGCCTTTTCTCGGCTGATGCCATTGCAGGCAGTCCTGAAAGACGCTGTGCCTTTCAAACACCAAGGTAGGCTGAGGCCAATGAAAGGCACGGTTCAGGCTGGGCTGAATACCCAGAAGCAGTGTGTGTGTGTGTGTGTGTGTGTGTGCATGTGCGTGCTGACAATTATCCGGCTAACAGCAGCCACAGGATGAGACCAATTAGCCAACCAAGTCAGCTGACGAAAGCCCTATGCCCGCCCAGTGATGGAAGACAAGGCTATAAAAGGGCAGCGAGCAGGCTCCATGGGGGTACAGCTTAATTACCAGCTCACAGAAACCTGCTAAGTAATAAACCGCCTCCCTGCTTAGAGGCCTTTGCAGACAGGCTGTCAGCAGGAGCTAAGCAGGTGCGCTGATGTCATCAGTCATTCTGCCTGGAAAGGCAGACTCCAGCTGACAAACTCTTCCCCACCTCACTTCCCTTCTGCTATCAGGAGTCTCGATATGATGGACTGTACTAGGCTCTTTTCCATCCAAATGAGGTCTACAGCAACGAGACAGGGCCACCAGCTTCCTTCAATGTCACACTTTGCTTACATAATCCACAACTGAAATGAGAAATCTCCATGGACGATCCAAACACAGTTAGAAACAGCTTTTGGTTTCCTGAAATTCCTTCTGATTGTGCAGATAAAATATGAGAAGTAAGGATTCTACAGGATGTGTTGTTAGTGTGTGAAGACAGGCAAGATCTGAGGATCCGCAAGCTTGCACCTCCAGATGGTGGAGACGTCAGGCACCATCCTGGTGCCCCGGCATCTTCACTTGGTTGCAAGTGGACGATAGCCAGGTCCAAAATGTGCCTGGTGAATTTCAAAAGCTAAATCCAACGCACTCTGCTTGCTTGTGTTGCCACCTTCTATTATGCAGAGTCAAATGCTCTTCAACTTTGGACATGCAAACTATAGTTATGTTGGGAGCTCAGAATTTTACCTGCAAGTTTTGAATGGGGTTCCCAGGTTGTTACCTTGGTTGGTTTTCCAAAGCAATATTGGCTAAAGTTTGGATTAAAACTGCTTATCTAAAGACGGACATATCAGATGGAGTAGTATCCCTCTCCTTCGATGTACAGAGGATTATCAACACACCAGATAATAGAAAGTCAAAGCCCTTTTCCTTTTGTTTTGCAAATAAAAAAAGTATATTCCATCCTGCTCTTCAGCTTACTGTGCCTGGATTTGACTATCAGCAATGGAAGCAACAGTCTCAACTTACGGAAAAGGCCAGAGGTAGTCTTAGTTTTGAATTATTTCCTTAGTTCTGCAACCATCAAGTGCAGAGCAGGCTCTAACCACCGAACTTCAGCTGAGATGCCCAAAGGTTGAAGAATATATAAATTAAACTGGTAAGCCTTATCTAATGACATCCTCTATACATGATACTCAGATGTCATGGAACGGCTAGACACAGAGGAATGGTGGGAAGCATCAACTGGGGAACCCCCAAGGGAAGAAGGCTCAGAGCCAGGGGATTGGTGGTGGGATGATGATGAGTGGTTAGAGGGAGAAGAAGGAGCAGACTGGGAGCAGAAGGTCTCGGAAGCTGAAGAGGTAACAGGGTTTAGTGAGCAGGAAGCGGCTGTGGCAGAGAGCAGTCCAGAATCAGAGGCAGAGGCTGGAAAGGACGGGAGCCAAGATGAGGCAGGCTGGTGAAGAAACCAGGGTGTCTCACACTCATGCTGCAACAAGCTCCCCTTCCTGTAGGTCTCCAGAAGAGGTATGAAGAGGGAGGAGCAGGACTACACATGGCTTAGTCTCAGATTGCTTGGGAAGCACCTGGGGAAAGGGAATATTTAGGCAGCTGTGGAAAGGCCTCCACCTCTGCCTCATAGGGAAGAGTTGCTGTGCTTATTAAGCCTGGCACTCCTGAGCAGATTTTGTATCTTCTAATAAAACATTAACTTCGCCTACTCTGAGTTATTTATTCCTGACACTTGCTCCTGACATCAACTGCTGCTTGGCTGAGCTGTCCTGGTGCCAAACTCTTGTTCTGGGTTGAAAACTGAGGTCATCAGCCAGATCCAACCAAAATGTTGCCTAAGGACACTAAGAAAGAGATAGATCTAATTATGTTGTGTATATATTGTTTGAGAGAGAGAGATTAAAAAGAGAGAGTTATCTATTTATATATGAGGTACATTGTATGTGATGCAGGGGTGGGTGGAACTAATTGGAAATTCTTGCAAGAAAGACATATAATTCAGGAGGTGTATTTTGGTTCAACAGAGGATAGCCAAGTGAAGCCAATGGCTTCAACGACTAAGATTGTGTGTGTGTGTGCGCGCACGCGCGTCAAATCTGTGACCTCCAGGGTTGCTACTCTGCTGCCATTTTCAATAAAATGCAAAAAAAAAAAAAATTCTCCTTGGATTACTCATAAGTAGTAATGAATGATGAAGAAAGACTCACTTAGGTCAAAAGGTCAGTTCAGGACGCAGAGCGAACCTTCAGACACAGGTCAGAAGCAGAGAGGCAAAGGATGTCAGCAGAGAATGTCTTAGCCCAACTTTTCTGACAAATTATCCTTGTGGGGAATTCTTTGCTGGGGGAAGTGAGGCGGGGAGCACCCCATGCTGAAGTTAACTGCAGCTTCCTCTGCTGCCTCCACCTCACCCACGTTAAAAATGGGAAATCCGAGAGGAAAGCAAGCGCTGACCCCTCCTGCCCTGGCCTACAACTCTTCTCAGATCAGCACATCCTACCGCCCGAGGCAGAGCACGCAGCCCCGGCTCAGTGCACCACCGCTGAGCTGTGTTTGCCCGTAGGGCCACTTCTAGCAGCTTGCTCAACAGAGCAGGGAGGGTACCAGCAACAGCTCGGTCTGCATCAGCTGCAGAAAGCACAGGGGGGTCAAGTGCAGGCTTCTGTCTCCCTGCCCTCTTGGCCTGCTACATCACCACCAGCACAGCTCTTGCTGCACCCTTCACGTGACTTTTGAGGGGAGCAGGGGGGAGGCAGGCTGGAGGAGAGCGCGCATACACTTGCACCAGCTCAGCAGCCTGGGTTTTGCGGTTCGTTTCTGGTCATTAGCGCAATCACATCAAGACTGACAGCGGCATATTCGTGGCTGCACCGAACGCGGGCCATTTTTCACCGAGGATTGTGCAACTTGGTAATGAGTTGGAGGGCATTATTCTTGCGGCACATTCCGGTGCCTCTGCGCCCCAGTTCCCTGGCTGGGGGAGCCATGCAAGGAGAAAGCGGCAAACGATCGGGAGGGATTATTTTCTCCCTCCTCCCTTGTTCCATCTGGGCAAACATGACGATTAACAAACTTGGCTGGGTTTACTCAACCTTAATGGCAGGTTTTACTTCTTCCATTCCCAAAGCCACTTATCTGAATGAGAAGCTGGCACCAGAACACAAGTATCCACCGGATTGAGAGGATCAGGTGGGATGAAAACACCCTCCGGGCTGAAGCTAGGAAAACTTTTACCATCGCCTTTTGAGGGTTTTGCACCAGCCTCTTGTTTGATAGTGTAGAGGGAGCTTCACAGGTCAAGGTTCATTTGCGTTAAAGGAAGGTTTATCCAACCCAAATCAGGGGATCTAAGGAATATGTACTTTTACACTGCCTTGTTGCGGAACGTGATAATGCTGCAGTAGGATTTGCGCTTTTGGTTGCAGGAAAGAACATCAAATAAGGGCAATTTCTTTTTAAAGCCTTAGAAAATGAAGTGTGAATTAAAGGGGGGTATGGACTTGCAAAGGTTAAAGAATTCTTTCCAACGAATACTATTGGGGAAAAACTGTTTTACGAAATGCCAGCTGTATACGAGCTATTGGTCTTGTCGTTGCAATAATGGGGAGGGCATGCAGGCCTCCAGTACTCAGGAGGTCAGACTACATGCTCTCTGCAATTATTTCTGGCTCTGCAATCTGTGGAGTGTGTATGCTGTGCCTCGTGCCATCATAAACAGTCACCTCCCACCCATCACTGGATATATATAAAAACAGGCCTCCACTGAGCAATCTGTATTAAAGCTGCTTCTTTTTTTTTTAGCCTTGCAAAATCCATTGCAAACTGAAACAAACTCTTTATTTCAGCAGATCTGGGGGGGGGGGACGAGTTGGGAAGGAGGAAGTGGTCAAAGGAAATGCTAATTTCCCTGGCTACTCCTTTTTGTAAACCACTTAGGTTCTCTTACAATCAAGTGGTATACAAATTTTGATAGATAAATAAAATAATAAAGTAAATACTTCTAGATCCAGTGGGTACTTCTTGCAGGTGAGCCAAGGTGGTCCTGTCAAAGACCCAGGAATTCTGAATCTTGCTCAGACAGCATGGTCTTATATCTGGGACATTAGTCAGGTTTCAGACCGTGTGAATATTTCCGAATGCCACAAAACGACTGGCAGCCAATGCGATAAAGCCAGGATTGGTGTTACACGCTCAAACTGTCTTGCCCCGGTGAGCAACCTGGCCGCTGAATTCTGCACCAGCGGAAGTTTCCAAACCATCCTCAGGGGCAGCCCAACGTATAACACATAGTTGTAATCCATCCTAGAGGTTACCACAGCATAGACAACAGACGTTAGGGGACCAGTTGGGCAATCAGCTGAAGCTGATGGAAGGTTACTATGAAATGCAACCCTGGCCCATTGTACGCAATAAAGGGTCATCAGTGGCATTCTCTTACACAGGCCACGTCTATTCTGTCCTGTGCTCTCCAGAAGTTAGTCATTCTTGCAGCATCTAGCTACACCAGGGGTTGTCAACTTGGTCCCTACCACCCACTAGATGCCGTTTCAGGATTCTAGGTAGGCGGTAGGGAGTTCTATGGCACAAGCTGAATCCTACTTCCACCGAGCACTGGTGGGGGTGAGCTTCCGTTGCTCGGAGCCTGCTCCTGCCGACCTAGCAGTTCGAAAGCACGTCAAAGTGCAAGTAGATAAATAGGTACCGCTCCGGTGGGAAGGTAAACGGTGTTTCCGTGCACTGCTTTGGTTTGCCAGAAGCGGCTTAGTCATGCTGGCCACATGAACCGGAAGCTGTACGCCGGCTCCCTCGGCCAATAAAGCGAGATGAGCGCCGCAACCCCAGAGTTGGCCACAACTGAACCTAATGGTCAGGGGTCCCTTTACCTTTGAATATGCATTAGTAGGTTTAAAAAGGTTGATTATAACTACTGTTAAACGGAAACCGCTTAGATGAGACCTCAGCTGCCTTGCGCTTTCGGAACTACACGGAGTTTCTTTTAGCGATGGACTAAGCTACTCAAGCGCACACGCACTAAGACGCACAGAGAGCTTGCTCTCTCCATTAGCGTGTGTTCCAGCACCCAACAAAAAGCGAACATGACACAAAACATGGATAGAAAGAGAACACTCACGCAGTGAATGACGCAGTATGAAAAGGGGCTGGGATATGGGAGGGGCGGCATCCAAAGCTGGCTGGAGGAACAAGCTCCCGGATGCCACGCTTGTTTTAATTGGGTAATTGAAAGCTGGTAACACATAGACCCATCAGCCCTGTGAGCAGTTCTTCCCGCTTCTGTGTAATGTACCAGAATTCTGTCACTGTCTCCCGCCACCTGCTGCCGGAATGGGAAGCACCATTTCAAAGGAAGACAAAGGAGTTTTAAATACATCACACATCCCGTACATTTCGTTTGACCTCCAGCATACCACTGGCCAGAAAAGGAGTGCCAGGCTCAAATTCTGTTCTTATCTGAAGCCTGACATTGCCCTCCAGCTACACAGCACAGCCTGTCAGTGGCGCTTGTTTCCCCTCCAGCACTCCTGATTTTTCCTTAAAAGTCCCCTGTCCAAAAAGCCATGATTGTGCCTGACCCTACTTAGCTTGAAAAGGCTCCCTGCCTGCAGCGGAAATGGCTGAAAGCCACACAATTCCACTCCAAAGAACCCTCAGCACCCCCTATTAAATGTTAACTCAGGAGGTCACGCCAGCATTGATGGGGCTGCCATCACTCCCCGCTGCTTGAACTGGAATGGGTTTTCGAGACACATTCTCGGAAAAACAAGACCAGGTTTCTCTTTTTTGGCCCTGCTTGCACTGTAAAAACAGAAAAAACAAATGTGCACATAAGCATGCAATCTCCTCCTCCAAGTTACTATGTCAGGGCTCGTCCACACTTAGGCTTTTCCGGTGCATAGAAAACACAGCTCTGAGTTGCATTTTGCTTGAGCCATACTTCCTGGGCATGGGTCCACTTGGTTTTCCCTTTGCCCTGCTCCTTTCCCAAGGAAAACCCTCCCTTTAGCTCATGGGTAGGCAAACTAAGGCCCAGGGGCCGGATCCAGCCCAATAGCCTTCTAAATCCGGTCCATGGATAGTCCGGGAATCAGCGTGTTTTTACATGAGTAGAATGTGTCCTTTTATTTAAAATGCATCTCTGGGTTATTTGTGGGTCATAGGAATTTGTTCATTTATTTTCCCCCAAAATATACAGTAGTACGGCCCACCACAAGGTCTGAGGGACAGTGGACCGGCCCCCTGCTGAAAGTTTGCTGATCCCTGCTATAGCTCTACATCAGAGCCAACACAATCCAGAGAACATTTGCTCCAACCGAGTGCTAAAGAACAGTTTTCCCTGGGGGACAAGAGGAATTGTGGATAAGCCTTCAGTCATACCTGAAAATGTCAGATTTCCTTAGGACTTGAGGCACACAGCCAGTCCAAAGCCATTTAGTCATGTGACTGTCTCAATGGTAACCTCTTGATCTAATTGAATTGCCATCTATTAGTCTAATTAACTAATTAGTAGATGGAAATAGATTCTATAACATTTAATTCCAGTTGATATAAAGACCCTTTGACCAAGTTAATGGTGCCTTTTCTCTCTAAACACTGGGAAACAACTTCTTTTTATTTGTCTGAAAGCTCTCTTAATGCCATGGTTGCAATGCAGCCCCCTTTGCAAAAGCAAGGTTTCTCAATTACTAGCTGTGGAAGGGCAAAGAGTGCTGCTGTAGAGCTCCATCAGCAGGGGGGTGCGGTCACATGCATACACAGCTGTCTAGACCACAGCCAAAGTATGAATAAAGGTAAAGGTAAAGGGACCCCTGACCATTAGGTCCAGTCGTGACCGACTCTGGGGTTGCGGCGCTCATCTCGCTTTATTCGCTGAGGGAGCCGGCGTACATCTTCCGGGTCATGTGGCCAGCATGACTAAGCCGCTTCTGGTGAACCAGAGCAGCGCACGGAAATGTCATTTACCTTCCCGCCGGAGCGGTACCTATTTATCTACTTGCACTTTGACATGCTTTCGAACTGCTGTGGACCATTAGCAGAGCATCCTTTTAATCAGATTGTGACTGAAACTGTCCCAGAGATGCTGTCAGGGACTGGGCAGAGGAGGACTGGTGGAGACCGCCTCCCCATCCTGACCCTTCCAGGGATGGGGAAGAGGAAGTCAATATAGATTTACAACAGGCAGTTGAGGGAGTTAGAAGCTCAGAGGTAGATGAGGGAGAAAGCGGGGAATTCATGGGAGAGCCAGAACAAAACACCCGGCTGACATGTTGTCATTAGAAAGCATTCCAGACCCACCATCTCCCAGAACCCGGCGAGCCTCAAAAGTAGGAGAGCAAAGAGCTCAAAGACAGAGGCCACGTAGCAGCACCCATAGAGGAGACGACGATGACAACGAATGAGTAAGTGGGAGAGACAAGGGGTGGAGATTCACTCGGGACAACGCCATTATCCAAGAGGCTGGGTTCTATAGCCTCTCTCTGTAAAGACTGAAATAAAAAAAGACTGTAAGAAACTTTTCCTCGTCTTTATACTTTCCTGGGCAACCAGCCAGGAGCTGCTGACAGCATCCTGATAGATGCATACATGTAATCTGCAATCAATGTATTTATGGGTTGTAACTAATGTTTCAGCCCTAACGTGGGAGGGAGGGGCGGCACGTTTATGTCTGACCAGCTTAAAAACAACACAACATACCATGGAAAGTGCAATGCTAGGAATATCATTAAAAGATTAAAAAAACGAAAACTCTAATAATTCCATATGACAAAGATGAAAAGTTGTGGAAGTTGTGGAAAAGGCCACAAAGTGAAAATGGACGTATGTAGGGCAAGAGGTGACTTAGGCTGATGGAATTGAAACGGTGTTTGTATTGAGACCCTACAATTTCGAAAGACTAATGGGACAACCACCTGTGGGATGGGCGGAGGATGTAAAACTAGTAGTAGGTCTTATGTGGATGAAGGAAGCAAACAACAGAGAACGCTGCAGAGAACTTGAAGAATCATATATCCAAAGACTGGTGTAAGACATTGCAAAAGAAGAAGTGGGTGGACGAGGAAAGCACATGATATTCGTCACTATGTTTGGTAGATGGATAGACAAACAGACACAGAGACAGATGAAAGATACACACACATCAAATAAATGGTTAAAAATGCAAAATGGGACACAAATGTGCATTCTGGTAGGATGGGCATAAAAGGTCTCAATGCCTTTTTTGCCTTTCAGTATCTTCTCACAGAAGCAGTTAACATGGCCAAATATTTTTCATACTTCCTTCTTTCCTTCAACAAAACAAATCACCGTTGATTTCTAACGCATAGTGAGACATATACGAAGTGGGACATGAGCTAGAAATGTCAGAGAGATCTGCGGCGAGCAAAATCAATTGTTCTCACTGAGTCCTAAAAATTACTGGGACTCCAGGCCAGCTGATAGGATCAAATTGCCATCTTCGCTGAGTGGTTGATCTCTCAATATCCCTTCCGAAACTGAGATTGGGTTCAGACCTTGCAGCTTGTACCCAGCTGAGAAATCTACGTTCTCACCTCTCTCCCAAACTCCCTCTACCATTTTGAACTGGGTGCTTTCAGTTTTCTCCACCTCTAAGGATCAAAAGGAACTGAAAAGCCTCTCTCTTTTCCTGCCTATCTGCTAAGCAAGGGCAACCTTCCCTTTGTAGTCCCTCTGCTGTATCCAATCCGCCAAGTTTCTACAACAGCACCATCTTGCTTCCAGCTGTGCCGAGGCTGCCGGAACATCCTGATCCCTATAATTAAAGGGGAAATATCTGACCCTTTTAAAAGGCCCTTTCCAGCTGTGCTGAGATGAATCTTGGTGTACAATGCGAGAAGCCATTTGCTGCCAGGGGTGATCTGGAGCAGTGAAATCAGATGGCATTAGCAGGCAGGAACATGTCACAGCCAGGACATCAATTACAGGGTTGCTGAGCCCACGAGAGCTACAGCTGGCATTGATGAAGTCCCATTTTGTTTGCCCAGGAAACCCAACTGATTAAACTTGTCTCCCAGGGGATCAATGGGCAACTAATAATGCAATCAATGCTGCTAGCGATGGCTGGGGCTGCAGTACATGGAAGTTCTACAAGTCTCTTTTCCACCAAGCCAACCCTGCTAAGTCCCAGCAGCTAATTTGAACCCTATCTCCGCATTGATTTTAGGGTGTTTTTCGCCCTTTAAAATGGTATCTCAGGGAACCCTGTGAAAGCAACCACTTCTGACTACAGCTGCATTCTTCCTGAGCTATCCATTCCAGATGCTTAAGATTCACAACCGCTGTCTTCACAATTGGATGGGAGCATGAGAGTGAGACCAAATGTCAGTGCAACTTGGAGAAAAGCACTAGGACAGATACTTCACCAACAGTGTCAGGGACTCAGGTATAAAAGCTAGGCACCAAATGGCTTCTTAAACCAGGGTTACAGTCACCAAAATGGAATACCTAATTGACATTTTTGGGTCAGACAGCTTGAAAATCCTATTTTTCCATACGACTTTGGTTCCTGGAATTAACTCTGATTGCGCAGAGAAAATAATGGCGGACAGAATTCTACCGGATGTGTTGCCAGTGTGTGAAAACAGCCAAAATCCAAGGATCCCCAGGCATGCACCTCTAGATGCTGGAGACGTCAAGCGCCATCCTGGCGCCCAGGCATCTTCACTTGGTCGCACGTGGGCAATAGCCATGTGCAAAATGCGCCTGGCGAAATTCGAACACCATTCCCCAGCCCCGTTTCCTAGCTGAGCTGTACATTCCAAATGGCAACCCTTCAGGGCAGGGATGGAGAACCCCAGATGTTATTGGGCTACAACTCCCCTCACCCCATATTATTTGCCATGTTGGTTGGGGCTAATGGGAACTGCTGCCCAGCCTCTGGAAGACCACATGTTCCCCAGCTCAGCTTCAGAGAAGGAAGGAGCCCAGGGAACTGCATGTACCTGGGCCTCCTGCACACTCTCCAGCTGAGGTGGGTCTAATCCAGACTTTAGTTTTATGCTAGTTCCAAGTGCTGCCATGTTTATATGAATTTTTAAAATGTAATCTTATTGTTATGAGTTTCCCTGGGCTCCCTTTGCAGAGGAAGAGTGGGTTATAGCTTTAAATAATAAACAAACAAGTCCACTGCAAAGTGGGAGCAGTGCTAGAAAGGATGGTGAAATAGCACATTGGTCCCCAGCCCCAGACATCATTAGTGGCTAGTAGTGAATAGAGATAGATATATCATAGGACATGAAACAAGCCAGCTCAGGAAAAAGCTTTACCATTTGATTCAGCCGACAATATACAGTGGTACCTCGGGTTACAGACGCTTCAGGTTACAGACTCCGCTAACCCAGAAATAGTACCTCGGGTTAAGAACTTTGCTTCAGGATGAGAACAGAAATCGTGCTGTGGCGGAGTGGCGGCAGCAGGAGGCCCCATTAGCTAGTGGTACCTCAGGTTAAGAACAGTTTCAGGTTAAGAACGGACCTCCGGAATGAATTACGTTCTTAGCCCAAGGTACCACTGTACATGCTGCAGTGGGTGGAGTGCAGGCAGAGAGAGTCAGAGCAAAAGATTTTGAAGCATTTCACTTAGACCCTGCTACCAGTTGCTTGCTGAGGTTATCACAGATTTCGACAGAAGCACATACACTTCCAACATCGGAAGCCAATGCGTTGTCCCCATTTGATCAAACAGTGTATGGAAAGTCCATCTATCATAAGAGAAGGTTGTTGCTAGGATTGCAACCATAGGAGGGGCCCCAATATTTCAAACGTCATTTCTCTGGCTTCTTCCCCCCCCCACTCGGCATTCCTCCTTCACTCTTCTCTATTCCGTTTTTATTATGCAAGAGAGGGGGAAAACTGGGGAGCGAAATTTCATATGGCAGCAAAAAAAACCAAAAATAAAGAAGGAAGGGGAAGCTGTTTTGACAAGGTGGGTCAAAACCCATCAGTGGATCGTTGGAGCCTGCAATGAGTGATGCTTTGCGAGGCAGCAAGAAGCAGGCGACCCCTCGGCTTGCCGGCACGACTTCTGGAAAAGGACATGATTCTCCTGTTGGATTCTAGTAATAAAAGCAAAGCGAGAAGCACTTTTTCCGCTTTTCAGCTGGCACTTCAGTTCTTCAAAGGGTTTCCAGTGTCAGCCGCCTTCATCTTTCCATTAAAAAAAAAAAGAAAGAAGAGGAAAAAACCCCACGCAGATCAAAGCTAAAAGCAACCTCCCCATCAAGAAACACCGAACCTAGGAATAGCCTCCCCTGCCAGCAGTGAAAATGGAATTTAACAGATGCATCCCCCTGGTGCTTTTTTGTTTTGAGTCCCTTGCTGTTCCACCCAGGCCCAGGGGCCAAATGTGGGGACCCAGACCTCTCTGTCTGGCCCCTCGGGACTGTCTCCAGGTCACACCTGCTCTATCTGGGCCATATCCCTGACTGACTCTGCTTCCTTTGCATCCTCCCGGATTGTTTTTGCTTTGGAATGCGGCCTTGAACACTGATAATGTTTCTAGCTTGCCTGGACAGAGAGTAAAGAGAGATGTGAGAGCCTGTGCAGAAACTAGTCTACAGTGGTACCTCAGGTTAAGTACTTAATTTGTTCCGGAGCTCCGTTCTTAACCTGAAACTGTTCTTAACCTGAAGCACCACTTTAGGTGATGGGGCCTCCTGCTGCCGCCGCGCCGCCGGAGCACGATTTCTGTTCTCACCCTGAAGCAAAGTTCTTAACCTGAAGCACTATTTCTGGGTTAGCAGAGTCTGTAACCTGAAGCGTCTGTAACCTGAAGCGTATGTAACCTGAGGTACCACTGTACTGTACAAAACCAAAGTTCAAAATTGTTGCTTCCCATTTGCCTTTGGCCCTGCCCAGCACTGGTATGTGGCCCCTGGGAAGTTGCCCGGAAGCCAATGTGGCCCTCGAGCTGGGAAAGACGTCCCCATCCCTGACCTAGGTGCTCAGGCTCGCTGGTTTCCTGCGGACTTCTGCCTACCTCTCAAGACCTGGATGTAAAAAGCAGGTTTGGGTAAACAAAGTCTGCTTATTTGCCCAGTGCAATCTCCGAGCTGCCACTCAGAGCAGCTCCAAGCCAAGGAAAGGTTTAATGTTCTTTTGTTTTTTTGTCTGCTACTGCTGGGAGAACACAAACCAATACACCGAAAGAGATCAGAGCGCCACCGGTCCCAGAGCTACTTCTCAAGGTTACACAGACAATTGTTGTACATTACCACACACATGAGCGGCCCCCGAGGCCAGCTGCGTTGCCGGGTCTCAGCTCCCCGGCAGAGTCATTAACAGCCCGCATTACGGCAAATAATATTTCCTTCCTTTACGATTATCGTATCATCAAAATTTCAGGGCCGCACCAGGCCACTAATGGCTTCCTAAGAAGCATCAAATTTTAATCTCCTTCTTCCCTCCTCCTCGGCAACCTGCTCACCCACAAACTACTCTCCTTCCTCAGCTGCTCACATAAGGCTGGTAACTAATGCACTGGCTAATCTTAAGTAAGAAGCAAAGCAGTGCTCACCTCCAGATGCAGGAAGTAGAAGAGGAGTTGCGGAGGTCACATACTGCCAAACAGAATGAAATGCATAACAGGGTATGATGGCCAATTAATAGGGTTCGTGTTTCTCTCCTCAACCTCTGGAACCAGAACTCAAGAGATACACTGCCCCTGAACATGGAAGTTTCATTTAGCTATCATAGTCAACAGACCGATCCATTGATAAGACCAGTCCTCCTCCATGGATCTGGCCTGAGATCACCACCATGTCATGTGCAGCGTTCAAAATTAGCCAGGCGCCAGGTACGTTTCACGACTGGCACCGGTCCAACTGTGACCACATGGAGATCTCTGTATGCCAGGCTGGCAACTGGGGAAAGCAAAATGTCACTTAGAGAAGGATCTCAAATATTGTCATTTAAGCTTATTATTATTAGTTGTTGTTGTTGTTTTATTCAATGCTTTAATGTGTTGTAAACGACGTTGAGATTTGTTCTTTAAAGTATAAACCACTATAGAAATGAAATGGACAATAAATGATAATGATGAAGATGAAGATAAAGTCCACTGCAAAACATAAGCAAACGAACAAAAATGGCGCCTAGACATTCCACTGTGGCTGCTGTAAGCCAGGCTTAAGGCACCATTTGGCAATTAGAATATATATATATATGAGTTTCTAACACAGGGTGTGACAGTAAATTCTATTAAGTTAACTGTGAATTTTGTGAATAATTTGTTTCTTTTGGTCCTCCTGCTGCCAACTGATGTCGTCGCTTGACTCCAATTTCTAATGTAGTGGAAAGTAGGATAAAAGCTACTTTCTCAACACCACAAATAAATTGATAGACCTCTTATCATATCAACACTTGGGTTGTCTCCCCCCCCCCTAAACTGAGAACAACTGAGAACACTTGAGACTTTCCTCACAGGGAAGAGGCTCTAATCCGTTGCACCTTTTCCAGTTCTGTCTCTGACAATATTTTTAAGGTGGGGCATTATTAGCGATCAAGGTTCACCAGAGAAGAAACTTCTGCTGAACAAGGAAGCTTTATTCCACGTTAGGGTTGGCTCAAAACCACAGTCCTCAAAGTAGGTTAGGATCCCTAAGGGAAGTCTATTCCAACTTGGTGCCACCGAGATGAACTACAGCTCCCATCTCCCATCACCACTGGTCATGGTGGCTGAGTCTGATGGGTACTGGAGTCCAACAACATGTAGATGGCACCAGGCTGGGGAAGGACGCCCAATGAGATGTGGGCCATTCCTAGGGCCAAAACTGCATTAAGCAGCTCATTCATTGAGTCAGGACTTCCTTGGATGGGGTCCTGGATCTGGTGTTGGGAAACGGAAGATGAGGGGGTAAGAGTGATTTCTGTCACGGTCCGGTTTACGGGCGGTCGAAGTCCTGGAGGAGGATGTCGGGACCGGGGGCAAGATGGCGGGGTGGGAGCAGGAACGAGAGTCTGGAAGCCAGAAGTCAGGAAGCCAAGGGTCAGAGAGTCATAGAATCATAGAATCATAGAGTTGGAAGAGACCACAAGGGCCATCGAGTCCAACCCCCTGCCAAGCAGGAAACACCATCAGAGCACTCCTGACATATGGTTGTCAAGCCTCTGCTTAAAGACCTCCAAAAAAGGAGACTCCACCACACTCCTTGGCAGCAAATTCCACTGTCGAACAGCTCTTACTGTCAGGAAGTTCTTCCTAATGTTTAGGTGGAATCTTCTTTCTTGTAGTTTGGATCCATTGCTCCGTGTCCGCTTCTCTGGAGCAGCAGAAAACAACCTTTCTCCCTCCTCTATGTGACATCCTTTTATATATTTGAACATGGCTATCATATTCAAATATGATATGAGTCGGAAGTCAAGAAGCCAAGGGTCCGAGGATTAGGAAGCAAGGAGTCTAGAAGCCAAACGCAGCAAGGCAAGAAGCATGTTGCTGTGTCAAAGAGCCAAAGGGAAATGCTGACCTTATATCCCTTCCCGGCTCTTGCTACCAGGTGCTGTGAGTTACCAATTGGCTGCCTCGCCTCGCCTCTTGAGAACAAACTTAGGAAAGCCCCAGTTCTGCAAATCCCTACTGGCCATATGGCCTGGCTCCTGCATTCACTCCTGACAGAATTCTATGCAAGGACTTTTTTTAAGCAGGGGAGGAGGAAACAGGAAATTCTGTTTGTGCTCATCCCATACTTTGAAATACTTATTTGGTGGGAGGAAATAAAAGAGGAGTCTATCACAATGTGCCCTTTAATCGCCCAGCGGAGGTTGAGCCACTGAGGGCACTCCAGCTGAGACCCACCTCTGAGCCGCAATGCCATCAGCTCCGTGACATATTATCCTCCTGATAAACATTGCATTCCACTGTGGATAATTAGCAATCGGCTTTAATCAATAAGTTATTTTTGCCCTAGGTAATTAATAATTACGTGGCGCGGCTTGCCTCGACAATAATTAAACTTTCGGTGTTCCTTCCCCGATTGGCATTCTGGCATGTATATAACAACTGCGGGTAATCAAACTTTTTTTTTTACTTCTACACAGGCGGAGCCATTAGGGCAGTGGTTCTCTGGCTTTGAGTATTTTTTTGGTTTGGTTTCTCTTTCATTCTTCTTCTCCCCCCTTTGCTTCTCAAGCTCTTATCGACCAGCCTTTCTTTAGCCGAATCGATCATGCAACAAAAGACGGATGTCAGCTCAGATCTTCGTAGGAAGATGCCAAGCTATTGTACCCCCGCTCAGCTTCCAAAACTCAGACCCATAAGCTTCTGAAAAGAGCTCCCCCAACTGGAACCTGCCAATACAAATCAGACAAAAGGAAAACAACGGAACCAGCTATACAGGATAGTGTGGTGTATTGACTTGATGCGACTTTTTCTTATCATGAGGAAAAGCTATACTTTTACAACATTAGTATTATATATTAGTAGCAGTGTATATTAGTGATGTTCCATTCATGCCCTACGTGCAAGCTTCTCATAGGTATCTGGTTTGTCAAGGATGCTGGACAAGACAGGACTGATTCAGCAGCCTCTTCTTCTGTTTATACAGTCGTACCTCAGGTTACAGATGCTTCAGGTTACATACGCTTCAGGTAACAGACTCCACTAACCCAAAAATAGTACCCCGGGTTAAGAACTTTGCTTCAGGATGAGAACAGAAATCGTGCGGCAGCAGCAGGAGGCCCTATTAGCTAAAGTGGTGGTTCAGGTTAAGAACATTTTCAGGTTAAGAATGGACCTCCAGAATGAATTAAGTTCTTAACCCAAGGTACCACTGTACATTCTTATACAACAGAGCTAAATGTAAGCATGTTGTATTACAGGGTTTCCCAAACTTGGGCCTCAGCTGTTTTTGGACTACAACTCCCATCACCCCTAACTAGCAGGATCAGTGGTTGGGGATGATGGGAATTGTAGTCCCAAAACAGCTGGAGACTCAAGTTTGGGAAACCCTGTAATACAACATGCTTACATTTAGTCGACATTAGTGGTTATATAAAGCACCACATCCATGGACTATTCTTTCCAACGTCTTACCTCCACACCCCAAACACACAATGAAAAAGAGATAAAGAAAAGAAAAGAGGGGTTGTGCTGTATATTAAAAAAAGGATTGAAGCTAAACAAATATTTAGAGACGAGGAGGGGAGGATGGTCGCTGTCCGAATCAGTTGGCAAGGTGAGAGTCTGATTGTGATTGGGATCTATGCACCAAATAACAATAAGACCGATTTCTATAAACACCTCGAAACGAAAATTGCAGAATATATGGATCAGAGAATCATCCTTATGGGGGACATGAATGGTGTAGTCTCCGTAGAAATGGACAAATTGAGGGAAGGAGTAAGTAAAGAAGGGAAATTGCCAAAATCATTTTTCTCAATGGTTAAAAACTGTAATCTGATGGATATTTGGCGTCTTAGACACCCATTGGATAAGCAATATACATTTCACTCCGAGCCACACCACTCGATGTCACGGATTGATCAGGTCTGGATATCAAATGAACTTTGTCCTAGGGTAAAACAAATTGATATAAAACCGAGAGTAATCTCTGACCATAGTCCGATAGAATGGGAATTGGAGAGCTACGATAGAAGAACCTTTAGATGGAAGCTAAAAGATTATCTTCTAAACGATCAAAGAATTGTAGAAAATGCATATAAAAAGCTATCAGAATATTTTACGGACAACCGAGATAAAGGCACAAATATCAATATAGTCTGGGATGCCAGTAAGGCTGTGATAAGAGGATACTTCATCCAACAGAACGCGATTAAAAACAGGAATAGAGAGAAAGGAAAAGAGGAAATTCTAAGGCAGATTATGGATAGCGAGCAAAAATTAATTCGGAAACCCAACTCTCAGAAAATAAAAGAAAACATAAAAATCCTCCAAGCCCAATTTGCTGCGTTAATAAATAGAGAGATAGAGTGGAATATCAAAAAGTTAAGACAAAAGAGTTTCGAATTCTCAAACAAATCTGGAAAGTGGCTGGCGTGGCAAATTAAGAAGAGAAAAGAACAAAGTACAATAAATAGAATTATAACAGAGGGAGAAGAGGTCACCGATCCAAAAGGAATCAGGAAAGAGTTTCTAGACTATTACAGAGGCCTTTACAAAAAGAAAGATAGAAACAACTCAAGGAAGATAGAAAGATTTTTGAAAGAGAAAATGGTGCAGAAAATCCCAATCGACAAAAAGCAACGACTAAATAAGCCAATTGAAACAGAAGAGATAGAGGAGGTAATTAAGGATCTAAAGAGAGGGAAGGCTCCGGGACCTGACGGATTTACAGCAAGCTATTACAAAGAGATGAAATCTGTACTTTTGAACCCTTTGAAGGAAACTATGAACAATGTTTTAAGAAAAGGAGAAATCCCGGAGACCTGGAAGGAGGCGTTCATCACCCTCATTCCGAAACAGGATGCAGACCTAACCCAGGTTAAAAACTATAGGCCAATCTCGCTGTTGAACACGGACTACAAAATATTTGCAGGTATCCTAGCGAGAAGGTTGAAGTCCATATTGGTGGAAATTATTCATAAAGACCAGGCCGGGTTTCTCCCAGGCAGGAACATGAGGGACAACATAAGAAATATAATTAATATGCTAGAATTCCTATCGGTAAGAATCGATAAGCAGGCGATAATGATGTTTGTAGACGCGGAAAAAGCGTTTGATAATGTGGCATGGGACTTTATGATGAAGAACTTAGAACACCTGGAAGTGGGTAGGAACTTCTATAATGGGGTGAACGCAATATACAGAGAACAAAAGGCTAAACTGATCATAAATAATATTGTGACAGAGGAAATAAAGATACAGAAGGGTACAAGACAGGGATGTCCACTCTCCCCGTTGTTGTTCATAATGGTATTGGAAGTACTTCTGAACTCAATTAGACAAAATGGGAAAATTAAAGGAGTGATAATTGGACAACACGCCTATAAGACCAAAGCATTTGCAGACGACCTTGTTATAATGACGGAAGACCCAATAACTACAACAGAAGAAATCCTAAAGGAAATAGACCAATTTGGAGAAATAGCAGGCTTTAAATTAAACAAAAGGAAAACAAAGATGATGGTTAAGAATATAGATCAAAGAACAATAGAAATAATCCAAGAACAGTCACAGATACAGGTGGTTAAGAAAATAAAATATTTGGGGATTTGGCTCACGCCTAAAAATATAGATTTATACAAAAACAATTATGAGCCGGTGTGGAAAGAAATAAGAAAAGACTTGGAAGTATGGGGAAGATTGAAACTGTCCTTTTGGGGAAGAATCAATACTATTAAGATGAACGTACTACCGAGGGCACTATTCCTATTTCAAACCATTCCCATAATTAAGGGGAGTAGAGTGTTTAAAGAAAGGCAGAGAGTACTATCAAGATTTATATGGCAGGGCAAAAAACCCCGTATAAAATATAAATTGTTGACAGATAAAAGGGAAAGAGGAGGTTTTGCCTTACCGGACCTGGGACTTTACTATGAGGCAGTATGCCTCTGTTGGATAAAAGACTGGGCTAAGCTAAAGAACAAGGAGTTACTTGATTTAGAGGGCTTTAATAACAGGTTCGGTTGGCACGCCTATCTGTGGTGCGGTAAGAGGAAAATACATAAGGGGTTTGAAGACCATATCTTTAGAGGCCCACTTATTGAAGTATGGGAAAGGTATAAGAATATACTGGAACCTAAGATCCCACACTGGCTCTCACCCCTCGAAGTGATGAGCCTCAAGAAAATCAACATGAGTGGGGACTGGGCAACATATGAACAACTGCTAACGAAAGAGAATGGGAAATGGAAATTAAAACCGTATGAGCAGATTAAGGGGTATGTGTACGACTGGTTGCACCATTGCCAAGTCAACGAGATGTTTAGAAAAGAGGCTAAAGAAAGAGGGTACGCAGATAAAGAATCAAAATTCCAGAGGGAAATTATAAATAGCGAGGAGAAAATAATATCTAGAATGTATAAAATGTTGTTGGATTGGAATTTGGCAGACGAAGAAGTTAAGACAGTAATGATTCGATGGGCCAATGATGTGGGACATGCTATACAATTTGAGGATTGGGAGAATTTATGGAAAGAGGGTCTGGACTTTACTGCGTGTATGACTGTGAAAGAGAACGTCATGAAGATGTTTTACAGGTGGTACATAACACCTGCGAAATTGTCAAAAATGTACAAAGTAGACAGCAAATGCTGGAAGTGTGAGGAGAAGGAGGGTGTTTTCTACCACATGTGGTGGGAGTGCAGGAGAGTGAGAGAATTTTGGGAAGAAGTATATATCGAATTAAAGAAGGTCCTAAAGTATACATTCACCAAAAAATCCGAAATCTTCCTGTTAGGAATATTAGGGAATGAAATTAAAAAGAAAGATCACAAATTTATGTACTATGCAACAACAGCTGCAAGGATAGTTCTTGCTCAGAAGTGGAAAAAAAAGGAAATGCCAACAATAGAGGAGTGGAGATCGAAGCTACTAGACTACGCGGATTTGGATAGGTTAACGGGAAAGATCAGACATTTAAGAGACCAAAAGTTTGTCAAGGACTGGGGGAAATATGTAGATTACTTGGAACATCTTAGTGAAGGTCAGATAACGTTAAGGGGATTCAGAGAAGCACTGTAAAAGAGGAAGAGGTATTGTCTAAGGAAAACAGAGGTAAAAGAGCATCTAATGACAATACATAATAGGTAATGTGTATCTTAGATTTTTATTGCGGAAGATTCACGGGCGGGCTGAAGGAAGTCCAGAAAGAGATGACCATGTTAATTTGTCAGATGGGAAAATCTTTATTGTATATACAGAGTATTTGTTTTGTGTTGTTATTTCTTGCTTTAATTTTTGTTTTGGTACCTTATTCTTTTTTCTTTCTTTTTCTTACTTTTGGAAAATCAATAAACACTTATATGTGGAAAAAAAAAAGAGAGACATCGGTTGGATCACATCGTTGGCCGTATTTTCCACGAGCTCCTAGTCAGTGTATTTGTGGACTTCCAATTGCAGAGGCGACCACACAAAAGAGTTAAGTGCAGGGAGTTTAAAAGGTGGCCTGAGTTTGACTCAGAAATGCAAACTTCTGAACTCAGGCATTTCATTAGCTCGATAAACAAGTGGTTTTAAGAACCGGCTACCCTCAAATCAAAATATCAAGTATAATTTGAGGTTCCCAGAACTACAGGCATGAGATAGGAGATTTGCCTTATTTCTCAGGTTATTTAAGAAAAGGGGGAGGCAATGTTAAATATCAATGCCAGTTTAAGTTTGCATTACCAACTGTTCATCAGAGGGCTATTTTACACATTACACCACACACAGGCAAATGAGGGTTTGTCACGAAGCGCACACTCCACAAGGAGCTGTGGCCAATTGCAGCTCCCCGTTAAGTGTCACTGAATGAAATACATGTCTGTTGCATCCACATGTATTGCCATTATTTATTAATTAAGTACCTCTCTCACATGCAAAATTTGTGTGGGTCTTGAAAATGTATGTCCCACGTGTCAAAGGCCACCACCACCACCACACACACACGTGTGTAACATGGCACTTACCGGTAATTTATATTTCCTGGGAAACCGACAGACCTAGCAGACACATGGCCCAGAATGCAGTAGTGAAGTGGATAAGTTAACAAGTTTATGGAGAAGAGGAAGAGATAAAAATGTCCAAAGCAAGGCTTGAGCAAGATGTGAACGAAATGATCACATTCAGTTTTGGGATGATGGATGGGGAGCAGAGCAACATTTCTCAACTACATACAGGGCCATTATAAAGAGCAGCTGTCTCCATGGCCACCAGTGGGCTAGGATCCTAAACTCACATAAATGAATGGAATTGTTACAGTGAAACCCTGAGATTATAGTTTGGGAGAAATGCGTTCTTGAAGAACAGGATGTACAAAAACAAAACAAAGCCAAGCTTTCGGGAAAAGTTATCGACTTTAATTATTCTGCCCAAGGAACAAAGTACGTGACCTTCCTTTGTTACAATCAAAATGTAAACATAAAACGACTAGCAGTGTCACCACCTCTGCCTGCAGCCCATCCAAAAATGTTTAGCAGAATTCCATGTGGCAACCGGAAGAAGACGAAACAGGGAAGCAAGCAACTTACTCCAAAATGATCCTAGATTTAATCACCCCCATCTGGCTGTGCACACATAGCACAAATTAGCTGTTTGGGGAGGAGAGAGTGTCTCCAAAATAATTGATCAGCACTGTTGCAGGTTTTCCGACTAACCATACAGCTGGATTCAGTCAGGAATCACAAACAGAACACCTGCTTGCATATATAGCTCCTCAACCATGAATGGGTAAGTGCGCAGAACTTAACTAGGTGGATTTGGGTGGATTTTTTGATGCTACAGTCCTAGCTCCCCAGTGAGGGCACTACAGAAATGCATGGCCACCCTTATATGCAGAAGACAGGCTGGTGTGTGGATATTGACAGTGACACAAGGAGTGGATATTGCTTCCAAAGCACTAATTTTTACAACTGCTTTGAGAATGTAAGGGCCTAACAATAAAGGTAAAGGTACCCCTGCCCGTACGGGCCAGTCGTGTCTGACTCTAGGGTTGTGCGCTCATCTCGCTTAAGAGGCCGGGGGCCAGCGCTGTCCGGAGACACTTCTGGGTCACGTGGCCAGCATGACGAAGCTGCTCTGGCGAGCCAGCACCAGCGCAGCACACGGAAACGCCGTTTACCTTCCCGCTATAAAGCGGTACCTATTTATCTACTTGCACTTAGGGTGCTTTCGAACTGCTAGGTGGGCAGGAGCTGGGACCGAACGACGGGAGCTCACCCCGCCGTGGGGATTCGAATAGCCGACCATACGATCGGCAAGTCCTAGGCACTGAGGTTTTACCCACAGCGCCACCCGGGCCTAACAATACATTATGAGAAATGCCTAGCTACTGCCATCTCCCTCTTGCTTCCTGGTAAGAAAGCCGAGTGCAGCCTTGCATGGAAGTCCACAAAGACTACCAACCAAAAGCATTTTACTGCTCCTTCTTAACCACAATTGATGGCAGACTAAAGTTCAAGGCAGTGGCAGATAATTTAGTTCTATTCTGGTTCAGAGAAACTACCCTGGCTGATAGCCTGGCGACTGGCTATTTACAACCCTGGTCCAATAAAGGAAATGTGTGATTAATGTGACCTCTTTGCGTTCAGTATTTCCTTTATCCTTGCAAACAGCAGCCAATAAACACTGGACTTGATATTATGTCACCTGTTTCGCTAAATGCATGGGCCATGGGGAAAGACATAGGTTGACAGCGGTGCCTCATAATGTCTAGTTTGCAATCCTGTACAATGAGTTCAATGAAATTTTCTCCCAGGTAAGTGTGTCTAGCAGGGTGAGCCAATGTGGTGCTCTCCAAATATTACTGGACATCAAACTTCCTTCAGCACCAGCCAGTAATATCCGATGATCAGAGATGAGCGAAGTAGTACCAAGTTGGCTATCGCTGGTGTATAAGATTGCACCATAAGTCTCAAAATAATTCAAGAATCTAATAGTAAAAGTACAATATTTTAGACTACAGCTTTTTTTTACTAGGTTATCCTTACTACTGCCTCCTTTTTTGCCCATCTCTTCTGCATATTTTAAGTGTGTGGTTTTTTTTAATTGCAGGAAACATACCATGAAATGGTACTGCATTACAGTTACGAAACCCGATTCATTCAACAGTCAACAAGAAATTCAAGTGGATAACCTTGTGCTAATTCTCCTTCCCTTGGCCGACACACACACAGTATTTCATTGAAACACACTTTAAACAAAGACAACAGAGGCAGGAGTTTACGAAATAAATTGGGAAAAGTTCATAACGCAGGCTGTAATAGCTTCTGATGCCTGAGAGCAAACACAATGCAAGGGAGCCCAGGAGACAGAAACTCGGAGACAAGGAGAAGAGGAACTCGGCGAGTGCAAGTGAATCAATCAAAGAGACCGTCACAGTTTCTGACACAGGGGCCCTTCTGGATAATATACTGCAAGTTTATCTGTTATGTTCTGGACTTAATTACTGAGAAATTATAGGCTAGGTGCAAAGAAGAGGCAGCATTAAGAGCCAGGGGCACTGAGAAGGCTTTGGCTTCGTCAGCCGCTGGAAACAATGGCTATAAATTCAGAGGAGAGAGAGAGAGAGAGAGAGAGAGAGAGAGAGAGAAAGAGAGAGAATACATTGTGATATGCACCTTGGATATTAGGTACCTGAAGGAAAGAGTCGCAGGCTCCTCCACAGTCACAAATGCTGCCTCACTGCCTGGGCAATGTTTCCAAAGACATAATGCCACCCCTGGAGCCAGTGGCGTAGCGTGGGTTGTCAGTGGCGTAGCGTGGGCAAGTAATTTGCGCCCCCTAACCCTACCCAAGCCAGGTAGGGGCAGAGAGCTGTGAGTGCGAGCGCGCCCTCCCCAGATGTTGCGCCCAGTGCGGCCAGCCCCCCTGCACCCCCCACGCTGTGGTTTAACCCACAGCGCCACCCGCGTCCCTTAAACTGGTGCTACATGTGCCTAAATGGCACGACTAGACATTTGCTAATCCTCACATGGCTCCCACGTTATCAGACGTGGATTCCCCAGCCGTGGTCCCCAAGCACCTTTTGCAAGCAAACAATATGCTCTACCGCTAACCTACAATCCATCTGTGTAGGTGTCACAGAGCCTGCTGGTCAGTCATCACACAGTTCAAACTTGGAGTTAACTCTTTATTAGCAAAAGCACGATCTCCACATACTTGGCAGAGAGTCAAGCCTAAGGAGCACAGCAGCTCATTCCTGGTGGTCTTGCTCCATGAAAAACCAATTGGTGAGATTGGAAGTCTCTGCCTCCCCACAGCCATCTAAGACCCCCTCCTCTCCAGGGCTTTTTCCAAGGAATCGGAGACTGCATCTGTGCATCTCCAACCTCTCTTCATGCCTCTCTTGATTCTGGGAGAAAGAGGGGAGGTTGTTGCAGCCAAGACCCTTCATCAGCCTGACTCATCTCTGCCTCCTCCCACTTGACAGCACTTTCCCAGCTCCCTAAGCTCTGCTAACCCTTCAGCTTTTGACACATCCTCTTCCCAGTCTTCTCTCTCTTCTTCTCCCTCTTGACCACCCCTTGTTGTCCCGTCACCACTCCCCAGGCTCTGAGCCTTCTTCCCTTAGTGGTTCCCCAACTCCTTCCTCCCACCATTCCTCTGCGTCCAACCAGTCCTGACAGTAGGCCAGTGTGTACTTCACAGAAAGTAATGTAGTGCAAATGACCACACCCGCATGTGCATTTCGTTTAGGCTTTGCAACAGGGAACATAAGAAGCTGCCTTACATCAGGTCAGACTATATTTCCCATCTTCCCAATGCTTCTCCCATCATCTGCTTCTTGGTCCTTTACAAACTGGAGATTTAGGGTTCCCAGCTGATCAGAAAAACACGGGCCAAATTTATGTTGTGCTCCTGTGATTTTTCTTTAGGTCAACTAGTTGTTGAGTCAGCAAGTCAAGCTTCCCATGACATAAGCATTGCAACCTGCCAATGACTGCAGCTCATAGGAATAGGACACACACACATATACATATACACATTCAGTACATATACATATACGTATACACGCTGGCAACCCTATTGTCACATAACAGCACCCTATAGAGCATCAGTGGCGTTATCCACCCATTGAAGTTAACTGTTAATACTGACATTCTTTTAGTTCCTGCTTTGGCACAAAGTGCCCCAGACTTTTAAAAGCAAGATTGGATGAGCTTCACCATGCATTTTGACAGCTGCACATGATCCCTAGGGGTCATTAGGGAATGGGGTGGCGAAGAAATGCAGAAGATATAGAACCTGCCCACCGTACCTGTGCTTGCACAATGTATCAAGTAGTGGTTTAATAAATTTGGGTAATTTTTTTAAAATATTGCATTCAGCCCACAGTAATCATGGAAGATGCCAATACCACAAGCCTAATGTGTGGTATTAAGAAACCCTTTTGCATCCCCAAAGTCTACTATAAAAAGAAAGCACTTTCCCCCTCTTCCTTGGCATCATCACACATCCCTCCTCTTGCCCTTTCAGGTAGTTTAGAGTTTCCAAGAGCCAACATTGGCTGGTGCGTCCAGATCAATGCTCTCTGCCTAAAGAGGGAGTCTATTTATGTATCACGTTCAGATAACAGAAGTGGCTGAAAATAGTCTGCACAGCACATAAGCATCCCGGAGGCAATTAGCTTATCGCATGGTCCTGCGCTGGCTTGTGGCACTCGCAGACCATGGCCTGTCATGAAAGGGTACTTGCCAACGACCTTTTTTCTAATGGCAAACTTTTCATTTGATTCACGTTAAGTGGGTTTTACATAGCCAGGTTCCAACAGCTCTGCAGAGAGGGGAAACTGGACGGGAGGAAATTGAGAACAGTGGACGCGAGGGAACGTAAAGATTTTAGCAACTGGTAGCTGAAGCAAACCAACCAAGCCCCAGAAGCTGACAAAAATGTGTTTAGCTGAAGGATATACTCTAGTTCAACCCAAAGAGGGCAAACATCTAAGTGTACTGTTTGAGGGAATAAATACAGTGGGGGGGGGGTTGCCTCTTCCACCCAGAAACGATTATGCAGCATCCAAGCTGCAAATCCCACCAACCCATTATACACATTTAGAGTCCTGCCACTCCCCCCCCCCCATCCACACAGCCAGGTGTGGGGGTTTTTTTGCTCAGGAGCAGAAGCACGGGGTAGCAGTTATGTGCCCTTTGCATTAGCTTCCACAACACATCCTTTTGCTGCGGATGCTCTCCATTATGAGCAAGGCTTTGCCATCACCCGACTGCCAGCCTCGGGAGAAAATAAATCAAGTTGGACCCTGGAACTGCCGCCCATCTCGCCCCCACTTCATTTCCCTCGGCAGCCCCAAGGAGCTATCGCCAGCCTCCATGGGTTCAGCCGGCCATTGCATCCTACCTCTTGACCATAAATCTCTCTCCTGGCTGGTATTGTTATCTTGACAGGTCAAGAGATAGAAAAGGAGGCGAGAGGAAGGTGCCTGGTGAGATATTATACAGGCGGGCTGTAAAACCTGTGCCAGTCATTTGACGTTTGGATAACTAACCAAATATTGGATCAGCCCACGGATGGAGGAGGGGAAAGGGGAGTTCGGGAAGCTTCTGAAACTTTTTCAAGAGTCCTGTGACTGTGGTAAAAGAAAAAGAAAAAAGAGGGGGATGGAAAGGAGAGAAAACGAACAGCTACAGGCAACAGGTAGATCAAGTGGGAACACTATTCTAGAGCAACTGATTGAATTCTCCAGACCACAACAAAACACCTCCTCAAACAACCCTAGTTTTTAATCCCCTCAGCAACTTTTCCTTGTTGCTGTTGGTCTCCATCATTCGCTTTTTCTTCTTCTTTGCAAATCGTCCAAAAACCGTCTGCTTTCTTTCATCAACGCCCCCCCCCCATCTGTGAACCAGGGCGTTTAAAGGATTTTTTTTTTAGTTTTTTGGACAAATTGGTGCTTTTATAAGAAGGCAGAACGAGAAGAACGGCTGCTACGACAACCCAGCTTTTCCTGGGTTGCAGGAGGATTAACCCTTTCCTGAGGCCTGGGGAAAGAATGGCATGTGGCGGCCATTGTCTTAAACCAGTCCCTCACTCTGCCCGCTTCTCTCCCCCCCCCTCGCGCCCCCTCCCCGCCTCAGTTGGAATGCCAGGCGCGCGGGGGGAATTTCGCTACGCCGGGTTGCTCTGACCAATGAAGTCACACACATCAAACGAGGCTGGACGTGAAATGGCGCGGGGGGGGGCAGCTGAGAGGAGAGAATGAGGCGCTTTGGCGCCGGGACGACGCCGACGACACTTGACGGCTGCCCTACGGTCCCCGCTTCGCCTCTGCGCGGTTTGAAAAGCCTGCCCACCTGTAAGCAGCTTTGGAGAGAGAAGCCCTTATCGCGAGACAACAGGCTGTGCAAGAAAAGAGGTCACCCTCTCCATCTAGCCTTTAAAAAATAAAAGGCTGGCGCGCGAGAGGGAGCCTGGAGAAGTCGCCGTATTGCTATTATTTCTTCAGAGTCGCCGCACAATTCATTTCCCCCCCTCAGCTTGAGGGAAGGTTTATTCTGGAAAAAAGCCACCCAAGGCAGTATTTTCTTTTGTGGTGACAGAGAGAGAAGGAGGGAGCTCTCTCTCCTTCTCTTTCTTTTCTTTTAGGTCTGCCCCACGTGTCGCATTCTTCTCCCCCGGAAGTTCTCTGGGTATCCCAGGCAGCCTGCGCTGGGCTGTGCACGACACACACACACAAAACGCACGCAGAAAGGGAGACACACGCAGCCCTCTCCCAGGAACATTCAAGCCTTTTGGCTGCGCGAAGGAGAAGCCGTGTTCACCGGCGGCCAGCCCGCGCCTGGAGAGGGGCCGGCGGCGCTTTGGGGAAACCTCGCCCCGCAGGGCGCGCATTCCGATCCTTTGCGTTTTTAAAAGAAACGGCTGCGCTCGAAGGCAAGCCCCACCGGACTCGTCTTGGGGCTGAAAGCTCGTTTCTTTCCCACTTGCTAGGGATCGAGCCCCACTTCTTAAATGAGCAGGATCGAGTTAGGATCGCGCTGTGAATTCCGCCGCCGCCCCCAGCAGAGAATATAGAAAGTGCCCTTCAACAGGAGGCCCTCCTCTTTAAAGCCTTTCTTTTTATCTCCCTCAAATCTCCAGCGCCTGCCTGCCTCTCCTCGTCTCCGACTCCCTCCTTCCCACTCCGCTTTGATCTCTTGATTACTTTTGAACAGGCATTTCAGTCCCGCAAACCGACCAGACGTAAACTTCTCCAAAGCCGTGTCTCCCGGCATCCACAACAAAACAACCTCCCCCCTCCCCCGCCGTCAACCTCCTCCTGACTAACCAAAGCACAGATCGGACCGAATTGAAGAAAAGTCTCCATCGCCCAACTAAGAAGAAAAAAGCCGAGGATTCCCCCCCCTCTTTCTCTCTGACAATCTCTCCCCCCCCTCCCTTTCCATTTAACAGGCTCTCCTTAGCCTATGGCTGAGTTGTTGAACTTCCATCAGCCCAAAAAAGTCATGCACAACCCTCAACGCGAAGTGCGGGTCTTGCTATCCAGCAGCTACTAGGAGCTAAATACACTGTATCCAGATTTTGCCGCGCGCCCCTATATCTCCGTTACACCGTCCAGCGCCCCCCCCCGCCAAACCACACATGCATGCCATTGAAGACGGGCAGGGGGCTTCGTAAGCAACCCCCTCCTCGATTTACCTTGGGCTGTGGCTGCAGGGCTGCCCAGAAGCACGACGATCACGCAGCACATTATCTCCCAGCGTTTGCCAATCCCAGCCATGGTTACCAGAGAAGCTTTGCAAGGAAGAGAACTTCTGCTGGAGCGGGCTTTTATTATTATTATTTGTTCTGTACTGTATCTAATATCCCTTATGCCTGCTGCCGGATCCCAGGAAGAACCGCGCAGGGGAGAGGGGATTCCCTCCGCTCTTCTTCCGTTTTGATAACGATCTTCTCGGCCAGACCTTAGAGAAAGCCACTTCGTCCTCCAGGGCGCATTGAAAAAGCAAACAGGGTGGCAGCAATTAAATCCAATTGAAACATCCCGCCCTAGGATCAACTCTTAAAAAAAAAAAAAGTCTACGGGGGAACGGGGAATTGTGAAGTCCGCTGCAACGCAGCCACCACCTCCATCCTCCAGGGGGTTCGGAAGCACAGAGAGAGTTTGGCAGGCAAGGCATCCACTGGCGCGCCTCGTCGGAGTTCGGAGCTGTTGCAAATTCTTGCCCTCCTCCGCCGGGGTCGCAGAAGCAGCGCGGAAGGAGCGGACGGCGCTCGGCTCCCGTGGAAGCTCAACAGGGTCGGGGGGAGGAGGAGGAAACCTTTACGGGGGAGTAGAGATGGGGGTGGGAGGAGGTTTCCAGGAACTGCTCCGAGCTCCGGGCTTCTCAAAACATTACTTCAAGGCTACGGAGATCGATCCCTGCAAAAGCAAAGATCGACTGGTGGAGTCACGAGAAGAAAGGGGGAGGGATCGACTCAGACTCAGACACGCAAATCCCAGACGGCGCGAAGTTTTCTCTCGGTAGGCACTGCGGGGGGCTTCAAAACGGGGGGAAAAGTTTCGCGGAGGGGGAGGGTCCGGACTGGGCTGGGGGTCCGGGCTTCTCCCCTCCCCGATTACCCCCCGCTCAGCTCGCCAGGCGAGCGGTCTTCTTCTCCATGGCCGGAGGCAGCGGCTTGCGTCTCCCTCTCCTGAACGTGTCCGCCTCCCACAGCACCCCCCACCCACCCCAAGCGCCGGCTGGAAGGCGGAAGGCGAGCTGGCGGCGACGGGTCTCCAAGGGCAGCCGCGGCGCGCCTCTCTTGCGGGGGGCACGCCGGCTCTTCCAGCGGCTCTGCTGCTGCTGCTGCTGCTGCCGCCCTCCCGCTCCTCGGCTCGGCAGCAGCGGAGTGAGCCAAAGATCTGGCAGCAGTAGAGCCGCCAGCAGTAGCGGCGGCGGCGGCAGCCTCAGCCCGGGGTAGGCGGAGAAAGAGAGAGGCCGGCAGCGCCACCTGGTGACCGACGCCGGCTCCCAGAGCGCCCGGTGCGCGCCAGGCAGGACTGGCGGCTGGCCGAGCGCAGCTCAACAGGGCGTCGTTGAAGGCTGGGCGCGAAAAGCCTCCGCTCTGCGCGAACCGGAGGCCACAGCCTTCCTTTCCTCCGCCTTCGGGGATATGAGAAGCCCCCTCTGAAAAGACCCAGGCGCGGGCGCGACTTCTGTGCGCGGGAAGGGCGCGATCCTGAGAGGGGTGCGCTCAGAAGATGTGCTGTGCCGGCATCCCTGCCTCCGGGGGTGCGGGGTGGGTTAAGGTGTTGTTTTGGTTTTGTTTTAACACGGATCAAATAAAATCCAGATTTGCTGTCTTTTGTAGACACCCCTGTTTGTGTCTCTCCCCCGCCCCACCCCCTCCTCCCCCAGTTTCGCAAAATGGATCCAGAAACACGCTGGGGAACACGCTGTTGCAAATGTTTTACATGTCTTTTACAACATGGACCTTGGGTGTGCAGTTAAGAACAGTGGTACCTCGGGTTACATACGCTTCAGGTTACACACTTGGCTAACCCAGAAATATTACCTCGGGTTAAGAACTTTGCTTCAGGATGAGAACAGAAATTGTGCTCTGGTGGCGCGGTGGCAGCGGGAGGCCCCATTAGCTAAAGTGGTGTTTCAGGTTAAGAACAGTATCAGGTTAAGAACGGACCTCTGGAACGAATTAAGTACTTAACCCGAGGTACCACTGTACTTAACTGCATGCCCAAGGTCCATGTTGTAAAATACACGAGCTGGAATCACGAGCCCTCATAACTGCAGACAGGGGTGCCAACTTGAATAAAACATTGGGAGGCCCAAGTACATCATTTGAATGGCAATGCCCATCACCTGGCGGGGGGGGGCAACCTTCTCAAATATTTTATGGGGGGGTGAAGGGACGCGGGTGGTGCTGTGGTCTAAACCACAGAGCCTAGGACTTGCCGATCAGAAGGTCGACGGTTTGAATCCCCATGACGGGGTGAGCTCCCGTTGCTCGGTCCCTGCTCCTGCCAACCTAGCACTTCGAAAGCACGTCAAAGTGCAAGTAGATAAATAGGTACCGCTCCGGCGGGAAGGTAAACGGTATTTCCGTGCGCTGCTCTGGTTCGCCACATGATCCGGAAGCTGTACGCCAGCTCCCTCGGCCAATAAAGCGAGATGAGCGCCACAACCCCAGAGTCATCAGCGACTTGACTTAACATTCAGGGGTCCTTTACCTTTTTAAAGGGACCTCAGCCCCTAGAAGTTGGCTTCTATGCTCTTGGAGGGAAATTGAGGGAACTGACCTCGGCCTGGCCTCAAAAGAAGCAGAAACGGCAAGGCAAACCTCATTGTCTGCATATCTTTTTACAGCAGGGAGAGGAACCTGTGGTCCTCCAGTTATCTTGGACTCCAGCTACTGGCTTCCCTGCTCACTGTTCATCCTGGGAGTTGTAGCCAAAGGAGCATGGGGCACTTCTATTGAGTCAGACAACTGAGCTACTGCCCTTCCTTCAGACTGAATGAGAGCGAGACTGTCCTTAAGGGCATAGGACTTATGCCAAGTCAGACCAAGATCCCAACCGTAGGTCTCTTAGGTTTCAGGGACATCTGAAGAGACTGCAGATTCAACCTGGGATCTTCTGCATGCAAGCAAATGCTATAGCCCAAGGCTACAGGCTTCCCTTCCCTGGCGCAAAGGAAAGCTATTTGCAGAGTCAACCTACTTAAATCAGAACATGGAAAATCTACTCATCCCTTATGTGTGTTTTTTTAATTACTTGAGAGTGAAAAGTACAGTTAAAGGCAGCAAGGAGGTTATTAAAAATAATGGTATAAATAGCCTATTTTTTCATGATCTCTCTATCCAGTTCTATTTTTGTGAGAAAAGAGGTGCCAGAATTCACCATAAACGCCTCCCTTGTTCTCTTATAATAGCAATGTCGCCCACCTGAGAGGTGCTGGAACTGAGTTCCAGTGAGTTCTGGCTGGGGAAAATAGCCCTGTCTCTATCGTTGCTCAAAAACCCAACAAGTGTAGCCCCCAAAATGCCAACATGGGGGGGGGAGTAATAAAGTCAAAGTGAATTCCTTCCAAAACTGAAAGTTTTGCCGAGGTAAAGAGCATAGCGCAAACTTGGATAAATTATATGCAAGGCTACAATCAGGGAGGCTTTTGAAGAACAAATTGCTATATATATGTATTACACCTCATCATACAAAAATTCTTTAAATACATCAGGAGCAGGAAGCCAGCCAGACAGGCAGTGAGCTCCTAGATGACAAAGACGTAACAGGAGCACTCAGGGAAGACAGGGAAATTGCTAAGGCATGTCAATGAATTCTTTACATCTGTCTTTACTGCAGAAGATGTTGGGTGAGATATCTACACCTGAACTTATTTTTTTCCAAGGCAATAAATCAGAACAGCGTCAAAGAAAAATGACAAAGTATTTTTAGAACTAATCTGCAAGCTAAATCGTAAGAAATCGCCAGGGCCAGATGGCACATTCCCCTGAAAGTTCTTAACTCAAATAGGAAACAGCAAAGTTATATATTATAAGTTAATCAAATCTACTCCTATACTACAAGACTGTAAGGTCTCCAAACACTTTTCTTCTTCCTTTTTTTAAACACCCAGAAATCTTTTCAAACACCCTCCAACTTTAACTGAAAACTGCAATATGGGACCTGCTTTTAGTTGTTTCCAACTCTTTCCTCTTTTTAGGCGGGCCGGGTCCAAGAGAGAGAGTTTGGGCAGGTGTGATTTGTGATGCAGAAATGGATTCGCCAGTTTCTTCCATTATGCAATAATCAAAAATAAAAGAGCTCTGGACTCTTTTACACTTCTGGTTACACTTCCTTTCTCTGCCCCACGTGGTTGTTTCTTCCTCTTCCTCTTCTTCTTCCTGTTTTACCTAAGAGACAGGAAAAGATAGCAGTGTGTTTGTGCTACCCCACCCTAGATTGGGATGCAACCTAACTGTGAATTCCAACCCCCTGGAAGGCTAATGAAATGGAATTATTATCCCATGTTAATAATTTTTACTGAACGTAAAAAGTAAAGGTAAAGGACCCCTGACAGTTAAGTCCAGTCGCAAACGACTCTAGGGTTGCGGCGCTCATCTTGCTTTACTGGCCAAGGGAGCTGACGTCTGTCTGCAGACAGTTTTTCCAGGTCATGTGGCCAGCATGACTAAGCTGCTTCTGGTGAAACCAGAGCAGTTCACGGAAACGCCGTTTACCTTCCCACCGGAGCGGTCCCTATTTATCTACTTGCACTTTGACATGCTTTCGAACTGCTAGATTGTCAGGAGCTGGGATTGAACAACGGGAGCTCATCCCATCGCAGAGATTTGAACCGCCGACCTTCCGATCGGTAAGCCCTAGACTTAGTGGTTTAGACCACAGCGTCACCCGCGTCCCAACTGAAGGTAATGGGGCCCTTTATATGTCCAGCTGTCCTGTGTCAACAACAAATTGTTGCTGTTTTTTGTGTTGAATATATGCTATATGGTAATTTATGGACTTAATAGGACTTAAAGGGACTTAAAGCCATTTGCACTTGTTGCCGTGCAACCATTATGTAGGCAACCTATATATAGAAGTGATGTTTAAGGGAGCAGGCGGGGCCCCTTACTTGCATCATAGGAGCCTATACAACACAAAACACTGTTTCTGTATGTAGGTTTTTTATTTGTTTTTATCTTATATTTTGGAAATGTATATCCAGTTTTCCCTTTAAATATTTTGGGCCCCACTCTCTTGGGGGCCTAAGCTATAGCTTGTTTAGCTTATACGTAAATCCGGCACTGGGTCTGTATACCGTTCAAGTTCACTTCACTTCCAAAATTTTGGGTGGTAGCATTACCCATCTATCACATAAGACTTGCATTATACTTTACATCTCTGTATTAACCAAGCAATAACCAGCCTCTGTTGGGTTGCTAACTTTTAAGCCAACCACATTAGTTGTGGGTTTTAACCAGTGCTGTTTTCCTAGAAAAAGAGGTGCCGGGACTCTCTTTCTCCTATAATGGCAGTGGCGCCCAGCTGAGAAATGCTGGAACTGAGTTCCAGCGAGTTCTGCCTGAAAAAATGCCCTCGTTTGAACAGCAGTGATGATGTGCAAGGATTACCAGGTGACGACATTTCCTTCCTTGCTGTGAAAAGCTTCAGCTCCTTCTTTTTACACAAGACTGAAGGCACAAGAATAGGTGAGGCTATTTCTTGTTATTTACTGACAATAACTCTCCACATTTCAGGCATGGAAAACGCGGATTGAACCCAAGACCTTCTGCATGCAGATAATGTGTTTTTAGTATTGAGCAACAGTGCTCCTTCCTCAGTTCCAGTTCTTCTTGATGGAAGAATTGTACTTGATGGAAGCTGTTCTCATATCCTGTGGCCTCCTCTCAATCCAAACAGAATAATAGGGTGTTCAAGCGAGTAGAAATGACAGGTAGGGTTCTCTCTGAGCAACAGCCAAAGCTAGAATGGTTACAATAAGGCTGTAGTCCTTTAGCCTGGGAGTTAGCACCCCCAGTCTCAAGGGAATGAGAATGCCCCCTCCCCAAGTTAACATGTGACTTCTGTGAAAAGCAAAAGCAAAACATATCTCAGCAGCCTGGAAGATGGCAAGAAGAGCATGGATAGGAATGACCTGATGGACAAAACTTACTTTGTATGTTCAAAATTATTCAAAGCCCCCTACATAAGCTTGGTAATCGTAGGATAAGAGAACGGTTTGGTGTGTGTGTGTTTTTTATGAATTGTAAATGCGATAAAATGTAGGAAACAAAAGGGGGAGAACAAAAGCAACAGTTTTCACAGTGCAGCATTGTAATGCATGATCTAAAAAGGGATCTGAGTAGGAACAGGTGTTGTAGATGTGTGTCTCTCAATGTACAGTGGTACCTTGGGTTACATACGCTTCAGGTTACAGATTCCGCTAACCCAGAAATAGTACCTCAGGTTAAGAACTTTGCTTAGTTCTTGAGACAAGAAATTGTGTTGCGGCGGCGGCGGGAGGCCCCATTAGCTAAAGTGGTGCTTCAGGTTAAGAACAGTTTCAGGTTAAGAACAGACCTCCAGAACGAATTAAGTACTTAACCCGAGGTACCACTGTATCTTCCTCTGGTGGCAATGCCAAGCCATGTGGATGACACATGAGGCTGCACCCTGTGTACACAATTACTGTACTTGGGTGTAAGTTCCATTGAACTTGGTGGGACAAACTTCCAAGTAAACATGCGTAGGACTGGCTTTGTACATTGCAATCCTATAAGAGCTCGCTTGGGATGAAGGCCCTCCCTCCTCCACTCCATTGCTCATACTGGGACTCGGCTTCTGAATCAATATTCATCGGGTTGGGCCTGCATAGCAGTTATTCAAAGGGCTCGTCCACACATCCGCCTACAACCCTTACAGCAAGAACGTTTGCGATGGGAAGAGGCAGCTGAATCGATGACCTGTCTATTGAAAAGCGCCAGAGATGGAACTTCTGTATTTGTGATCATCCACTCAAGCTTGCAGCTCATCACTTCATGCTGCGAAAATCAGTTAACGAACATGACACTTCTGTGAATCAAGCTATGAGACAACAATGGGTGCCTTGGAAGAGGATGGATGCATTTGGTAGAACAAGTTCGTTTCAAAGGCTGGATTCAGGCTTGGCTCCTTCTGCACCGTAGTGCATTTGGATCAAGCTTATTCAGTACAGTGGTACCTTGCGTTAAGAACTTAATTCGTTCCGGAGGTCCGTTCTTAATCTGAAACTGTTCTTAACCTGAAGCACCACTTTAGCTAATGGGGCCTTCTGCTGCCGCCACGCCACCATCACATAATTTCTGTTCTCATCCTGAAGCAAAGTTCTTAACCCGAGGTACTATTTCTGGGTTAGCGGAGTTTGTAACCTGAAGCGTCTGTAAACCGAGGTACCATTGCAGTTGTGAATATCTCAGTGATGTGCACGACACAGGCATTATTATTTCTTGGTATTATTCCAATGTATTGGTCACTTGGAAACATAAATACAGTGGTACCTCGGGTTAAGTACTTAATTCTTTCCGGAGGTCCATTCTTAACCTGAAACTGTTCTTAACCTGAAGCACCACTTTAGCTAATGGGGCCTCCTGCTGCTGCCTCGCCGCCGGAGCACGATTTCTGTTCTTATCCTGAAGCAAAGTTCTTAACCTGAAGCACTATTTCTGGGTTAGTGGAGTCTGTAACCTGAAGCGTATGTAACCTGAAGCGTATGTAACCCGAGGTACCACTGTAGTCTCTGAGCAACTGACAGTACTTGCCTACTAGGAGCCATTTCTATTCCCCCATCCCATGCCTTCAGCACAGCTGCACAGGAGAGCAAAAGGAAATGAGTTTTAATTTGAAACAGCCTTTCAAACAGCCTTCCCATCTGGTGGCCGCAGCGTAAGAAAATGCACTTAGCTTTTAAAAAGGACCCATGTCATGTGAAAAGATCAGGTCAAGGAACCGTTGCTGCATTGAAGCATTCAGGGCAACGAAATCTGGAGCATGCCATAGGAAGCTTTAGAAAGATCTCTCCTGGGTTACTAGGAAGAAGAATGGCAGATGAGATTGAGCTTTAATCACTTGGAAAAGGATATACATGGGACGAACAGCTACGAATGCACCTTCTCGCTGGGTGGGTGGGTGGGGGGTCGATAATCATCTTTTCAAAGATGATTTAAACCGAAAGGTATTTTGTGTGTAGGGTAAGCCTGAAATTGTGCATTTTCCAGGTCCTGATCATTATTATTATTTTGTCACTCACAAGTTTGGCAAATTCCTGCTAGTTTACACTGTTCAGTCCTTGGAAAGGAAGGAGAACATGGCCAAATGATGGGTGGAGATATGTTACAACGTAGAGCAGTTCAACTCATTATGCAGGAGCAAATGAGTGATCAGGTGCAAAGTAATTATTCAATATCAATTAAACTGAATCAGTTTCACTTTCAAATCCTCACCTGAAAACACCAGGAGACAGGATCTACGATTTCTGTTCTTATCCTGAAGCAAAGTTCTTAACCTGAAGCACTATTTCTGGGTTAGTGGAGTCTGTAACCTTGCTTCTCTCCCTTTACAAGCAACCTGAAGCTTTTCCTCCTTCTTATCCCTGTGATAAGAAGAAGGAAAAGCTTCAGTTGATATGAGGGAAGCGGGTGGCGCTGTGGGTTAAACCACTGAGCCTCTTGGGCTTGCTGATCAGAAGGTCGGCTGTTTGAATCCCTGCGACGGGGTGAGCTCCTGTTGCTTGGTCCCTGCTCCTGCCAACCTAGCAGTTCAGAAGCACGTCAAAGTGCAAGTAGATAAATAGCTACCACTCCGGCGGGAAGGTAAACAGCGTTTCCATGCGCTGCTCTGGTTCGCCAGAAGCGGCTTAGTCATGCTGGCCACATGACCCGGAAGCTGTACGCCGGCTCCCTCGGCCAATAAAACGAGATGAGCGCCGCAACCCCAGAGTTGGTCACGACTGGACCTAATGGTCAGGGGTCCCTTTACCTTTACCTTTATCCCTGTGATGCCAGGAACAGCTTTGCCTCACGTGTGAAGTGATCCTTGGGCATGGACATCTGCAGGATATAAAAGGGATCTCCCTGTAGCTGCAGAACATATACACACATGGCTCCACTGGATCCCTGTTAGAGTTCTCTTTAGCACCCAGCTGTTAACGAGCGAAATTGTTTGAAAAGATGAGAAGAGAAAAGCATGAAAACGCATAATGAGACTTCGGTTTTTCGTTGACCCACAGCCCTCTTCTGTCTCATGTGGAGCACGGGCTGATTCAGAGCTATTTGCAGATGTCCTTGCCTGTTATTTTGCATCTTTGTTCTGAGGGTGTGTCGCAAATTACTCCCAAAAATACTCGGCTTGGGTTTGCATTTATTTCTGCCCAAAACCCACATACAAGAGACAGGAAAGGGAACAGAGAGTTAACTTGGAAAGGCGACACTTCTCCTCAAAAACCACACACTCGTCCTCCTGGCAGTTTGAGAGTCTTTGAAGGCAGGAGAATTTCCAAACAAGGATTTCTCCTTCCCACCCTAGCCTCCTGCTGCCCTATTAACCCTCCACCTCCTCGCTCAGAAAACAGCTTTAGCAATCGCCTTCCAGCATCCACCGTATTGCAGCTGGAGCTGCCACATACCCAGTGATAATTGCATGTTGAATCTGATTTAATTACCCTGGGAGGTTCCAAGAAGCCCCTGGGAGAATCAGCGCTAAAGAGAGAGTGGGGATGAAAAACGACTTCTGTCATTCTGATCAGAAATAGTTATTGGTGAAACTCATCAGTGTCCTCCGATGTAATGCCCTCTTGTGACAGAGATGTACTTTGCTTCTGATGTTGTTAATAATTTGTTTCTCTTAGCAATAAGGAAAGTCAGAGTTGAAATGAATAAATATCCTCCCCTCTCTTTCCCCTCAGATCACCTATTTTCCTTGCAAGAAATAACACAAGAACTGTGGAAATGAAGATTTCCAATAACCATTATTTGGCCATGTAAGCTGGTCAAGTCCCTTCCTGGACATAAGGAATTAGAGGTTCCTTTCCCTTGTTTAAGAAGTGCTGGATATTAAGTAGTGATAGCATTGCTGGCTAGCATCCACTGTGTCCACTTTATGACTTTTCCAGTCCAAACATTTCTCTTTCCCATCTGACTCCCTATGCTCTGAAGGTACAGGAAGCTCTGCTTAAAATGAGAATCTGTGCTTTGGTTTTTTTAAAAAACCCCAACCCATCTAATTTAACCTGCTGCATCATACTGGAATTGGGCCTAATTGTGCAGGGAGGCGATTATCTTCCGTTCCTGCCTTAGGCCATGGTGCAAGACCTTCCAAGTGTCCCTATTTTCCAGGGACAGTCCCGGATGTGCAGAAGCCATCCTGGATTCTGATTTGATCCCAGAATGTCCAGCTTTTCCTCAGGACGTCCTTATTTCCATTGGAGAAATGTTGGAGGGTCTGGGGTTATCCAACCCCCAAGCCATCTGAAGGCAGCCCTGTATAGGGAAGTTTCTTCATGTTTAATTTTTATTATGTTTTTATATGCGTTGGAAGCTGCCCAGAGTGCAGTCAGATGAGTGGGGTATAAATAGCAAAAAAGTGAGAGGGTTTTTTTTTGGGGGGGTGTTATTGGGTTCTGGTTTTTATTTTGATGATGGATTTTGTGGTTTTATATTTTGATTTTATTCTGTAAACAACCGTGTGGTATAGGGTGGAATAATGATGATGATGATGATGATGATGATGATGATGATAATAATAATAATAATAATAATAATAATAATAATAATAATAATTTATTGAATAGGATGTCCCTATTATTATTTTGTTATAAAAATGTTGGAGGATATGTGGTGCAGTTAGATAATTTTAAACTTGACTTAAATTTACAATCTGGTACTGCAGCAGATGGTGATGTATATTCCTTCCCTTATTTCAAAATATAAATAGCCAGCTGCACTGTGTTTGGTGGCCATGTTGCTCAGGGGAGCCATGAACCTTTGCTCTAGTGTCTTATTGTGGGTGGAATCAGCAGCCCCAGACATACAGCATTTTCCCTCTGTGGCAGCGGATTCTGGAGCTCTGTCTCCAGAACTCTACGTCGGGCTACCTTTGAAGGTGACCCAGAAGCTACAACTAATCCTGAATGTGGCAGCTAGACTGGTGACTGGGAGCGGCCGCCGAGACCATATAACACCGGTCCTGAAAGACCTACATTGGCTCCCATTGCGTTTCCGAGCACAATTCAAAGTGTTGGTGCTGACCTTTAAAGCCCCGAAGGAGCGTCTCCACCTGCATCATTCAGCCTGGACACTGAGGTCCAGCGCCGAGGGCCTTCTGGCAGTTCTCTTACTGCGAGAAGTGAAGCTACAAAGAACCAGGCAGAGGGCCTTCTCGGTAGTGGCACCCACCCTGTGGAACGCCCTCCCATCAGATGTCAAAGAGTAAAACAACTATCTGACTTTCAGAAGACATCTGAAGGCAGCCCTGTTTAGGAAAATTGTTAGTGTTTGATGTTTTATCATGTTTTTAATATTCTGTTGGGAGCCACCCAGAGTGGCTGGGGTATAAATAAATATATCATCATCATCATCATCATCATCATCATCATCATCATCATCATCATCCATTTTCTGTTTTGACCTTAATGGTCACAGTTTGAAGATTAATCAAAGTGTCTAGAGGATCCATGAAACTCTTAATGTTGTTATACAGGCATATTATTTATTTGCGAGCAGAAACTGCTGAGGAAGACAGCACAGTTGAAATGCATCCAGCTATACAGGAATGATTTAATGTTTGTAGACGGATTTTATTGATACCTCATTATTAATAAAGTATATGAATTATATGCGTGTTTATAGAGCCTTTTTTTGGGGATGGTGCAGTGTGGTGTAATGCAGTGTTATTAAGAACTTTCTATTGTTGTAGTAGATGCTGTGGCCTTTTATTTTGGACCCTCCAAGGGTACTAGAGATAGAATGCCAAAATGTGAGTCCAGTCTTGTTATATCTTTATATAAATATATGTGTGTGTTTACTCCTCTCCTTCTTTTTCAACTCACTGAAAGTTTTTTTATAGAAAGCACAGTGGGAAAGAAACAGGCAAAAATAACCAGGGAAGGCTCAACAGGAGTAATTGTAGCTTTGTATCGAAAACAGGAGCAAAGCTGTCATTGTCAGGAGCACAGCCAAGCCAGTTCCCCAAAGGTTATATTCATGGATGCAACTTATGACGGAAGATTAATCCATGCAGAAGCAGAGAGAGAGTTGTTAAGTTGATGAGGGGAAAGACAGGAGAACAGAGTCTCAGGCTAGGGTTGCCATATTTGGAAGAGCAAAAATAGAGGATGCTATGACAGCCATTCAAGGAAATAGATGTGATTTGTCTCAAGTTTTACCCCTGGAAAAGCGGACACGTCCTAGAAAAAGAAGACACATGGCAACCCCAGAAGAGCAAAAGCACCATTGTACATACAAGTGGTAAAGGAAGGTCTCCTGCACTAATCCTGTGGCCACACAAGAAGCCTCCCCTGCAAATAAGTAGGCATGGATGAGTTCTGCAGAGCACTCCCAATTTTTATTTGGACTTGACCAAAGAGCTTCAGAAAAGGGTTTTTTTTATATAAAAAAAACCAACCACCAAGAAAAACTTCCAAATGGAGGTTCAAGAAACAAACCTCTCTGTCCCCACTAGCCCAGACATTTTCCCAAACCCTTCCCTTGCAAGCAGCAAGCAGCAAAAGTGGTGTGTAGAGGGGCTTTCTTCAGTGCCCCACCTAAAATTGTACCAGGTTGCGGGAGAACTATATAAGACCTGTTATGATTTTTAACCAATACAGAATAAAATCTGGGGGCTTCCAATACCTTTCCTTGTAAAATAGGCTCCACAAACCTCCACGTTTTGATTCTGAGCCTGACTCAGGAGAACTTCACCACCATTAAAGGTAAAGGGACCCCTGACCATTAGGTCCAGTCGTGGCCGACTCTGGGGTTGCGGCGCACATCTCGCTTTATTGGCCAAGGGAGCCGGCGTACAGCTTCTGGGTCATGTGGCCAGCATGACTAAGCCACTTCTGGAGAACCAGAGCAGCGCATGGAGACGCCGTTTACCTTCCCGCCGGAGTGGTACCTATTTATCTACTTGCACTTTGGCGTGCTTTCGCTGCTAGGTTGGCAGGAACAGGGACCGAGGAACGGGAGCTCACCCTGTCATGGGGATTCGAACCGCCGACCTTCTGATTGGCAAGTCCTAGGCTCTGTGGTTTAACCCACAGCGCCACCCGCGTCCCCTTCACCACCATCAGTAGCAATCAATAACAAGGTTACACAATCATATGTTTCTTGTGTATGCGCAATTCATACTTCCCCAACCTGGTTCCCTTCGCATGTTATTATTGAACCTCAACTTCCACGAGCCACAGCCAGCATGGCCAATGTTCAGTACTGCCATGTTATATTGTGTGAATCGGTGGTATATACTTTGTAAGTTAAAAAATGAAACAATGATGGGAACTCTAGTCCAGCAGTAACAATTTTTTTTTATTTTTATTTTGGAGCCTCAAGTCTAAAATAAGAGTGGAGACCTCTGCAGGCATTATCAACTTTACTGTGATAAAAATAGCTTCTGTTTCAAGTCCTGCAATGTTAATGGTGTTTAGTGAGTGTGAAAATGCAGACATAATATAACGTTATATTTATAATGTTTTAAGTCGGTTTTGGAAATTCACTTAGTAGAATGTAATGTTTCCTAAAGAGAGTGCATATTTTACAGCACAATCACTGGCTTTGAATGTTCACTAGTGCCATGACTTTTACCTCCCAAATGCAGCCGTTCTCTAATATTCAAGACTGTCACCTGCTTCTGAATTTTGCAAAGATTCCTTCAGTTTAGTGATCTTCACAGCCAACTACCAGCCTCATTCTTTTATACATCCTAGGTGTATTTCAGCTGCCTAATAGCAACAGAAGCCTCTGCTTCCCACCCTCGCCCCCCATTCCACTGATCAAGAGCTATAAGAATCCAGAAAGCCAACGATGGTCAGATTTCTGTGAAAACTCACTATCAACTCCAACAAAGCATTCGTGGATCAAAGCAGCAAATACCAAAGGAGACCACAATTTACTTCTTTGCTCCTTCTCACCATAGGCCTTAAAACACACACACACACAAATGGGGGGGGGGGAACCACCAAGCAATTAGAAAAAGAAATCAGATTTGAGTTCTTGACCAAAAGCAAAAAAAAGGGGGGGGGAGCAGTGGGGAGCAGCAAAATTTGAAAAACAAACAAAAAATAAATAAAACCCAGCAACAAAATATTCTTTTAAAAAGTCCAAACATGCCATATTGTCATTGTGCAAAGCTAACCTATCCTCTAGTTACACTGGCTGGACAAGGACAGGACTGCAACTCACTCTTCTATGCCAGCATAACTCCCAAGTTATGACAGTGCAATGAAGTTACGCTGTTGTCATTAGAACCTAGTTAGTGTAGGTTCTTAACATGTTGAGCTACAACTCCCATCACCCTTGACTACTCTCCATGCTGGTGGGGCTGGTGGGTGTTAGAGACCCAACAGCAACAGAAGAATCAAAGGCTTTGCACGCCTGGCGTAAGTACTATGCTGTCATAAGCACAAAGGTGTGAAGGGGAGAGCTGTGTCGCGAATTCCTCGCTGCGCTTTTTAGCGAAAACGCTCAGAGTCCCAGGTTTCTTTTTAAGTGCAGTCTTTTTAATGTGAGCTATATACAAGTATTTACAAAAACAGTCCAATAGAGTATCTGCACCTTAAGGCAAACAAATACTCTCCACCACAGCACCACCACACCACAGCACAACCACCACACCACTTGCTAATAATAATAATAATAATAATAATAATAATAATAATAATAATAATTTATTTGTACCCCGCCCATCTGGCTGGGTTTCCCCGGCCACTCTGGGCGGCTTCCAACAAAGATTAAAAATACAAAATCTGCAACAACAAAACAGTTGTAAGTAAATACACTTCAGTTGGACTAAAGGAGAGGTTATCTGTGTCCACCCCACCTCAGTCCCCATGGGAGAATAAGATATCAATTAAGGGGTCAACCCTGTCATAACACCAGCAATATCTGTTCGGCTGTGGCCCCGATCTGGTGGAATGCTCTGTCACAAGAGTAGGGCCCTGCGGGACTTGACATCTTTCCGCAAGGCCTACAAGACATAGCTGTTCCACCAGGCCTTTGGCCAAGGCGCAGTCTGACCCCCTCTCTCCTTCTGTAATCCTCATAGAACTCTAGCCCAATGGTTGCCATTAATTTGATTCTGAACTGATTTTAGAATGTATTTCAATTAATTGACTGTGATTTTATGTAAACTGTGCTATTTTTACTGTTATTAGCTGCTCTGAGCCCGTCTTTGGCTGAGGAGGGAGGGATATAAATTTATTATTATTATTATTATTATTATTATTATTATTATTATTATTATCATCATCATCATCATCATCATCATCATCTAAGCACAAAGGAAACGCAGCTCAAATACCGTATATGAAGATGCACAGCAAGGGGCAATGTCACTTTGCTTCCATTTCTAAAGAACTAGGAACATGCAAGTGGGGAGTTTGGCTCAAGGACACTTTGAACAAAAGGAGCACTTCACACATACTAGAAATAGCCAAGGAGAACAGAAAAGATAGTAAGGTGGATGATTAACTCTTGTCTGCTCAGAAACCTTAAATGCATCCTGCCTGAGAACTCTCTCCACAGACACTCAAGAGAAACTTCGAGTCCAGTTCGGCAACATTGCTTCATTAGAGAGGTGATGGCCCAAGCAAGGAGGAAATCCAGTTTCTGGAAGACAAGAAGGTGAGGGAAGATCAGTGCCTTGGAGAGGGATCGAGGTCTGGATTTCATGTCCATGGTTACTGATCCTGCAGCTAAGGCAGAGCACAGAAGTTATTTCAGTAGAGTCCTGGATCAGATCTTTGTAGCCCAGGTTAGTTATTATAGCTTCCAACTTTTGGTTGCTGCATCTGACCAGTCAAAAGGCCAGTGATTCTTCTGCAGATGTTGGCGCATTGTAGGCCCCAGTTTTTCAAGCTGTGGGGATATCTCCCTGTGGCTCCTCCAATTCTCCAAGGAGTCTGTGGAGTGGAGTGACAGAGGTATCTCCTTGGGGTTCAGTGGAGGAGACTCAAGCTCTGGTGCTTGCAGCTCCATGTGGAGTGTACCAGGGAGCAGATCCACCTCATTTTCAGAGGTGCCATCATCACTGGACTTCTGGTCTGGAGTCATGACCCCCTGCGGTTGGGGCTGCTAAGGTTCGTGATGGGGTTCACGAGGGAGGGAGAGGCCGTTCGCCATGGGTGACTGTTGCCCATTGGAACTGGTGGAGCAGATGGCAAGGCAGCTAACCATAGATGGAGCCAGAGTAGTTACACCCTGTCATGAATGAGCCAGCGCCCAGGGAAGGGTTGCTGCCAAATGAAGCAAGCAGTCAGGAACAGAGAGGGTTAAGGATGAGCATCAACTAGTGCCAACTCCCCCGCCCCTTGGAATGCCGGCTGATAAGGGAATGGTGGAGAGCAAGCTAGAACGCAGTCAAAGCTCACCATAAGCACCAACTGGCGGGAAAGAGTTAAGAGACAGCCTCTCGGAGAATGGGGAAGAGGAGGGAGCTGACCCACTCACTCCGAGGTCTCAATGAATGGGAGGGCTGCAAGAGAGGAAGCAAAACAAGAGACGTATGAAGCGAAAGTTCAGTTGCTTCTGGTCTCGCCAGAAGCAGGCTTCAGAAGGGTCATCTGATTGATGATGGCGGAGGCTGTGTTAAAGCCCCCTGGAATTATCTGTTTGTTTTAACCATAAATCATCCTTTTTAGTTAACTGCACTCACTGTGTTATCAAGCCGGGGACTGGACTCCTGACACACCCTCACCCTTTAGCAACTGGACAACTCACAAGACATGTGTCATGGCCACCATCCACAGCATTAAAGAGAAAATGTACTTCTGCAGCCCATTTCAAGAAAATATGCATAGAAATCAAATCCCTTAGAATACAATGGGACTTGTAGATAAGTGTGAAGGATTGAAGTGAGTAAGATCCAGTAATTATCAAGCAATTTACTTTAGCCAACAATCCACATTTTAAAATAAAGGAATGGAAGAGTGAGCCTGAATTTCTTATCCCATAAATCTTACCACCTTTGTAATAAAGGCATTTATTTAGGTTATTAACCCATTTTATCCCTAGAGTCTTGAGAGTAGGTGAGAATATTTTAAACATTGTAACAGGACAAAATGCACACTGTTCTTTTTTTCTTTCTTGATCTCTAGCGCCTGATAAACCAACACTCTGCTTAACAGATTGCAACCCCCTAATCCTAAACACATGTACTCGGAAAGAAGTCTCACTGATCTAATTCAACTCTACAGATTTTTGCTGAGAATTATTTTAAATGCAAAGTGACACATGCATGGACGTCTAACAGGTGGAAATTTGGAGCCTAAATTAGATATTTTAAAGAAGACAAAACCATGAGACCATGAGTAGCATGAAAAAGTATGCTAGACTAGCTCAAACTTAGTAGTACAAAGTTCTCTGGGCCGACTTTGCTGATTTCATCCATAGAAGTTGCTGTTCATACTGACAGAAAAGAAGGCATAGCTACACTCTTTCAGTCCATCAAAGCAGCACTGACTTTTTCAGAGCTGGTTGTATAGCCCTATAAAGCTGGAATTTACCCAGATCTGACATTATTCTATTGTTCAAATCCGTTTTCATCCCTGTTCTATTTTCAGCCAATAATGATTGATTTTCATCTGGTACAAGAGATTTTACACAAATTTAACATATGTATACCATTTTGCAAACCCCCCAACATTTCTCTGATTAAAATAGGAATGACCTATCCAATAATAATAATAATAATAATAATAATAATAATAATAAATACCCCACCCGTCTGACTGGGTTGCCCTAGCCACTATGAGCAGCTTCCAACATATATAAAAAAATAATACTATTTAAAAAAAAACAAAAAACAAAAAACTAAGCCACCTAAAGCGGTTTGCCAAGTGCAATTTTTTTAGTCACTTTAAATCCAGTCCTTGGTGTCATTCCTTTATTTACAACATGAGCAACACAGCAGACCCTCAAAGCTTGCAACCTGAGGGGACTTGGTAAGAGGGTATGGCTAAAACCCACTGAGATATGCTGTTCTCACTTACAAGGAATGCTATTTTCAGGGTAAAAAAAAAATTAGGAATACTGGCTGTAAATTCTGGTTATGTAAAAATCTGGCTTTTGAAAGTCTGGGTTGCCAACAAATATGAGGGTGGTGGGATGTGGCCTAGCTATTTCCCCCCCCCCCCCACCTGGGCCTGCAATTACCAGTTTTTTTATTTGTTCAGAAGCCAGGAATTCTGTCTGGTTGTTGTCATAATTTAAAGTTAGGGGGCAATGTCCATTTTGATTTTTCATTGCTTCAATCTTAAATCCAGTCCTCTGCCTTTCTACATAAGCATGCAATTTATTTATTTTAAAGTCCTCGTGAAAATTTGCCAGCAGTTTCGTATGACAAAACATTTAATATGCAGTTTTGTTTAATGTACAGATTTTGCAGAGCAATTTCCCTTAATACAATGCAATTTTTGTATTTTACTAATATACACATTTATATGCACACTTTAACCTAGTATATGCACTTTTTTGCTCGGCTGGAACACTGCACTGCAAAATTCAGAGTAGTGCGAATTTTGAAGCATCGATGTGTTCTTGATTGGGCATTGCTTTGCAAAGTGAAAATTGGTTGGTTTGCCTTTAAATGCAAATTGAATCAAATTTCTCCCCCATCCCTACTTAAGGATGAGGGAGTGCCTGTCCCAGTGTCATGTACTGAACTTTGTGGTTGAGTGACAACTGAGGAACATGGTATAGTGGCTGTGGCAGCTGTGACATTTGCTCTCACAGTCATATCCTTGTGCAGCCTGGCCCCTGACCTGTCCTTAGCTCCACCTAGTCACCAGGAAATTGTAAATAAAAATTGGCAATCCTATCTAGCTGTGTGGTACAGATAGCAAGTGGTACACCTCCACTTGATGCATCTCCAACTTGTTAAATCAGGGTGAAAATGAGTTTGGCAGGGGACTTGAGTATAAAGGTAAAGGTAAAGGTACCCCTGCCCGAACGGGCCAGTCTTGACAGACTGTGGGGTTTGTGCGCCCATCTCACATTTATTGGCCGGGGGCCAGCGCTGTCCGGGGACACTTCCGGGTCACGTGGCCAGCGTGACATCGCTGCTCTGGCGAGCCAGAGCCGCACACGGAACGCCGTTTACCTTCCCGCTGGTAAGCGGTACCTATTTATCTACTTGCACCCGGGGGTGCTTTCGAACTGCTAGGTGGGCAGGCGCTGGGACCGAACAGCGGGAGCGCACCCCGCCGCGGGGATTCGAACCGCCGACCTTTCGATCGGCAAGCCCTAGGCGTTGAGGCTTTAGCCCACAGCGCCACCCGCGTCCCTGACTTGAGTATATCAACCCTCAAACAACCCTCCCATCGCCCCTCACTTTGTCCCCCCCCCCTCATGTGCAACTTTTTCTTTCTGTTTTTAAAGAAAACATTCCAGAGCTCAATCTTCTCTTGCAGTCAGCATGAAATTAAATGGCTGGGGAGATGTGGGGGGAATAACGAGGCTTTGTCACACACACACCCCTTCACACACACAGAGAGAGGTAAGCATGCCACAGTGCAGTTAGTACTGCTTTGGGAGAGAGAATTTGTGTTACATTGGAGACTTTTTGATTCACTCTCTTAATATTGGCATCGTGAGGGGACAAAAGCAGGGACTGCGGTTGTGCAGTAACAAGTCTGGGCTTTGTTCTAAGACATTTTACATTTCCTTTTGTTGTTGTTGTTGTTTTAACACTAAAGGGGCTGGTACAATTAGCCTGAAACAGGTAGGCTGGAGCTGGAATGGGGGGGGGGAATATTTATTTTTTTCTGAGGGATCAATTTTTTTAGGAGCATCAAATTTTTAGATGCCAGCCCCACCAACTTAGAGAAAATGAAGTAGTTCAGGTGCCCTCAATGACCTACTCACACTTCTAGATGCTTGGCAACCAGAAGATTGACATTTTCCTAGCTCCGAGAGGTATAGCATGTAGTAGGAGAGGTTGCTAAGCTGAACTAGGATTGGTATGGGGGATATTGGCCACACAGAGAAATCTGATTATTTACAGTATATTCACAAGAAGGTGTGAGATCTTGTATATGAAACAGCAGGTGTGGGGAATCTTTGGCTCGCTAGATGTTGCTGAACTTCAACTCCCATCAGTCCCTGCAAGCCTGGCCAGTTGCTAAGGATGGTAGGATGTTCCACAACATCTGGAGTGCCAAGGGTTCCCACAGCTATACTATAGCATAGAATCCCAAGTCTTACGTTGCAGCCCATCCATGTCTTGAAGTTCCCATGTCTGATGGGAAATGCCTGATATCATATGACATATCTGACATCATACCTTTTCAGATGACTGACAGGCAGACAACCTTGTCAAATGTGGCCTGTGCAGGCATTGGGCTGTTTTGGATCTGGTCCTCTGGCCAAAAGTCATTCCCCACCCTGTACACACCCATTTTTCCAGAATAGTTGTGTTCTTCTGCCAGGAGTGTTTACATGACCAGCTACCACAGTAGTTATTACCCGTGGTAGCAACTGTTGTGCTTGCATAGCAGTCCGCTACAATGACCTACCCCCAGGCAACAAGGGGCCAATGGTCATAGTCAACACTCACATAGCTGATAGGCATTAATTTGTCTTGTATCAACCCAAGGGCTCTAGATTTCTGTCCTACAAAATCTACACATTCTACAGCCATACTTTAAATGCATTTTCTAAATACTTTAGTCGAGTTACAAACTTTAAGCATGTTCTTCAGAATTTCAAGAAAGTTCTCAAGAGGAAAATAAGGAAAAGTACAGAAAGAATGATGCTCGTGCGTGGAATATTCCTGGGCAAATGACCCTGGAGCAGTGGCTAAAATTCATAGGGATGGACAAATAACCTGACAGACAATGAAAAAGGCTTATCATGGACATTGTAAACCTCACTCAGATCTTCACTGGCTTCTCTTATTTACAACCAACGTCTTCACATCTTAAGCTTTTCTTTGTAGTCATGACAGATGGAAGCTTGTTTTATATATGAAAGTCAACACTCTCAGAATTCTACTGGCCTTCACACAGCTCATCAAAGTCCCACAGAGCAGAGCAAAATGTAACAAAACAAAACAAAGCCAGTGGGAGAACACCTTTTATTTAAAACAACTGATCTTTAAAATGCAGGATGCAAGCTTTGATGCTCACAAAACTCTTACTGTATGTTCAAGAAAATAACAGTGTGTGTGTGTGTGTGTGTGTGTGTGTGTGTAAGAGTTTTTGCGGTGTGAGGATTGCAGCCCTGGCCATATAAAGAAGGTGACAACTAACACATTCCAGTGTCTCAAAAAATCCTCAAATTTTATTTATTTGTTTGTTTGTGGCACAAAGCATAAAAATAGAATACGAACGTAAAATCAAAAGCTGTTAACACAACATCAGAATAAAAGCAGCAATGGAATAAATCAAGCATATGCCACCAGCGTCCTTGTCTTACTTTGGGTGATATCTAGATTTTAGTGAGCGCAAACACCATCTATAACTGTAGCAGAAGGAAGCTGATAACTAGGACCTCTGGTGACCTCACTTTCTTCCAGGGACCTGCACAACTCGCTCAGCCAAACACAGTGCCACCAGATATGAATGGATGCAAGCTACTGGGGACTTGGTGAAGCTTTTGTCCTTGCTGAAGAAACCAGAGGGCTGCCAAGCACTTGAAAAGCCACATGACATGGCTGTGGGCTGTGTCTGACTTTACTGGACAGAATGTCTTGAGATATGTTGCCTTGCTAGAGTATTCTAAGGAATTATATTCTTCTGTCCCTGAGGAAGTTGCCTACTGAAATGCTTCAGGCAACATTTTTTCTTACATGATGTATTTGAGCATCGTTTGGAGGTTCACCTCTCTCTCTTTTCGCTCTACTCTGTTTGCTGCTTCCATCTTCTTTCATTGGCCACGACTTCAGCAAGCTGGTTTTAGTCCCTGATATTGGTGTTTGGGCCTTAGAGACAAAGTGATCCTCATCTTCTTGCTGTGCTGAGGAAGCAGGACCAAGCCCATGACAAGCTGCTGCTTGAGGCAGAGGAAAAGCAACACCCTGTCCTGTTCTGGTCTGATGATGGACCCCATGTGGCAAGGCTGGAGTTGCAGGACCATGGATAGCTCCATGGACTGGTGAGGCGATGTAGGAGATGTTTGGTTCCTCAGATTCAGGGCAAGGTAGTCCATGCAGTTGGAGAGGACCAGGGCTTTTTTCAGGCGCAGCTCACCGGAACTCAGTTCCGGAACCTCTCAGGTGAGCGCCATCGCCATTATATGACAACAAGGGCAGCATTCATGGTGAGTTCCAGCACCTCTTTTTCTAGAAAAATAGCACTGGAGAGGACTAATACATGGTCCAGAAAAGCATAATAACATCTCTAGGATTCTAGACCCACCTTGGACATGGGCGCGCACGCATGCACATACACACAATCACTCCTTTTCAAACCTAAGCCAATCTGAGACAACTGACATAAGAAGGAGGGCATTTAGTCTTGAGAGTATTAATCCCATTAATATACCACTCAAATATTGCTTTAAAAGTTGATGTTCATCACCACTCTCTCTTTGTAAAGAATTTCACTTCACTTCACATTACTTTGAGTTATTTCTAACTCAAAGTTAATAATTCCTTTCTATAATTAGGCATTATTACCCACGTTATTGGAGGTTATAAAGTCTTCTCTTCTTTTAGTTACTCTTCTATTAATTAAATGCTTTGAGATGTTGGTGCTTAGGCTTCCTCCCAGCCAGACTCCCAGGTAAAATCAAACAAAACAAAACCAGGGCCTTCCTGGCAATCAAGGCAAATGGCTTAGCTGGCAGCCCTCTCTTTGTATTTGGAGCACAGGGTAAGGCACACCAACGAACAAGGCTGGGAACAAAGCCATGTGGATTGCAGCATGACTTATGGCTCCCAAAGGAGACTCAAGATCATAAGGAACCACTGCCTCTCTACCTGGTACAGTGGTACAGATGAGATCTTAGATGATGGCCACAGGGATAGGGAATCGGCAGCCCCCAAGAGGTGTTTGGACTCCAACTCCCAACAGCCGCAGTCAGCCTGGCCAGTAGCCAGAGATGGTGAGAGTTGGTGCCTGGCAACTTCTGGAGGACCACAGGCTCTCCACCCCAACACTTAACTGGAAGTAAGTCATAGAAACAATGGAAGCTGCTTTATGTAACCCAGCGGTTCTCAACTGGTGGGTCCCCAGATGTTTTTGGACTACAACTCCCATAATCTCTGACCACTGGTCATGCTGGCTAGGAATGATGGGAGTTGTAGTCCAACAACATCTGGGGACCCACTGGTTGAGAAACACTGATCTAACCCATGGATAGGCAAACTAAGGCCCGGGGGCTGGATCCGGCCCAATCGCCTTCTAAATCCAGCCCACAGACGGTCTGGGAATCAGCATGTTTTTACATGAGTAGAATGTGTGCTTTTATTTAAACTGCATCTTGGGTTATTTGTGGGGTGTAGGAATTCGTTCATTCCCCCCCCCCAAAAAAAAATATAGTCCGGCCCCCCACAAGGTCTGAGGGACAGTAGACCAGCCCCCTGCTGAAAAAGTTTGCTGACCCCTGATTCTAACCCATTATTGTTGACATTGACTGGCAGCAGCTCTCCAGAGGACTCTCCCATGTCCGCCTGGAAATGCTGGGGCTTAAAGCTGACCACTGAGCTATGGTCAGTCTCCTCATAAGCTTGTGGAAAATGAAGAGTTTATAAACACATTGAGGCCACTTCACGGAGGCCTCTTTCATTGTTTTGCTTCACATTTGTATCTTGTGTGGCTTCTCACCACGTCAGGAGCTGGGGTCAAGGCCTATGCCAGCAATTAAACAATAAAGCACCTGGTGTCTGTGAAGCTAAGTCTTTATTCAAAGAAACAAAATGGCTCGGTGCTAGTGGTCACAGCAACCCTTCTCCATAGGTCATGCCTCAATGAAGCAGTTGCAAAGAATGAAGGTACCTACCTTCCCACTGCTCTCTTTGGCTCCTCCCCCGGCTCCTCCCCCAGCAGCCTAAGACTCCATCATCTTGTCTCTCATTGCTCCACTGTCTTCATTTCTCTGCATGTTCTGGGAGACCAGTAGAGAGGGGAGGTGGTTTGCAGAAAGAGGGGGAGGCTCCCAGGATTCTTCAGCAGTCTGCCTCATCTCTGTCTTCTGTCCTCCCTCCACTCCTGTCTCTGAGCCTGGACTGCTCTCTGCCACAGCCTCTTCCTGCTCACTAAACCCTGTTGCCTCTTCAGCTTCTGACAACTCCCAGTCTGTTCCCTCTTCTTCCTCTGACCACTCATCGTCGTCCACCACCCATCCCCTGGCTCTGAGCCTTCTTCCCCCGGGGGTTCGCTTGGGGGTGTCCCCCCCGGGGTCTGGCACAGCTCCTCTGCATCCAGCCAGTGCCTGACACATACCCAGGATATGAGAATCCTCATGAGATAATGTAACTAGTGCAATTGCGGTTGTGTGATATTGAGAATAAAAACCAGCTGGGAAAATGGCTGTATCAGATGAGGAAATGCCTTTGACTGCAGCCTTACTCCACCTGAAGGCAAGCCGCTGAACTAATTGTTTCAAAAACTGACGCTTATGCTAAATAATTGAAGGCGTTTAAAAAATAATATATGACCGTGGGGGTGGAGGCGGGGGTTGGGTGGAGAGAGTTGGGGAAGGCAAAAAAGGCAGCGGCAGCAGCATGTTTGAAAAGATATGTGAAATAAACAGGAGCCCTTGAAAGCTGCCTTTTTTCTTTGCCACCCAGATCAGAGCTCTTCATCCCTGCTAGCTTCTATGCCAATTAAGCTTTACTCTTCAACCCTGAAATAAGGCCAGTCTGCAACCTACTGCACTCGGCAGATGGCTGTTTAATATGTCTCACCTAACAGTGTGGGGGAAATGTGATGATAGCAACAGTGACTGCCGTCGCTTTAAAGAAGTGTAGGATCTTGGAGCATGCGTAGGGTTGCCGTATTTCAAAAAGTAAAAACCAGGATTTTTCGGTTGACTCCCCCCCCCCCCGGACATCAATTCTGCCTTTGACAAAGAGGACAGGGGAGGGTTCTAGACCTCCAGTGATTTTGCAGAAGAAGACTGGGTTTCCGAAAGTGTAATTTGTACATACAGTGGTACCTCGGGTTAAGAACTTAATTCGTTCTGGAGGTCTGTTCTTAACCTGAAACTGTTCTTAACCAGAAGCACCACTTTAGCTAATGGGGCCTCCCACTGCTGCCACGCTGCCGGAGCATGATTTATGTTCTCATCCTGAAGCAAAGTTCTTAACCCGAGGTAATATTTCTGGGTTAGCGGAGTCTGTAACCTGAAGCGTACGTAACCTGAAGCTTATGTAACCTGAAGCATATGTAACCCGAGGTACCACTGTATAAACAGTTTCTTGTACATGAGGGGTGGGGAAAACATCTGGTCAGAAGTCTAGTCATAGAATCATAGAGTTGGAATAGACCACAAGGGCCATCGAGTCCAACCCCCTGCCAAGCAGGAAACACCATCAGAGCACTTCTGACATATGGTTGTCAAGCCTCTGCTTAAAGACCTCCAAAGAAGGAGACTCCACCACACTCCTTGGCAGCAAATTCCACTGTCGAACAGCTCTTACTGACAGGAAGTTCTTCCTAATGTTTAGTCCCCTGTCGCATCTTGCCACCCTGTTATAACACTGTCCACAGAATTTGCTGCCTCCTGAATCTCAGCTCCCATTTTAAATAGCAAGATTTCTACCTTTACGGTTGTGAAGTGTGGCTGAGGGAACCTTGGAAGACAGAGAGCAATTGCCAAATAAGATTTTGGGGGGATTAGAAGGTTCCTTGTACAGCTTCACCTCTTTCCTTGAGTTGCAGAATCAGAAGAGAATAAGGGAAGAAAGAGAAAGCACGCCATCTTGTACAATTTGCATAACTTAAAACAAGGAGAAGCATCCAGTCATTCAAAATTTGGGTGACATTAGCAAGGACGTTTATACACAGTCCTATCATCATTGCATACTGCTATTTATTTTTAAAATAGCTTTTGGTATGCTTTTGGTATTTTATTGTAACAGCTTGGTGACCTGCAAAAACCTCACTATAAAATTTTACCATACAATGTGTGATTAAAGTTACACTTGGGAAATGGATGATGAATCTTCTCTCCCCGCACCCCACCTCAATCCTTGTCCCAGTGAAACTGCTGTTGGCTCATGAGTAAGTTCTAATATGAAATAGATGAATGAGCCATTCCCACTAAAAGCTAGAAGAATCAGAGATGATTAGGCCTTGTGAAGTAGAGAAATAGCCACCACCCATGGAGTGAAATGTCATTGTCTCTACCCCTTTTGAACAGGCTGTTCAAAACACTACACACACTTTTTTGCCCCTTTAATGAATTCTTATTGTTTTTATTGATCTTCCGTAAGTGCCTCTGTCAGCTGAAGAGCACAGTATACAGAAGCTTAAAATAAATAAATAAATGGCCATCAGCGTAATCTCCATCTCCTTTGTGCTTTTTTTCCTGGGTGTAGGGACGTCTAGGCATTTTGCTCATCTGTGGATGTGAATGGGTCCTTTTCCAATTTGGTTGGCTGTGCCATTATAGATAATGACTTCTTCTGAACAGTTTATATGGAGAGTTATTGGCATTCTTAATTCTCCCTTTATGGTTCTTTGCCTCTCTCGCTGTTGTTAAATCCACCATGTCATAGGATTCTTTGGAATAAAGAAACAAAGTCGTAGCTGAGACAGACTGCTTCAAAAGACCACCACCCTTTTGACCAGAAAATATTCTGGTCATGGTTGAAAAGCAAGTGTAAAGCAGCAATCAAGCCAGTCTCCATTTCAGACATCATTTTGTGGGGATTTTTGCTGCTTGGCCAATTTTCGTCTGGCTATGCATTTATCACAACAAGGAGTAACTGCTGGCTTGGAGTGGAAAGCTTCTAGCCTCCACAACGTATACAAGGAAAGGTGCCACCAACATTTCTAGCCAAATATTCCACAGATTTGGTGCAAACATTCCTCTCGCAAAGCAACAACGTATGCAAGGAAAGGATCCTGGGTGAGACAAAGCACCACCATGTTTCTAGCCAAATATCCCATAGGTTTGGTGCAAACATTCCTATCTGAAAGCATTCACCTATGATTTTAAGATACGGACATAAGAGCGTTGAGCCCTGGTGGATCACACCAATGGTCCATCTCATCCAGAATGCTGCTTTCACAGTTGCCAACCAGATGCCTATGGAAAGCCCAAAAGGATGCAAGTGAAACGACACTCTACCCACTTGTGGGTCCCAGCAATTGGCATTCAGACATGCATACTGTCTCCAGCACTCAAGATAACACATAGCCACTGTGGCTAGTAGACATTGCAAGCCCTTCCCTCCATGAATGGGTCGAATCCTATTTTGCAGCCATCCAAGTTGATGTCAATCCCCAGTAGCACTGCATAGAGTAAAAATAGAGTAAGAAAGATGGCGGGAGAAGGGCAAGGGAAGATTATGGGGGTCCATCTATGCTACAACTTAATCCTGGTTCTATACAAATTGAACTGAGACAAACAGAGGAGGAACAGGCATTAAGAATTAATATTACTGGCCCCCATGTTTCAGGTTGGGGTAACAGGCAGGTCCAGAGTCTTTCATGGTTGTGGGCTCCTACATCATACTGTAGTGCCTTTCCTGGTGTAATTTTCTCTCTGCTAGCCTCTGTTGATAACCCCAATTTTCTCTGCCTTTTCCCATAACACTTGCTGCCCAGCAACACTTTTTAGGACCCTGACTAACTAGGCACCCAATCCCACTTAGAGTGGCACAGGCAAAGCCCACAGACCCTCCAAGTGTCCCTATCTTCCAGGGACAGTCCCGAATTTACAGAAGCTGTCCTGATTTCTGATTTGCTCCTGGAATGTCCTGCTTCTCCTTAGGACATTCCTATTTTTATTGGAGAAATGTTGGAAGGTATGGAAGAAGATGTCCTTATTTTCATCAGAAAAGTGTTGGAGGGTATGGGCCTGCAGTGGAGTAGACACACCCAGCTCTCACAGTATATAACAAAAATGTCAAAATGGCTGTCCTACTAAGCGGGTCCTGAAAAAGGCACCTAAGCTAACCTGCTGTAGAGTACATATTCTAAAAGACTGGCTCAGCATAGGAATGTGTGTGAACAACTTCCATTACAATCCCTCCCTTTAATAACCAACTGCTACATTTTATGTGTAATTTGCTGTGTTATACAGTTATCTTGCTCTGTTTGCTAGGAGCTTAGTTGGTTTTAAACTGTGATTTTTCAGGCTAAAGCTTTGTTTGAGTTAAGGATTGCCTTTTCTTTCCACAGCAGAAGGAGATCTAGTGTAGCTAAATAGGCCTCCGTCCTCCAATCTCTCTCCATCCCCGGCCCCTCCCCCACCACAGAAGGATCTCGTATTGACTTTGAGAGATCAACAATAAGCTGGTTATCGACAAACACCGAGGTCTGTATGAAGATGCACTGACCCGCACTGTGAATATCAAATGAAGCCAGCTCAAGGTCACTATTTTTACCTGTGGGAATGATAAATAAATCTCGATAAGAGCTGAAAATGGAAATCGATGGCTGTGTTGTTGCTGAAACCTGATTGGCTTCTCAGAGGACAAGCGTATTTGCAGGAATGCATGTCTTACTGACCTCACTGCTGCTTCCTCCTCCAAAAATAGCCAGGGGATGAGCCAAAAGCAGGGTGGCGTATATTTAGAAATAATTGGGGAGCGGAGGGAAAAAATGACCTCTTGCTTGAAGTTAGGGCCTTTCTAGACTATTTGTTTCTCTGCGCCACAACCCCTCAGTTGCAACCTGTTTGTTGTGTTCTGCCATAGATGTTTTCCCTCAGGGTTGTGCCTCTGTTGTAGGAGATGGCATTTGCCTAGCTCGCGGTGTAATACGTTTTTGCACCTGCAATCCTCATACCTCAGAGATCACTGCTGCTTTTCTTGCAATCCCTGGGCATGTCTTCGCAAGAGTAATAGCCGCCTTTTTGGATATTCGCCCCCAGTGTAGATGATAAAACTCTTGGTTCTCTCACCTCATAGTTGTATTACTTAAGTTTCAAAATGCTAACTGATTTAATGCTTTAGAGCAGCGCTGTTTTTCTAGAAAAAGAGGTACTGGAACTCACTACGAACACCTCCCTTGTTCTCTTATAATGGTGATGGTGCCTACCTCAGAGGTGACGGAACTGTGTTCCGGTGAGTTCCGCCTGAGAAAAAGCCCTGTGTATAGTGCATATTCTCCAGCCAGACTTAGCCAACACATATTTCAGACGTGCCATACAGCTTTGCTAGACAGGTTGCACCAACATGAAGTTGTTCCATTAAAATGAAACTAGAGTTTAGTCTAAAATACCTTCTCATTTCAGCACACAGGTCTGGGTCCTTCTCTCTGCAGCAACAGGACCCAAATTTGCACCGTCATCTGTGTGACAGCCCTTCAGATATTTAAAGACATTTCATGTATTGAGGCTTAATCCTCTCTTCTCCAGCCTACTCAGCTCCTTCAACCTTTCTTTAAAGGTCTCTTGACTTTTTTTATATGTATACTAATGGTGGTTGGCAGAGGCAACTTCAATTAGGGCCACAATTCCAGAAGGGGTGGCGCAACCATTCTGTCATGCTGTGACCCCAATCATCCCCCCCCCTCAGGCTGCTATCAGCTGTAAAAGTGGAAACATAAAGTGACATTATGGGAGATTGTCTGTTTCCCTTCTGCTGTAACAGTAGCTTGGTGGGATTTGTATCAGAGAAGCAGCGTGGGGGAAAGAGTTAAGTCTCACTCCGCTGTGTTGAGGTCCTGATTCACCCCTGTTCCTAAATACAGCTGCCTTTGGCAAAGAAAAAAGTGGGGAACCAAGATAGATATAGATATAGATATAGATATAGATATAGATATAGATATAGATACAGATACAGATACAGATACAGATACAGATACAGATATACAGTGGTACCTCAGGTTAAGTACTTAATTCGTTCCGGAGGTCCGTTCTTAACCTGAAACTGTTCTTAACCTGAAGCACCGCTTTAGCTAATGGGTCCTCCTGCACTGCCTGCACCGCCGGAGCACAATTTCTATTCTCATCCTGAAGCAAAGTTCTTAACATGAAGCACTATTTCTGGGTTAGCGGAGTCCGTAACCTGAAGCGTATGTAACCTGAGGTACCACTGTATATGATATAGATTGGTGTGGGGGCTATTGATTTGTTGTTTTTGTTTTAACTACAGTGGTACCTCGGGTTAAGTACTTAATTCGTTCCGGAGGTCCATTCTTAATTGCCGGAGAACGATTTCTGTTCTCATCCTGAAGCAAAGTTCTTAACCTGAAGCACTATTTCTGGGTTAGCGGAGTGTGTAACCTGAAGTGTATGTGACCTGAGGCGTATGTAACCCGAAGTACTACGGCACTTATTTGTGTTTTTCTTTTGTATTTTTATCTTGTGAACCACTCTGAGATCTTCTGATGAAGGGCGGTCTATATAACTAATGAATAATAATAAAAACATTAGCATCCCTGGTGCCTTTTCTAGTTTGACCCTAAAATGGTATCCTGTCTGCATTGAGTGGAATCTTCCTGGCAGGATAGCCTAGCTGTGTTCTCTTGCCAAGGCCTTAGAGGAGAAAGGAGATGGAGATTCTGTGCTGGGAACTACCGTGTTAGGATGTATTCCAATGTTTTGACAGGAATTAATCCTCTCTGCATATACATCATGCCTCACATGGGTGATATTCTCCATGCACCAGAAGCGAAATACCTTTAATCAGACCACACACAGGCAAATGGCATTCCAGACTCCTGGAGAACAGGCTGCAAATTGCTCAGGCAGCGGTTGATTGAAAGAGAGAGCGAAGACGCATTAAGTCGCATGGTGATCTCTTCCCTGGGGATTCAGGAGACAATAAGGGTATTAGCAGCACAACAAACACTCCCTGCGGTGCATTCAGCACTCAGTCCCCAGAGACAGAGAGTTGCATGCACATGCACACACACACACAGACACACACACACACTGAGGACTGTGTGCTAGCAGTCAGTGAGAAGAATCATCCCAGGCACAAAGAATAATCAGATTTAGAAGGATTTCTTACAGGTCAGGCAATTTAAGGGTCACAGAACTTCTCCCATTACATGTTTAGTTGCACCCCTATAATATTTTAAATGTAAACTATGGGGGTGGAAAGTTAAAGATTAAATTATTGTCTCCCCTCCCCTAACGTAGTGCTGTTTTTTTTTTAAAAAAAGTTAAATTTAACTTAATTAATTTTAATTTTCAATATAGGCTGCCTTTCTGAGGGTAAAAAACAACAACACACAACAGCAATTAGAAAATGTAAAAAACAAGATAATTTCTACAAAACACTGAGAGTGCTAAACGATCCAGCAGTAACAAGGCACCCACCCCGCCCAAATATGAAAAAACAATTCCTCCAAATTAGATGAAAAACAAACAAACCAACAAAGAAACTCGCACAATATTTCACGAAAATATTGCGCAAATGGCAGTGTTGCATCTTGAAAGTACGGTATGTTGTTCCAAGATGCAACACAGCAAAATCCATTTATTTCATAAAGTGATCCTGAAAATTTCTTATTTTATTTATTTACTTATTCATTTACTGCATTTACCTCCAAGGAGTTCAAGGTGGTGTATGTGGTTCTCCCCACCCTCCTCTAATCCCCACAAGGGCCCTGTGAGGTAGGTTAAGCTGAGAGGCAGTGACTGGCCCAAGGTCACCCAGTGAGCTTCAAATACGTTGAGATATTACATTACCATTTTACAGTTAATTAAAGTGTTAATGCTATATGCTGCTTAAATTTATTATACTGATTATTACAGTGGTGCCTCGCAAGACGAAAAGAATCCGTTCTGTGATTCTCTTCGTCTAGCAGTTTTTTCGTCTTGCGAAGCAAGCCCATTGAAGGATTAGCGGATTAGCGCTATTAGTGGCTTTTAGCGGCTTATCTGCTGATCGGATCAGCTGATAAGTGGCTTAGCGGCTTAGAAAAAGGGGGGGGAGGGAAAAAACCAGCAGGAACTCGCAAGACATTGTCGTCTTGCGAAGCAAGCCCATAGGAAATTCGTTTTGCGAAGCACCTCCAAAACGGAAAACTCTTTCGTCTAGCGAGTTTTCCGTCTTGCGAGGCATTAGTCTTGCGGGGCACCATATTTGGTATGATCCCCACCCTGGGACTGTATAGTGAAGGGTGGATTCTTATAGGTCTTCATAGTAAGATGAAATCAAACAAATAAATAAATAATGAAGTGGACAGAGCAGAGGGGGGGGGACAGCCAATGTATAAATTGACTACAACTCAAGGGGTGTGTGGAAATGAGCCTCTGTACCTCAGAGGATTTCATTTTAAGGGCCGGGAAGTTGGCATGCATGGTCAAGTTCGCTGATATATTGAGAACGAGGCAACTTAATAAGCTGTGAGGTGAAAAATGGGGTTTATTTGGTATTTATTTGTGGAAAAGGAAGCAGGAATACATTCAACCGTATATACTGTTGAGGACAGTATAAGTATCTTGGGAAGGATGTTTATATGACGTATGTGTTCTGTGATATTTTTACTTGTTTACTTTGTTCTTTAATCATAATAATAACCTGGCCAGAGCAACAGATGTAGCTTTCCTTCATATAGTAGGCTACATTCCAGCCTATGCGATTCGACTAGAGAAGGGTTTCTCAAACTTGGGTCTCCAGCTGTTTTTGGACTACAACACCCATCATCCCTAGTTAGCAGGACCAGTGGCCAGGGATGATGGGAAATGTAGTCCAAAAACAGCTGGCGACCCAAGTTTGGGAAACACTGCACTAAACGTTAACTACCTGGCATTAGCATATTTTTCTCTTATTAACTAACTAACTAACTGAATAATTTTAATCAAAATTCAGACAAGCTGGATAAGCTAATGGTGGCTGACTCAGCAAACTGATTGAATCCCAACCTTTTGGATTGGGGTTGCATTTGCCCTGAAAGAGACAGTTTGCTGTTGGGGGGGGCACTCTTAGACCGAGCTTTGCTTCTGGGGTCCTCAACAGCTGCCGTGGCATGCTGTACTTTGGTCAGTTTCAGCTGATTCATTAGTTGTACCCACAGCAGCAATATAGAAACTTAGCATCAGCCTGTTGTTGTTGTATAGTCATTTAGTCGTGTCCGACTCTTCATGACCCCATGGACTCCTGTCTTCCACTGCCTCCCGCAGTTTGGTCAAACTCATGTCAGTAGCTTCGAGAACACTGTCCAACCATCTTGTCCTCTGTCGTCCCCTTCTCCTTGTGCCCTCCATCTTTCCCAACATCAGGGTCTTTTCCAGGGAGTCTTCTCTTCTCATGAGGTGGCCAAAGTATTGAAGCCTCAGCTTCAGGATCTGTCCTTCCAGTGAGCACTCATGGCTGATTTCCTTAAGAATGGATAGGTTTGATCTTCTTGCAGTCCATGGGACTCTCAAGAGTCTCCTCCAGCACCAGAATTCAAAAGCATAAATTCTTCGGTGAACAGCACTCTTTATGGTCCAGCTCTCACTTCCATACATCCATACATCACTACTGGGAAAAGTCTTTGTCCATGGAGTTTTCTTGGCAGGGATACTGGAGTGGCTTGCCGGTTCCTGCTCCAGGTGGATCACGTTTGGTCAAAACTCTCCACTATGACCTGTCCATCTTGGGCGGCCTTGTACGGCATAGCTCATAGCTCCTCTGAGTTATTGAAGCCCCTTCGCCATGGCAAGGTAGTGATAAGGCTAGGCAACACATTAATGTATTTTTTTTATTGGTTCTATCTTATTTTTTAAAGGCAGCTGTTTATTGTGGGTAGATGGTTTGTAAGTAGGGCTGGGTGATGTATTGTCTAAAACTGGTTTGAAGTCCATATTATGGATTTCATAATTTTGACAATATATCAAGAATCATTGTGTGTGTGTATGTGTGCGCGTGCGTGCATGCTATGCAAAAAATCAAAATGTGGGAAGCCAGCCAACGCCTCTGTATAGCTCCATCCTTATTTCAGATATCATGATATATTGGTATATCACGATGTTTAGTTGGTGATATATTGCAATGTTGAAAGGCAGAAATTTCCCAGTCCTAGTTGTAGGGGGTGGTGGGATATTCAGCACTGGTACTGCAGCCACACCCGGGTCTTATGAAATGTGTTCCTCCCCAAGCTGCTATTACACACACACACACACACACACACACACACACACACACACTTCAGCAAATGGCTTCCGCCCTGCGCTTTAAATTCACTACAAAAATTCACATTCACACCAAGTATGGTCAAGACAAGCTAAGGTTGGAAGTGGCATTATTATGAATGGAGTCTAGCCATGCAAAGTTGGAGTGAGTGGAGATCTGGACTGCAAAAAGGTGGCTAAAAGTGTTTTGCCTCCTGTCTCAGAAATATCCCTCTTGTCAATGGCTGGGCTTGCTTGCCTCTCCCATGAAGATTTCAAAAAAGTACACACAAGATGTTATTACAGGCTGCGAAGATTGGAGGTGGGGAACCATTGCAGCAACCCACAGTTAGCATGACAGCAGTACATCAATGCAGGGAATTAGCACATTTGAGGCACTTTGAGAACGGTGGATGAAAGGTGTTGGAGACAAGGCAAGCATTATTCGTTCAAATGAAATTCTATTACTTCCTTCAGCTGGTGCAGTCATTCTCCCGCCACAATTAGGGGAAGCTCTCCCCATCAGAAATCCTTTTTCAGAGCTCCTTCTTTCAAACTGCTGTTTATCGTCTCGTTAAAGAGGTTCACCTGCAAAATAGAGGGAGAAGAAAAGGGTTGTCATCATTAAAAAAAAACAAGCCCAAAGCCACAATTGTGCAAGATTAAAAGAGCATGGCAAAGTTAAGGGGGAGGAAAGTGCTTTTGTAGATCTGACGCCAAGTTCTTATTAGTCTTAAAAACACATACCCAGATAAATAAAATGACGAATTATTTCAACTGCTCATAAAGTTGCCATGCCAGCCTGAGAGCTGGGAGCCTCCAGTTCAACACCTTCTCAATTACACAGGATAAATAGAATTTTGTTCTGACATGGAGATTTATAAACAGAAGGAATTTTTGCTTTGTGGAAATGCAGCGTTGCCTCTGGAGTTTTCAAACACCGTCTTCTTGCATGGCAGTTTGGTCTTCTTTAGCCCCAAATAGTTGCCCCACTCTACTGAAATTTGTATCCTTTCTCTTCCTCTAAAGCAGCGTTCCCCAAATTTGGGTCTCCAGACGGTTTTGGACTACAATTCCCATCATCCCTGACCACTGCTCCTGGGTAGCTAGGGATGATGGGACTTGTGGTCCAAAAATAACTGGAAAATCCTGCTCTAAAACATGGGGGGAACCTATGGTGCTCCAGATGTTGTTGAACCCCAGTTCCTATCAGACTCTGCCAGCATAGACACTGGTGAGGGATGATGGGAACTGCAGTCCAGGAAGGACAAATTTAACCTTGTGGGTGATAGTCCAGAATTCCTTACTGGAAGGAGCCCTACTTCCTTCCCCTGCTCACACACTGAATAAATGAAATGTGTGTAAAAATAACAGCCATTCCCATCCTTTCTCACTCGGGTGATACCTAAACACTTCAGTTAAGTTGACTGTGTGGTTCAAGCTATTTCCTGCACTAGGAACTGTAGTTCACCCCTTAAAGAGCTACAAATTTGAGAATTCTTTTCAAGCAACAGTTCCAAGGATTCTTTGGGGAAAGTCATGCGCTTAAAATAATATGGAGGTTGTCAGGGGTTCAGGAGCAGAGGCAAGGGCAAGGGAGGAAACAGAGAGCGAGGGGGAGGAGGCAGAAGAAAAGATGAGTGATGACGACGACCCGAGATCTCCGAGTCTTTCCAGTGAATCAGAAGATTCACAGAAAGGAGCACCAGTGGCCAGGGCAAGGGGGGAGCCTAGGGGGACACCCCAGGAAGATAGAGCCAGAGGGGACTCAGAGGGGAGCAGTTGGAAATCGGGACCAGCGTCACCGCCAGAGAGCAGGGAAGAGGAAGGGCGCCAGGGATCAAGCGCTGGCGGCTCACAACAGGGGGGAGGGCACGAGTCAGGAGTGGCCACACCTCCATCGGGGAGCGAAGAAACGGTCAGATGGAAAGTGGAAGGTTGGGCGCGCGCGCCAAGTTCAAATGCACAGGAAAGAGACGCAGTAGGCAGCCCGGAAAGAGGGCCAGGTCCTAAAGCCCGGCGCAAGGAGACAGGAGGGTCCGGGGGGTCGGCGTCAGAAGAATCCCGGAAGGAAGAGACCCCGGGGGGCAGAGGGACCCAGAGGAGAACAGTCAGGCGGAAAAGGTGGAGCAGGGCTAGGATATTAAGTTGGTGTACAAGGGACGGAGAATCAGACGGAGCTTCGCCGATCTAACGCATAAGACGTAGAGTTGCACGCAGCAGCTTGAGATTGGATACTGTAACTCAATAAAGACTTTTACTTAATGATCGCTGGCTAGCGTGATCCTCTGTGAGCTAGGATCTGGGAGCAGCTCTGACAGTAAGCTCCGTCTCTTAAATTGTGGGCATCTACGGCCTCACGGAGAGGAGAGAAAGCGGGTGCCTACTAGCGAGCTCACGAACGGCAGACAACATGACGGCCGAACAGCAGATAGCGGAACTCAGAGAAGCAGTGACACGACTGAACACCGAGGCTCTTGCATCCAGGAAGAGAGAGGAGGACGCAGCTGCCGCCTACAGGGATCTCCAAGTCAGGTTGGAAGTGCTTACGAAGCAAGGGCAACTGACACCCAAACCGGAGGGGATTGGGTTGGGGAGACGAACAGGCGGTCTGGTCTCTCACTTCGATGGGAATTTGCAGCAGTACCCCAACTTTAGGGCAGATGTAATGTGTGCACTGCAACTACTGAACAAAGACTTTAGAGATGAACAAGAGAAAGTGGGATTCATCATGTCCCATTTGCATGGAGATGCTAAAGCATGGCTGCGCAATTTGTGGAGAGATAAGGATCCGGCGCTCCAAAATGCGGATGCCTTTATTAAAGCGATGGATGGGTGCTTTTTACCAAGCATAGACGTGGATCTTGCTCGGAAGCAGATACATGGACTGAAGCAAGGGAGGGCCAGCGTAAGGCAGTACCATGCCCGCTTTTTCGCTTTGGTCAGTGCCCTGGAATGGGACAGAGATTCGGCTCCAGTAAGAGACCTGTTTTGGGAGGGATTGCACAGCACGGTTAAAGATGAAATTGCGAGGGGGGAGAGACCCCGGACCACGCAGGAGATCGTTCAGAGGGCGCTGGCGGTAGGGGTGCGGCTGGAAGAACGTCCGTGGAGCAGGGACGAAGGGCGTGGAGGGGGCGAACCAGCCAGGGGCTACTCCTTCCTTCCCAGAGAATCAGCGCGTGTGCAATCCACGCCTCCGCCAGCAGGAGGAGCTGAACCTATGGAGCTTGGAGGTGCAAGGGCTCAGTCAGCAGCCAGAGCCCTAGCATCGGCAGCAGTGAAAGCGAAGCCTCCTAGAGGGACCAGGAAGTGTTACATCTGCGATGATCCAAAGCATATGGCAAAAGAGTGTCCCCAGAGGCTCCACAAGCACACTGCAGCCTCAGCAATGGTAACTGCAGCAATGCAGCAAGGAGAACCACAGCAGGGAAACGACGGAGTCTGGCTGGAGAAAGAGGCACTGGGGCCCAGCCAGACGTGTCAGTGAAGCAGTCCCCAGAGATTTTACAGCCCATGGACCCCCTCCCGCCCAAGCCAGTAGTGAGGCTCACTGCATCGCTCCAGCTACCCAATGGAATCACCATGGACGTGCCAATCACCATTGACTCAGGAAGCAATGCGGACTTTATAGGGCAAGACTTTGTCGACCGGCACGCTATACAGTTGCTGCCTGCCACGCTGCCCCTGCAGGTTGTCACGGTGGATGGCAGGGAGCTGCTAGGGGGGCAAGTGGTGAAGCAAACGCCACCAATGGTGATGCGACTTGGGAATCACAGGGAAGTCATCAGCTTCAACGTCACTCAACTATCGGACACGCCCATTGTATTGGGAATGAGTTGGCTGGACAAGCACAGCCCGACGCTGGCTTGGTACCAGAGGCAGCTGACCTTCGGCTCTTCCTTTTGTGCTGAACACTGCATAGTGCCCCGGCAGGAAGGAGAGGAAGAGGAGTCACAGTTGCAGCTAGGCACGCTGCAAGCGGTTCCCCACAAGTACGCAGAATTTTTGGAGGTTTTCTGCGAGAAGGAGGCAGACAGGCTACCCCCCCCCCACAGACCATATGACTGCAAAATTGACCTGCTGCCGGGGGCGGCGCTGCCCAATGGGAAGCTGTATTCCATGTCTGAGGACGATCTGCAGGAACTCAAAGAGTTCATAGATCATAATTTGGAGCGCGGTTTCATACGAGAGTCCAAGGCAGCGGGGGGCAGTCCTGTATTCTTTGTTAAGAAGCGGGACACGCCCCAAAAAAGACTTGTAGTGGATTATCGCACCTTGAACAGTGTGACCAAGCCATCGGACTTCCCCATGCCCCGAATCGACGACCTCCTCGCAAAGGTACGGAAGGGCAGCGTGTTCACCAAGTTGGACCTGCGAGGGGCGTACAACCTCATTCGCATGCGGGAGGGAGATGAGTGGAAGACGCCACTGGGCACCTACGAATATAGAGTTATGCCTTTTGGATTGCAAAATGGCTCCCACGTTTTTCAAGCTTTTATGCATCACGTGCTGGCGGGGCTCCTCTACAAGACGTGCGTCTGTTTCTTGGATGACATCCTGATCTTTTCGGAATCGCAGCAGGAGCATGACAGACACGTCAAGGAAGTGCTGAGCAGGCTACAGCAGCATAGGCTTTACGCCAAGCTGGAGAAGTGCCAATTCGACGTGACGGAGGTGGATTTCCTGGGCTACAAGTTGTCTGACAAGGGGCTCGCCATGGACAGCGCCAAGGTTCGAGCAGTGTTGGATTGGAAAAGCCCACGCAACCGGAAGGAGGTCCAACGGTTTGTCGGCTTCGCGAACTTCTATCGCAAGTTTATCAAAGGCTTTGCTATGCAGACAGCGGCCATCACGGACACGCTCAGCTCCAAGAAAAAGAAGTTCATCTGGACAGAGCAGGCGGAGCAGTCCTTTCAGGCACTCAAGCGTCTCTTCGCGTCGGAAGAGCAGCTGCTTCATGTCAACCCCAGCAGGCCGATGAGGGTGGAGACAGACGCTTCGGACAGAGCCGTGGGAGCAGTCCTGCTGCAGAAAGACCCGCAGGGGGTTTGGAGGCCGGGAGCGTTTTACTCCAGGAAGCTCAGCAAGTCCGAACAGAACTACACCATCTGGGACAGGGAGTTGCTGGCCATTCATGCAGCATTCAAAGCGTGGAGGCACTTCCTGATCGGCGCCAAGCACACGGTGCAGGTCTGCACGGACCACAAGAATCTGGAGCACTGGCGCACGGCACAGTTCCTGAACCAGAGGCAGATACATTGGGCTGAGTTCTTTGCGAACTTCGACTTCCGAATAGAGTATGTCCCGGGGGACACCAACATCATGGCGGATGCTCTCTCCCGTAAGCCACAGTATCTGGAGGAGGCAACGCCAGCAGCCGCCATGCACATCTTCGCACCGACAGTGTGGGCGTGCGCTGCGGCAACAGTTGACCTGGAGGCGGTGCGACGAGCGTTGCAGGATGACTCCTTCGCGCAAGCAAAGATGGCAGAGGTGCACAGGGGCACGGCGGCGACCGACGAGTTCCAGCTGCGAGATGGATTGCTCATCCGTAAAGGGGCCATCTACGTGCCGGGAGACGAACTTCGCGCCAAGGTACTGCAGAAGCTGCACGACGCGCCCACTGCCGGGCACTTTGGCAAGGAGAAGACGGTGGAATTAGTCGCCAGAGACTTCTGGTGGCCCGGAATGAGAGGGGAAGTCGCGGACTACGTGGCGAGGTGTGACACCTGCCAGAGGGCCAAACCAGTGCACAGACCGCCGGCCGGACTGTTGGAACCGCTGCAAACTCCGTTCGAACCATGGGAGAGAGTGGCCCTGGACTTTGTCACGGATCTGCCCAGCTCGAGGGGCAAGACGGCTGTGCTGGTGGTGGTGGACTTGTTCTCCAAGATGGCACATTTCATTCCGTGTGCGAAGGTGGCCACGGCGGAACAAACCGCCAAACTGTTCATAGACCACGTGTTCAAGGTTCACGGTCTGCCGCGGTCTATTCTGTCCGACCGAGGGCGACAGTTCATCTCGAACTTCTGGCAGAAGCTGATGGGCTTCCTGAACGTCAAGATCAACCTGGCGTCGGCTAGACACCCGCAGGCCAACGGGCAAGCGGAACGGGTCAATGCCATCATGCAGCAGTACCTGAGATGTTATGCGAATCAACAGCCTGCGACGTGGGTGGATTACCTGCCTCTCGCCGAGTTCGCCTACAACAACACGAAGCACGTGTCCACGGGGGTCACGCCGTTCTTCGCCAACAACGGGAGGCACCCCAGAACCTTCCCGGGACTGGAAAGAATGGGGGAGGGGGAGCCGCAGACAGCAGATGCGTTCGCGTCGGAGTTGCAGGAGGTCCACGATCAGCTGCGGCGGCACCTGGAGCTGGCTAAACACGCATACAAGGTACAAGCGGACAAACACAGAAGGGTTGGCGAAGAGATACATGTAGGAGACTGGGTCTGGTTGGCAGCCCACGCAGTGCCGGCCAGGTCGTTGGCGAAGAAGAAACTAGGGCATAAACAACTGGGGCCCTACCAAGTCGAAGAGCAGGTCAACCCGGTGGCTTTCAGGCTGGCGCTTCCGGAGGGTTCCAGGATGCATCCGGTGTTCCACAGATCGGTGCTCACTCCCTACAAGGCACCTCACAGGTTTCAGGAACCAGGAACGGCACCGAGTCCGCTCCGGGAGAGAACCGGGCAAGCGGGAGTAGCACAGGAGGAGCGCATCAACGAAGTCACGGAGATTTTGGACTCCAGATGGGGGGAAGAGGGGGTAGAATACCTTCTCGCCAAGGAGGGCACCCCGGCTAGTGCCAACAGCTGGGTGCCGGGCTACGCTTTAGACGAACCTCTGCTCAAAGAAGAGTTTCATGCCCTCTTCCCACATAGGCCAATGCCAGCGGACTTTTTCGATGACTGGCTTTTCACGCCCACGCTTTCAGCCAGCACGTTCCGGGGGTTCGACTCGGACGAGGAACCGACACGAGACGCCCGTTCCCCGGAGGGGTCACCCTCGGGATCTGCTTCAGAACCCTTGTATTGGTGGGATGATCGACCAGAGGAGCAGTTCCGCAGAAAGTGGCTGGAGGGTCCAGGACGAGCAACGTCTCCAGACGGAAGCGAGGGAGAGACGGACATGGACGTTTTCGGGGACGACCCGGGTTTCGAGCACGGCGGCACAGAGATGGAAGCGGAGGTGACCGTCGTCGACGAGAGCAGGGAGGAAGAACCGGAAGACTTCAGATGGAGGCCAGCCACGGGAAGCGAACTGTATCCGACGTTCGTCCCCCTGACACGGCAGCACCCAGCTCCCGCACCGGAAGGAGGGGAGGGGGGAAGAGGGGGCTTCGAGGGGGGGATGGATGTCAGGGGTTCAGGAGCAGAGGCAAGGGCAAGGGAGGAAACAGAGAGCGAGGGGGAGGAGGCAGAAGAAAAGATGAGTGATGACGACGACCCGAGATCTCCGAGTCTTTCCAGTGAATCAGAAGATTCACAGAAAGGAGCACCAGTGGCCAGGGCAAGGGGGGAGCCTAGGGGGACACCCCAGGAAGATAGAGCCAGAGGGGACTCAGAGGGGAGCAGTTGGAAATCGGGACCAGCGTCACCGCCAGAGAGCAGGGAAGAGGAAGGGCGCCAGGGATCAAGCGCTGGCAGCTCACAACAGGGGGGAGGGCACGAGTCAGGAGTGGCCACACCTCCATCGGGGAGCGAAGAAACGGTCAGACAGAAAGTGGAAGGTTGGGCGCGTGCGCCAAGTTCAAATGCACAGGAAAGAGACGCAGTAGGCAGCCCGGAAAGGGAGCCAGGTCCTAAAGCCCGGCGCAAGGAGACAGTAGGGTCCGGGGGGTCGGCGTCAGAAGAATCCCGGAAGGAAGAGACCCCGGGGGGCAGAGGGACCCAGAGGAGAACAGTCAGGCGGAAAAGGTGGAGCAGGGCTAGGATATTAAGTTGGTGTACAAGGGACGGAGAATCAGACGGAGCTTCGCCGATCTAACGCATAAGACGTAGAGTTGCACGCAGCAGCTTGAGATTGGATACTGTAACTCAATAAAGACTTTTGCTTAATGATCGCTGGCTAGCGTGATCCTCTGTGAGCTAGGATCTGGGAGCAGCTCTGACAGAGGTGATGTGACCTTAGTACCCACAAAGGCCTCAAGAAATAGGCAAGAGATACGGACAGACTTTTGGCAGGCAATGAGACTTAATTGTTTTTGTTGTGGGTTTCCAATGGGTGGAAGTGTTTTCTGGGTTGGTTATACCCTTTTGCATAGATTTGTCTGGGTTTTGAGCAAAAATGTTGAGTGAATATTTTTGTGAATATTACATGAATTTGACTGGCTTCTGTGAATGTTGAGCAGGGGGATTCTTCAACAATTTCTGTTCAGCAGCATGGGAGACAGTGGAAGACGGATGCTTATTTCAGGGTATGAATTGTTTCCAGGTAGGTGAGCAAAGCATGAAACCACACACACAAAGGTCAAACTCTTGTTGCCATATCCATAAGAGAACATTTTTTTAAAAAAAAACGCGTGTGTGTTTTCCTGTTATAGGTGTGCTTTGAAAAATGGAAACTGACCCTAAGATGGAGAACAAAAAATGAGCGAACCCTGATGGAAGTCAGAGGGCAGAGGGGAAAGTAGCCCAAGATTGTTCGCTAGGGAATAGGGCTAGGAATGCAATTTATTGACTCTAATAAGGTCAGGACCCAGGCTTCATAAGAAAGCAAAGCTTCTCTCTTGTGGTGAGAGTTATTATATCTCCAAAAGACATTTACTTTTTGTGTGAGTAACAGCAAGATACCTCACTCCCAGTACAAAGTTAGGGACTACTGTCGAATTATTGTGGGTGAGACAATTGTGATGATTTTGCCTGAAGGCAATGCCTGGTCAGAGCTTGGGACTTGAAAAAACAATCTTCTTGGCCTACAGTGGGAGCTGAGATTCAGAAGCAGGGAGGAGATTTCTAGAATGTTCTTAATGAAGATAACCATCAGAGCTTGGGGAACAAGACACATTTCTTCACATGTACGCCCAACTAAGGAGAGGGGACTTAGGTCCGTGTATAAAAGAAACTACAGTGGTACCTCAGGTTAAGTACTTAATTCGTTTCAGAGGTCCGTTCTTAACCTGAAACTGTTCTTAACCTGAAGCACCACTTTAGCTAATGGGGCCTCCCGCTGCCACCACACCGCCGGAGCACGATTTTTGTTCTCATCCTGAAGCAAAGTTCTTAACCTGAGGTACTATTTCTGGGTTAGCGGTGTCTGTAACCTGAAGCGTATGTTACCTGAAGCGTATGTAACCTGAGGTACCACTGAACTTCAAAACAAAACAAAACAAAACAAAACAAAACAGCTTAGAGAGAAGCAGAGAGGTTACCTGAAGCTGAAAAGCATTTTGAGACGTCTGTGCTGTGGAGAATTGGAGTCTCATCCTCCATAGTTAGTGGTGGAGGAGTGTGTGGCCATAGCCATGGGAAACCCTGATATGAGAAGCAGAGTTTGGAACCTCGGTTGTTCACTTCTGTGAAACCCTTCAAGGGCTAGTCAACTCCTATGGACTACTTAGTAACCCACAGGGCCAGAAGTGGAAAGACTTTCTTTCCAGGAGTGACTTGGCTGTTTATAATAACTTGGTTGTTCTAGCAACAGCCCCCTCCAGTAGGCATTAGCTAAGTGAGTAAGGCAGGAAAGGGACTGAGAGGCAGCCAAGGAGTTGGCACACGCAGGTGTGGAACACGGACTAGCACACTCTCAGGGAACTGGACATAAAGCAATATTTTCCAGTGTTGCAAATGGAAAATCCCTCACACCCTTTCCTGGATTTTAGCTGGTGAGCTCAGTTCATGCCCTATCAAATTCCTGTACCTAGAGGATGGCATGAAAGAGGAGGTTAATTCAGAGAATAGTGTGAGCACTGACTTCCTTGAAATAATGTTCTTGGAGATATTTGGGTCCTCATGTTTTGGCGGGAACACCATGTTTCTCCCAGAACAGCCATGCCATCTCTCAGATTTATTCATGCCAACCAAGTCATTAAACACACAGCCATTCTCCAGCATCCTAAGAAAGCCACACCATATCCCAGCACTTCTTGTCTTGCCCAGGATGTTCATGCTGTCCTTAGCATTTTGGACATGCTCATTGCAGTCTTCATTTAGCACAAATGAAGGGTCATGCACAAAGGGGTCGTGTCAAGCTGACATAGTGACACACACACACACACACACACACACACACAATATTTTAATATATATATATATATATATATATATATATATATATATATATATATATATTAAAAAACCAGAAGCTTTTCTTGGCATGTGGATAGGCATTTCCACCAGAAGAATCTCTTGCTTAATGCACAGTAACGGAGGGCAATGAAAAGTTGGCAGCCTAGATGGGGTGGTGGCAGCAGGAACATTCTGTACCTCAAGATAGTATTTGTCCGAAAAAGGGAAACTCGTGTTAAAAGTCATCGGCTGCACACTTTCTCTCTTAGCGCTTCCTACTTTGTCTTCTGTGGCCATGACTTAATAAAAAGAGAGCAGACCTTTCATGCGTTCAGGCAATTCAATTCAAACTGAATTACAATTATCACTGCAAAACTGTGATGTACCTAATCTGTTTTTAGGCCTGAATGGACCCTAGGAAGGGCCTATAAGAGCCGAAAATGTCGGCGTTTCCTAGGAAGGATGGCAAAATGTCTATGATCACTTCTTTTTGGTGCTTTTCATCTTCCCCTTTTAAAAGGGGTGGCGTGCTTTTGAATTGCACACATATCTATATTTCACACGTCATGTGAAAATTGTAGCATGCCCAGCTACGAGATCCAGTGGCTTATTTGATTATCTGCGGAGACGTGCCTCAAATAGATTCTAGTTTTAGACAGTTTTTGATAGTAATACTAAATAATCTCAAAGGCAGTAGTACAATACCCAAGCCACTAATAATAATAATAATAATAATAATAATAATAATAATAATAATAGTTATTATTTATACCCTGTCCATCTGGCTGGGTTTCCCCAGCCACTCTGGGTGGCTTACAGCATATATAAAACATTGTAAACCATCAGACATAAAAATTTTTCCCAATGCAGGACTTCCTTCAGATGTCTTCTAAAAGTCAGATAGTTGTTCATTTCCTTGACATCTGATGGGAGGGCGTTCCACCACTACCGAGAAGGCCCTCTGCCTAGTTCCCCGTAACCTCACTTCTTGCAGTGAGGGAGCTGTCAGAAGGCCCTCGGTGCTGGATTTCACTTAAGAGGGAGAACGGCTGTTCTGTTAAACACAAAACAAATATTGGACAGGAGATAAAGAACTGGACCAGAAGTGGACCAATGTACAACCTTCCAAGAACCAGGGTTTTGGTTTTTTTGAGCAGGAACTCTCCATAAAGAAACAGGTACAGCACTGGAATTGAGTTGTGTTGGTCTTGACTCAGAGCCACTTGCATTTCTTCTAGCAACGTCCATAGTCTGCTGTAAATTTTGGGCAGCTTCACATCCCACAATATGGTAATAATAATAATAATGACTGCACTATCTGGGAGAAGAATCCCATTTTGCAAAGTGAAAAATAAATCACACCCAGTGCTGGGGAAATGAACTATACCCGCAACAGAAGTGAATCAGCAACAGATGATGTCTAGATTTGTGAACAACAAATGTGTAACAATTGTGCATGAGTTACTGAACTAAAAAATGGATAGTCTGGAAAGATCTAGAGCTCTTTCCAGAGTTAACAACAACGAGTTACTGAACTAAAAAATGGATAGTCTGGAAAGATCTAGAGCTCTTTCCAGAGTTAACAACACCTTTAGTTCAGTCATATTATGCTTACATATCTCTTCAGAAACAGAAACATGAAAGCAAATGTAAAAAGTAAAGTTTAAAATTATATTAGAAGGGTAGAACTGATTTTCTCTCCCCCAAAGCCCTTGAATGTCCCGCTTTTCCTTAGGACGTCCCTATTTTCACCGGAGAAATGTTGAAGGGTATGGAGTTGATGGAGAATCATAAGAGCTTGATTAAAGGGCAGTTGGGCTGCTCTTTAATATTGAAACACACCTTGAGTCACCTTGATGTGCCTGTGGCAGGTAACCGCTGTTACCTGATGTATTTTGCGAAGAGAGCTAGAAATCAACAGGATGGATTTTAGATTTTAGGGAACTGGATTAAAGCTTCACTGGGAAAACTATTTGGCCATCAAGAAATGGGATATAAATCTTTAAAAAAAAAATAAACAGAAATAAATAATGTTGCTGTAAATTTACTGCTGCATGTGTGCTTCATTCTGCACCATATAATATCTGCTCAATTTGTACATTAGTAGATTAAAAAATATTATAAAGGTGCTATATATCTCCAGTGCTCTGTCCTCCAACAATATTTAATAGCCACTGGGAGGATGTAGGCAGAATTTTAAAGGTCTACCTCTTTCAGATCCCTGGCATAGGGTAACTCATGAGTGGAGATGGGATAGCAGGTGTTGTCTACTGGGAAGAGTGAAGATCAAGGACCCCAAGGATGGAATGATAAAGTAAAGGTAGGGGCCTATAGGTGTTACCTTCTAAGGAGTGGATGTATGTTCATCAGTGCTTCATGTTTACCTTGGATAGCCTGTTTCAGTGGTTTATGGCATCATAAGACCAGGCCGTGTTTTATTACCCACAATTTGAGTGATCCCTGATATGACCACTGATGTCCATTTCACCAAACAGCAGCATCACAGGGCAACCTCCAGATAGTCACTATTTTCTGGAAGGGACTCAATCACATACTGGAACTTTAGATTTCACTGTTAAAGTGGATGAAAGGGCTCTATCGTCCTAAATCAACAAATCCATTCTTTTTTTAAAAAAAATCCAGACATTTTGCAATTTGGAAAGTGATAGGGCATTGAAAAGTGTGGGACGAGCAAATGGCTAATGTGAAGATATGTAAATACCCTGTCAGCAAATTAGAATGAATGCTCAATAAAACAGGACGTCGTTTAACCACCGTTAAGTTTTGAGCAAGCAAATTAGGATGAATGCAGAAGAAACAGGTTGTCTGAAGGAGCTCTAAGTAATCCCTGATATGACCACTGACGGCTATTCCATCCAACAGCTCTCAGCAGTCTCAAATGGTTATTTGTCCAGGAAATGAAGGAATGTAATCAGCAAGGCCTATTTTACTGATTCAGTGTGACACCCATCAGGTCTCTCTCTCTCTCTCTCTCTCTCTCTCTCTCTCTCTCTCTCTCTCACACACACACACACACACACACACCCACACACCCACACCCACCCACACCCATACACCCCTCTTTTTGTTCCAAATGCTAAATTTCCTTTGCCAGGCCAACATTTACTAGAATAATATACTTACTGAAAGAGAAGAATTAACAGCATTCAAATCCACCCATAGAAGAACCATCTCATCAGGTCGGACTAAAGTTCAGTCAGCCTGTCCCTCAAAGTGGATATATCATTTGTTCAAACACTGATTATTTGTGAGACATTTATTCAAACTGTTAAAACATTCAAACTAGTTTCAAAATGATCAAGTTAGTGTCCCTGGAAAATTCATTCCCCTGCCAGTGAGTTGGTCCTACAACTGAAATTAAATTTCCACAAATTGAACCCCATTATGTTCTGTCACTGGCAAGGGAGACGAACTGTTCTCTGGTGGTTTTTTATTAGAACCACTTCAATATTTGAAAATGATTACATGCAACGTAATGTCCTTTCTTCAACAGAATTAATATGCTCACTTCATTTGCAGAAACTCCTCTCCTTGCATAACACTTATCAAAACTTTATTCAGTTTCCCAACATCTTCTGAAAAGTGACAGCTACATAGTCCAAAGTGAAGTGAAACAATATATTATATGAGGATGGATAGCTGTCAGCAATAGAGAGCCTTCCCTCCAGATGCCCTTTTCAATCCAGGCCATATGTTTATCAGTAGTAATTTCATTGCTTGGAACCCAACGGCTCTTCGACAGCTGCCATGGAGTCCATTTGGAGATGCACAATTTCATTTGCCAGTAGTTCACCATGGATGCAGTGATGGAGACCAACTTGGTTGGCTTTAAAAAGGGATTAGACAAATGCATGGCGAGCAAGACTCCCAATGGTACTAGTCTTGATGGCTGTGTGCTACTTCAGGATAGTATGCCACAACAGCCACACAAATATTACTTGCTAAAAATTGGAAAACACAAGAACTGCCAACAGTGGAAGATTGGCAGATGAAGATGATGGCCTTTTCGGAGCTAGCTGACCTGACTGGAAGAATCCGCAACGAGAAGGAAGAGGAGTTTCAAGAGGACTGGAGGAAATTCACGGACTATTTGAATAAATATTGTAATATAAAAAATTAGAAATTACTTGAAAGAAACAAATAGGCCTAGGATTAAATTAAGTTATAATTAAATAAATGGGATTTAGAATGTTAAGAAAAGTGAATAAGATGGACTATAATTGGAAATTGTTTTAGTTTAATAATGATATTGGAAAGCTGTTACTTTTAATTACAAGGAAACTCAGAAGGGAGGGATTTGAGGAAGTCAACCAAGATGTTTAAAAGGTTGGATTTGTGAAGAATTAAGTTTGTTGTTATTGTTTATCTGTTTATTGTTCCCTCCTTTTTTCTCTTTCTTCTTTTTTCTTTTTCTGTTTTTGTGTATTATTTTGCTTTGTGGAAAATCTAATATATATATATATATATATATATATGCAGGTTTTGGTGTCTTCGGGTGTCTTCCCGTGTAAGAGTCGGGGTGTCTGTGCGACGTTTCGACGAGGTCTCACTCGTCATCTTCAGGCTGGTGCTTTCGGCTTCTTGTTACTGGAACAGAGCAGAATCTGGTGTTTGAGTTCCTATAAATACTGTTGAGGGGTGTGGTGTATAGCCTCCAACGTTCTGGGCAGAGAGGAAGTTCCTAGATTAGTGTGCCTTTTCTTCTTTTGTTCCTTAATTACTTGAGGGATATCTTGAGTGATTTCATGAGTGATATTCTGAATACCACTGGGTGGGTCATTAAGTGTAGATTAGTTGCTAAAGCTTTTGTGTCTTGACCTCTTGAGCTTGTGAAGAGTTTTTCTGAGAAGATGGCTGTGCTGCATTTAGTTGTGCTCTGGCTTGGCTTCGTGTATAGGGGCGAGCTGTGGTTTTGTGCCTTGTGCCAGCCAGATCTGTGTAGGGATTGCAGGGGGGTGCAGCATCCGGAGGTGCCACTATAGTTTGGCTACTGGATGGAGTCTGTAATATGTCTGTGGAGAGGGTCTGGGTTTGGGTCTGGTGTGGTTGATTGGTGACGGCGTTCTGTGTGCCTCTGGTTCTGGTGTCGGTTTTTGTGGGGAGGGCTAATTTCCAGATGTCTGGCAGGCGGGACGTGTCGTCACGCTTGTTCATGTTGTGAGGGTGTTTCTCTATCTCGATGGCTTCCATGATTATTCTCTTGTGGTGATGTTCCATGTTAAAGAGCAATTTGGAATCTTAGCCAAACTATAGTGGCACCTCCGGATGCTGCACCCCCCTGCAATCCCTACACAGATCTGGCTGGCACAAGGCACAAAACCACAGCTCGCCCCTATACACGAAGCCAAGCCAGAGCACAACTAAATGCAGCACAGCCATCTTCTCAGAAAAACTCTTCACAAGCTCAAGAGGTCAAGACACAAAAGCTTTAGCAACTAATCTACACTTAATGACCCACCCAGTGGTATTCAGAATATCACTCATGAAATCACTCAAGATATCCCTCAAGTAATTAAGGAACAAAAGAAGAAAAGGCACACTAATCTAGGAACTTCCTCTCTGCCCAGAACGTTGGAGGCTATACACCACACCCCTCAACAGTATTTATAGGAACTCAAACACCAGATTCTGCTCTGTTCCAGTAACAAGAAGCCGAAAGCACCAGCCTGAAGATGACGAGTGAGACCTCGTCGAAACGTCGCACAGACACCCCGACTCTTACACGGGAAGACACCCGAAGACACCAAAACCTGCATTCCTGTACCCGTGAAAATCTACGAAAGCATATATATATATATATATATATATATATATATATATATATATATGGTATATTTAAAAGGATAGTATGTCTCTGAATATCAGTTCTGGGAAAGTGCTCTTCTTCTCTTTGTGGACTTCCATAGATTCTTTTGTACAGAACAAAAAATTCTCCAATATCTTCTGAGATATTGGGCAGGGGCAGGCCCTCAGTACTGGACCTCAGTATCTAGACTGAACGACAAAGGTGGAGGCGATTTTGGGCTTCAAACCTCTGTTTCTTCACGTCCACCATAGCAGCACGTGGCAGTATCAAAGGCAAGAGGGGGGAAACAATGATTAACACAGTGTGTGTGTCTGTGTATGCATCTCTGTGAAATTAATTTGGCCTAAATGGCAATGAACTGACACACAAAATAGGCCATTCCATTGGACTGAGGTGACTTTTACCCAGTGTCCTGTTGGTTTTAATAAGAAGTGGGTTGAGGCTACGTTTGCAGTTCCATGACCCTATGCTCATTGTCTGAGCGTCAAAGGTGTCACAAAATTACTGCTGACTTACACTGTGGCTAATGGATTCAGGATGGTCCTTGTTGAGTAATTATGTTCAATGAGACTCTGTCAATAGAATTTGCTGTCAACTGTCACTTTGTACAATATCAACTCTAATAGGTTCAGGTGTGGGGAATGGATTGATGTGGAAACTGCTGATTTTTTTTTTTTAATACACAGAAAGAAAGGGCAGGATAAAGAATGAACCACAAGAATTGTTTATCACCAAGTTTGATTTTGGGAAGTTCTGCTTAACATAATTTAATTGAATGTTACACAGCAGGTTCCAAAACAAAAAACCAACCCAAACCTAAAATAGCCGTGCAACAGCACAGATTGTTTTTCTTCACATTTTCTTTAAAAACACAATAAATATATTAATTTTTAAAAAATGAACTGCCAATGCACTTAGATTCTCTCAGTTGAAAACTGAGTTCTCTGGTATATAAAGTCCTCAGTGTAACTTGACTCCCCAACAAGGTCTGAAACCAGAATGGAGAGCTGCTAACTTTCTGTTACCTACTGATGACCGTAAGACTTAAAGTACAATCCCAAGGAGGTGGACTTGCCCTGCCAGACCCCTAAACTTTGTTGTGAACCACCTGCTTTTTGCTGGCTGAGTGAATGGCTGCTTCTTGAAAGCACTGAAGTGTTGGATAATGGCAGATGAAGTTGATGGACTATATGGAATTGGCGGAAATGACTGGCAAGATCCGAGACCAGGGAGAAGAGTCGGGGGAAGAAGACTGGAAAAAGTTTAAAGACTATTTATAGAAATATTGTAAAATTAATGAATGTTAGAAGAATGTTGGAATGAAGTTATATGGCTTTAGTAGAAATGTTATAAGGAATTAAGTATAAATAGATTAATAGAAAATTAAAGGAAAAAATAAGGCAAGAATGTGTTAAGATAATTATAGGATAGAAAACAGAGGAAGATGGAAAGGAATTGCTGAAACAATTAACAGAAGTGGAATACAAAAAGGGAGGTGTGAGGAGGTCGTTGGAAATAAGCGAATGAAAGATAAGATATTGAAAATGTTTGAGGTGTTTTTAAATTGTTTTTGTTTGTTTTTGTATGTAGTGTTTTTGTATTGTATTTGTATTGTTCTTCTTTTTTCTTTTTTTGTTTGTAGTGTTGTGTTGAAACTGTTCAAAAAGTAATAAATATCATTTAAAAAAAATAATTTAAAAAAAACTTAAAGTACAATCCCAGGCATGTGTACTCACAAGTAAGTCCCATTGCATTTCATAGGGACTACTCTCAGGCAAGGGACTGCAGACTTGGGCACTGTCCTAAAGCCATTTAATCATGTGGAAGGCTTCAGTCTTCGCTGTTTAAGATCCATTTGTATTATAAAATGAAGGGGCAGGATTCCCAACACAGTGGGTTTGGTTGTTTATTAGATAAGTATGCCACCCTTCATCCATCGACTTTAGGTAGTTTACAGCATAAAAATACCAGATAAAAACACAAAATTAAAAACAACAACAGAGCAGAGCTGTATACAAATTTAATTAATAACAGCAGCAGCAGCACCAGCACCCCTCCACCCCTCCCTCAAACACAGTTAAAAGGATATAGGATGTTAGTCAGCCCAAGGCCAGGTTGAAAAGGAATGTTTTCGACTGGTGCCTTAAGGGCCTTTTATGTGGTGGCTCCCCAATTATGAAATGCTCTCCCCAGAGAGGCTCCCCAGGCAAAAACATTCCTCTTTATCCAGGCCTATGACTGTTAAAGAACTTACGCTTTGTGAAAGTGTGGGGGACAGGACTGTTATTATGATGACTATTTTATTTATTGGCTGTTTGTCAGTATTTTTATTTTATTATGTTTTTATCATTGATGTTGTGTAATGCATTTTTATTGTTTCACACCACCCTGGGATCGTCTGATAAAGGGTTGTATATAAAATGAATGAATGAATGAATGATGGTGTATATGAAGGCACAAGTTGGGGAAGTTGTCAAATCTCTGGGACTGAGAGCATGCTGACCGGGACTCAGCATCAGTGGGTTGGATACACAGATCACAGGAGAAATTCTGTTTACCTTAAGTAGCATTCTATATTCAACTGAGCACAAAAACCTCATTTCATAGGTCAACTTACCCTAAGATAAAATAGTACTCCTTCAATTTCTTTAGTGTGTTCCCAAGTGAGAGTTATAGTCCATCTATCCCAGAGCTGTATGCTCAGTACTGTTTTTTTCAGCCGGAACTCACCAAAATTCAGTTCTGCTACCTCTCAGGTGGGTTCCGTTGTCATTATAAGAGATCAAAGGAGGCGTTCATTGTGAGTTCCAGAACCTCTTATTCTAGAAAAATAGCACTGTGTATACTCCACCCGAGTCTAGAACTGTACCTATGATTCAGACAGGTGGCGCTGTGGTCTAAACCACTGAGCCTCTTGGGCTTGCCGATCAGAAGGTTGGTGGTTCGAATCCCTGAGACGGAGTGAGCTCCCGTTGCTCTGTCCCAGCTCCTGCCAACCTAGCAGTTCAAAAGCATGCCAATGCAAGTAGATAAATAGGTACCACTGCGGCAGGAATGTAAACAGCGTTTCCATGTGCTCTGGTTTCCGTCACAGTGTCCCGTTGCACCAGAAGGGGTTTAGTCATACTGGCCACGTGACCTGAAAAGCTGTCTGTGGACAAACGCCGGTTCCCTTGGCCTGAAAGTGAGATGAGCACCACAACCCCATAGTCACCTTTGACTGGACTTAACCGTCCAGGGGTCCTTTACAGTTACCTTTTTACCTTACCTATGATTCATGCTCAGTGGAGATGGCAGGGACTGAATTTTTAACTTTATGCAGGCAACACATTCACTCTGCCAAAGAGTTATGGCTTCTCCCATTAAGTGTAACTTAGAATCTTGTATCCTTTGAATCCTGCTTACCTTTTATACTGTTATTCCTTTACACAACAAACCTGTGCAGATTACAAATGGAACAATAAGGCAGAAGAGGGATACGGCTAATTAGGGAAAAGTGCAAAACGATAAATATTACAATCTGTAAAACACAGTAGTTAATTCCACACATAGTATTTCTTGATATATTCCAGTAGCACAGCCAGCATTTCATTAATAGCCCAATCCTATTCATGTATGCGCAGAAGTTGATTTTACTGGTGTCCACAGGGCTTACGCCCAAGTCAGTGCATAGAGAATTACAGCTGGTGATGGATGAATCAGTCTCTTTCCAGCCCCTTGTTGCTTTGTCCTGTGTTCACTCATATATATTCTCATTAATCTGCATTTAAAGATAAATCAACTTCTGTGCACACACACAAAAATCACATTTGTATATGTATTTAAAGATGCATTTCTAAATAGATTTTCTCTATCAAAAAATGCTTTTCAAAATGTATCTCAATACAGTGGTACCTCGGTTTCCGAATGTCTCCGTTAACAAATGTTTTGGTTTCCGAACGTCATAAACCCAGAAGTAAATGCATCAGTTTCCAAACACTTTTCGCAAGTCGAACATGCCATGTGGCTTCCATATTCAGTTTTCTGTAAGCAAATGCTTACGTAAGTAAATGCTTCAGTTTTCGAATGTTTCAGAACGTGGATGGTCTTCAAGATCAGATTATGTTCGAAAACCCAGGTACCACTGTATATGTTTTTAAGTGATGAATGACAAAAATAACACTGAAAAAGTGTAGGCAATGGTGGTTAACTAACCACGCAGCTTCCATATTGAGTTTTCCATGAGTAAATGCTTCCAGAAGTAAATGCTTTGGTTTTTGAACATTTCAGAACTCGCACGGTCTTCCGGAACAGATTATGTTTGAAAACAGAGGTACCACTATACAGTGGTACCTTGGGTTACCAACGCTTCAGGTTACAGACGCTTCAGGGTACAGACTCCGCTAACCCAGAAATAGTACCTCGGGTTAAGAACTTTGCTTCAGGATGAGAACAGAAATTGTGCTCCGGCGGCGCAGTGGCAGCGGGAGGCCCCATTAGCTAAAGTGGTACCTCAGTTTAAGAACAGTTTCAGGTTAAGAACAGACCTCCAGAATGAATTAAGTTCTTAACCCGAGGTACCACTGTATATGTTTTTTAAGTGACGAATGGCAGAATAACATTGAAAAAGTGTAGACAATGGTGGTTAACTTGGAGTGAGCACAATGCTTCATCTCCCCATGTCAATGGTGGCTGGGGGGAATAGAATGGTGTGTAGATTCTTGTCTGCTGGCCTCCACTGGTGGAGAAGCCCATCATTGGTGGTGAGGGGGCTCCACTCTGATGGAGCTGCCGAGCTTTGCCAAGAGAGGAGGTAAGTACTTGCTGGCAGTTTCTCCACTGGTAGAGCAGAAAGTCCCCACTGTGGATCCAACTTGCTGGATCCAAAGCCCCATGGATCCCCCAAAGAGCAAAAAGCAACACACACCAACTTCCACCCTGGCTGGCATGAGCTGGCAGGGCTTCAGATGCAAATAATAATAGTAATAGTAGTACAGTGGTGCCTCGCAAGACGAAAAGAATCCGTTCTGTGATTCTCTTCGTCTAGCGGTTTTTTCGTCTTGCGAAGCAAGTCCATTGATGGATTAGCGGATTAGCGCTATTAGCGCTATTAGCAGCTTTTAGCGGCTTATCTGCTGATCCGATCAGCTGATAAGCGGCTTAGAAAAAGGGGGGAAGGAAAAAAAACCAGCAGGAACTCGCAAGACATTGTCGTCTTGCGAAGCAAGCCCATAGGAAATTTGTTTTGCGAAGCACCTCCAAAACGGAAAACTGTTTCGTCTAGCGAGTTTTCTGTCTTGCGAGGAATTCGTCTTGCGGGGCACCACTGTAGTAGTAGTAGTAGTAGTAGTAGTAATAATAATAATAATAATAATAATTTATTTATACCCTGCCCATCTGGCTGGGTTTCCCCAGCCACTCTGTTGGGCAGCTTCCAACAAAGATTAAAAATACATCAAAATGTCACACATTAAAAACTTCCCTGAAGCCTTCATATGTCTTCTAAATGTCAGGTAGTTGTTTATCTCAGTGACATCTGATGGAAGGGTGTTCCACAGGGTGGGTGCCACTACCGAGAAGGCCCTCTGCCTGGTTCCCTGTAACTTTCCTTCTTGCAATGAGGGAACTGCCAGAAGGCCCTCAGTGCTGGACCTCAGCGTCTGGGCAGAACGATGGGGGTGGAGACGCTCCTTCAGGTATACTGGGCCGAGGCTGTTTAGGGCTTTAAAGGTCAACACCAAAGATGCAAAGGTGGATTCAGTTGTCGGTTCAAATTGCTCTGGAAACTGGAATCTGCACGTTAGTCTAGATGGTGTGGATCAGGTCAGCTTGTCTCCAAACTTGCAAAACTGAATTTCTCCAGAATCCGTAAGTGCAGGCATCTAAGCAAAGAAAAGCTTCTGTTGGCAACATTTCAAATCCAAGTCCATACTAGGATCTCAAAGAAGCAACATAGTGATTCTTAATATTATTATTAACATTATCCATGACTGAAGGTCACCCAGCCTCTTCTTAAAAGCCTCCAAGGAGAATCCACGACCTCCCGAGGGAGACGGTTCTACTGTCAAACAGCTCTTACAGTCAGAAAGTTTTTCTGTACGTTTAGTCAGAATCTCCTTTCTTGTAACATGAAGCCGTTGGTTCAAGTCCTACCCTCCAGAGCAGGAGAAAACAAGCTTGTTCCCTCTTGCACGTGACAGCCCTTGAGATATTTGAAGATGGCTATCATATCTCCTCTCAGGCTACCCCTTTCCAGGCTAAACATACCCGCTCCTTCAACCGTTCTTCATAAGGCTTTGTTTCCAGACCCTTGATCACCTTGGTTGCCCTCCTCTGCACAAGTTCCAGCTTGTCAATGTCCTTCTTAAATTGCGGTGCCCAGAAACATGTATTTATATGGACATTGTATCTCAATTGACATTTATTCATATATTTTACCTCAAAATATGGACTTTGGGGCACTTTGGTACATTTTGGTCAAGAACTGCAACATTCAGAAGAGTGTAAAATCCAAAGGATTGTTACATTCTAATCTGTGTGTTAGTCCAAGAGCTGTGAATGAGGTCAGTTCGTTTAAAAACACAAAGGGAATGAAATTCCCCTCCATCCCTGCTGTGCACTGTCTCCAGTATCAGTATACCAGCTACTGAGGAACAACAGCCAGAGAAGGTTATTGCACTCATGTCCTGTTTTTGGGCTTCCCACAGGCATCTGATTGGCCACTCTGGGAAGCAAGATGCCAGACTAGATAGGCCTTTGGTCTGATTCAGCAGGGCTCTTCTGATATTCTTATGACAGCTATTAGCTTCACACCCTACTTGTAGGCTACCCCAGGGGGGATCTGATTGGCTACCGTTGAAAACAGAAAGCTGACTATATCGATCTACATTCCATTTCAGAAAGGCAGTTCTCCTATCTTTACATCCATAAGGGAAAAGTGCAGGAAGCATTCCCTTGACAAAGCAAGCACATTAAAACATATAGACGCAACCAGTGCTTTTTTCGGGGGGGGGGGACACAGGGTATGCATATGCCTAAACATTTTCTGAATCTAAGTTTGACTGCATTGAGGGGCAGTATTTCAATACGAGTAGGAAAATGAGTGTACCCTTAAACATTTTTTTTCGGGGGGGGGGGAGCACTGGACACAACGCTTCCTGCATTGACTCTTTGGAGCCAGTCACGCACAGCGTACGCATGAGGCAAGGTGAATCTTAGTTTTGGATGGAGGAGAGGTTGTAGTCTCTGCCTGCCCCTCCAATGTTGAGGTATCCCATTAATGGGTTCTGGGTGGGAGTTGCCTATGTCCTTAAGACTAGTTGGGGGCCAGGGCCAATGGTACTCCCCCAGATTGCGATCACTACAGGGTCACCCTATTTTATGTACGTAAGTCCTAGGAATTTCCACTGCCAGATCGACCTATGGTGCCACTTCCGGCAGACAGTCCAGAGGTAATTGATTGCCCTGTGCCCAAGCCAAACCTCTTTCATCTATATTCAAAAAAGTTGTGGCGTGTTTCAATCCAAAATCAGTCTGTGTCATCCTTCATCCTCTTGGGGGGTTGGGGACAGTTGGGGACAGAGGAGCACGATGCCTTGGCCTACAAGGTGAGGCAACCTCCATACGCAGAAGAAGAAGAAGAAGAGTTTGGACTTCATATCCCGCTTTATCACTACTCGAAGGAGTCTCAAAGCGGCTAACATTCTCCTTTCCCTTCCTTCCCCACAACAAACCCTCTGTGAGGTGAGTGGGGCTGAGAGACTTGAGAGAAGTGTGACTAGCCCAAGGTCACCCAGCAGCTGCATGTGGAGGAGCAGGGAAGCGAACCCGGTTCACCAGATTACGAGTCCACCGCTCTTAACCACTACACCACACAGGTAGAAGGATTCACTGGGGCAGCAGATCCCAACATCAATCTCAGCCCCCCCCCTTGTTCCTGATGTAGGTCACCTCTTCTTCCCTGACACCATTTTGGGGTCTACTTCAGCCCTGTAGTTACGTAAGACTTAATAGCTATTAGTAATCGGGCATGTTTCTGTGGGAGTGATGCTGACTCCCCGGGACAAGTAGAAGAGTATCATGGTATAAGCAGTGCTTTTCTCTGGGGGGATGGAGGGATACACATACCCCAAACATTTTGTGAATCTTTGTACTTTTGTCCATTTACTGTATTTATTTTTCCCGATTTGAACTATAAAATAGTGGTTTTTTGTGAGTCAAAATGAGAGTACCCCTAAACATTTTTTTAAAGAAAAAAAAAAGCACTGGGTATAAGCATCTGAGTGTGTGTGTATCTACTGCAGGAGCAGTTACACCTTGTTTTATAACCCCTACTTGAATGTGTCCCAGTGTTCAAAGTCGCAAGCAAAACACCGGAGGGCCCACAAAACATTCTGTCATGTTCATTGCTGAAAAGTTTATTCTGTGGAATTGTGAAAAAGATGTCATCCAGCTTCATTCTTGATGTGCCCACAGAGGCAGAAACTCCTAAGAATAATAGATAACTTCAGTAACATTATAGAATATTATAAAGATGGAAAGAAGGGGAAAGGTAATCTTCCAAACTGTATCCAGTGTAGATAACAAACACCACAACAAAGAGAGTTGAACAAAACATGTAATCTGTTGTCTGCCTTGAGGCCAGACATCCTACACCGAAAAGCCTTCCCTGTCCCTCAGGGTTCTGCTTTGACTCTTCTTAAAGATGTTCAGTGATGGAGAGCCTACTACAACTTTCCTAACCATGGTCATTTTCTAAGTCATTTGCATCACCCTCTTTGATGCAGCAGGAGATGGAGAGATGGAGTAAAAGGGCACATGAGGAATTTAGCGGATAGAAATAGAGTGATAGACAATAGGGATGCACCAACACTGATGCCACCAACAGCTACAGCATTGGTCTTCAGGTGGTGGGTCAGGAGGAGTAGCTGAAGGCTACTGTGCTTCAGCGCCACTGGGTCCTCCTCTGTGTTAGATGCTGAAGGGAAAGAAGCCAGTCTTTAAATGATCTTTAAGAGGCAAGTGGAGCCCCAGACATTTGACTATAGGTACCACTTGACCTAAGAAAACATGTGCAACTGTGTTAGGAATAGGGTAACAGACCTTCTGTGACTTACGGTAGATACAAAAGAAAACAATTTAGAGTGATTTCTCCTTCACTGTTATCATAGCTTCAGTCTGGCTTTAAAAGATGAATAACCCATAAATGGGAATATAGGAGAGTGAGTCTAGATTTGAGGAGGTGAGAACGGAGGTTGTAGAGTTTCTGCAGAAGAAGGAAAACACCTGTTTGGCTCTTTATAAAGTTCATTTAGGTAAATATTAGAAGTGAGCATTAATGCTGGGAAATGAAAATTCACAATTTTAGTTATTTAAGGAAAGAAAATTGTATTGATTATAGCTGTGTAGATAACCGTGCAGAGCTTGTTGTGCATTATTTGAATACTACGTATGTTCTTATGTGCCCACATATTAATATTTCACCTTACTAAAAATATGTTTAAGTGTTTTGAAAGTTGCAGAGCTACAGCAGTGATGGGAAAGGATCTTGGTTCTCATGAGATCACAAGAGAAGAACATAAGAAGAACTTGCTAGATTATGCCAAGGGCCCAACTAGGTCAGTATCCTGTTTACAATAGTGGCTGGCCAGATTCTTCAATGATGCCCACAAGTATGAAGGCAAACTGTTTTTCATCCCCCTCCCACCCCCAAACAACAACGATTAATCAGAGGTATAACAGCTCTGAACATAAAGATATTGTATAAATTTCATGGCAATCAACCTACATAAATTTGTCCTTTTACTATCATGTAAGTCAGCATCCACCATCACATCTTATTATGGCAGTGAATTGAAAAAGTTAATTATCCATTGAAGAAGTGTCCTCTTTTGTTTGTTCTGACATTTCATTTGACCCCAACTTCTAGTAAGGGGCTGTGAGCAGCCAAGGAGGAAGGCAGACCAGGAGGCAGCAGTGACAGAACAGGAGCCTGAACAGGAAGGCATAGTCTTGTTGCCTAGAACCAGGCACCACCTTCACAGATGAGAGCAGACCCAGCCACCTCAACAGGACACACATTTGCAATCCCAGTAAGGCAAGCAAGTCTCAGGAGTGAGCATGAAACACCTCATCTTCAAAAGCTTGGTGGGTAGGGTATGGAAACTTATTGGGATATCTTTATCATTTTTGCCCAGTGCTGAACTTCTTGCCTCATTCTATGTCTGCTGCTGAGTCAGTAGCATTACTTGCCTGAATAAATATCACCTTCTTCCTTACAAGTAAGGGTTTGCATGTGCTGGATGGGAACAGGACAAATGGGCCCTTTCAATGGATCATTTCCCATTCCTCATTATAAAACCATCCTACTTGAAGAATAAGAGCCCAAGAATTTAGGCTCTTTCTCGCAATAATAGTTGAGGAACCATCCGCATTCAAGTGGGACCTCACTGCCTGAAGCTCTTACCAATCTACATCTTTCTCTTGTTCTCACTCTATTCTTTTCTCAGTTCATCCAGATAATCCGCCATGGAGTGAAGGAATATTGTTTGTCTCCTAAAATCCAGAAGCTCATTGCATCAAACACACACCAACAACTTCTGCCCCAAAGGCAAATAAGTCATTTATATTGTGTGAAATATTGGCTATCATTCACCTCCTTGTTGGCTTTCTATCATCTATCATCTATCTATCTATCTATCTATCTATCTATCTATCTATCATCTATCATCTATCATCTATCTATCATCTATCTATCTATCTATCTATCTATCTATCTATCTATCTATCTATCTATCATCTATCTATCTATCATCTATCATCTATCTATCTATCTATCTATCTATCTATCTATCTATCTATCTATCATCTATCTATCTATCTATCATCTATCTATCTATCTATCATCTATCTATCATCTATATCATCTATCATCTATCTATCATCTATCTATCATCTATCTATCTATATCTATCATCTATCTATCTATCTATCTATCTATCTATCTATCTATCTATCTATCTATCTATTATCTATCTATCATCTATCTATCTATCTATCTATCTATCTATCTATCTATCTATCATCTATCTATCATCTATCTATTTATCATCTATCTAACCATTAAAATGGATGTAGCCAATAGGTGTCTGCAGGAAGCGGATGTAAAACTGCTGAATCCACCTTCTGAGTTGTCTAGTTGGGTAAGTTTTTCTCCTGTGCAGACTGAAGTACACATGGAGAAATTGCACAACCAAATTGAACATTTTATGATTGCATTGTGAGCAGTGATTATGCTATCAAGCCACTTCCCCCACTCTTAGCATGTTTTGTCAGTCTTTATCCTTAAACTCCTTCAAAGCTGTGGATGTTCTGAACGCCTCAACAGGGAAACAGGCACAGTGTCTATCATCCTAGCCCTATTGTCTCTTGCACTGAGCCCACCTCACTTTGTATGAATCACAGATTCTGTTTGCAAACAAGCCTGTCATCCTGATGATTTTGCTGAATGCCTCTTTTGTTTCTTCTAGTTTAATTCTCTGGAATACCCAGCAGGGTGGTAGGAAACGGGGACCACTCAGCATTGGTCAATTTTCTTCAATAAGAAGAAAAGTTATTGTCACCAGGAGGACGATGACAAGGGAGAGGGCCTTTTTCAGTTTCTGGCTCCCCACTTGTGGAAAGCCTCTCTCCAGTGAGGTCTGCCAGGCATCTCTGCTGACATCTGTTCAGCAACAGGTAAAACCTTACCATTCCTGCCAGGTTTCTCCCACTAAGTGTTCTGTTCTCACAGTGGGCAACTAGATTGCTTTGGGAAGCCCACAAAGAGGATATGGGAACATCAACACTTCCCCACTCAGGATCCCCAGCAACTGCCTCTGATAGGTAAGGTAAAGGTAAAGGATCCCTGGATGGTTAAGTCCAGACAAAGGCGACTATAGGGTGTGGTGCTCGTATCACTTCAGGCTGAGGGAGCCGGTGTTTGTCCACAGAGAGCTTTCTGGGTCATGTGGCCAGCATGACTAAACCGTTTCTGGTACAACGGAACACTGTGATGAAACCAGAGCTCATGGAAATGCCGTTTACCTTCCCGCCGGAGTGGTACCTATTTATCTACTTGCACTTTGATGTGCTTTTGAACTGCTGGTTTGGCAGAAGCTGGAACAGAGCAACGGGTGCTCACCCCATCGTGCAGATTTGAACCTCTGACCTTCCGATCGGCAAGCCCAAGAGGTTCATTAGGATATAGCCGCCATGACAGCTTTATTGTCAATAGAGATTGCTTTCTGCAGTGTGATATCAGTGTGTGCAAACATACACACTGGTGATGTATGGGATGGTATAGAGACAGGCGCAAAGGTAGTAAAGGAACAGAAAGGTGCAATAAGCAGTGAATACACAGGCTTTTGCGCTATAATTTAGACATTTGAAAAAACAGAACAATGGGAAATCCCAAATGCATTGACTCATTTTCAGGAACAAGGCAGAGTAATCCTAAGCACCTGAACTGTACTGCTGGATGGCCTAAAGGTATGGTAGAGGTTGTCTATAGACCAAATTTCACCAGGTTCTGCTAGCATAGGGAGAGGCTCTGCAGCTGCAAAGGCCCCATTGTGCTTGCTGAAAGTTGGGGTGGTTGAGAAGCTACTTCTGCAGCTGCTTCCATCAGAGGTTGCAAGTCCACAAAACACGGTGCCATGGGGGTGGAGCAGAGAAAAGAGGAGTCAGCTGCAGATTTTCTCGAGCCAGATCTGCTGTGTCCTCCTCGGAAGTGTCCCAGGATGGACCCTTCAGCTGGGTCAGCCTGGAACTGTTTCTGCAAATATCACCAACACCCCCCACCACACACACACCTTCTGACTTCGATGGAATGAGCGAAAAGGCTGGGATGTGTTAGTCAATGGCAGTTCTGCACCCTATCTCAGATTAGGATTGTAATTTGGAAGTCTAAAAACCGAGCAGAAATTCAGATGAGGAGAATTTTAATATGATCCCCTTTCAGATTTCAGAACAGACAGCAATATTCAGTCAGGACTGCTAAGCACATGTGGGCTGTGACTGTTGAATCAGACTTTATTTCCTTTCTTAGAGAAGGAATTGGGCTTTCTTTGGTGCATCTCTCAAATGCACCGGAAATATTTGGAACCAATTTGGTCAGGCATTGCACAGACCTCAGTGAGATTCAGCCATATCGCACAGTAAATCTTGGTTGTGTGTGCACACTGCGTTAAGAGTGGGGAAAGCTGGGGAAGAGAAAAAAGCTGGATTTTGTGACCTATATAAATTATGCAAATTGATTGAAAGGTTATTCTGCAATTTTTACTATTGTGCATAATTTATTTGTGTTTTGCTAGGGCATGGGGAGCTCTATGGGGCACCAAATTCCCTCCTCCCCAATGGAAATCACGCCTCTGGATTCCAAGGTTTCAGTCTGCAGTTCAACATGCAACATTTCAGCATGTGCATGCAAGCTATAAGGGCAAAATAAAAAGCTTGCCGAGTAAAAGAGAGGGGAGGCCAAGACTCAGTGCATACTTTATATAAAAGAAAGTCACATCTTCTGTTGAAAGGGATTTGGGTAGCAGCAGGTACGGGGAAGACCAAGCTATTTTAAGCAGGAAATGGTAAGGTGTATGGACTACCATGACTCAGCATAAAGTTGCTTTGTATGTTCATACAAGAGACTGAGCCCTTATAGAGTTCCAGGAATCTGTAGTCAGTTGCCAAGTTCTGGATTCTCATACGCTCCAAGGGTCCCGATTTTCCAACAGTCTTGGAATCACAAAAGCCATCCCGGCATCTGCCGCCACTGAGCTCAAGGAGGAAGATGACCTGGCTCTTGTCCCAAGTGGTGGTGGCGGCAGTGGTGGCTGTGAGGGAGAATCCTGTTGCCTCTCCATGGCCTCTGCATGGCTGCTGCCAGCCTCCTCCCTTGGGCAGCTCACAGCAGCTGCTGAAGAGCAGGCGAGGAGAAGGAGAGACTGTATCCACTAAGGCTCAGCCCTGCATGATGTGCTGGCTCTGAGGGGCAGGAAGAGGGCAGGGCCGCCCTAGGCGAGAAGAAAGGGGGAGGCAGAGCAGAGAACAAGGAGCATGAAAAAATTGCTGCATCTAATCTTGCCTCTTTCTAAAATTTAGTGTGTGTTTTTCTTTTTGTCAATCTACCAAACAATAAAATAAAATAACTTCGGCATTAAGGGATTTGCTCAGGACGGTGGAGGGTGGGTGTTCTTAGGCCCTCCAAGTGTCCCTGTTTTCTAGGGACAGTCCCCGATTTACAGATTCTGATTTGATTCCAGAATGTCCTGCTTTTCCTTAAGATGTCCCTATTTTCATCCGTGAAACATTGGAGGGTATGGAGTTATGAAGGCAGCCCTGCATAGGGAAGCTTTTCAATGTTTAAGGTTTTATTGTTCATATACGTTGGAAGCTGCCCAGTCAGATGGGCAGGGTATAGATAGTAAAATTATTGTTATTAATATTATTGTGGAATGAGGCGTCCCTATTTTCGTCGGAGAAATGTTGGAGGGTATGTGTCCTGCGTCCCGTTGGTGTAGTGCTGGCACTCGCCCTTCCTTTGGCAGAAAATGTTCTGTGGAGGGGCGGGGAGAAAAAATGGGGAGGGGGGTTGAGGGTCAGTTGGCAGGGAGTGAGAAATGCCCATATTTTCATCTGAGGAATGTTGGAGGGTATGCATTCTGCACATTTCCCAGGCTTGCACAGAGCATGCACAGGGACCCCTGACAATTAAGTCCAGTTGTGAACGACTCTGAGGTTGCGGCGCTCATTTCGCTTTACAGGCCGGGGGAGCCAGAGTTTGTCTGCTTCCGCAGACAGTTTTTCCAGGTCCTGTGTCCAGCATGACTAAGCCACTTCTGGTGAAACCAGAGCAGTGCACAGAAATGCCGTTTACCTTCCCGCCGGAGTGGTACCTATTTATCTACTTGCACTTTGACATGCTTTCGAACTGCTAGGTTGGCAGGAGCAGGGACCAAACAACGGGAGCTCACCCTGCAGCGGGGATTCGAACCGCCGACCTTCCGATCGACAAGCTCTAGACTCAGAGGTTTAACCCACGGCCGCACCTGTGTCCCTTAGCATGCACATACCCCTGCACAATATGGTCTGAAGCTCAACATCAAAAAAACGAAGATCATGGCCACTGGGCCCATCACCTCCTGGCAAATAGAAGGGGAAGAAATGGAGGCAGTGAGAGATTTTACTTTCTTGGGCTCCATGATCAGTGCAGATGGTGACAGCAGTCACGAAATTAAAAGACGCCTGCTCCTTGGGAGAAAGGCGATGGCAAACCTAGACAACATCTTAAAAAGCAGAGACATCACCTTGCCAACAAAGGTCCGTATAGTAAAAGCCATGGTTTTCCCAGTAGTGATGTATGGAAGTGAGAGCTGGACCATAAAGAAGGCTGATCGCCGAAGAATTGATGCTTTTGAATTATGGTGCTGGAGGAGACTCTTGAGAGTCCCATGGACTGCAAGAAGATCTAACCTCTCCATTCTGAAGGAAATCAGCCCTGAGCGCTCACTGGAAGGACAGATCGTGAAGCTGAGGCTCCAATACTTTGGCCACCTCATGAGAAGAGAAGACTCCCTGGAAAAGACCCTGATGTTGGGAAAGATGGAGGGCACAAGGAGAAGGGGACGACAGAGAATGAGATGGTTGGATGGTGTTCTTGAAGCTACCAGCATGAGTTTGATCAAACTGCGGGAGGCAGTGGAGGACAGAAGTGCCTGGCGTGCTCTGGTCCATGGGGTCACGAAGAGTCGGACACGACTAAACGACTAAACAACAACAACAACCCCTGCACTAAAACATATTTTAGAGAAGGAGACATGGAGCCGTGGTCTCTTCAGCTCTCTCTCAACAGTAGGACAGGTAAGGAAAGGAATGGGCAGATCCAGACGCATGGTATTGTGGCTTGGTTTTAGTTTTAATAGTGCATTAGTGGCGGGTTTATGTCCACATGCATGTCTACATGGCATTCCACTTTATTAACAGTTTGGCCATGCTTCCCCAACATTACCTCATTATTGCAGTCTGGAGGAGAGCTCTTGAGCTATACCAGTGCTCCGCCCTCCCCCCAGAGTACTCAAGGGTATGCAGTAAAGGTAAAAAAGGTAAAGGACCCCTGGGCGGTTAAGTCCAGTCAAAGGCGACTATGGGTTGTAGCGCTCATTTCGCTTTTCAGGCCGAGGGAGCCAGTGTTTGTCCACAGACAGCTTTCCAGATCATGTAGCCAGCATGTCTAAACCACTACTGGAGCAACGGAACACCGTGACGGAAGCCAGAGCACATGGAAACACGGTTTACCTTCCTGCCACAGCGATACCTCTTTATCTACTCGCGCTGGTATGCTTTCAAGCTGCTAGGTTGGCAGGAGCTGGGACAGAGCGACGGGAGCTCACTCCATTGCAGGGATTCGAACCATCGACCTTCTGATCAGCAAGCCTAAGAGGCTCAGTGGTTTAGACCACAGCGCCACATGGACACCTGTTAAAAGTGTGGCACTTACTGTAACAACTTCATTGTGAGTTCAGGCACAAAAACAAAAAAACGCCCCAAGCATAACAAAAGCAGGATGATCGCTCACTCACCGCTCCCTATACAGGAACTTTTGCAGTATGAAAAGTTTTAGGATTTCAGCAGGAAGCTATAGGACATGCACCAAGTGGAAATGATGCAATATGTCCACAGGCGTAAATGAAAGTAAGAACAGGTATCACTGCCCCAATATTGTCATGAACACAAACCTTCAAGGATGCACAATAAAAAGGGCATCTCTTTCCAGCTTCTGAAGAAGAAGTCGCTCTTGTTTTAGCACCAAACATGTGCAAGAATTGGATTGCAGCTATGAATCAGGATGCTCCACAGTGTACGTGCGTGTTTTGCCTCCGTTTTGTCCAGCTACTTCCAACCAACCTTATTTGCAGCTTGACACAAAACAGGAAAAGTGATTCCGTGTCTTCCGACGCCCGACAGAACCGGGCTTCTTTTCTACCAGTGGGACTTTGACACAAAAGAAAGAAAGGAGGGGGAAAAAGATGGGTGAAGGTTATTGTTATTAGCAGATATATATATATATATATAGGCTACGCTGCCTGAATCAGAGGCCAGCATAGCCCTGAGGGTGATTCCCGGTTCCTATGTATATTTCAGATCCTCCACTCAAAGGAGTATCTCCTAACATGGAATGGAGATTTTGAGTCATGCCGGAGGGTTGCTAGGGGCTTCAGAGCCAAAACATCAGGTGCAGCTGAGTTCTGTGTACACACCAAGAAAGCAATAAAGGGAAAGAAGCATCCCGTCGAGAGACAGAAGTGAAGAGAATTATATATAGGGAGAGAGATTAAAACAGCGCACGCAGCGGAGGAGAGAGAACAGAGGAAATTCACTTTCCTTTCTTCTGTTCTTGACAGAATTCCATTATTCTTTGCCAGATGAAAAACACATCAACTACCACCCCTCCCCACCCCTCCAGCAGCCTCAGCAGTACCTGATGGGGTGATATTTAACGAATTAGGCGAGCAGCGGAAGGGGGTGATTCGGACTCCATCATAAAGCATGGCGCACAGCCTGTAACTCAAGAGTATGAGCAGGAGGCAATCCATCTTCCTGCCCGGAAGATAAAATGGTTAAATTTCAGATAATCCCAGATAGTAAATTCCCTATAAGCTAAAATCAATATTGGCACAACTGCGCGTCATTAAAAAACTAAATGAACATGACAAAGCCAAACAGCAGCCTATTAAACAAATGAGCTTTCTTTCTACATGGAACAGTGGGTTATTAAATCCTTTATTACCAGAAAGTTGCTTCCATATACTATATAAATACATGAGAGAGAGGGGGGTGGGGTGGTGGAAAAAACATCTCTGTCAAAAGGAATCTGGGAAGAAGGTCATAAAAAACACGATCTTACTTCAGTCACTTCAGCCAGTGGTTTCCAAAACCCTTTACTAATGGAATTTGTATACCATCTTTATTCTCTTTTGTGCAGCACTGCTTAGGATTTGCTGGGTATTCTAGTCTATGGCTTTGGCTTGGATCAGCTCTGCTCTGAGAACATAGACAACCATCTACCCAAAACTATTTTTCTAGAAAAAGAGGGGCCAGAACTCACCGCAAACGCCTCCCTTGTTCTCTTCTAATGGCAATGGCGCCCACCTGAGAGGTGCTGGAACTCTTGTGGTTTTTTATATTGTAATGTTATGTTGTCGATCACCCTGAGATCTGAGGATGAAGAGCAGTATACAAAACAAACAAATGCAGCTGCAGCTCGGTTTTCAAATGTAATCCATTCTGGAAGACCGTTCGACTTCCGAAACGTTGAAAACCGAGGCGCAAAGGGCAGTCTACAAATTCAATGGAGAAAATGGGGGGGGGGGACTCAGTGGAAGTCGTTCAACTTCCGAGGCACGTTCGAAAACGGAAGCTTTTAGTTCTGGGTTTTCAGCATTTGAAAATTGAAATGTTCGGCTTCCAAGACGTTAAAAAACTGAGGTACCACTGTATATATAAATACAGTGGTACCTCAGGTTAAGAACTTAATTCGTTCTGGAGGTCCGTTCTTAACCTGAAACTGTTATTAGCCTGAGGTATCACTTTAGCTAATGGGGCCTCCTGCTGCCACATGATCTCTGTTCTCATCCTGAGGTAAAGTTCTTAACCCGAGGTACTATTTCTGGGTTAGCAGAGTCTGTAACCTGAAGCATATGTAACCTGAGGTACCACTTTATATAAATATATATGATTTTATCCTTTTGAATTGATTTCAGTCTTTATTGTTTACGTTGAGCTTCCTGCACACCATTTAGAGATCATTGTAATTAAATGGAATATAAAATGTCAAAATAAATAAATAAAAGGTAAAGGTACCCCTGCCCGTACGGGCCAGTCTTGACAGACTCTAGGGTTGTGCGCTCATCTCACTCAAGAGGCCGGGGGCCAGCGCTGTCTGCAGACACTTCCGGGTCACGTGGCCAGCGTGACAAAGCTGCTCTGGCAAGCCAGCACCAGCGCAGCACACAGAAACGCCGTTTACTTTCCCGCTATAAAGCAGTACCTATTTATCTACTTGCACTTTGACGTGCTTTCGAACTGCTAGGTGGGCAGGAGCTGGGACCGAAAGACGGGAGCTCACCCCGCCGCGGGGATTCGAACCACCGACCATGCGATCGGCAAGTCCTAGGCACTGAGGTTTTACCCACAGCGCCACCCGCGTCCCAAATAAATAAAAGCATTGGCCTAAAACCACTTGATAAGCAATGTACCGTATTTTTCGCTCTATAACACGCACCCGACCATAACACGCACATAGTTTTTAGAGGAGGAAAATCCGTAGGCATGCCACCCGTAGGCATTCCCTCCATAACACGCACAGACATTTCCCCTTACTTTTTAGGAGGAAAAAAGTGAGTGTTATGGTGCAAAAAATACGGCATATCTTCAATCTGTACATGGGGTAAGGTGAAGTGTACCCTTACCCATATTTCTGGTGGGCTGTGCGGGTGTCTAATTGTTGGAAGGTATGCTAGGAAGAAACAACATCTCACACATGGTAAATCACTGCCCTAGCCATTTGGGGAAGAACAGACAGTATTTGGCCAATGGGGGATAGGGAGAAAGGACAGGACAGGGCAAAAAAGCTTGGATTCCTGGATAGGAAAAGCAATTGGGGCATCCTGGAAATTAGTTTGTGAGCTGACTGACTTTGACACAGCACAGAGCAACAACTTGTTAAATTTTTTGGGTAGCTGCAGCCTGTGCACAGTCTGGCGAACACATACAGGAAAACAAAATGGCTGACAATCCCCGAGGTGGCACAGTTGCCTATATCTTCTCTACCCAGGTGGTTTTCACAATGTTCAACTTTTTTTCGAAGGCAGCTCACTTAGAAACCATTTCTTTCCCTCCATTTTGAGTGGCTGTTGCTTCAGACTTTAAGATGGCACACCCTCCAACATTTCTCCAGTGAAAATAGGGATGTCCTATAAATAAGAAAATAATAATTTTCTTTTTTTGCTGGCCAGACCAATAAGGCTATCAGAACTGAGCTATTAATCATATCAAATCTCTTTGCTTTCTGTTGAAACACGTTCTCTTCTAAAAAAGAAAGCACAGGAGAGGCAACCAAATCCACTGAACACATTTCATAGGAACAAAACAATTAGTTTTGAGTAGCCACTACCTTCTTGGAGAGGTTCAATCTTCCCCCAGAAGATTTTGGTGCCTTTGAGTACAACTGTTTCTAGGGTAGAAAACTTGTTGGAGTGCCAATAAGCTTGGGAGATCTATGTGGCTAGAAGCTGATTTGGTTTGTCCTGTTATTCTATGGTGGGTTGAGAGCTCTGAACCCAAGCCCAATTGGTGCTTTTTGCAAACTGATTGTCACACAGTATAATGCACAAACCTGTATGTTCCAAGATAGCAGTTGAAGGCTGCAAACCTACTCTCTCTCTCTCTCTCTCTCTCTCTCTCATTATTTTTTTATTAACCGGCCAATCAAATCAAATTAAATCACATCACATAAATTCCGAATTACAAAGCCGAATTTTAAATTTTATTGGGGGGACCCATATTTCAAGATCCGAAGGGGGATTCTGATCATCTTCTTGCTACTGCGTTAATGTCCAAATCAGTCCAAATCAGTCCAAACAGAGTTCATAATTCTATCCAGTCTTATCTTGCTGTTTCCACATCACATCTTGTTCATATATTTTCTCTTTTTTCTTTATGATCTCTTCTGATAGTCTCCTTAAGCCGATAAACACCAATAATAATCCTGTGTGAATTTTTCCGTTCTTCCAATCCTCAAATCGAGATGGTTTCCATATATCATCACCTTCATAGATAACATCGCTCTTTCCATCATTAATTACAGAACTGTCGCTCTTAAGTCCCTCTGAAGAGTTTCACCCACAATATAAGAACAGCTCTATTTCTCTATTTCTCCTCCCAGACTCAAGACCTCCAACAGAACTTCCCAATATGGCGACGACATTTTTAACTGCGTCATTCCAAAGCCCTTATACATTCCACGCTCTTCTTAAAACATGCTTTGGTTCGAAAGTTTATCTCCACACAGCCTTAAATCCACAGCTTAAGTCCTTAAAACGACATTTCTGACTTGTGATGGGAGGGGATTCTTGTTTAATCACATAAGGAAAGAAAGGAAAAATTTTTTCCCCTCGCCCATCAGTCATTTGTCATACCGAGTCTTGGCGTGTCTTCTTATAATCTATGCTTGTTCCTCCAACTCATCTTGTTTTATCAGATATCTCTTCTGTTAGCAGTCTTTACTCCCCCTCCTTCCTTGAAATATGTGCATTCCTTCATCCAAATTGTTTCTTTTGAAGTTCTTGCAGCTAGTGGCGCGGATCAGGGACGGCGTCCAGGAGCACCAAAATCCCACAGGAGGGCTTTGTGCCTAGTGCCCCCATCCCCACAAATTCGGGGGTGGTATAGGGCACAGTAGGCAAGTGCAGTCCCCCCCACCATCCGGGGGGGGGTAGGGAGGCTAATTACTCCCATCATAGCCTCCAAATTACTTCGTGTGGGTCGGAGAGATGTTATTGTCAGCCATCTTCTGATGCGCCCCCTAGTGGCTCCCCCTCTCTCTCACACACACACTTGGGATGAGTAAGCTGCGCTGAATTCAGTGGCGCTTATTCCTGACCAGGCATGTCTAGTTATAAACTGCAGCAGGCAAATTGCTAGTGATGATTGTTACCTAGTCTGCCATTCCCAGAAACACTGCTCAAAACTCTCTTCTTCTCCCCAATGTAACATAAAGCACTTCAAGATGCAAGGCATTAGTTTTCAAAGACTGAATTCATTTGAAGATTCAAAAGAGCACAAACATGTAAGCGGGCTTCATAACATTAGGGGTTGAGTGTTTCAGTCAGAAAGTTTTTCAACGAGAACCAACAGAACAGCTATCCCCATGTTACAGAACAGAGTCCTAATCAGCTTCAGACAGCAGGGCCCTACGTACTAGCTTCAACTCCACTACAGCACAAACACACAATCAGGGTTCCATGTTTTTGGGTGCTGCAATCTCATACGAGATGTGTGTTTTTGGGTGCCATGCTCTCATGTGAGAGCATGGCTCCCCAAAGCAGAATGTTTCAATTTAACCGGGACAGTTGAGAGTATGCCATTTTAGGGGCCTTTAGCTTTGGAGGGACTCTGAAACACGCTCTGAAATATCTTTTGGACTTTAGCTTTGACTATGGAGAATGGGCTGACCTGTCGAGAAGGAATAAAGACATTGTTAGGTTGGAGTTTCCCTGAGATCTACTCCTCAGTGCCAAAGGAAGGAAATTAAGAATAAGATCAGCAGAAGACAAAGTAAAGTGCATGTATAAATATGAAGAAGATCTGCAGAAGGGACATGGAAGAGAGTTAAGAGCCTCGGACAGAAGGTCACCAGGTTGATGGACCATATGGAATTGATAGAAAGGACTGACAGAATCTGAGACCAGGGAGAAGAGACGGTGGAAGAAGATTAGAAAAAAAGTTTTAAAAAATTTATTTAGAGAAATGTTGCAAAATTAATGAGTGTTAGAAAAATGTTGGAATGAAATTATATGGCTTTAGTAGAAATGTTATAAGGAGTTAAGTATAAATAAGTTTTAGGGTTTTAATGGTAAGATAAGGTTAAAATAAATTAAGATAATTAAATGACAGAAAACAGTGAAAGTTGGAAAGGATTTGCTGAAATAATTAATAACTATAACACAAAAAGGGAGGTGTGAGGAGGTCGATGAATCAAGTTAATGAAAGATAAAGATATGGAAATGTTGGATGTGCTTTTAATTGCTTTTGCTTTTGTTTTTGTTTTGATGTATCGTGTTTTTTGCTTGCCTTTTTATATGTACTGTAATTTGTATTGTTTACTTTTACTTTTTCTTTTTGACTTCTTTCTTTAATTCTTAAACTTTTAATAAATATTATTTTTTTAAAAAAAGAGAGAGTATGCCATTTTATTCTTATGTTGGACATCATTCTCTCTCCTGCTCACTGTTAAACTGTAATAATAATAATAATAATAATAATAATAATAATAATAATAATAATAATAATAATAATAATTTATTTATACCCCACCCATCTGGCTGGGTTTCCCCAGCCGCTCTGGGCGGCTTCCAACAAATGACATCAGTCATTAAAAACTTCCCTGAGCAGGGCTGCCTTCAGATGTCTTCTAAACATCAGATAGTTGTTTATTACTTTGACATTTGATGGGAGGGCGTTCCACAGGGTGGGTGCCACTACCGAAAAGGCCCTCGGCCTGGTTCCCTGTAACCTCACTTCTTGCAGTGAGGGAACCGCCAGAAGGTCCTCAGCGCTGGACCTCAGTGTCCAGGTAAAATGATGGGGGTGGAGACGCTCCTTCAGGTATACTGGGCCGAGGCCATTTAGGGTTTTAACAGCTTTAAACTGTTATTTGCATTGTTTTATAGAATGATATATGAATTTATTTTCTGTATTTATTGACATTGTGATTATTTTCAATTGGTCTTAATATGTTTGGTTATTGTTGTTTTCATTATCATTTACTTGTGTTGTGGTGTAGTGGTTAAGAGCGGTGGACTCGTAATCTGGTGAACTGGGTTCGCTTCCCCGCTCCTCCACATGCAGCTGCTGGGTGACCTTGAGCTAGTCACACTTCTCTGAAGTCTCTCAGCCCCACTCACCTCACAGAGTGTTTGTTGTGGGGGAGGAAGGGAAAGGAGAATGTTAGCCGCTTTGAGACTCATTCGGGTAGTGTTAAAGCTGGATATCAAATCCAAACTCTTCTTCTTCTTCTTGTGTGAGCCACTTTGAGCACAATTGTTGGGAAAGTGGCATATAAATAAACAGATGATGATGGTGATGTCAACATGTGCGATTCCACATTCTTTCCATATGGTGGCAGAATGCTTAGCACAAATACTGCTAACTGCAGCTCCAGCTCCCCAGAAGTATTTGCATAAATTTAGAATTAGTGGAGACTCAAAGAATAAAGAATTGTCTATCCCACTTCTGTATTTACCAGTGCCCAGAAGCTTTCATGGATTTAGCTCAGCGACACTCCTCCTAATATATTCCACTCCCCTTTCTATTCTGTCAGCTGTTCCAGAGATTACAATTACGATTATTTCTTTACCTGGAACGACCTTTTGCCCTGTGTAAGTAGATATAGCGTCACATTTTCTGTCACATGCCCAGTGCTGCTATCTGCATATATTTAGAAACCTTTCGTGGCTCTACTTCTGTGTGAAATGAACCCTGTTGGTCTGGCCACTGAGCAGGTAAAACTGAGCACATGCTTTGCACCTCTGCTGTTCCAGAACTGTGGTTTTAATCTCTGCAGCCACAGGGCTGGGTCAGTTCACGGTTCTCAACACCTCCTTCTGGCACATCATTTATTCCTGAAGTGTCATGCCTCGCTTGCCCATTTCCCCATTTTTTTTTTGTCGAAATTGAAAGTCAAGAAGTGGAGCATGCTCCACTGGAGCCCTGCACATTTTGGCATGGTTCAGTGGAGAATCTGAAATGAAGGGGGCTAGTGGGAGTTGCCAGTTCAACCTCCCTGCTCCTTCTTCCATTGGAATCGCATTCGGTAAGAAAAGCTGATTTTGCACATTCTGGAGGTAAGCTGCAATCTTCTTGGAGGTTTGAAAGAGGTTGTTGACTCTGTCGTTTCCTGACAGCCTTCTACCTTTAAAAGACAACACACCCTCCTCCTCTGCCACCGCCACCCCAGCGTAATAGCTGTGTTCATTTTTTGGAAGAGTGACCTCCAGACCTGTGGGTGCTAGGCTAGGATTATTCCTAGCGCTTGCGTTGGCTTGTAATGAAGGCGGAGCTGCCATATTGATCTGATGTCTGGGACACCTACCAAAAAAACCCCCTGGATGTTAAATCAATACCATGCTGCCCTCTTTCTTGACATTGTCAAGAGCAGAAATAAAAAAGGAAAAACAAGCTGTTGGAGGAAAAAACACCATGCCCTACCAATATAAGGACAAAACAGTGTGTGTAGAATACAGTAACAAGGTGATCGGTTACCTCTGTCACTGAAGCCAAAATGTTCATGACTTCTACAGCCTGTGTGGGTCACACTCAAGCAACTCCTCTTTTCCACATCCTTGCTTTAAAATAAGGTTATGAGGCAATTGTCTTCCACTGCCTAAGATGCTGGACTCATCAAATTCAAACTTCATCTTCCTTTTTGAGTGGGGCAAGTATGTACCCTGCAAGTGGCTGTTATTGTATACATACAGCAAGAGTGGATAACCTGTTGCCCTCCAGGTGGTGTGGGACTTCTGTACGACCAGCTTGGCCAATGGACTGGGATGATGCGAAATATAGCCCCACACATTCCCATTCCCTAGTATACAGTAGGGATTCCTGGCTAGGGTGCTGTTGCTCAATAGCTTCCCAAGTGTCAGGTGAAGAAATTTGTTATTTACCCATACTTTCTAAAAACAACAACACCCAAGACCTTAAAAACAAAACCTGAGCTGTCATTGTGTAACCTGAGTTTTATTTTGTTTCTCCCCTCCACCACACACACACACACACACACACACACACACACACACACAGAGAAAGAGAGAGACAGAGACACAGAGAGAGAAGTTTTATCCTGCATTTCACTATTTCTGTAGATTCTTTAAATCAGAGGTTTTCACTCTTCTGGGGTCCCCTTGACCAATTACCTTCTTTCTGCGACACCCCTGTGAGGGTCAGGAGCCCAGTTATGTCACCCTTCTCTGTGCAGCTGGCAACCTTTAAAGTATCTCAAAGACCTACCAATGGCATCCAAGATCCATCTGACTGTGTCATCACCACTGCAAACCAGGATACAGAAATCTGGCAGATCCTGGAAGAAGTTCAGCCTGGAACAAAAAAAGTGCATACAATTAAGTTTTAGCAACAGATTCCATAGCTGCCTCTCTCTCTCTCTCTCTCTCTCTCTCTCTCTCTCTCTCTCTCTCTCACACACACACACACACACACACACACTTTTCCACCAGCAACCTGCTTTATCCTTCAAAAGAGATGTGAAACATGGGCGACTAGTGTCACAACAGCTAGTGTCACAACAGGAAGAAGAAGAAGAAGAGGAGGAAGAGGAGTTTGGATTTGATATCCCACTTTATCACTACTCCAAGGAGTCTCAAAGCAGCTAACAATCCCCTTTCCCTTCCTCCCCCACAACAAACACTCTGTGAGGTGAATGGGGCTGAGAGACTTCAGAGAAGTGTGACTAGCCCAAGGTCACCCAGCAGCTGCATGTGGAGGAGCGGGGAAGCAAACCCGGTTCACCATATTATGAGTCCACCTCTCTTAACCACTTCACCATGCTGGCTGGAAGACACATCTGACATGCATTGAAGGTCAAAGCAACTACTCACTGCTTTTTGAACACCCTCCCTTGTGTAGTGTTCCTGCAGCCTCCTCTCTTCTCCCCTCTCCTTGGGAACCCTCTGGGCAGCTGTAGCTGATCTCTGAGCTGCCCCCTCTGCCCCAAAGAGAGATGCCTCCTCACACTGCCCTACAGGGAAGCACCCCTGGCCAGCCCTAGAGGCACCATTCGCCTGAAGAGTTTGTATCCAGGGCTACTGCAACAAACAGCTGTGCAAGCCTTTGAGAGGCAGAGATGCGAGAGAGCTTCAGAGGAAGGGAGGGAAGGAAAGAGGGAAAGAGGCCAGTGTTGCCTGTGGCACCATGGACTATTCTTCACAGCTGAGATCTATAACAGAATGGACAGAGTTGCTCACCTGAACTCCCAACACCATCATCACTGTGGTGCACTCAGAGGATGAAGCGGGTATGAGGTGGCTGCAGTGTAACACCATTGGGAGCAAGGTACAGGTTTTTGCCCTGTGCCAACCTCAGCAACCTCCACTCCTGGTAGTCTTCAGTGACGCTGATGATGATGATGATGATAATAATTTATTTATACCCTGCCCATCTGGCTGTGTTTCCCCAGCCACTCTAGGCGGCTTTCAACAGAATATTAAAATACAATAATCTATTAAACATTAAAAGCTTCCCTAAACAGGGCTGCCTTCAGATGTCTTCTAAAAAGTCTGGTAGTTGTTTTTCTCTTTGACATCTGGTGGGAGGGCGTTCCACAGGGCGGGTGCCACTACCAAGAAGGCCCTCTGCCTGGTTCCCTGTAACTTGGCTTCTTGCAGTTAGGGAACCACCAGAAGGCCCTCGGCACTGGCCCTCAGTGTCTGGGCAGAACGATGGGGGTGGAGATGCTCCTTCAGGTATACTGGACCGAGGCCGTTTAGGGCTTTAAAGGTCAGCAACAACACTTTGAATTTTGCTCGGAAACGTACTGGGAGCCAGTGTAGGTCTTTCAGGACTGGTGTTGTGGTCTCAATGGCTGCTCCCAGTCACCAGTCTAGCTGCCGCATTCTGGGTTAGTTGTAGTTTCCGGGTCACATTCAAAGGTAGCCCCACATAGAGCGCATTGCAGTAGTCCAAATGGGAGATAACTAGAGCATGTACCACTCTGGAGAGACAGTCCACGGGCAGGTAGGGTCTCAGCCTGCATACCAGATGGAGCTGGTAAACAACTGCCCTGGACACAGAATTGACCTGCGCCTCCATTGACAGCTGTGAGTCCAGAATGACTTCTAGGCTGTGCACCTGGTCCTTTAGGAGCACAGTTACCCCATTCAGGACCAGAGAGTGCTCCACACCTGCCTGCCTCCTGTCCCCCCAAAACAGTACTTCTGTCTTGTCAGGATTCAACCCCAATCTGTTAGCCGCCAGAGGTCAGGTAACTGCTGCTGCCCCACCAATGCTATTGGCTCTTGTGATTGCACCCATGAATCCTTTATGTAGGAGTGTGAAACCTGGTAGTTGAAAACTCTAGAAGGACACGAAGCATGAGAATTCTCAGTCTGAGTCTACCCCCAGGGAGGGAGAAAATCTAATGACAATAACAGCTGGAAGCTGAGGGCCCCAAGAGGCAGACCAATGCACTGGGCATTTTTGAAGGGAGGGGAAGCCAAAGGTTTTGAGGAAGGGAACCCAAAGGGTTTCTTCTTCCTCATAGGGAAGATGGGAGAGAACAGAAAAGGGACAGAAACTGCAGCCTTTCCTTGAGGAACAGCAGGGTGCACACTATCTGGCTCAAGGCTGTCTCTCAACTTTTCTAAGAAGGGATTATCTTTTAAGAACTATTATTCCCCTTTTACAGATGAAGAATTGAGGCTGACAGATAGCAACTTGCCCAAGGCCACACAGTGACTCCATGTGCCTGTACACATTGCCTCATGTGTCTGCAGTTTTTCCCTTTGATTGATTTTGATCTGTAGAAGTTTATTGCTGTAATTGTGCGCTGTCCTTCAGGCTTAATTTTTTTTTTAAACTGAAAAATGAGATATAAATCTAAAAAGAAATAAATGGTGGCACAAGGAAAAGGGGACAGGCCTGAGTGGAGATCTAATAGATTCAAGGCCACAACAACCACAAAACTCCTGAGTATAGGAACTTAACTATATATATAGTTCTAGTGAAAGGCCTTAGACTGTAGACATTTTAATGGTTTAAAATGTAGCGTTTCATTCAGCAAATTAAATATTTCAGTGCAAGATGCTAGCTGACACATGTCTCTGCCAATTTTTTGCATAGATGTTAGGTGCCTGCTAAAGATGCATAGAACTAGCTGATGAAGTTAATTCTTCAGCTCAGTAAGTTTTAGGGAAAGCTCGAGTGCAGGGGTTGCCAACCTGGTATCCTCTGGATGTTGTGCAACTACAAAACCCATCAGCCCCAGCCAGCATGGTTGATGATGGAGGACAATGGGAATTGCAGTTCAGCAGCAACTAGGGGCACCCCTTGGCTCCCCTTGCTTTGGCCTAATTCTGAGGCCAGAACTTCACATGATGGTCAAGAGTTTTCTTTTTTTCACAAAATGCAAACAAAAACTAGTTGTTGTTGTTTTGCTAAAAAGCACGCCTTACAATGTTTGTCACCCCAACAGGAGGAAAATATGGCTCATATTTTTTCCTGTGGATGTACATGCTAGTGCCAATCTAGCAGTTCGAAAGCACGCCAGTGCAAGTGGCGGGGAGGTAAACGGCGTTTCTGTGCATTCTGGTTTCTGCCACAGTGTCCTGTTGCACCAGAAGCGGTTTAGTCATGCTGGCCACATGACCCGGAAAGCTGTCTGAGGACAAACGCCGGCTCCCTCAGCCTGAAAGCGAGATGAGCACCACAACCCCATAGTCGCCTTTGACTGAACTTAACCATCCAGGGGTCCTTTACATGTCGGTGCATATATATTTTTTGTTGGGGGCAAAAATACTACCCTGGAGAAAAAGTGCATATACACTGAGTTTTGCTGAGATAATAAACCAATGTCTGAGCTTTAGATCATACGTGTTTAGAAGGTACATCAGGATCTACTGAAATACCTCTAAATGATTTAAAGTAGATGCACAAAGCTTTCTGACTTCTAATTGCTTAAGACAGGCAATAACAAAATGACCCCCCACCTCTACAAATGTATACTGTGAAAATGAAGAAAGCTAGGAAGTGGTCACCAGGAATGGACAATGGGCTCAGTTTGGTTCTGGTTTTCAAAACCAGTTCCTGGGCTTGGAATTCTTTAATTCTAAATTTATGTCTTTTGCCTTTGTTGGTGTTTGGAAGCAAATTATATATATATATATATATATATATATTATATATATATATATATATATATATGCTTTCGTAGATTTTCACGGGTACAGGAATGCAGGTTTTGGTGTCTTCGGGTGTCTTCCCGTGTAAGAGTCGGGGTGTCTGTGTGACGTTTCGACGAGGTCTCACTCGTCATCTTCAGGCTGGTGCTTTCGGCTTCTTGTTACTGGAAAGACACCAAAACCTGCATATATATATATATATATATATGCAGGTTTTGGTGTCTTCGGGTGTCTTCCCGTGTAAGAGTCGGGGTGTCTGTGCGACGTTTCGACGAGGTCTCACTCGTCATCTTCAGGCTGGTGCTTTCGGCTTCTTGTTACTGGAACAGAGCAGAGTCTGGTGTTTGAGTTCCTATAAATACTGTTGAGGGGTGTGGTGTATAGCCTCCAACGTTCTGGGCAGAGAGGAAGTTCCTAGATTAGTGTGCCTTTTCTTCTTTTGTTCCTTAATTACTTGAGGGATATCTTGAGTGATTTCATGAGTGATATTCTGAATACCACTGGGTGGGTCATTAAGTGTAGATTAGTTGCTAAAGCTTTCGTGTCTTGACCTCTTGAGCTTGTGAAGAGTTTTTCTGAGAAGATGGCTGTGCTGCATTTAGTTGTGCTCTGGCTTGGCTTCGTGTATAGGGGCGAGCTATGGTTTTGTGCCTAGTGCCAGCCAGATCTGTGTAGGGATTGCAGGGGGGTGCAGCATCCGGAGGTGCCACTATAGTTTGGCTACTGGATGGAGTCTGTAATATGTCTGTGGAGACTCCATCCAGTAGCCAAACTATAGTGGCACCTCCGGATGCTGCACCCCCCTGCAATCCCTACACAGATCTGGCTGGCACTAGGCACAAAACCATAGCTCGCCCCTATACACGAAGCCAAGCCAGAGCACAACTAAATGCAGCACAGCCATCTTCTCAGAAAAACTCTTCACAAGCTCAAGAGGTCAAGACACGAAAGCTTTAGCAACTAATCTACACTTAATGACCCACCCAGTGGTATTCAGAATATCACTCATGAAATCACTCAAGATATCCCTCAAGTAATTAAGGAACAAAAGAAGAAAAGGCACACTAATCTAGGAACTTCCTCTCTGCCCAGAACGTTGGAGGCTATACACCACACCCCTCAACAGTATTTATAGGAACTCAAACACCAGACTCTGCTCTGTTCCAGTAACAAGAAGCCGAAAGCACCAGCCTGAAGATGACGAGTGAGACCTCGTCGAAACGTCGCACAGACACCCCGACTCTTACACGGGAAGACACCCGAAGACACCAAAACCTGCATTCCTGTACCCGTGAAAATCTACGAAAGCATATATATATATATATATATATATATATATATGCAGGTTTTGGTGTCTTCGGGTGTCTTCCCGTGTAAGAGTCGGGGTGTATGTGCGACGTTTCGACGAGGTCTCACTCGTCATCTTCAGGCTGGTGTTTTCGGCTTCTTGTTACTGGAACAGAGCCAGTAACAAGAAGCCGAAAACACCAGCCTGAAGATGACGAGTGAGACCTCGTCGAAACGTCGCACAGACACCCCGACTCTTACACGGGAAGACACCCGAAGACACCAAAACCTGCATTCCTATACCCGTGAAAATCTACGAAAGCATATATATATATATATATATATATATATATATATATATATATTCCCCTCCCCCTACATTATCTATCTTTGATGACTTCTTTATGCTGAACATTCAGTCTTGTATAGTAGTAACATTTGTAGGGGGAGGGGAAAATATATATATATATATATATATATATATATATATATATATATATTCCCCTCCCCCTACAAATGTTACTACTATACAAGACTGAATGTTCAGCATAAAGAAGTCATCAAAGATAGATAATAAAAAGCAATTATAGCTCTCCTCCTATTCAATCTGTAAATCATTTACAAATTAACCAAATACATAAACTATACCAATAAAAGTAGCAGAGGAAAAAACCCCATAAAGACATTTACAATTAAAAGCGTTAAAAACGAGAGACAAAATTTGCCCTCAGAAGGTCTCTTTCCCTCAATCACTTATCTCCGCCTACTTATCAAACACCACCCTCTCACAATCTCAGTTTATTTATTCAGCTGCATAAAAAGTTGACGGATTCAGTCAGAACCACAAAAATAGCTCAAAATTACCTGCATGAAAGAAAATGCACCTCTGCAATTCTGTACCCAGAAGGCAGCCCAGTTCAATGGGGCTTACTCCCAAGTAAGTGGGTATAGAATTGAAAGTTCAGGGAGCAATTCAAACTAAGATTCCCTGGGATGAGGGGAGTTTGGAATTGGCTGAATTTTGGCTGAGCTGGCTCAGTTTGGACTCGGTTAGGACTATGAGATGCCTGCAAAATTCCTACGTCCTGACTCAGCCAGCTCAGCCAAAACGTGTGGTAAATTACACTCACAATGGGCATTCTGGGGGAGTTTAAAGGATTGTTTCCCCTCTGTCAGGCCCTCAGGTAGCAGTAGCTGCACTCCTGAATAGAGTTTGGAATAGGGGTAAGTAACACCCAGCAAAAGTTGTGCTGCCTTCCTATAGTTTGGATTGCTCTGTTAGCCAATCTTCACCAGGATTCTTTTAATATATACAGGCATTTCCTTAATACAACAGCTGAGTTTTACAATGTAAGTCCTCAGCTTCTTAAAAACATGAACTTTTGTAGAAAATGTGTTCATGAAAGATGCGGAAAATGTAACCTTTTCTGCACTTAAAGAAATAATAATCTGAAAAGAGCAGATTTACAACTGAACATATGTGAATCTAATATGGATTGGAAATAGACTGGTCCTTCTCTCACACCACCCACCCATATTTACAAATAAACAGGCTGTGCTTTCTCTCTCTCTCTCTCTCTCTCTCTCTCTCTCTCTGTGTGTGTGTGTGTGTGTGTGTGTGACAGAACACTATTCCTATGAATAGAAATAGTTAATTATACCCTTGAGATGGTCAAGCTTGATTGGTATTGCATCCATTCATTAAGTTATGGCTATTTTTTACGAAACAATCCTTTTTAGAAATTATAATTTCCCCACAGATTTTTCCACATTGATGGTTCCTGAGTCAATTAACATGTCTGATATAGTTCAAAGTTGACACAGGAAGCAGTGGGTTTTCCAAAAAAACCAAATATATCGTATTTTCCCATGTATAAGATGCCCCCTACTTTTGGGGACCCCAAATTTAGAAAATGGGCATATGCACTATCTGTGTATAAGACGCCCCCAGATTTCTAACCTTATTTTAAAGTAAAAAAACCTAGTCTTATACACGGAAAAGTACGGTATGTTTTTCAATTTCCAAATCTTTGGCAAGATTAGCAAATGTGGAAGAGACACCCACCTTTTTGACAATGGCTTGACAAGCAGCTCCTCCATTGCCAAATGGACCCAAGAATGGACTCTTCTCAATCACCTGTCAATCAGCCCTTCTGAAGCACTTTCAGTTGAAAAGATTTACAGAAGCCGTCCTGGTTTTGGATTTGATTCTGGAATATCCCGCTTTTCCTTAGGATGTCCCTGTTTTCATTGGAGAAATGTTGGAGGGCATGGAGTCAGGAGACCCCTGGGCCAAGGAGATAAGTAACTCTACAACTTTTAGAAGACATCTGAAGGCAGCCCTGTATAGGGAAGTTTTTTTAAAATGTTTAATGTTTAATATTTTTATATACCGTATGTTGGAAGCCACCCAGAGTGGCTAGGGCAACCCAGTGAGATGGTGGGGTAAAAATAAAAAAAAAATTTTTTTATCATTATTACTATTACTATTGAATATGACGTCCCTATGTTCATCAGAGAAATGTTGGAGGGTATGTCACACACCTCTCTCTATCCTCCATCCATCCTAGCAAGAAGGATTACCAGAGTTCAAGGGCTCATCCCAGCCAGATTGGAGGGGGGGGGGGGAGGATGCAAGCAGAGCGCCAAAGCAGGGCTGGTAAAGAGTGTGGCCTGGGGAGAGCTGGAGGGTTCCTTTTGGTCCCTGGGCCTGAGGTTGGTCCATGCCATATACAAATCTAAACCCTTTGGAGGTCTTTTGGGATAAAACATATATGATAAAGGTAAAATAAATAAATGTGAACTACACTGCAAGCACCACATGCATAAATATAGAGTGGAGGATAGGGGAAGAATAGTGATTTTATGAAGACAAGGGATAGTGATGCTATAAAAACTAGAATTTGGTTACAACCTGAAGGTGCAATGCACATTTGTGGGAAGGAGTCAACCAAACAGCCTGAAGTTCCACTGGCATCTTTGCTCTAGCATCAGAACTGCTGAAGAGACAAGTCTCCATTTAAAAACCAAAGAGCAGCTTACCTCTTTGGCAGCGAGAGTTGCCCGGCTGAAATTTTCAAAGGGAGTCCGGCTGCTGATGTGCTTCCCATCTCATGTGCCCATATTTCAAATGTAGTAGCAACTTGTCTTCCTGAGCTCTCCAACAGTAGAACACAGTGGTGTACCGTGGGTTGCCGGCACCCAGGGCCGTGTGGCGGGGGGTGGGAGGGAAATGGACGGAGTACGCATGCACATCCTATTGCCTAATGACATCCACATCACCTAGGAGATTGCAGCTGCAGAGATAAGAAAAGAACAGTAGTTCTTTGTTTTCTGTTGATGCTGGTTTTCATCATCATCATCACCACCATCATCATTGTCATCATATAATCTGTGGCTGCCCTCAAAAGCAAGAATGTTTAATTTCTGTGTGAGAAATGAATCAGCCTCAATACTCAACACCTGAGAAATTTTGCACCCTCTCTAATTAGAGCTGTGCATGGTTTGAAGAAAGCACCCTTTGCTCTCATCCAGACCGATGACTCAACCCTCAGCATAAAACAGGCCTATTCCATCGATGGTTTGAAAGCATTGTGTGAAGAGCTTCAACTAGGAGCGCTAGGGACTAGGAAAGGCGGTGGGGGGAGGGATGGGCCAACATCATCAGAGACAAACTATAATTAACTACTGAAAGGAAATGTCTTGTAAGAAGAGATTTGGAATTTTCCTGGTGGGGAATTTCAAAAGATAAATTACATAAGCATTAACCACGAATAACTATCCTGCTTTCAAGCCATGACTTATTTAGATGGTACCATCCTGCCAAAGTGAAGCATGCATTTAAACCCCTTTGTTTTCAGTGGGAGAGGCCAGGTCATGCCCAATATCTTTTAAATTTTCTTTCTCCATGATGTGTGCGCTGAAATGACTGTATGGGTGGTATTCTTTTGCTGACAGGGGATGAATGGCAGGCACCAAGCTGTGTGTAATGACACTGTTCCATTTCTTGCAAGTTGCTCCTCTGGCACCACAGATGATGGTGAGTAAGTGCCTGAAATGACAACACTTTTGCCTGTCTTTATGTTGCCCCTTTAAACCCCCTTCAAATTGGAGTTCCCTGTGGAAGAAATGGCGATTTGCTCTCAGGGTGGTGACGGCTTGTGGCGAAGCTGTATGCACCCCATTCTCACTCCACAGAGATTCTGAGCAATTTCACACAGTGCAAAATCGATTGCAGAAAGGACCAATCTGGGCTCCTGGGTCTGGTTTTCTGTATGTTTCATGCAAAAAAAGCAGACAAGATGGGTCGAGACGATAGGAAAGTGTCCAGGATTTCTCCTCATCTCAGAATGAGACTCCTGCCCCCCATCCTGACTACTTACTCTAGAGAAGAGCTGATTTGCTGAGATTGTGGGCTGAGTGGATCCATGTGGTGTTCAGCATGTGGTGAAGATGATTGCTTCACCATATGCCACCTTGCTACTTAACGGGCGTGTGCACCGTCTTCATCACAAAGCTGTTGAGTTTGCGCTGAAATGTGATGTGTGTGGGTTGAGCTGCAAGCTAGGTGTGGTATGAAACAATATACCATAGCCATAGGGATACATCTGAAATGATTTCACTGGGCCTGAAGATTGAGAAAGGCTCCCAGAGATGCTGAACCACCACTGCCCACATAGATTACGATTATGATTGAATTTATATACTGCCCAGGGCCGGATTTAGGTTTGATGAGGCCCTAAGCTACTGAAGGTAATGGGGGCCTTTATATGTCCAGCTGTCCTTTGTCAACAACAAATTGTCACCGTTTTTTGTGTTGAATATATGCTATATGGTAATTTATGGACCTAATAGGTATCTAAAGCCATTTGCACATGCAGAATGTATATATAGAAATGAGCAAACTAGACATATTTTAGGGAGAAGGCTAGCAGGCTTGGCCCATAGGTACCGGAGCGGTACCTATTTATCTACTTGCACTTTGACGTGCTTTCGAACTGCTAGGTTGGCAGAAGCAGGGACCGAGCAATGGGAGCTCACCCTGTCGCAGGGTTACTCACCTCCAATTTTATCCTCACAGCAAAACCTGCACGTTAGGTTGGGTAAGAGATGATGCCTGGCCCAAGATCATCTTGTGAGCTTTAGCCATAGCTCAAGTCACAGAGCACATGTGTTGCATGCAAAAACCAGTGGTTTAAATGTCAGATAGCTTCAGGTAGGACTGGAAAAGACCCTTGCCTGAAATACCAGAAAGCCACTGCCAATCAAAGCCGACCAGTCTTCTTCAACCTGATGCCTTCCAAACATTGTTGGACTACAGCTCCCAGCAACCTCTGCCAACATGGCCAACAGACAGGACTGATGGGAGTTGCAGTCCAAAATGTCTGGAAGTTGAGAAAGACAATGGTGAGTTAGGTGAACCAGTGGTCTCAACTGCTAAGGCAGCTTCCTATATCTGAGTAAGGATTTGAATCTAGGTCTTCCTAGTCCAACCTTCTAATGATTACACCTCACTGGCTTTCATCTTCATCATTGCAACCAACATCTTTAGCAAAGCCTTCAGTGGACCAGTCTAGCCTCACCTTTCCCCCTTTGATAGTCCTATTCTCTGCTTCTTCCCAGTTCCTGGTTTCTTACCAGATCTTGTCGGTGGTGGGACCCAAGCAGCACCAACAGATTTCCTTGTGAACCAACCAACAGAGTTCCATCAGAGGGCATGAGTGACCAAGCTGCACGGATGCCAGTGTTATCTGTTATTGCAGGGATGGGGAGCCTAGGTCCTTCTGAATGCTGCTAAGCTACAACTTCCATAATTTCCAACCATTGTCCATGCTGACTGGGGATGGTGGGAGCTGGAACCCAACAATATTTGATTCCCCATACCTTCATTACTGGCTCAGCCTCCCACCTCCCACTCCATCAGTTCCTCTAGATCAGGCATAGGCAAACTCGGCCCTCCAGATGTTTTGAGACTACAGTTCCCATCATCCCTGACCCCTGGTCCTGTTAGCTAGGGATGATGGGAGTTGTAGTCCCCAAACAGCTGGAGGGCCGAGTTTGCCTATGCCTGCTCTAGATTGACTGAGCAGCTCTGTCTTTGCCATCGCAATCGAGAGACAGGCATGGTGTGCAGGGCCCACCGCTATTAGTCCCTGTGTAATAATTTAAGTGGCCTGATTGTGTCTGAGTCTGTGCTACAGTTGGTACCTTGAGTTATAAATATTAATCCTGCCAGATGCAGGAGGGAGAAACAGGGCTGCACAGGAGATAGGAAGTGTGGGTGGCAAGGCGGGGTGGGGGTGGGGGGAGAGCATAAGCCTTACAAGAAGAAGAATCACTTCCTCTCCCTGCATTCTCAGCAGAGGTGCTGACAGTCAAGAAGAGTGATAGGGTTGTTTGTATGGAGCAGAAAGGAGTCGAAACAGGCAAAAATGAGTGCAGAACCCTTTGGATGTAGGGGAAAATTAATTTGCTAAATAATGAAGGTGGAGGGAGAGAGAGAGAGACCCTCTGTCATTACCTATGTTGTCCATATCACATCAGCTGTCAACAGCCACACTAATCTGAATAGTACTTTCTCAATATGGATTTATTTCCTTGCTAATGCAAAGATGGGAGATAAGCAGCCCAAGGCTTGGCTGGTTATTTCTAATCAAATGTGGAATTCAGAACCTGTCTCCCTGCACTGGCCTTCTTGAGCCAACCCCTTCAGCTTCCTGCCAACTGAGTCAGTGGCTCCAGTATCTCAACCAAAGCTTTTGAAAGAACTACATCTCTCATAGTCCTTTATGCTGCACAACCAGGCAACAGAGAAGAGAGAGAGAGAGAGAGAGAGAGAGAGAGAGAGAGAGAGAGAGAGAGAGAGAAGTCCATCTTCCTATGTTCTCCCCAGACAGCTTCATTGTAGCCACTGCCACTGCCAATAATTTTAGGAAAGTGGGGGGAACGTGTTGGGTTTTTTTGGGGAGGGGCAGGGATAGGTGTTGGGATGGGAAGGGTGGTGGAGCAGGGTGGAGTTGGAGTGGAGCAATTCTTCCCCGACTCAGATGTTAATCTAAGCCAGAGAAGAATTTGAGGCCTTGGAAAACTGGACTGTCATTCTGATGCAAGCTCAGTCTTTTGAAAGGCTTATGGAAACTTTGCTAGCATGTCTGTTCATAGCCTGAGGTTGGGATCTAACTGCTGCTGTTACCTTGGAGCCCTCTTCAAGCACAATGGGGAATAGGGGTAGACAAAATCAGCCTCTGTGATTGACTTACCAAATGCAAACTTGGGGTTGGCCAGGCCCAGTGCTGGGAGGTTCTGCCCTTCAGGCTCTGACTTTTGCAACTCACGTCACCTTTGCAGGATTGAAATATATACACTTCAGATCTAGGTTTGCATACAGATGCCCACAGTCATGCATGACCTAACAGTGCACCTGCAACCACATACATAGACCCATTAGTGGGATGTCCAAAATTTGTGGTCCCAATGTTGCATTGCCTTGTTCCTTACCAACCTGGCTATAGCAACACACTGAAGTTTTCTGTGCTGTGTATGGGAATTCTCCATACTAGGGCTCTGCCCCTAACCATAGCTACCTTCCGGTCAGTGGAGATGGCCCAGGTAATAATTGTAGAGATGCCTCACATTAAATGGTGGTGAAGGCACACATGCATTTCCTTTGTTCCAATGGGAGGTGGCACCCATTCTTCACTTGAGGCGGCCTCAAACTCCAGTGACAATGATTAATCACATTGAAGAGCAGATTTAATGCCTTTCCCAAACAGCTTTTGGAGGGTGACAGTTGAGGTGATCAGGGCTGACATGTTGCCGAAACTGCACAGTGATAGCTTCACTGGCCTCCTTCTTGTTGGCTTTGATGGTAGGATGATTGGGGGCGGGGGGGGGGGAGAGAGAGAGAGAGAGAGAGTCCTATTTATTGAATGGCGCTTATATTCTGTCCTTCCTCTAAGAAGCTCATTATTTTAGTCTAGCAGCCATCCTGTGAGGTTGGTTAGATAAAGGGGCATCGAGTTGCCTATGGCCACTGACCCCCAAATGAACTGCATACTTTAGCAGGAATTTGGGCCTGGAATTTCGCACATCATCACACCCTCGTCTCTGGACTATGCAACTCAAGTTCTCCCAAGCTGAATATAGTCCAGCTTCTTATCATAGCCTGTTAATAGCTTTGCAACAACACACACCAGTTCTAGATAAGCAGGAAAAGCTGGAGGTTAGACTGCCATGCATGGTAGGTGGACTGTGTTGGCCTTGAGTCAAAAGTCGTGCATGTCTCATCTAGCTACTGTTCCATATTAGTCTTTATCACTGAAGCATTTCCAGACTGGGCTCCCCAGTTAGCTTATGTCATATAGAGTAGGACAAATGCACCATGGCTAATTGGCAGGAGCAGATATGGTGAAAGCCTATGGAGGACTGAAATGCTCCTGCAGGGTTGTGTGTATTCTAGGTCCCTCCTCCCCCAGGGAGACGAAGCCTTAGTTAAAGGGGCAGTGCTCTGTTGATTAGGCGTGCGCTCCAGTGAGTTTGCAACTGAAAGCTTATCCACACCTCTCTTCACCCCGCTGCTTCCCCCTGTGGAAACCCAATCTTTAGTGCTGAATCAATTGGAACATACAGCAGTCGGGTTTTCTGCAGACTGCTGTTTGTTCCAATTTAGTGCTAAAGAGCAGGTTTTCTGGGAGAAAGCAGTGGGGCAAAGGCAAAACTGCTCGGACCCGTGCCTAGAAAATGTGGGATAAGTGGAAAACCTCTCTGACCCATGCTTTCTGACCCAGAGCTCAGGAGTTTCCTGGGAGAAGATTGATATATGAGGATGCTGGCAATAATATGCTCTTGGGAGCAGGGGACAGAGAAAGTCCAGCCCCTGTGGATTCTTCTTCCTTTTTGGTGAGGGTTAATCTCTGCAAGAAGGAGTTGCCTTAGTGACTTCTTCCTGAGATTGCTGAGGGAGACTACACCCCTTGCTATTGAGCTGCTTGATAACCCATGACTCCTTTTCCAATGCAGGTCCTGGATCGTGACACTTGGCTCTTTATAGTTCAATTTACCATTGAAGCCACTTTTCTCTCTCTCAGTTTTATTTATCATTTTTAATTTTACAAATCCGCACACATCAAACAGAAAAAATAAACCATACAGAAGCCACTTCTCTCTCACTTGGTGACTCTTACTGGGAAGTGTCCCGGGTCCTGAAAATGTGACCTCTCTTCTATCTGGGTCCTGATCTCTGAAACATGAAACCAGTGGATTGATGTTGGAGAACCCCTACTCTAGCCAAGCATAGCTCAAGCATTGCTCAGTATTCCCATAGGTTTGCAGACAAGCTGGCACAGGGCACACCAGTAAATTATTTGAGGGACGGGGTAGGATTTCAAAAAGCATTGCAACAATTGCCACTAAGTTATTTTATTTTAAAATAAAAGGCTCATCCATACTTTCACCTGACTTGTATTTTGACCACATCATTTACCAATTAATTCCTACATAAAAGGTAAAGGGACCCCTGATCATTAGGTCCAGTTGTGGCTGACTCTGGGGTTGCGGCGCTCATCTCGCTTTATTGGCCAAGGGAGCCGGCATACATCTTCCAGGTCATGTGGCCAGCATGACTAAGCTGCTTCTGGCGAACCAGAGCAGCGCACGGAAACGCCGTTTCCCTATCCTTACTTGCTAATAAATGTCTTGAAGAATTACAATCCTAAGTACCCTTATTATTTTATTGGTATTCTGTGCTCTTCCTACGGGTAGAACTCAGGTCACAAGAAGTGAGATACATTAACCATGGAGATAGTCTCTTGCTCAAAACCACCCAGGGAGCAAGATCTGAACTTGGCTTCTCCATCTCCAACCAACACTCTAGCTGCTATGCTGTTTACTTTCCCACTGGAGCGGTACCTATTTATCTACTTGCACTTGGATGTGCTCTCATTGTTCCGGGGCTGTGTCTTGTGAAAATCTGATCTTACCTGCTGGATTGGATGTTATCAGATGTGTGGAAAACCCAAAGTGGGATTTTGCTTAACTGAGCTTCAATTCAGTGGGGAAGATTGGAATTTCACTAGGCATAGCCATGGAACAAGGAGAAAAGCTCTTGGATCTGGGAGAATTAATTGGTACACAATGAAATCAATATATGGGTCAAGCAAAAGTGTGGATGAGCCCAGTGTGACTAGTGAAAGTTTGTATTATTAAACAGAGAGATGTCTGGTAATGTCAAAACTCCCCTGAGCGTTCTTATTACCAGACTTTCCAAATTGTACAACAGTCTGTGGCTTCAGTATGATGGAGTGTGGTACCCAACATATTACTAATAAACCCTAAGACACCTTGAACAGTCAAGAGATGCAGGAGCTTACGTATCTGGCTTTGATTTGTACCTATGTTCTCTGAATCCAATGTTCTCATCTGCAGACAGAGGCAAATCAGGTCAAAGAAGGAAAGATTCCTGACCAAAAGTTTTGCCTTTATACTATCACCTTGCAGGTAGGGGAGAAAAAACAACACAGAATACCAACAACCAGAGTCTGTTTTATGCAGCATCTGTCCTGATTGATACTTTGACAGCATGATAGATGGGATCGGCATATATTTTCCGACACCCCAGCAGATCTTCTGCATTCTTTATCTGGAATGAGCCTCTGACAGAAAGCCGAAAATAAGCTACTCATAACAGGAATCCCAGATAAAATTCCATTATAGAGCGAAGAGTCAATCAAGTTCACATTCAATAGAGTGTTCATCCTGGGAGACAGGGAGAAGGGTGGGGAGATATGCACACGGCTGGGGGAAATTGTATGGGGCTTGGAATCAAACAGTGGGGAGTCTATAAAAGCCGGTGGGTATAAATGCTTTACTCAAATACAGTTTGACATCCAATTGCCTTCTTTATTTGAGTCGTTCCATACATACACATGCACACATACACATGAACGATATCAGATGCGCATATCAATCAAACATAAAGATAAACAGTCTATTGGTGCACATTAGTCCTTGTATCTGTACCTGGTGTCCAGTATTTCACAGGCCCAAGGAGGCATAAAGAATGGTTTCGGTGATTACACTTGTAAACATGGGCCCTGTTCTTGAAAAAGTAATGCTCAAACCCCACTGAAATCAATGGGACAAATAATTGCTTGACTCAAAGTCCCATTAATTTCAATGAGATTTAAGTAGAACTAACTTTCTCTAGGCCCTGTGGTTTACTTATTTAGAAGATTTATATACTATCCTTTCAGCATAGCTGAAAGGCGATTTACAAACCAGGGTGGTATATATATCTGTCCAAACTATGCCTACCTGCATCACTTACAAGCATAAGCATCTATCACTTTTACTACATTTTTTTTTTTACAACAGCCCAAAATTTGGCTGATTTATAAACATGAATGCTGCATGTGCATACACACTTCCTAACGGCAACATTGTTAACTTCCTAGGCTGTTGGCTGAACTCTCCCAAATTCAATAACTCTTGCTCTTGTGCATATATTGCATTATTTCACTGAGCTGCCTCGACTGGTGGCCTCACTAATTAAGAGGGATTCGTGGCTGCCACCAACATGCAACTCCTTCATACATTATCCTGGCAAAAGAAATGCGTCTGATGAGACGGGATTGTGCTTAGCATCTCCCTTCTCCCTGCAAGCATCAGACAGTGAACTGGAACAGGATAGGGGGGAAACCATCCTGTGTTTCCTTTATCCAAGAAATGTTGATAAAACTCAAAGAGCAAGCCTGGTGTAGTGGTCAAAGTGTTGGACCAGGACTTGGGGAAGCCAGGGTTCAATTGCCCACTCAGTCATGAAGCTCACTGAGTGATCTTGGGCCAGTCATCAGCTCTCAGTCTAACTTATCTCACAGCATTGTTGTTTGGATTAGTTAGGGGAGGAAAATCATGCACACCACCTTGAGCTCATTGGAGAAAAAGGTAAGATAGAAATGCATCACCTCCACCACCATCATGGCTTTTATCAACTGGGACTCACCAGAACTCAGTTCCGGCACCTCTCAGGTAGGCACCTTAAGACAACAAGGGAGGTGTTCATGGTGAGTTCCGGCGTCACTTTTTCTAGAAAGTAGCACTGATAATAATAATATATGCATATAGGGACATGGGTGGTTTTGTGGGTTAAACCACAGAGCCTAGGATTTGCCGATCAGAAGGTCGGCGGTTCGAATCCCCACGATGGTGTGAGCTCCCATTCCTCTGCCCTAGCTCCTGCCAACCTAGCAGTTCGAAAGCACGTCAAAGTGCAAGTAGATAAATAGGTACCACTCTGGCGGGAAGGTAAACGGCGTTTCCGTGAGCTGCTCTGGTTTGCCAGAAGTGGCTTAGTCATGCTGGTCACATGACCGGAAGCTGTACGCCGGCTCCCTCGGCCAATAAAGTGAGATGAGCGCCGCAACCCCAGAGTCGGTCACGACAGGACCTAATGGTCAGGGGTCCCTTTACCTTTACTATAGGTAGCAAAAGGAGGCAGGTCAGGCCCTATCTTAGGCAGGGCGACTGTACCTTTCCATTGGAGGACAGAGTGTGTCATGTGACTTTTCCTGTACCTCCATAACTATCCTGCTGCCCTTAGGCGTGGTGGTGAGACACTGTCTTCTTGCCAACACTGAAATCAGATTCAACTGGCAGTCCTGTTGGCTTCTGTACATTGAACAGTGTGGGCACCATCTTGTTCTTCACTTCAGGCAATAAAGAACACTGGGCTGGGCCTGGGAGGAGAGGATACAGGTCAGTGGAAGTGATGCGAATTGTATTTTGTGTGTCCCTGAGTTCTGCCTTGTTAGAAGTTCACCCAAGCAGAGGAGCCAATTCTCTCCAGTTTACTGACAGGCAGGTTCTTGTAACATTTGCTATTTCTCTCAGTGCTTCGGTGCTGTCTATCCTCAGTGCTCCCATGCTTGTTATTGCTGCTTCCCCAGATGGTATATGAAATAACAGCACATAATGCTACCAACCATATATCTCCAAACATGTGATGACCTGACTTCTTCAAGGACACTGACTACGGCATGGGAGTTGGTGGAGCAGATGGTGGGGCGGCTGGAGCCTGCGTCTTGGGCCTCCCTGCAGGCTGCTGTGAGCACTCTGAGGTCCATAAGCAGACAGCATGCAGGAACGGGAACATGGGCCCTCTCTACCCAAGCATCTAACTTCAGCCCAAGGGAAGAACCTTGGGCCTGACGGTAGATGAGGGAATCTTTTTGTTTGCTGCTAACCTGAGGCTGAAGCTGGAAGCTGGGCCACTGGGGATCAGTTTCCCAGCCTGTGTAAAAACCCCTCTTTTATATATATAAGCCTCGCTCCGGCTTTCAAGCAATGCCAGAGTTTATCATTACTGCATCTTTCCTTTTGAAGAGCAGACAATCAAAGGACAGCATTGTGGTGAGGAAAAGTCCCCCCCCCACCGCTGTTTTATTTTTCCTGCAGAGAAATTTCAGCTCCAATATTAGTTGCAAACATCGATGAGCAAGCAGGTCGTATATCATCTTCCCGTAAATCACTGATCGCCTGGGTACCTAAGTGCCAGGGCTCTGGGGATAGATGAGGCAGAGAAGGGGGCTCTGGCGCTGGTGGAGGGATTAGTGCACTTTAACAGAAAAAGTAACAACAAAGAAATTGACATATGCGGAGGATGTCTGCGAAGAGGTATGAAACACAGGGCAGTATGTGTGAGAGAGACAGAGATGATGATGACAGCATGGAGACATCATACATATTGTATTACATGTTGCTCTCATCTTTTCCCACTACACTCTGGGCTAAAATTAATGCCTTTATTTGGCCGATGATTAATCATCTCTGAAAGTAACAGAGACTTTCTGTCACACTAAAGACCAATTGCTTGCAGATTAAGGTGACAGGAAATGTTTCCTCCTGTCAGGATTTGGCTCAATCACTCCACAGCCTGAGAAGTGCAAAAAAAGGAACTGAAGTTTCCACCCACCCACCGTCTCACCAGTCAGCTACAAAAGCAACACAGAAGAGAGAGAGAGAGAGAGAGAGAGAGAGAGAGAGAGAAAGAAAGAAAGAAAGAAAGAAAGAAAGAAAGAAAGAAAGAAAGAAAGAAAGAAAGAAAGAAAACAATAGCTTGTTTGAACTACCCAAGAACCTGAATGGTGAGTGAATTAACAACAGTCCAGCTCCTTTTCACTGAATGGCCCGAAAAGTTTAGTGACATCAAACGAGATACTTTGCAACAAGCAATGGGGTTGTTTTTAGCCTTTACTGCTGACATGAGGCCAGATCTACTGTAGAAAGCAGAGTTCTGGCTGTCGTAGGGCAGGGAGAGACAAAGGGGGCAGGGGTGGAGCTCGGACGAACCAGGTTTTATGGGGTGTATGTGTACAGCCTGTATGGCCCCACATGGAATTAAGTGAATGGGCTACTTTGATTCCCTTGCCTTGATTCTGTGGAGTTAATACTCTACTATGAGTGTTCAGGAATGAATGTGTGGAGGGGATTCTGAGAACACGCTGGCTAGCCTCATCTCCTAGATCAGGGGTCAGCAAACTTTTTCAGCAGGGGGCCGGTCCACTGACCCTCAGACTTGGTGGGGGGCCAGACTATATTTGGGGGGAAAAATAAGAATGAATTAATTCCTATGCCCCAGAAATAACCCAGAGGTGCATTTTAAATAAAAGGACACATTCTTCTCATGTGAAAACAATCTGATTCCCGGATCGTCCGCGGGCTGGATTGAGAAGGAGATTGGGCCAGATCCGGGCCCCGGGCCTTAGTATGCCTACCCATGTCCTAGATGCTGCTAATGCATGTGCCATCCACAGTGGCATAGCGTGGGGGGTGCAAGGGGGGCCGGCCGCACCGGGCGCAACATCTGGGGGTTAGGATTAGGGGGCACAAATCCACTGGTTAGGGGGTGCAAATCCACGGGTTAGGGGGCGCAAATTACTTGCCTTGCCCCGGGTGCTGACAACCCACGCTACGCCACTGGCCATCCACATTCTTAGGCCAATGGGCGACCAGCAACAGGACTCAACACATTTATTTAAAATATAAAGCAGTATAGAAATGAAATAAATAATAAATAACTTACTGATGGACAATCATGGTTCCCAACCATTGTTTGACTATTGAAAAGCATCTCGCTGAAGCCTATGCATGGAGATAAGAACACAGCATCATACAATTGTATAATCGGAAGGGTCACAGGGGTCATGTAGTCCAACGTTCTGCAGTGCATAGGGGCCCTTCAGACTGATGCCAAATGTGTGTTGGCCAGGATGGTGGTGGTGCCCATTACACACATTGGCGACTAGAAGATGGGACTAGTGTTAGCATTTCACTCCTCCGTTGCTGGATATGTGATTGTTACATCACATGTCTGTGTTTACTTACCAGGCTTGGGAAGTGTGAGAACGGAAGCCAGTCTTATCTCTTCTGCTCTACTGTACTTTTGTATTATTTTTTTACCCTCTCTCTCTCTTGGAGGAGAAGGGAGAGGACGCCATGATTGCTTTGTCCTGTATGTATTGCTCAATAAATACTTAGAATGCATAAACCAAAGCTCTACTTCGTTTCTGCCATACTCTGCTGAGTGAGCGTGCACATAGTCTTCTGATATGTGTCGCTGGTGCGTGCCAGGACTTAATATTTATGGACGTCCCAGGCTGCGCTGCATCAGGAAGACGCCTGGAGAGGTTTGTCTCATTCTGGAGGCTGCGTGTGCCCCCAGGCGGGTTTTGATAGCTAGTTAGCTTCTTCAAGTGTTTACTAACAACAGGTACCAAACAACTCAGGACAGATATCAAATCCCGACATTTCTTGTGTGATCTCATTGTCCATTTCTAAGTACAATTCAGGCTGCTAAGCTGTGTGTACCAAGTACCCAAAGAGCTGCTTTTTACCGCAGGAGCCTGCATTTGCCATCTGTCCTCCAGATCGGAATGGAGATGAGTGGCGACTGTAAAGAGGACCATGGGCTATGGAATACCTGCTGCCCCAGGAGGCTCGCCTGGAGCCAACTTTAATGTCATTCCTGTGCCACTGGTAGACATTTTTATTTGCAGCCTTTACAGAGGTAATATCAATTCGGTGTGCAATGTTTTCATCCGCTGCGTGGATGCTTTATGCTGAATTTTTATGCTTTTGCTCTGCTCTGTTTATATGTGATTTTATATTTACTCCGGCATTTTATCATCCTCATTGTACACCACCCTGATAGTTCAGCTGAAGAGCAGCCTAAAAATATTTTAAATATAATAGATATTATGTTATATTAATATCTAAATAAAATGCAGCCAAGAAGAATGCTGTCACTTTTAGGGCCAGCTTTGCTGTTAGGCAGACTTAGGCAGCTGCCTCAGGTGGCTGCTGCTGAGTGGCAGATAGTGGACTCAACTATGTATGCTGCGGAGTCTGCCTATGCCCCCTAGTTTACTGTCTTCCAGAGCAGTAGAGGGCACTGTTCCTCCCCCAGTTTTTTTGAATTTTTATTTTAACTCAACATGCATTGTTAATAACCCAAAAAATGCAGTAGTAGGGTATTGCAACATACCATATACAAAGCAATCAAACAAGGAATAATAAATGGAAGAAGTCATAGAATTGTAGAGTTGGATCATCTAGTTCAACTTTCTGCAATGCAGGAATCTCAGCTAAAGCATCCACGACAGAAGGCCACCCAACCTCTGCTAAATACCCCCAAGAAAGGAGAGTCCACAACCTCCTGAGGGAGACTGTTCCAACATCAAACAGCTCTTACTGTCAGAAAGTTGTACCTGATGTTTAGCTGGAATCTCCTTCCTTCGTAACTTGAAGCCATTGCTTCGAGTCCTACCCTCCAGATGATAACACACCAATATCAAGTCATACAAGCAGAGTTCCGCAGCTGGAGTGTACAGTAAACGTTGGCTACTGAAATTTGAAGCATAAGAAACAAAACTCCACCAGTTTTAAAATACGGTTCAGCTGCCAGACTGGCCACCTTCGATGCATGGAATGGAGGGAGGGGTCATCTTGACCTACCCCTCAACCAGCAAGGTGATTCGGGCTCAAGTTTGCTCATAGCCAGCCAATGCAAAGATTGGGCTGCTCTGCTTCTTTGACATGGTCAAAATGGTCAAAGGCCTGGAAACGATGCCTTATGAGGAACGGCTAAGGGAGCTGGGCATGTTTAGCCTGGAGAAGAGGAGGTTAAGGGGTGATATGATAGCCATGTTCAAATATATAAAAGGATGTCACATAGAGGAGGGAGAAAGGTTGTTTTCTGCTGCTCCAGAGAAGCGGACACGGAGCAATGGATCCAAACTACAAGAAAGAAGATTCCACCTAAACATTAGGAAGAACTTCCTGACAGTAAGAGCTGTTCGACAGTGGAATTTGCTGCCAAGGAGTGTGGTGGAGTCTCCTACTTTGGAGGTCTTTAAGCAGAGGCTTGACATCCATATGTCAGGAGTGCTCTGATGGTGTTTCCTGCTTGGCAGGGGGTTGGACTCGATGGCCCTTGTGGTCTCTTCCAACTCTATGAGTCTATGATTCTATGACAGGAGCTCAATGCGCACAAATTAGCAGGTGAAACATGAAGATATCACACGTTCAGATCTGCATATGGCCCTGCAGCTCAAGACAAAGCAACAGTGGCTGGTTGAAAAATAGCACATTATAACCCAGAGGAGAATGCTAGGGCTGAGATTTCTTATCCCAATGCAGAGACACAGGCAATGACCTTCAAGTCCCTTTTTTTGCACTTCAGTACTATGATTATTTTTTAAAACCAATATAGACTCCTGTCACCGTGGCACAGTGATGGACTAGATTGCTTTCTGAGACGCCTCCTGTTCCTGCGGTTCTCTAATTAGAAAAGTCCCCCACTTGCGTTCGCTCTCTTCTCCCTCCAGCTGCAGGTAAGGAAAATGAGCCATGCCCCTCATCTCTCATTGCCAACGCCAGAAAATAAAAAGACTTAAAAACAGAAAGCTGCCGTGTTAAACTTGCTGCTGTACGAGAGACACAGACAACGCCAAGCAGAGAAGTAAAGGTTTGGCAAAGAGTGTGTTGCTCACGGTACTAAGGGGAGCTTCAGAAATGGGGTAAAGCAAAGAGATTAGAGCTGGAGGGAAACAGGGGAGGCCACAAACAAGTCTCCCCTTGCCTCTGACCTTGAGATCTTCAGACCAGAATCTTTTCAGAAAGGTGACTCTCTCTCCAAGTGGCAAGATGCACTGAACTGAAGGGAGGAAATTCAGCTCTGGATAAACAATTACAGTCTATTTACCTCTGACCATATGGTGCATGGGAAACAGGTGTGCAGGTAATGAAGAACCCAGCACCAATTAAAGCTGATGGGAGAGCAGCTTTATATTCTCCCTGATTCTTTGTGTTGGGTTGCAGCCCATTTGCAAATGAGAACTAAATAAGATTGAAGTGCAGCAGAAGTGGAGCAGGGAAAGCTGCCCCGGCTGTGCAGCAAAAGTGGCTTGTGTTTTTCACCTGCAGGTCTGACGCAGGCACAGCCACTCAAGGGAGGAGGGGGTGGGAAGGTGAGGGGGGATCACACTCAGTTGTGCCCCTTCCTAAACAAATGCGGATTACCATAAACATCATGGGTGGCATTAACTGGAACAACCTGCGCCATGGCCAACTGGGAAGTGCACGGCGGTGCCAGCTGCCAGATTTTATTTTATATTTTGGCAAAACACCGGCACTCCATCACCAATGTTTTAGTTTCACAGTGTGCATAAAATGAATATTTTAAAACATTGCCCAAATCTGTCTCAGCAGGTTAGTCTGCAGCTTGTCAAAGTGCTCTGCCATTTAGCTTGATGGTTGTGCGTGTTTGGTGCACCTGAATGCGGACTGTAGCAGAACACAGGCAGAATGTGGAATCTGGAAAACCTCTGATTATAATGTTGTATCTAGTGGGGTGGTTCTTCCCTCCTCACCCGCTTGGTCTTTCTTAGCGTGGGGGGGGGATCTGATGGGCATTTCTGCAATAGGATAAGAATGGTGGGACCTTCCTATAGTCAACACAGTGATAATTTGGTCATTAGAGCTCCTACTCACGCAGCAGAGACTCAGTTGAGACTTGACCCGGCGCCATCTTCCTCCCGTCTCTCAACACAGTGAAGTTTTTAGTGGCTCAGAATTCCCTGCCCCAACTCTTAGTCCCAAGTCTATTTCTTCCACTCCCATCCACAAAATGTCCCTTTCATTCCATGCTTGTCCTTCCTATTTCTGGAAGTTCTTTCAAGAAATTCCAAATGAGGCAGAACCCACGGGCACTGAAATGGGAGGTGGGATTGGGACCAAACAATAAAAGGGTTTTTATCCAATATGCTTTGCATTAGTGGAAAGCCCTTATGCTCATGGCTACCTCTGAAGGTCCACACGTTCTCCACCCCTACATTAGTGGAAAGGAAAATTACTGTTCAGGGTAATTTCCAGATCTGCTTGACAAAGAATTTTCATTTTAGGTCTGGAGCCTGCCTCTTGCGTTTTGGTAACACCCATAACCGTCTTTGCTACAACTCTCAAGCAGCAATCCTATGCCACTCATGGGTGAGCAAGTCCCACTGTGATGATCCAAGTGAGCACACGCAGGATTGCAGACAGCATGTTCTCCAACATTTCTCCAATGAAAATAGGGACGTCCCATTCCATAATGGTAATTTGGTTTCCCCAGCTACTCTGGGAAGCTTCCAACATATATAAAAACATAATTAAACATTTTTTAAAAACGTGGCTCAAGGGCTGGATAACTCCATACCCTCCAACATTTCTCCAATGAAAATAGGGACATCTTAAGGAAAGGTCGGGCATTTCCAAGTCAAATTAGAAACCGGGACAGCTTCTCGAAATCAGGGACATCCCTGGAAAATAGGGACACTTGGAGGGTCTGAGACAGTGCGTATTTCCTGCTTGTGCTGATCATTGGCTATGTGTACTGCAGACTGCACAAGCATGAGTCTGCAACACATGTGCAGCCTGCCTCGCCATTTCTGTCTCCATTCGGGTAGGTAGCCGTGTTGGTCTGACGCAGTCAATATATATATAAAAATATAAAAAATTGCTCAGTAGTACCTTAAAGTAAAGGTAAAGGGACCCCTGTCCATTAAGTCCAGACGTGGCCGACTCTGGGGTTGCGGCGCTCATCTTGCTTTATTGGCTGAGGGAGCCAGCGTACAGCTTCCGGGTCATGTGGCCAGCATGACTAAGCCGCTTCTGGTGAACCAGAGCAGCTCACGGAAATGCCGTTTACCTTCCTGCCGGGGCGGTACCTATTTATCTACTTGCACTTTGACGTGCTTTTGAACTGCTAGGTTGGCAGGAGCAGGGACCGAGCAACGGGAGCTCACCCCGTCGCGGTGACCTTCTGATCAGCAAGTTCTTGGTATAAGCCTTCGTGTTCATGCACACTTCTTCAGATTCACTGAAACAGAAGTCACCAGACCCTTCTATATAGTGGGAGAGTGGGGTGGGGTTTTTCTCAGGAGGGTAGCAGGAGATGGGTGATTGACTCAATGGTGTGGTAAACCTGTTGACAACTGTTAACGACTGCAATTAGTCCTACAGGAAAAAGCAAGGGATAGTATCCTAGAAACCCCAGCTCAGACTTGGTTCAGCTTTGCTGACAGCTTGGCTGCTGTTTTCATGCTGCCTTTGTAACTATCCTGATTTCAACACCACCAGCCTTCCTCCGTCTCCATCATCCTCTTTTTCTCTTTGTTCTCCACCTTTTAACAAGGGAAGCTCCATAGCTCAGTGCTAGAGCATCTGGAACTCTGGAGAGGTCCTGCCAATCAGCAAAGACAATACTGGGCTAGGTATGCCAATGATCTGACACAGTATAAGGCAGCTTCCTACGTTCCTATTGACCAAGAATTGCAACATACGGTCTCTGTCAGAAGAGCCAAGCCTTTGCACACAGAAGCAGAAACCTTTTGTTTCTGACAGCCAGGTGCTGAGGCATCCTCACTGCTATCATTGGCTCCACACATTGGTCCTACTTAGCTGCCAGGAGGATTCAGAGAAACATTGTTCTGGTTCTACCTACCTAGGCAGTGGCTGGCTTTGCATTTTCTCACAGATAAGCACCATTCAGGGGAAGCTGTGCCTGCATGTGAAGCGATTATACTGATGGTGGCTCATGCTAAAAGACTGTGATTGGAGCCATGACAGCGCAGCCTTATAGGCTCTTTCTTTCTTTTGTCCTTCCAAAAGAGGACCCAGCCCACACAAGCAAGGCAACAATGAGGAACAAAGCTCGGCTTTCCTAAGATTAATGGGTGGGTCTACCATAACGAATCAGTACCATTGCACTTTGCATGCTGGGGTTAGGGGTGGAATAAAGTAGCCTTCCACAGACTAACTCTGATAGTTGAGGAAATATCAGGGGAGGGTACAAAGTAAGTGTGAATCGTAAGATGCTAGACTCATTTGCATGGGCATTCTGTATCCATAGGTTTTAGATCTTGTGCATTCTTACAGCGATCACATAAGAACATAAAAAGAGCCTGCTGGATCAGCCCCATGATCCTGTCAGGAGCTGAGCCTACACACGAGTAGGACCCTGGTAGAGACACATGCCCGACTGGCATGTTCCCTCCCTCCTGGTTAATCAACTGGGAGCTTCAAAAGCTTTCTTCAGCCCGAACATCACAATGACCGATGCCAACTGACACCGGCACACTTGGGGATCTGCATAGTCTTCGCAACTTGCATGACAGACCTCAGCAACTCAGCATTTTGGCTAATCTACTTTATTTACACATATAAACACACACGGAGCACTGCAACATGGCTCCCTCTCTCTCTAGCATCAGACAGCAAAGAGAAAAAGAACAAAGGACAATAGTCCCACTTCACAGAACACAGTAACACAAACATCCTGTCTCCGTCACTTCCCACTCTGTGGAGTCATAACATATACCGTCATGTGAAAGACAAAAATCCCATGACTGCAGTCATGGAGCAGGAATTCTAACAGATCCATCTAGTCCAGCATCCTGTTCTCACAGATGCCTGTAGGACCCGAACACAAGAACACTTCCCCCTCCTACAGTCTCTAGGACCTGGTGTTCAGAAACATTGCTGCCTTCAGCCATGGAAGCAGAGCTTAGCCATCATGACTAGTAGCTATTGATAGCCTTAATTTTCTCCATGAATTTGTGTGATCCTGTTTTAAAGCTATCCAAGACCCTGGATGCTTTGGGGTGTGCTCAGATAAGAAGGATCACATAAGTAAGCAGAGGCTAATTGTAATTCCTTTCTGTGCCAACTCCTGCGAAATATGTTGACTGTGGAAGTACAGTGTATTTGGGTGCTGGTCCCAATGTTCTTTTATCTTCCTATGCAGCTGTGACTTAAGACCAAACACAAGCCCTGTCCTGGATATGCAGCTTCTTGATTCTACTTTTCTCTTTCTTGTCTCCAGCCAAAAGGGTTTGAAGAGGCTATAAAGTTAATCCCAGACCAAGGGGTTGGTTATCTCGCAATCTGGATCTGTGTTACATCTCCGGGAGATCAAGGGAAGTGATCTCTGATGACCTCTTGACACAAAGTGTTATTTCTTTGCCTTAGTGACATGGACTACACTTATTATGGTATCTATTATTACCTCTGTCTAGTGTTGCCAAGCATGTCTGCCTGTCTATCATCTATATCTATCATCTATATCTATATCTATCTATCATCCATCTATCTATCTTTAGATTTCAATGTAGACAAGGTGTGGATTTCAGTGTAGACAATGTGTTCCTGAAACAAAGGATAAAGGATGCAGAGTTGACAGAAATTAAATGACACTTTCTTCAATCAGCTGCTCCCAGATCAGACCAATAAGCACACAAAGATAAATACTTTCCTTTTCCTTTTTTGGAACATATCTAGTGATTGTGCTGGGGATAACAAGACTATTTAGATATATAGGGACTGGGGATATTTATTAGGGTTGCGATTTACATCCTACATCGCCATACTCAGTGCTCTGAAAGACGCAGGCAACACCAAGACATAATAATGGCAGCCTTTGAGGCCTCTTTGAATTACTCGTAAGAATGACTGTTTATCCTCTATGTAATCTGCTTTTCACTTGCAACTTAAATCCAGTAGATGAAGGCATTTTTTAAAAAAGCATCTCCCACTTCCTACTTGCCTGCTTTTCAGAGGAATGAACAGCACATGAATTGTGTGTCTGGAGAAGCTTTATTCTGGGGTACCATTTCGGTGTTGTGGCTCCCATCTGCCCCAGCCAGCATGGCCAATGGTAGAGGATGACAGGAGTTGTAGTCTAGCAACATCTGTAGGGCCACAGATTTTCCACTTCTGTCCTATGCCCTACCCACTAGGGACCACCATCCCATAGGAACACAGGAAGCTGCCTTATACTGACTTAGACCATTGGCTCATCTAGCCCAGGACTGTCTACACTGACTGGTTTCAGGCATGGGTCTTTCACTGTTGTACCTGGAGATACCAGGAATTGAACCTGTGACCTTCTACATGCAAAGCGCACGCTCTACCACTGAGCTACACCCTTTCCACTAATATATCTAAGTTTGAGACTCATCAAAAGACCAAGCACACAGTGACCAGCTCATAATACAGCATCCTGTATTATGGGAACTGAGGAATGTTCTGCTCCCCATCTGTTCTTGAGAGGCTGGGAGAAGGAACCGCTGGAAAGAGGCTGTGGGAATAGAACTACCCTGAGATGTTGTAACTGCAGAAAAGGTCCAAAAGTGTGTTTGGGTCTAGGGATCACCCACCAGCCTTCCCTGCAGCCATGTTGCGTTGATCAATACCACTCTAAGATGAGAGACTGCCAAATTGCCAGATCTTCTTTTGAGCCAGCAACGGCATAGATCACAGAATCTTGGCGCAGAAACCTCCTTCCCGGAGGATCTTCATCTGCCTGAAACAATGTAACAATTAATTTATGCAACAGCTCATTCCTCATTGTTACACAATGGCACATTAAGCCTGACTGACATTCCCCAAGAGCACTGAGCTGGCATCGAGGAGAAGCCATCCGTGCCCAGTGAAAGCCTGGCACACGGAGGCACCGATAATTCGAGTCTCAGGTTGGCATGCTGGCAAATGTGGGATTTTGCCACGCTTTCGTCTTGCTGACTTGGCTCAGGGACTACATATCAGTGGCTTCAAGGCCCCGTGCACACTCTGTGTGCTTGGCAGATTCCTTCCTCACTGCCTGCTCCTTCCTTTATAATGTAGTCTAGCTAGGTCAAACCATCTGAATTATAGGCAGTGAGATGAGAGGCTGCCATAGCCTGGATGGGAATGGAAATGTGATGTGTGTACCACAAAGAGGCTTGTGTGTGTGTGTGTTCATGCTTGTGTTCATGTGTGTGAGCATGTATGTGTGAGAGAGTGTGTGTGCATAAGATGCATAAACACATTTCACCCCCCCAATTTTCATTCATTTTGTAACACAAATGAACAACAAAAACAGAAAAACAAACAATACAAACCAATTCTTGTCTTATCCTTACTTTTTCTAAACATTGTTGGGTGAGCTTTCCCAAGTCCCCCCATCTGATTTTCATTTTAACTCATCTTTAGCAGATTACTTATATCATAATTTTTAACCATTTTTTGATCACACTTGCTTTTACCATAAAAATCTTCATATTTTATCCCTTACAAATAATACAATTTTAAAACACATCATCTTCTGCTTCTAACCCTACAGCCTATATCCACTTCCATGCATAAACACATTTCAGCTGTGTCTTAGGACTCAGCTACATTAGTCAAAAAGCTGTGTTTTGAATGCGTTATAAACACGTAACACCAGATGGTGCTGTAGAACACAAAACTTTTTTATGCGATTTTACATAGCGTTTTTTCCTCTTTGGTTATAACAATTTAATTTAGGACTTATTTATGGTGTTTTCCCCCACTGCATGTAAATCCACCCCTAGTGACACAGTGGAGAGAAAAGTATGGTGGGGAACATCAATAACTGGCATTGTTTAAAAGTTGTCTATGTCCAAGTACCCTGACAGGGCCCACAGCTGACCCCTGCCTTGTGACCCCTCTAAATTTCTCCCCCAGTTGTGGGTGAGGCTTGTGACTATACTACCCTTTTCAGGCATTCACTTCAGCCACATTCACACCATGTATTTAAAGCACTTTGATACCACTTTAAACAGTCATAGAACAGTCTCCCAAGGAATTCTGGGAGCTGTTGTTTGTTAAGGGTGCTGAGAGTTGTGAAGAGAAACCCTATTCCATTAGGGCCGTTACATTTCCCAGAGTGGTTTAACCGTCAATCTCTCTGTAGCTCTGTGTGGGGAATGGGGGTCTCCTAACAGCTTTCAGAACTTTTAAGAAAGTAAGGTAAAGGTAAAGGGACCCCTGACCATTAGGTCCAGTCGTGGCCGACTCTGGGGCTGTGGCGCTCATCTTGCTTTACTGGCTGAGGGAGCCGGCGTACAGCTTCTGGGTCATGTGGCCAGCATGACTAAACCACTTCTGGTGAACCAAAGCAGCGCACGAAAATGCCGTTTACCTTCCCACCGGAGCAGTACCTATTTATCTACTTGCACTTTGACGTGCTTTTGAACTGCTAGGTTGGCAGGAGCAGGGACCAAGCAACGGGAGCTCACCCCGTCGTGGGGATTTGAACCGCTGACCTTCTGATGGCAAGTCCTAGGCTCTGTGGTTTAACCCACAGCGCCACCTGTGTCCCTTTAAGAAAGTACAGCTCCCCAAATGTTGAAAGTGGTGTCAGAGAGCATTAAATACCGTATTTTTTGCACCATAACACTCACTTTTTTCCTCCTAGAAAGTAAGGGGAAATGTCTGTGCGTGTTATGGAGCGAATGCCTGCGGGTGGCGGGGGGATCTGCTGCAGTTGTGAGCAGAGGATCCATGGTTCCCCTTCCTTCCCTCCTCCGTGGTTACAAAGCATGGATCCACATGGATCCTCAGGATTTTTGCATTGGGCTACTCCAAACTCACTGTCAGATTACATGTTTGTGGCCACAGCATGAACCACAAAAATCATATATCCACTGTTTCGTTTAGAATTTTTTTTCCTTGTTTTCCTCCTCTAAAAACTACATGCGTGTTATGGTCTGGTGCGTGTTATAGAGCGAAAAATACGGTATACAGTGCGCATGTAGACTTTGAATGTCTGCACAGGAGCTCTCTGAATCCTTGCTTATCCTAACTGGAAATCCTCACTTTTAAAGAGACATTGATGTCTTTTTCCTCCCGACTGTGAATGCTAATGCAAGGCTAATAAATTCTATGGAGAATAGTACACGTTAAGCGTACATGTACCAGCTTTTGCCAACCTAGTGCTTTCAAGGTGTTTTGGGCTACAGTTCTCATCAGCCTCTTGTTGCCTGGGGCCAATAGGAGTTATGGCAGTGATGTGATCATCTTGTTAATAGTAAGGAATGTGCTGCGTATTTCTTCTAGTGCTTCAGCTCAGCTTGCCCAAGCATCTAGATCAGAGCTTTCCAAACTTTTCATGTTGGTGACATGCTTTTGAGACACACATCATTTCGTGACACAGTAATTCAATTTTACTAGCACGGGGAGAGTTCGTTTGACATACCTACACACTGCAGCCGACACATTAATGTGTCATGACACACTGTTTGGAAAGCTCTGATCTAGATGATATGGGAGAAGTGACCATATAGGGTAGCATTAAGTCCTTATATAGTTCAGTTTTGTTGTGAATCAAACAATGGCAGCATGGCAGCAATGATCTCCACCCCACTTTCTGGGGAAAAAGAACTTGGAGCTTGGGGCAGACTGGTTGCTGAAGAAATGGATATATTTTAAATAGGGTTGCCAAATTTAAAACAGTGGAAATCTGGACAGGAAAGTTGTTGAGCCATTTTTGGCAAATTCACAAAAGCTTTTTAGATTTTTAAATGAAGAATCACAAAAAGACGGCACTGCCGACATGGGTTGCCATACATCCAGATTTTCCCAGACATTTTTTTTACTGATTTCTGCCCAGACACTGCTTCCGACTGCAGTATTCTGGAGATATGTCCGGGAAATTCCGGACATATGGCTACGCTATTTAATGTACAATTCTTAAGCCAGAAAAGAGTCACCATGCCAGGGAGCCCTTGCTGACTTACTGTATGGGAAATGCATCTGGAAGATAAAAATGTATTGAGGACTTAGTGATCTGACATGGCTACCCTTCTTGCCTCTGTTGCTTTCCCCTCCCTTGCTCTTGTTAAGTTTTTTGATGGTGTGAGAACAGTCTTTAATGCCCTGAGAACCTTGGGAGGAGGTGAAGTCCCACGCGCAGCTGCCGTAATCAGTTGTGGAGGATAGTGCTGGGTACCTTCTTTGATGTTGGATATTGTTTTGAGAAAGTGAGGCACTGGGAAGGGGGTGTCTAATGGATGATCTGCATGCAGCCAGTCTTGGAAGCCACACAGGCTATCTATAAAATCGGAAGGTTTGTGCAGAGTTTCTTTGAAGCTCATGCATGGACTGATTGGCCGCAGGGCCGTGGAAACTGAGGCTACCTAGGGGAGCTGCTTCGCCGCTTCTTGAGGGCTTCCAAGTGGCAGATTGAAGTGTTTGCTTGGTATGTATACCTTGCTTGCTGTTTTGGAATAAAACCCTTAATCTTCTCACTCACTTGTGTATTTTATTTCACTCATTTTAAAAGAACCACCTTGCCTTGGGCAAGACACTTATGTTAGAATTCCTGGACATGATTGCAGTCATGGGATTGTTGTCTTTCACCTGACAGTATATGTTTTGACTCCACAGAGTGTGAAGCGACGAAGACAGGATGTTTGTTTTACTGTGTTCCATGAAGTGGGACTATTGTCCTTTGTTTTTTTTCTCTTTGCTGTCTGATGCTAGAGAGAGAGGGAGCCATGTTGCAGTGCTCCATGTGTGTTTATATGTAAATAAAGTAGATTAGCCAAAATGCTGAGTTGCTGAGGTCTGTCACACAAGTTGCGCAGACTCTGCGGATCCCTAAGTGTGCCGGTGTCAGCTGGCATAGGTCGCTGTGATGTTCGGGCAGAAGAAAGCTTTTGAAGCTCCCGAACGATCGACCAGGAGGGAGAGAACATGCTAGTCGGGCATGTGTCTCTGCCAGGGTCCTACTCGAGTGTAGGCTGAACTCCTAACAACTCACGCTATGCCTTCACTGGCTTCCACAATTCAGTGTCCAAGCAGCTAGCTTCCACAAGTGCCCATGAGCACTGGCTGGGAGCACAGCATCAAGAAAACCGAAGTGGCTAGACTGATTGCAACCTTCCAAGAGGAATGTGCAACACTGCCTTTCAGAGCAGCTGTCTTGGACGGTGCTGTAACAAGTGATAAGATAATACAAAGATGACAGGATCACTGCGCTGACAATTCCTGCACCGTGACTCCGCTAAACGTTTCCTTTATGGCATGAAGGTTGGTACCATTTCCGTTGTGCCTTAGAGCATATCAGAACATTGGGAGCTGCACTTCACTGCACTCGGTGAAGCAGAGAGCAGAGCTGTGTGTTGACAGCAGAGAGCTAAGCGCTACACCGCTTCTGGTTTAAGCAGGAACCATTTGTCGTATGGCCATTGCTCCCACTTCCAACTGATGCAAAGGCATAGCCTTACATGGAAAGGACGCAAACTTCCTGAACCTTTGAGGATGGTAGAAATGGAACATGTCTAATGTGGAGGAGAGCTACTGATAACATTTCTTAAGAGCTGTGCAGCATCAAGCCTCTGCATATTCCCTGTCTCTTGCCACCACAAGGGCTAGGAATTTGTTTTATAATGAACACCGAGATTCTGAATTCAACATGATTCTCAGAATCTGAAGCACAGAGATTATACACATTATTTTTCTTCTAGGCATCCACTATATAAGGGACATGGGTGGTACTGTGGTCTAAACCACCGAGCCTCTTGGGCTTGCTGATTGTAAGGTCGGGAGTTCAAATCTGCATGACGGGGTGAGCTCCTATTGCTCTGTCCCAGCTTCTGCCAACCTAGCAGTGTGGAAAGCATGCCAATGCAAGTAGATAAATAGGTACCACTGCAGCTGGAAGGTAAACGGTGTTTCCATGTGCTCTGGCATTCATCACGGTGTTCTGTGCACCAGAAGCAGTTTAGTCATGCTGGCCACATGACCCAGCAAAGCTGTCTGTGGACAAACACCTGCTCCCTTGGCCTGAAAGCAGAGATGAGCACCACACCCCATAGTCAAATTCGACTGGACTTAACCATCCAGAGGTCTTTTACCTTTACTTTTACCACTACCTACTATTTAGACTACTGTCCTAGCTTGGCATAGGTCAAGATTTGTTCTGGCCAATTTAGGCAACTGTTTCCCCAGAAATTGCTATGAGGGTTGAGCCTGCAAGACAGGCTGGTGTTAGAGAAACAATTCTGTATTAGGACAGAACCAATGCAACAGTTCTGTTTCCAATGAAAAATTATAAACTGTGCCTTGATAGCACACTTCCCCATGACTTGTTGCCCTGGAGTGGCTTTCTAAGTGTGCATTACAGACCTGTGGTGTGTACATTAGCAGAAGCCTGTTCTGCCAGAGCCTGTTGTAATTTTCTCTTCTGCCATTTTCTTCTCAGTAGGTTTCTTAAAATCCCTAAAGATGTTGGCAATTTATTTTGACGTTCGGATTTTTCTCGCTGTGGATCAAATTATATATTTTTAAAAATCCAGCGCTGCTGTTGAAAATGGCACGCCCATGTTAGGCTCTCACCTCCCTCTCTAGAAAGGGGGACTGAGATCATTATGGCCAGCATCTCCCCACCCTCTTTCCCAAATAATGGGATGCTCTTAATGACATCAAGACACAGGGTAAGATGTATTACACTTTGCAAATTGGGGTGGGCTTTATGCCACAGGGTGGCCAAATTCAGGGACATCCTGATGAGGTTGTCTTTCTTTTGTTATCAGAGTCAATGCCAGTTGTCAACATGATCAGGAATCTGCTACGGGCACACACCCCAGGAGGGGTCCCAGCCTCCTGGACTTGCTGCAGTGAGGAGGTCATCTCATTGATGGAGATGAGTCCATGGAAGGTGTATTGTCCAAAGACCCTCCAAAACCAACAGTCAACACTCATGCAGTTGAGCCAGTCACCACATTTTAGGAGGATTGCATACAGAAGCCAGAAGAAGGTCACAAAAACAAATAACTCAGGCATTATCTCAAAACAATGCTTGTGAGTTGGGGTGAGGCTGAGGAGCCATGTCTTAAGCAGCCCAAATCACTTTGCATTTTAACACTGGTCGACATTGAATTTAGAGTAGGTGAACACCTGCCATACTTAACCATCACCACTTCCTGGGCTTTCAGAGGCGTACAACTGGAAACATTTGATTTGCCTTCTGTAGCTCACTGCTGAGAGAGCCTGTCTGGCAGAGATTGCAACCGCAAGTGGAAAAGGTTGTTCTCTGCTCCCTGGTAATGACCCTATCCTGCAAGATCCTGAGGACTTGGTCCTCAGTTACTGTGCATTCAGCCTGTAAATGCATTTGCATCCCAGGCAGCCGTGTGCAGGATAAGACTCTGAACTATCAGCCTAGTAAGAAGTGGAAATTTCCAAAAGGGCAGTGAAACTTTTGACAAGGCCATTTGCACCTTGCTCGCAAAGCTGCTTTCATGCTGGCATGCTAGTGGAGGTGTAAATGAATTCCTTCTGGCCTGTCCATCACATGGAGGCCCATCTGATGCGCTTCATCACTACCTAAAATATTTCACAAATTCAGACGCTGGAAGAAGCTGTTTGTTGCCTTCCCAGCCAGGAACTGCATCTTAGCATCTTTCCAAAGGCCTGTAACATGTAACTGACTGATGTTTGTTTGTCTTCCCATATGCGATGTAGCCCATAAGATCTTTTATGAGCCTGCAGGGAAGTAGACCTAATCTTGACTCTTAAGAATAGCTGACTAAAAACAACATAGGGTAGTCAGATGGATATTATTCTGAATGTGACATCTCATTTCTAAGGCTATGTCCTTCATTCCACAACATCACCATTGATTATTTTACCCCGGCCAACTGACTTAATACCAGGATATCCAAAGGACAATCTCTTCCACTATGATCTTTCCTACCTACTGTGGTCAGTAGAAGATACCTTCTAGGTGTCTTCTAGGGAACGAGAGAAAGGGTCTTCTCTGTTGTGGCACCCACAGCCAAGAAAAAATGCAGGAGAGAAGAAGCAGAAGCAAAAAGCAAAGTAAGGATAGAGAATCTTAGGCCTAGGGTCAGAATGTAGTCTTCCATGTATCTCCATCTGGCCCTTCGGACCCTGGCCCGGCCACAACCCTCTTCCCTAGCTGCCTTGATTCCTTGAGCACTTTTGTCTGGGTGGAATGTGTCCTTAACTGTGAGAATGCCTCTGACTTGTCTGTGTGGAGGATGGAGAGATGGTAGTATGCAGAGACCTCTGACGTTATTGTAGCTGGAATGCACTGGGTCACATTAATTGCTCCACCCACTTTTTGCCTCCCAGAAAGTGTGTCTCTGGCCACATCTAGCCTCTGGATGGTAGCCTGTGAGGGAATGTAGCTCTCAAGCTGAAAAGCTCCCCCCCCCCCTGCCACCTTCTGATGTAATCCCTGAAAGGCATAGATAATGTGTTCTGTTCAGGCACTATGAACAGTGGCGTAGCGTGAGGGGTGCAGGGGGGGCCGGCCGCACCGGGCGCAACATCTGGGGGTTAGGGTTAGGGGGCGCAAATCCACGGGTTAGGGGGCGCAAATTACTTGCCTTGCCCCGGGTGCTGACAACCCACGCTACGCCACTGACTATGAATGAACCCTTCTAGAAACCCAGGGCTATTGACTGTGGCTCCAAAGCACCCTCTCTGATTGCATGGAGCCTGAACGGCCCCATGGTTCTCCCCTGAGCTGAGGGCGATGAAACAATCACTGAGACGGCTAGATTGCCGGTGGTGGAAAGCTCATTCTGAATTGGACTGGACATGGGTTAAAGCTCAATGTTGACCCTACCAAGTGGTGATAGTGATGGTGAAAAGTGCTACCTTTGAAGGTGACTCAGAAACTACAACTAATCCAGAATGCGATAGCTAGACTGGTGACTGGGAGTGGCCGCCAAGACCATATAACACCAGTTCTAAAGGATCTTCACTGGCTCCCAGTATGTTTCCGAGCACAAGTCGAAGTGTTGGTGCTGACCTTTAAAGCCCTAAATGGCTTTGGCCCAGAATACCTGAAGGAGCGTCTCCACCTCCATCCTTCAGCCCAGATACTGAGGTCCACTTCCAAGGCAGAGGACCATCTTGGTTATGGCGCCCTCCCTGTGGAATGCTCTCCCATCAGATGTCATGGAGATAAAGAATTACAGTGGTACCTCGGGTTAAGAACTTAATTCGTTCTGGAGGTGTTCTTAAGCTGAGGTACCACTTTAGCTAATGGGGCCTCCTCCTGCTGCTGTGCTGCCGCCGCAAGTTTTCTGTTCTTATCCCGAAGCAAAGTTCTTAACCCGAGGTACTATTTCTGCGTTAGCGGAGTCTGTAACCTGAAGCATCTGTAACCCGAGGTACCACTGTAGACAACTTTTAGAAAACATCTGAAGGCTTCAGGGAAGTTTTTAATGTCTGACATTTTATTATTTTTTATATTTTGCTGGAATCCAGCCAGATGGGTGGGGTATAAACAATAAAACAACAGCAGCAGCAATAGCAGCAGCAGCAGCAACAGCAGCAGCAACAACAAGAAAACTAGAATCATTACAGATACAGTGGTGCCCCGCAAGACGAATGCCTCACAAGACGAAAAACTCGCTAGACGAAAGAGTTTTCCGTTTTTTGAGTCGTTCCGCAAGACGAATTTCCCTATGGGCTTGCTTCGCAAGACGAAATGCCTTGCGAGTTCTTGCAAGTTTTTTTCCTTTTTCTTAAAGCCGCTAAGCCGTTAATAGCCGCTAAGCCGCTAATAGCCGCTAAGCCGCTAATAGCCGCTAAGCCGCTAATAGCCGTGCTTTGCAAGACGAAAAAACCGCAAGACGAAGAGACTCGCGGAACGGATTAATTTCGTCTTGTGAGGCACCACTGTAATGGAACTACATAGATGGAAAGAGCTGACAGTGCCTGAACTCCATAGTCAACAGACATAAGGCATAAACCATCCCTCTGTTGGAGCTGGGCATTTGGTCTTTGAGTCGGGGGAGAGGGCTGTTCTCTGTCCTGTGCCTTTGCCTCCCTCCTTCAGAACCAAACATTAGATCCAAATTGCTCCCATCATTGCTTTAGACGTGCACATCTCTCTTAATTCAAAATGACTCTCTTTATAGATCTCTAGCTAATGATATCCTCTTAAACTCCACTATGTGCCTCTCTCAGTAACAGGTTTCATATTCTCTCCTTAAACCCTGCTTGGGTATGGAAGGAAGAGCTGGCATTCTCTCTGGAGACAGGCACTGTAATCCAGTGTGACAGCGTTCAACCCCCTCCCCACTTTTACATGCACAAACACAAGAACAGGCTTCTCCCGCTAAATAATTAAGCTTCTTAAATTGCTTGCATTTTCCCTTCGGTTTCTCTACACATTTGTCATTATTCCATTAACTGCCAGTTTGCTTTTGCTTCATTTATTTATGAGATTGACTGTTGCTTTGCATTGGTGAGCTCTGGGGTGGGCCACACAATCCAGTACAGGGGCAATTTGATACCTGAGTTCTTTGGTGGCCATGTTGCCAACTTCTCAGAGGACAGACCTCACTTTACAGTAGTCTCCTGTTCTGAAGGTCTTAAAGACAAAAGAACCCTAAGAAGGGAGAGCAGTGGGGACTTGGAAGTTGTCCATCACCTGCTAAGCAGGGTCACTTTGCTTTGGCCACTGTATGGAAAGCAAACCCCTCTCCAGTACTTCCCAAAGAAGGGAAATACTTATTCACCGCCCCCCCCCACCCACACAGTAGCCAAAAGACCACAGCCACACAGCACTCTTTCCTTCCTCTTATTCTCCCCAGACTCCCATCTCTTCCAGTCGCACCCCCATGTGGTTTAGAGGTTCAGGTTCTGCTTCCCCATAATCCTCCATCTTCCTTCTGTTCTCCAGCTTCTTTCCCTCTGACTATCATTTGTAACTAGAGAAGCTTAGTTCACACTGCCATAGATATGTTGCACGAAAGCTGGTGTGGCTGGGCAATGTTTGCCTCAAGTACCAAACAAGCACCATTATTTTTTAAAAAATAATGTTATTAATTTTCCAAAAATAACAAAAATAAAAACAACAACTATACAAAAACAAAACAGAACAGAACAGATTGGCTCCCTTCCTTGGTTCCATTATTTAGCAATGTACCACATGTCCATTGCTAAGTTTAAAACCCATTTGTGTTATCTATGATACATTCATAACAAAACTACAAGTAATTTTAAAACCCTGCTAATGTATATTTTGCAAATTGATTAATGATCTCCAGTCTGTGACCTTGCATCTATCAGAGCAGAGGAAATGTGTTTGCCTTTACTTGCTCTCCCCAAACACAACACCAACCCTTTCAGACTTTTAATATGGGTGCAGGGAACACATGAGATGTGTGCGCACAGGCTCTGCCCCGTGACAAATGCACCTTCATTAGAACATCCATAAAGACAGGGTCTCCACATGCACAAATCTGTGGGCTCCTTACAAATGTTCTAATGCGTGTGCATAGGGTTCCCACTCACCCCATCCTACCCACATTGTACAAGACCACTACAGCGTCTTCCACACAAACACCATTACCAACACAACTAGGTGGTAGCATGGTTGAGAGTGTGCCTGTTTTGCAACCTCTGCAGCCAGGTAGCTGCAACATGGGTGTTCTCTGTGCACAAATTCTGCACGTAGTAGTTTTATTTTGTGAATGAGCCTGTGCATTTCTTCAAGTGCCTGAGTATGAGTCACCTGACATTCAGAAATGGCCCTCACCACCAAAGCTTATTCTACAGCCATTCTTTTGGAAGCACCATGGAGTATGTGTGCATACGCGGGTTGGGGCAGCATCTGGCCCATATATGAAGTGCACAAACTATTTATTTAAAATACGGACGGGGAACTTCTGTCCCTCCAATTTTTGCTGTCCTCCCATTATTCCTAGCCATTGGCCATGCCTGCCAAGGCTGTTGGGAGTTGTTATTCAGCAGTATCCGGAAAACAAAGGTTCCCCACTTGATTTGGAAGTATGGAAGATTGAACATTGTTTCCTTCAAAATATCCTGGACCAGGAGCATGAGGCACCGCCCATCCCAATAAGTAAAGATCTCTTTGCTTGTGGTGATCTAAAGGTGCCACCCTCCATTCATTAGCTTCAGATCTTTGCCCGCTGCCGTTTTGTTCCACTCCCCCATCAATGCCAAATGCAAATGGTGCCAAGATATTATACACCATGCCTGGTAGTAAAGCAATCCTTGTTCTGACAAGACAAGCTACAAAGGAAAGCAAATAAACCAATTATAGGGAAACATCAGATGAGCCCAGCCCTGCGTTTCTCCAAGACGCAGGCACCGCGCGCCTCAAAAACTGAGGGGGAGGTGGGCGGAGGGGGACCAGGCAGCCTAGGAAGGTACAGCATGTCCTAATTACACATTCCTTTGTGACAGCCATTGTCAAAAGATTAAAGACTCAAGCGACATTACTCCACGCCTCTCCCTCCCACAGCACAAACGCACCAAGCTGAACAAAAGCGATTAGCGCACCAAGGAAATAGGAAATGCATCTCCCCAGCTTTGTTTAGCGGGTGCCCTCCCTCCCTCCCTGCAAGGCCTGTGTTGGGGCTGCTGCGTGTTCCCTTCTTTGCTGCTTTGATTGTTTTGCTCCCACTAAACTGATGAAAAACAAATAAATAAAAATAAGGAGTGGGTGGCCGCTGCCGTTTCTTGCTTCGCATTCTCCCATCTCTCTCTGGTCATCCAGCTCCTGTCCCTTAAAGGTAAAGGACCCCTGACAGTTAAGTCCAGTTGCAGACAACTCTGGGGTTACGGCGCTCATCTCGCTTTACAGGCCGAGGGAGCCGGCGTTTGTCCGCAGACAGTTTTTCTGGGTCATGTGGCCAGCATGACTAAGCCGCTATTGGCGCAATGGAACACCAAAAACAGAGCAGTGCATGGAAACGCCATTTACCTTCCCACCGGAGCGGTACCTATTTACCTACTTGCACTTTTTGGCATGCTTTCAAACTGCTAAGTTCACAGGAGCTGGGACCGAGCAACGGGAGCTCACCCCATCGCAGGGATTCGAACTGCCATCTTCCGATCGGCAACCCCAAGAGGCTCAGTGGTTTAGACCACAGTGCCACCCACGTCCCATCACTTAGCCTACAACTTTAAGCATCTCTTTAGCCCTTTTGCTGGCTTTCGGGATGAGGGGTGCACTTTCTTTTTCATTTTAATTGAATGTGTTTTATTTTACACCATGATGTGAGAACATAACGCCTGTTTAATAAAAGTATACACATTTGTAACTTCACCCAGAATACACTTTTAATGCACATTTTAAAAAGCGCTCATCTTACAAATTGTTTTGCAATCCAAATATACAATAGCTTGGAAAACAAATAGTTTAGAAAATGAATGCCAGTGTAAAAAGACTACTTAAACCTATAACAGTGGAGTTTCTGCATGGTTCACCTTTACAGTTTTCTTACTGCTTCATCAATATCAGTAAGCTGTTCCTTCAGCTGGCTCCACTGTTCTGGAATTAGAGACAGATAGGTAGCCGTGTTGGTCTGCCATAGTCAAAATAAAAAAAATTCCTTACAGTAGCACCTTAAAGACCAACTAAGTTAGTTCTTGGTATGAGCTTTCGTGTGCATGCACACTTCTTCAGAAGAAGAAGAAGTGTGAAGAAGTGTGCATGCACACGAAAGCTCATACCAAGAACTAACTTAGTTGGTCTTTAAGGTGCTACTGTAAGGATTTTTTTTTAATCTGGAATTAGAGAGATACCTTTTCTGCTAGGTTTCATTTCACCTTCTTGATCCATCCAGTATTCTCTAATATCAATTAGGACTTTTACCTTTAAAATCACAAACACTGACATCTCTCATTTTACCAATCTGAAACATATTCTCATCTCTGTTGCTACTTTGCTTGCACATTTGTATGGGAAATGCATCTGGAAGACCAAGTGTATCAAGGAGTTAGTGATCTGACACGGTTACCTTTCCTGCCTCTGTTCCTTTCCCCTCCCTCCCTCTTCTTAAGTTTTTGGATGGTGTGAGAACAGTCTTTAATGTCCTGGGAATGTTGGGAGGAGGTGAAGTCCCACTCGCAGCTGCCTTAATAAGTTGCGGAGGATAGTGCTGGGTACTTTCTTTGATGTTGGACATTGTTTTGAGAAAGTGAGGAATTGGGGGGGGGGTGTCTAATGGATGATCTGCACATAGCCAGTCTTGGAAGCCACACAGGCTATCTATAAAATTGGACAGTTTGGGCAGAGTTTCTTTGATGCTTGTGCATGGACTGATTGACCGCAGGGCCATGGAAACTGAGGCTACTTGGGGGAGTCGCTTTGCCGCTTCTTGAGGGCTTCCAAGTGGCAGATGGAAGTGCTTGCTTGGTATGTATACATTGCTTGCTCTTTTGAAATCAAATCTTTAATCTTCTTACTCACATGTGTATTTTGTATTGCTTCTAGATCTCATTTTGAAAGAACCACTTTGCCTTGGGCAAGACAGCATTCTCCCAAACTGCACTCAGAACTGTACCTGCCCAGCTTGGAAATGGCCATGTGAAAGTCAGTCTGAGTCTTACCGCTTGCAAAAAGCTCACAGGCCTGTAATGACATGGCTGCTACGAGCTTTGGCCCCTGTGCATGATGCCCTGTTACACACCATCATTGGCTTGGTTCCTTGGCTTAGCCAGAACTGTTAGCATTCAATTGCATGGAAAAGTCTCATGAGACATTTTGGCCTCAGGAAAGCCCAAACCACACTGGTAAAGTGCTGCTACTTCCATAGCTGGCCTCCATCACATGCCTTTCAATCTCTCTGCTTGTATTTGTATTTGTTATGAAGAGGTCAGCTTTGCTGCCATTTCAAATGTCACTCTAAGCACCTTCACTCTCAAATCTCTACTTTGTTTGGTGGAAGGGGAATGAAGCAGAGGTATATAGAACCTGGGCAAAGATCAATAAGGTATAATGTATGGATCATGGTTGTTGCTAATGCTATGGGCACCTACAGAATTAACCCCCAAATTGCTGGCAGAAGCTGAACGCTATTGTTGTAATTAATTGATCATCCTATTTTTGCTATAAACCATGTATTTCTTTATTCTGTTTTGGTCAATCACTAAATTTTGTCCCATCCTCTCAGGAAATGAGTATGCCAGGAAAAATGTGTACTTACAGGCAATTTTTAGAGGGGGGGGGGAATTATCCTAAGTTATGTTAAAACAAAACCATGATTAAAACATATGGTAATTACAGAATAAAACCAAATCAAACTCTAAATAGCACAAGAAGTATCATACAAGCAGTGCTCAGAACCTGTGTAAAACCACCTGAAAGCCCATCATTAGAGGGGAAAATAACACTGTCCAAATTATTGTTCTAATTGGACATTGAAAGGAGGTGAAAGATTCCATAAGGGAGGTACTGGACATTATACCTCATATAATGTGTTTTTAAGAGCTTGGTTATCTGCCTTGCATTTTGGAAGGTCTCAGATGCCCCATTCTAAAGAAGCCACTACCTTAGGACTCTGTGCATGTTTCAGAAATGTAATCCCCCTGTATAAGTGGTTGTCTGTCACTTTCCGTCCTTTCATTCTGTTGCATCAACAAGTGTGAATGGGCTAAACTACTTAACAGGAGGTCTTCCTTCTGCTTTTGAAGAGAATCATCATTAGTTTTTAATAGCAACATAAAAAATAATAGTTGTTCAAATGGATAAGCAGTAATCTGTGCCGCGGCGTGTGTACATTCCTTGAACTGTTCTTACAATATCACATTGTCTGCATATATACATATGCCTTCCATAAGCTGCGTAGATCCAAGCTCTGGTTAGTTAATCTCTCCAAAATGATTTCTGAGAAGCAGGGAGCTTTGGCTCCCCAGGGGGAGCGTTAATAAATGAAAGAAAAGGCAGCCCAGTTTTCAAGGAAAATATCCCTCCCTATCTCCCCTTAGCAAGCCTGCAGTGCTGTGTGAGTTTATTGGCCAGGCTAACTGCCGTACTCTATCATACCATCTCTTCAATACAAAACCCTCCTCACTTTCCCAGTAATGTGCAATTTCCATGCGAGCCGCCATTATGAGATGAGTTATTAGATCCCTGTGCACCAGTGATTTACTCTGCTCCTGAAATAAGGACAGCAAACCAAGTCCCGATTCCACACTGACCTGCTGAGTTACTCTTGCTATAATATCAGAGGCTTCCTGCCAAAAGTCTGGAAAAGGCACACAAAATGAGGCAATAGATCTAACACAGAAGGTGGTAATTTCCTCGTCAATGATTGGAGAAGGTTAGTCTTTTGTTCCTATTGGTCCAGTTTATCAGTCTTTCCCCATTGCTGATAAGCCTTTTCTGCCCAACCAATGGAGACAGGAGGTTTCTGTCTGGTCTGAAATAGGAAATCTATTCGTTTTAGAAAGAGAGGTGGAACGAGCACACATTTTGAAACTCTGCTCTGTCTTCATAGGTTGAGATAGAGGCAGACATGTTTGTGTGCACATCATATGGATTTCACCTTCTCCCCCCCCCCCGAATTTTAAACTATATTTCTATAAGAATTGGGGGTTATTCTGAATTATATCCATGGGTTGCCTCCACGCCTCTGTTTCTGCATCTGTGAGGTCAGAATACAGTACAAGAAGCCACAAAACTGGTCAGACTAGTTTCTTTGTTAGGCAAATGGCCTTAGCCACTCAGCTAAGCACTGGATTTTGCTCGACTTAAAAAAGAGGGCCATGTTGTGAATTGTAAAATAATCAAAGGTACTGGGAGGAGATTTATAATGAGATGAAAAAAATGTTTACATTAACATTTAACAAAAAAACAGAAGCTTTTTTTATTAGGCATTACAGGACAAGAAACTCCAAAAGAACTCAAGAATTTATTCATGTATGTTACAACGGCTGTTAGCCCAAAGATGGAAGGATGACAAGATGCCAATGAAAGAAGACTGGCAACTCAAATTGATGGAATATGCAGAGATGGCGAAACTTACAGCAAGATTAAAAGAGAAGGACAACAAAGACTTTAAAAAAGATTGGAATGTATTTATTTTATATATACAGAAATATTGTAAAGCACTAGACTCACTAGCAGGTTTTGAGTAAACACTTACAATTACGGTAACAAAAAAGGATGTGGTAGATGTTGAAAAACGATGTGGAAATAAACAAGTAGAATATGGGATTTAAACAGTTTGATATAAAAGATTTTGGAAGAAAATAGAGTTTTTAGGTAAAGAGGAATGGTATTAAGATTAGAGGAGTATATGCAGAATGAGAAAATATTAGAAAGAACAGGAAGGGGAAGTTGAGGGAAGTCTATGGGTGGGGGGAGGGGTGGGGAGAAAGGGGATGTATGCTTACTTTCTTACGTGATTTATGTTTATAGATTATGCTGATTAAATTGTAAAATAAAACTAAAAAACCTTTTAAAAAAGTAGGCCATGTTGCCATAGCGACAACTAAGTGGTGGTGTTCTCCAGGAAGGGAGAAGGTATTCCGCACCCCCCCCCGGGCAAATCTGCCTGGATACCATGTCATCCTAATGGCCATAGGGGCTTATGAGTTTTTGGCTGATGCTGGGAGCTGAATGGAGACATGGAGAAGTTTTTTTTCCTCTGTGGGCTGAAACACAAAGCTATGACTTTGGGGTGGAGGCTAACATGAAAGAAAGATTTGTTGGAGTGTTGATGTTATCAGCCCTTCCCTCTGATGCTGCAGTAGTATATATGTGTAAATAAAGCCCTATAGCCAAAAGATACCGCCATCTTCATTGACTTCCAGTCCAAGGAAACCCTACCCCAGGCAAGTACCAGAATCTCTTGCACACTCAGAGAATGGGGCGAGTGCAACAATATTTTCCTGCAAGTGAAAATTTGGGTATCTGTTTCGCTAGATCCACCTTAAGTTAAACGCATAATACATGGATAGGCAAACTAAGGTCCGAGGGCCGGATCCAGCCCAATCGCCTTCTAAATCCAACCCGCAGGCGGTCCGGGAATCAGCGTGTTTTTACATGAGTAGAATGTGTGCTTTTATTTAAAATGCATCTCTGGGTTATTTGTGGGCCATAGGAATAAGTTCTTTCTTTCTTTCTTTTTCAGAATATAGTCCACCCCCCCCCCACAAGGCCTGAGGGACAGTGGACCAGCCCCCTGCTGAAAAAGTTTGCTGATCCCTGGCGTAAGAGGTTTGCAATGATTTTCTTTTAAGCTTCCTTATTAATTCCCCCCCCCAGCTTTGAACTGCCTGCAGAGTCTTTCTTGTATTAAATGATATTTTACAATTCATTGCTAAGCAAGGCTGTGCTCTCTGGAAGGTTAATTCCAGGGCTGGCATCAGGGGTCATCGCAGTTCAGCACGGAGGGTCTACATCTAACCACGAGAATCACCTGGGAGCTGCCACCGCTTCTGTAGTCGTTGCTCTGTGCTTGTCTCCCTGACCTAGAAATATAGGGAGGTGGTGCCTTATACCAAACCTGGGTCAAAGAATTTCATTCCACTCTCCTCAGCATTTCATTATTTTGGAGGGGTGGGTGTGTGAGGTGGAAATATCTCCTAAATATTGAAACAGTGGGGAAGAATTTTCCAGGGTGGTGATGGTGTCACTTTCAATTATATATCTCTAAAGGTATTTATAAACCACCCACCCACATAAAGCTATCAAGATATATAACGTGAAACGTCATATAAGTACAAAGTAACTCAAAGAATAACGGGCTAAAACTACAAGAAGACAATTGAACAACTGTAGGCCTGTCAGCTGAAGGCCTTTGCTGAAGGCCTGTCAGCAAAGAAAAGTATGCAAGAGAGGTCTGAAGGATGGCAGTGAGGGTGCCTGTTGGATCTCTGCTGGAAATCTGCTCCACAGCATAGAAACAGTAATACTGAATCCTCTCTACTTGAGACTAATCAGGGACCCTGAGACCCAGGGACAAGGCACTTTGTTTTCCTTCTTTCCTCAGTCTCAACGGCTTTTCTATAGGTTCGATAGAGCCCTGGCTGCCTGCAGCAACCCACTGGTGTTGCTATTTGGGATCCTGAGCTTTTGGAGCAAGCATCTTTTTGCCTTGGAAATGCTGTCATGATATAGCATCATTCTTTCCCCAGGTATGTGACTAGGCTGTTGTGGGCAGTCAATTGCTGCGCTTGAAGTGACAGCAAGACGTTTTTTGAAAGAAAGAAAGAAAGAAAGAAAGAAAGAAAGAAAGAAAGAAAGAAAGGCTTGTCAAGTTGGTTCCTGTGCAGGAATCTCAACTAGATCATACAGGTGGCCATCTAACCTCTGCTTAAAGCCTCCTGAGGAAGTCCATTCCACTGCTGAACACCTCTTTGTTGACATTTCCATTCCACCTTAAGAAACAGGCATGTGGAACTATTGCATGTCACATGCCTGTTTACATTCCAGCACAGTATGCTGGGAACTTCCATTTGTGTAGAGACGACATGTTTCTTCGTTCTGATTTATGTTTAATAAATCTGTACTAATAGTATGACTTCACAAGCCTCATGCCTATTCTGTGTGCATGGTGTTGTTGTTTAGTCGTTTAGTCGTTTCTGACTCTTTGTGACCCCATGGACCAGAGCACGCCAGGCACTTCTGTCTTCCACTGCCTCCCGCAGTTTGGTCAAACTCATGCTGGTAGCTTCGAGAACACTGTTCAACCATCTTGCCCTCTGTCGTCCCCTTCTCCTTGTGCCCTCAGTCTTTCCAACATCAGGGTCTTTTCCAGGGGGTCTTCTCTTCTCATGAGGTAGCCAAAGTATTGGAGCCTCAGCGTCACAATCTGTCCTTCCAGTGAGCACTCAGGTCTGATTTCCTTAAGAATGGTTTGATCTTCTTGCAGTCCATGGGACTCTCAAGAGTCTCCTCCAGCACCATAATTCAAAAGCATCAATTCTTCGGCGATCAGCTTTCTTTATGGTCCAGCTCTCACTTCCATACATCACTACTGGGGAAACCATAGGTTTAACTATACAGATCTTTGTTGGCAAGGTGATGTCTCTGCTTTTTAGGATGCTGTCTAGGTTTGTCAATGCTTTTCTCCCACAGTACACTCTGCTAATAGCGTGCCCTGGCTTTTGACCACTGGCGGGCCACTGATTTACGTCGGAGCACGGGCCAATGGAAGGAGACGGCATAGCTGGGGCTTATCAGCTGGCCTCCCAGCCCTCTGCATGGCGACACTCTTACCACCAGAAAGTTCTTCCTGATGCTTAGTTGGAATCTCCTTTCTTGTAACTTGAACCCATTGGCTCAGGTCTTACCCTCCAGAGCAGGCCAAAAACAAGCTATCTCCATCTTTCGCATGACAGCCCTTTTACTTTATACCGAGTCAGATTATTGGTCTATCTAGCTCAGTATTGTGGGGACGCGGGTGGCGCTGTGGGTAAAACCTCAGTGCCTAGGACTTGCTGATCGTAAGGTCGCCGGTGAGCTCCCGTCATTTGGTCCCAGTTCCTGCCCACCTAGCAGTTTGAAAGCACCCCTAGATAAATAGGTACCGCTTTATAGCGGGAAGGTAAACGGCGTTTCCGTGTGTGGCACTGGTGCTGGCTCACCAGTTGCAGCTTCGTCACGCTGGCCACGTGACCTGGAAGTGTCTTTGGATGGCGCCGGCTCCCGGCCTCTTGAGCGAGATGAGCGCGCAACCCTAGAGTCGGTCATGACTGGCCCGTACGGGCAGGGGTACCTTTACCTTTAGCTCAGTATTGTACACACTGCCTGGCAGTGACTCCCTGTGGTTTCAGACATGAGTGGGGTTCTCAATCCTAGCTGGAGAGGCCAGGGATTGGACCTGGGACATTTTGAATGCAAATCATGTGCTCCACCACTGAAATACAGCCCTTTCCCTAGGCAGAGAGTATGAATGAATGATGGAAACAGGGAAGAAGAGGAGCCAGTGGGAATTGGTCCCAGGGTAAGGCAGAGGGTGAGTAAGAAATGGGGAGGGGCTGACAGACAGGGACTTGCCTAAGGGGTCTTCAAACCCGGGAATTGATCCTGGTTAATTCCACTCTAAACCTATTGCTGGCTCAGGATCATGCTGTCAAGGTTTGAAGCTATCCTGTCTTCTCATAGCTATGTTTGCAGGTGAGGATATCTCTCATTTCCCTAGCAACTCAATACTGAGCACAGGAAGGACACAGCCCCTCCACCCCTTCCAGAACTGATGCGTTGCAGGTAAACATTGTCTGGATAGGTAAAAACAATTCAGTATTGAGTGGCGCAGTCCCTCTTGCATACTCCTGAAAAGCCCAGAGATCACACCACAGCCGTATCTTCCAGGGCGCCTCAGAGGGGAGCTGTGACCATTTAATGCCATTTTAAAAATGGGTTTAAGTTAGTAATATTGAAATGTTCACTGTGTGATTGTGGCAGGATTGATATAACACTTCATAGAGGCCTCAAATCGACATTGACAGGTGGCAAGACTCTAGTCTCGCCCTGTCTTTTGACAGAGATGCAAAGAGATCGGGGGAGCTCAACGTTGCTGCTGGAGAAACTTCACACTATCTGTAACTTCTGCATCTTCCATGCTGCTCACAGAACAAAACACAAGGGAGGAATTAAGGATAAAAAATTGGACGTTAGCCGAAGTCTTCCCAGTTAATGTGGAGTATATCCATTACCATAATAACTAGCCACTTAATAACTGGCTTCCTCGCTAATTCTAATTGAAACATATAATGATATTTCCGAGCTCGAGTGGCAGTCTCTCGTCAACACCAGCATCTCCCTGGGACTGGCAAGCGCTGTGAAAGCCAATGGTCTCCTTGAGAATTCGGGGCAGACTATGCCGAGCCAAACAGACTGCCGTTCTTGTACGCCTGCCAGAAACCACAGCTGACGATAAAAGCCATTAAAGGTCAGCAGGGAATAGAAAACTATTTATGTTAAATGTCACAGATTATACCGCAGAAACGGCCCAGGGAATCGGAAATCACACTTTAAGAGGCTTCGCAGGCACATGTCAACTTTAAGCAACAAAACTCCTTGGATGTGTCTTGCAAAGATATAGTAACAAGCTGCAGATGGAGCCGAGTTTGGTCCAGCAAGCATCTGTTGAGCGTTGCTAAGCAATGGGAGAGCAAGTGGGGATGGATCCTTTCTGGCTGCTGTTTGGAATTGGGCTGTCACAGTCACACAGGTTCATAGTAATAGGTGGCTGGGGTGAGAACTGCAATGCTTCAGGGAAGAATCAACTTTTTTGGGGATTTCAAGGAGAACTTTCCTAATTTGTGACTGAAACTTTGGTCCACGTAATAGGCTTAATCTAAGACTAACTGGTTTAATCTAAGACTACTGGTTTTCCCAGTAGTGATGTATGGAAGTGAGAGCTGGACCATAAAGAAGGCTGATCGTCGAAGAATGGATGCTTTTGAATTATGGTGCTGGAGGAGACTCTTGAGAGTCCCATGGACTCCAAGACGATCAAACCTATCCATTCTGAAGGAAATCAGCCCTGAGTGCTCACTGGAAGGACAGATCCTGAAGCTGAGGCTCCAATACTTTGGCCACCTCATGAGAAGAGAAGACTCCCTGGAAAAGACCCTGATGTTGGGAAAGATTGAGGGCACAAGGAGAAGGGGACGACAGAGAACAAGATGGTTGGACAGTGTTCTCAAAGCTACAAACATGAGTTTGACCAAACTGCGGGAGGCAGTGGAAGACAGAAGTGCCTGGCGTGCTCTGGTCCATGGGGTCACGAAGAGTCGAACACAACTAAACAACTAAACAACAACAACAACAAGACTAACTGCATTATTTCCTCCAAAGATGGGAGCACATTAGGACCTAAGCTGATCACTGCTGGATCAAGCCACAGGCCCAACTGATCCAGCATCACCTTCTCACTAGGTGCTTATGGCACGCCAACAAGCAGGATGTGAATGTGACAGTCCTCTCCCCATTTGTGATTCGTGCACAAAATAGGACAGACCCCCCCCAAGTGTTCCTATTTTCCAGGGACAGTCCCGGATTTATAAAAGCCGTCCTGATTTGATCCCAGAATGTCCCGCTTTTCCTGAGGACGTCTCTATTTTCATCAGATAAATGTTGGAGGGTATGGAGTTATGTCACCTCTGACCCATGGAGATAAGTAACTATACAATCTTTAGAAGACACCTGAAGGCAGCCCTGTATTGGGAAGTTGTTAAAAATGTTTAAAGTTTTATTAGGTGTTTATATATGTTGGAAGCCGCCCAGAGTGGCTGAGGAAACCCATTCAGATGGACGGCGTATGATGATGATGATGATACTAATACTAATACTAATACTACTAATAATTATAGAATAGGACATCCCTATTTTCATTGGAGAAATGTTGGAGGGTATGATAGGGTGGCCCTTTGATACTATGGAAGTTAAAACTGAGGGGATAATTATCTGTGTATTTCTACTCCTTGGGGCTTTGTCCTTGGGTTGGCCACCTCCTTTATTCCCCACCCCACCAATGCAAATTCTTTCAATGGAGCTGAAGGAGTGACAAGTTAAAAATGGGTCTGTGTTTTCCATGCAGAATGCAATTAGCTTGTGTAATGCAGTACAATAGCATATATTTGAGGGCAATCACTATAATGAGATTTAGATGAAGGATCTCGCATCTCCTTGCCTGTGACAAGACGATTCTGAGCTGAAAAGAATTAATGCTGTAGACCTGGAAATAAAGTATGTATACAAGCTCTCACTTGTACATAATTGGAGTGCTAGTCATTAGATCACCTTCTGGGGGGATACATTATATGAATTTTGTTGGAGTCTGGCACCTTCTTCTTTACTGTTAATAATCATATTTCTAAGGAAGCTACTCAGAGGAGTATGGAAGAGGGTATCCCAATCTCACTCTCACAACAGGATCATGGGATAGATTAACTGGCAATAGACATGGATGGACAAATGTGACAATTTTGGTTTCTCCCCGTTCCTCATTGTTTCAATCTTAAGTTCTGTTTGCCTCGTTTCCATGCTGGTTCGTTATTTTTTAAAGAAATATATATATAATTGTAGAGTTGGAGGGGACCATGAGGGTCATGTAGTCCAACCCCCTGCAATGCAGGAATCTTTTGCCCAACGTGGGGCTCGAACCTGAAACCATGAGATCACTCACGTCGCATGTTCATGGCTCATATTGACTGAGCCATCCAATGTACATTTTCCCCTATGTACATAATTTTGACTAACATACATATTTTGGAAAGCAACCCCCCACCCCCCAAAAATACACATTTGTGCACACTGCGCCATGGTATATGCTTTTTGTACACTTTTTTTTGGATTGGAGAACTGCAATGCAAAATTCGTTGTAATGCGAATTTCAAGGGATAGCTTCATTTCAGTTCATGTACTCAGTAGCATTGGTTGGGAAAACGTGAGCTGGGTAGGTTCACATTCCAATGCAAACTATCCATCCCTAGTTGAAGGGTTATTCAATGAGTTTCTTGGTTGAGTAGGGATATGAACCCAGATGATATGCCCCATCCCTAGGTCCAGACCAGTGTTTGCCAACCTTGGGTCTCCAGCTGTTTTTGGACTACAACTCCCATCATCCCTAGCTAGCAGGACCAGTGGTCAGGGATGATGGGAATTGTAGTCTGGAATTGTAGCTGGAAGCCCAAGGTTAGGAAACCCTGGTCTAGACTATATGCAGAACTAAGCTTTACTCCACACCAGTTGTATAAAGTGTAAGAAAGAGAGGCTACCCCCCAACCCTTTAAAATTATGGCTATGCATCCAGTCCTTGCTATTTTGTGTGATACCAGTGTCTGTATCATAAAAGGTGTGTGTTTGTGTTATTCACCGTGCTTGGACAAAAGGAGAAACCATAGTTTACTGTTACATGCACAAGCCTGCTTCCCTTTCTCTTCTCTGCTGAAGACGCAAGGAGGAGATTGGAAGCATTTGTTCCTTTTTCAAATAACCATGGATTGCCATTATGACTGAACTGGGATCTTTGATCAGTTTTCATTATGGTTTATTGGAGCAAGCCAGCATCATAAACCATGGTTTGCAGCTGGCTTTCTTTGGACAAAACTAACCAATGCTTGTCCTAGTTGAGGCATAAGGACAAAGCAGTTAGTTGGAAACATGCAAATGGTTCCAATCAGCCCTACACACAGTTTTACCAGAGGGGAACACACAAACCTAGGGCTTGTTCACATAGCACTAGACCATTGCTATATTAGTGTTACTGCTGATTGTGGTGCCATGTGCCCATTAAGCTCTTGTTGACTCTGTGACGGTTTGTCCTGAATAGGGTTGTTTTTTTGTCTCTGTGGGAGAAGGAGTGTGTTTGCCTTTTGTCCATACGGATGGATGCCTTAGAGGCGCTTGTCTCTTTCTTGCATGAGAGGCATCCTTCTATGCAGCCGCAGAGAAGGAAAGAAGAAAGAAGAGGTGGGGGAAGGAACTGAGTGGGTGTTAGAAGAAGGAAAAAACCAGAAGAGGGGTCTCTTCGCTTTTAAAGGGAATCATAAGCAGCCATAGCTGAGTTGCTTGTAGAGCTGCCACTAGGCTCCCGCTTGTGTAATTTCAATAATTGGCCCATAATTAAGTAATTATTGGAGGAGAAGGTGCCACAGACGTGGGAGGGTGTTTGTGTCTGTGCGTGGAGGGAGGCTGGCTCAGGAGGGGCTGTGAAGTTTATAACCCTAATTTTGTGCTTCCTACAGCTGTCAAAAGAGGCGAGAGGAGCGTTGTATGCATGCTTGAAAGGAGGCGAGGAATGAAGCTGAAGAAAAAGCTGCTGACTACTTTACCCCTGCTTCAGTATTAGGGTTGGATATTTTTCCAGGGGAGAAATAACTTCTCCAACTTGGAGAAGAAGCTTTGGTATTGTTTCCCATATCTATACCTTTACAGGCAAGGACTGTGATATACCGTACTTTTCCGTGCACAAGACGAGGTTTTTGTACTGTAAAATAATGTTAAAAAATTGGGTGTCGTCTTATACATGGCTACATGGCAATTGGGTGGGTGATTGGTGGCTGCGGCAATGGCTGCTTTGGATTGGCTGTTGCTGAGGCAATTTTGTGGGTGATTGGTGGGTGTGGCAAGGGTTGGTGTGGATTGGCTGCCGCTGAGGCAATTGGGTGTGCTATTTCTGGCTGCTGGCGGTGAGTGGGCAGATGCTTGGTGATTTGGGCCATCTCCCCCCATTTTCTTAAACTGCAGTTCCCAAAAATAGGGGTCGTCTTATACATACAAAAAAATACAGTATATAAACTGATGCAACTCTAGCTGTGTGGTGTCAGCTTGGGCACCTGCAAAAGTTTCTTTTCCTTTTGGAAATGTATATACTTCCCTTCATCAAAAGGCCACAGAAATTTATATATTGCCCTTTGCCAAAAATTACTACTTAGTAATAGTAACTTAGTTGTAGTAACTTAAGAGTAACTACTACAATAAACGTTACTGCTGCTACATAATGTGCATATGTAACATACTATGCATAAAATAGAAAAAAGTTATCTAAATACAATTCATAATAATAAACAATACAATATGATATATAATTAACAATACCTAATAAGCAGCAGTACTGAATTATTCACAATGTCAGCTGAGGAGTAAGCCCCACAGCTGAATCCCTAATAAATAAGAGTCTAATAGCACTTAAGCCCACCTTTCCAGTGTATGTTTATGGTTACAAACTGGAGGGCTCCAATATTTGTTTCAACACTTGGGTGTTTCTGGAGTGGGTAGTTGTTCTGAACAGATTACTGTGGAGCACAAAGTTGTGATTTTGTGAAATACAGGATTTTTGAGCAAGTGGCTGATTAATAAGGAAAGGATTAATGTCCACGGAGACATGTGAGGAAAGAAGTTATGGAAGAAAGAAAATGTAATTCCCCACAATACACTAATCACCCAGATTATATGAAAAAGAAGCTGTTAGTGTATCTTAAAAGGTAACTAATCTGCATTGTAACTGATTATGAAAAAAAAACACCCCTGCCCTGTTCTCCTCACCCTATTTGCTGTGGAATGGATATTTTAATTCTCATTGATGGTGGCAGTGAAGACAAAGTATCACACTATTATAATAGTTTCACCTTCTGCTTTTCAGAAAGAACAACCTATCTTCATCTCTCTCCATGTGCTCTTCTGGGGTTTCTCCCAACCCTTTCAGATTTGGGGGAGGCATGTGGGGCATGTGAGACAAGAGCTGCGTTGAGTAAAACAGCATTCTTCAACCTAGTGCCCTCTGGATAGTTTGGACTCCATCATCCCCAACAGCATGGCCAATGGTCAAGGCTGAGAAAAGATTTTCCTGGGTGAAAACAATCTCTGCAGTCAACATTCTAGGAGCTGTGATAGTAGTTGGACTTCCTCCCCTTTAGAAATTGTGTGTTTGAGTGGGGAGGGCGGGGGGCAGAGAGATTGGGTAGAAGACATGGATTATCTCTTTGCAAGCTGTTTACCTCTCTGAAGAAGGGAAACAAGGTATGCTGCCACTGTAAAAAAAAAAGCCAACCCATTTTCAGCTAACATGTTCCTGCATAAGGCACAGTGATTAAAGGGATATAGGTGAGAGTCAGTGTCAGAGTCGGAATGACTTGCAGCCAATAAAACCTGTGGCGGAAAAGATTGTGGCTAACAAGTGCTTCGTGTCTCAAGCTGGGAGGGCGAGAGGAAATAAAAGCACATGACATCACTGAACGGCAAGGGAACAGAGGCCAGAAGGGGCTGTTTCTGGAGATGGTCTGGAAGAAGACACTGAAGATGTCCTCGGTGAGCCTTGCCAGTTGCTGCTGTCAGAGAAAGTCAGCAGGAAATCAAGATCAGGCTACAGGGTCTCCACAGAACAAGGAAATGTGGAGGGGGGGAATCTTCTCTACAGGGCAATGGGAAAGTCGGTAACAGGCAGCAATCTGAACTTCAAGTGGAGAAGGATGCTTGCATTTTGAAGGGTAGACAGAGACATCATGCTATTCCCTTCTCCTCTGGCTACTCCTCCTCTGTTCACAATGACAGAATAGCAAGACTTAGCAGACACAGCTATTGTACACTGCCTTTGTTGTCAATCACTCATGGTCTCAGCTAGGTGATCTTGGACAACCAGCTACCATTGAGCCAAACATACTCAAGTGAGAGTAATAACTGCCTGCCTCTAGGGATGTAAGAAAACAGCAATTTCCATTCTGACTTGTCTTCATCAAAACCAGCACTGTTTCTGTTCTGCCGCAATTCAGTTTCTACCAAATACTATGTTACTCATCCTGCTGCCTGCTATTTGATGTAATTTCCATAATTTTCCATGTAATTTATGTAAGTTACAAATTCAATGTAATTAATGGTTTTAATTATTTCCACATCATTGTTTCAGTGTAAAGGGAACAGCAAATCTATGTTTTTAAAAAGTAGTTAATTCCGTATTGGCTGGAGGCCTATTAAAACACACACACACACACACACACACACACACAAAATAATATTGAGTGAATGCCTATAATGTTCCCTGCATTGATGCTGATTGTAGTCACTGGATTGATTTCTGTTCTGGACCTGGGATGAAAACAGAAAAATGGCAAATTCCACTTCTGATGGGATTCTCTGACATCCCTCCTAGGACTGTTTACAGTCTGCTTGATCCAATTTGGGGGACTTAAAACAATTAGGGTTGTAAACATATGGATTAAACTTGCAGTTCGTGCCAGTGGTGTGCGGTGAAATTTTTCAAAGGAGAACAGTTAGGGCGAGAGGCACCAGCTTGCAAGGGGAAATGGGTGTGTGTGTGTGTGTTGCGCAAGTGACATTGTGATATCCTGACATCGTGCGCATGAGCATCATGCATGAGCATCACGCATCCCTCATAAGCCTGGCAGAAGCTTCCCAGGCTTTGGGAAGGAGGCGCCAGGTCTCTGACATGATGCTTTGGCAGGCTTTGGGAAGGTGGTGGGAAGGATCTTGGGACCTAGGTGCCAGGGGAACATTTTGGGGTCTAGCCTTGTCCCCTTAGCCCACTGACTGCACAACACTGGTTGGTGCAAAAAAGAAGGAATGAAGAAGGAGATTGTCAGGCGTCAGAGGATCCAACCCCATGGTAGATTGCCAGGAATGGATAAGACAAGGAAAGTTCTTACCAATGCTTTTTATTCAATATTCACAGAGAGGGGCTTAGAAATGAAGCCTCTTGGAGTAATGGCATTGCTCTGAGTCAGTCTCTACTCCTCCCTCTCTCCCATTATGCGTCATCACTACGGGTGCTGAGATGTGACCTCTGCCTCTGAGCTCTCTGCTCTCTTCACTGCCTGCTGGGTTCTGGACGAGGCGGGTCTCCAATTCTTTCTAAAGACACTGTGTCTGTCAACTGTCCCCCTTCTGGTGCTTCTTCTTCTTCTCTCCCATTATTTCCCAACTTCCCCCCTCATCTGCCTCTGAGCTGTGATCTCCCTCAAACCCCCGTTGTAAGTCTGAACTGTCTTCTTCTCCTCTGGAAGGGTCAGGCTGGGGAGGCGGTCTCCACCATTCCTCCTCTGCCCAGTCCCTGACAGAGACACAGGCAGACTCTCACTTGAAGCCCCTTCTCCCACCTCCCCTTTAAACCCCACTTAAACATGCATTCAGTGGTGAGGAGAGAGGGGAAGAAGGATAGGCGGCAGTCTCTGCCTGTGTCTCCTTCCGCCACTCTCTTTGTTGCTGGCTACATATTTAGCTAGAGTTTAAAATGCTGATTAAACAGGTGGTCACCTGCTACAGTCACCAACATGCCCATATTGGTCCACATGCTGATCTTGGGTATGTATCACCAGAAGCAATTGTCTTCTGCCCCTTCTTTATTACTTCCTGACATATATTCTCCCTGAATATGGTAAACAATCCTTCTCTTCCCTGACACAGCCTGTTCTCTTCCAGTCTGTTCTTACTTAATCTTCCTACTAGGCCTGTGGCTTTTGCTTATCCTCAACGAATCCTTTTCATGCTGACTTGTCTTCCACCTTGTTGCAGAGGACTCTGGTGCTGCGCTGTGCACTCCAGGATACAGCTAGTTTACCAAAGCTGGCAAAGAAGCTGAATGCTGAAAGATTCGGGCCAGCAAAAGGAGCTCCCGTATTTTTCACCCTATAGGACGCACTTTTTCCCCTCCAAAAATGAAGGGGAAATGTGTGTGCGTCCTATGGGGTGAATGCAGGCTTTCGCTGAAGCCTGGAGAGCGAGAGGGGTCGGTGCGCACCGACCCCTCTCGCTCTCCAGGCTTCAGGCAGCTCTGTGCAACCCTCGGGAGACCGGCTCCGAGGGTTGCGCAGAGCTGCCTGCAGTCCCGGGATCAGCGCAGCTCTGCGCGGCCACTGGGAGCCGGGCACGAAGTCCCGCCCTGCTCCGGATGGCGGCGCAGAGCTGCCTGCAGTCCCGGGATCAGCGCACTTCTCCCCATCGCCAGCCCCACAAGCTCGGGGGACAGCGGGGAGGCAGAGCATGCCTTCCCACTGTTCCCCAACCTGGTTCTTCCAGCCCCGCACCTGGGGGGAAATTAATTTTTTTTTCTTTATTTCCCCCCCAAAAAACTAGGTGCCTCCTATGGTCCGGAGCGTCCTATGGGGCGCAAAATACGGTACTTCTTTACACATTGCATAGCTAAACAAGGGAGTTTGCTTCTACAAAATGCAGTGATGGCTAGCAACGTGGATGGCGTTAAAACAGGATTTGGCAAATTCCTGGAGGATATGGCTAGCAGCACCTGTCCGCCATCAGGGTTATGCATTATCTCCATTGTTGGATTGAGAGTATGCCTCTGAATACTATTTGCTGAGGAATCCCCTCCAACATTTCTCCAATGAAAATAGGGATGTTCTATTCCATTGTAATACAGTGATACCTTAGGTTACAGACACTTCAGGTTACAGACGCTTCAGGTTACAGACTCCGCTAACCCAGAAATTGTACCTCAGGTTAAGAACTTTGCTTCAGGATGAGAACAGAAATTGTGCTCCGGTGGCACGGTGGCAGCAGGAGGCCCCATTAGCTAAAATGGTACCTCAGGTTAAGAACAGTTTCAGGTTAAGAATGGACCTCCAGAATGAAATAAGTTCTTAACCCGAGGTACCACTGCAATAATAATTTTATTATTTATACCTCACCCATTTGACTAGGTTGCCCCAGCCATCTAGGTGTCTTCCAACATATATAGAAGCATAATTAAACCTTTTTAAAAAGTCCCTGTAGAAGGCTGCTGTCAGGTAAAGTAAACCTTCTGAACCTTCCTGAGAACAGGAGGACAGTATAGATTTAGAACAGTGGTTTGCAGAAGGGCATAGTTCAGAGGCTGCGGACGGCAGCAGCTGGGAAATATTGGGAGAGGAACAGAAGGAAGAAGGAGAAGCACCAGGGGAGTGACAGCTGACAGACTCAGTGTCCTTGGAAAGCATTCCTGACCCCCTTCCCTCGCAGGACCAGACAGGCATTGAGGGTATTAGAACAGAGAGCTCAGAGGCAGAAAACTCAGATTACCCAATGACGTTGAATAGGGGAGATGTAGGCGGGTGGGACTTTACTTGGATCAATGCCATTAATAGGGAAGACTGCATCCCTTCATCATTCACTGTGAATAAATTGCTTGGTAAGAACTTTTATCGTTTCTCTGATTCTGGGCTGCCACCGTGGGAGGGATCTGATTCTCCAAAGCCTGACAGCTGCCTTCAGATATCTTCTAAAGCAGGGATCAGCAACCTTTTTCAGATGTGGGCCGATCCACCATCCCTCAGACCATGTGGTGGGCTGGATTATATTTTTTTCGGGGGGGGGGAATGAATGAATTCCTATTCCCCACAAATAACCCAGAGATGCATTTTAAATAAAAGCACACATTCTACTCATATAAAAACACGCTGATTCCCGGACTGTCCATGGGCCAGATTGAGAAGGTAATTGGGCCGCATCCAGCCCCCAGGCCTTAGGTTGCCTACCCCTGTTCTAAAGGTTAATTAGCTCCCTGGCTCGGGAGTTGCATAATTCCATACCCTCTGATGAAAATAGGGACGTCATCCCAAACCTGCCAACATTTCTCTGATGGAAAATAGGGACATCCTAAAGAAAAGTGGGACATTATGGGTTCAAATCAGAAACCAGTGTATATGGGAGTGAATAAATAAAATTTTGTGCCACTTAAACACCATGGGCAGACCCTCCAAGTGTTATTTTACAGGGACAGTCCCAGATTTACAGAAGCTGTCCCAGTTTCTGATTTGATCCTGGAATGTCCCACTTTTTCTTAGGGTGTCCCTATGTTCATCTGAGGAATATTGGAGGGTATGGAGTTATGCAACCCCCAAGCCAAGGAGGTAAGTAACTATACAACCTTGAGGTATAGGAAATGTTTTTATGTTCAATGTTTTATTATGCTTTTATATATGTTGGAAGCCACCCAGAGTGACTGAGGCAACCAGTGGCAGGGAATAATAATAATAATAATAATAATAATAATAATAATAATAATAATAATAATAATAGAATAGGACATCCCTATTTTCATTAGAGGGTATGGACTTAGAAAGGCTCTCCTACGCTCATACGGGGCATTGCCCAGGCTTATTAGGACTTAACATTACCTTTCGCAATCGGGGAGCATTCTTTAAAATGCTAATAACGCTTTCTTACAGGGGAAGATTGGCACTGTGAAAAACCTGTGTTTTAAGGATGCTTATCCCCACTACTGATTTTCTCATTAAAGAATGTCTAACAAGCTTCTGCAGAATCCCAGGGTTCATAGGAATATAATTTGAAAACCTTTGTCCTTGACTTTTTGCTGTTCCCATGACTCCCCTCTGAACCCTTTGCTGTTTGACAGCATGCTTCACAAAGCCCTTTGTTCCTACTAAACCCACTCATCAGTGTTCCAACTGAGTTCTTCCCCGTGCCGCATGCAGCAGCACACTAGATCAATCTGGACCCAGTTGTAAGCAACTAGAAATGCATAACAACTAAAGCGCTAGATTGAGTTGCTCACCCTCATGTATATATCAAAAGCAGCATCCAGCTAGCTGAGTGGGCTCTGGATAAGTATGGCAGTGCCGTTGAGAGATGTATATGCAGGTGTGTGCCTGCATCAGCTGTACGTGTAGAAGGCAGCTTCTCTTCTGTGCATGAATCTTCCTCGCTGCATCAAGGCACATGTTTCTGTTAATGATTCCTAAAACGGCACTGGCCTTCCATGTCACCATCTATTTGTGTTCACTTTGTTATCTAGATGGACCATTTGTCCTACCAAATGTGACACTTCTTATGCTTTAATAGCCACCCACCCCATATAATTTGTGGGGCACTGGCAGCAACAATATTTCTTTTGCAGTGACAAGCCCGTAGAAGGAGCATCACTGTTGCCGAGCAAAATGCTGGAGACCCCATCGGTCAAGAGAACACCTTGGCTTGCATGCCCAGGAAGAAAAGGCTCATCCTAAGAAGCAGCTGGCAACTGATGGATTTTGGCTGTCGATTGCAAGGTTCATGAAAGGGCCACAGATAAAGTCGGCCAGGTTATATCAGAACCAGATATTAGCACTTGTGATCTGGTGCAGGAAAAGAATGTGAACTCCAGTTGTGAGAGGAGGAGGAGGAGGAGGAGGAGGAGGTTGTGGGGAGAGATACCAAAGAAGAATGGAAAGCTAACTGGGGGCGGGGGGAGGAAGAGTTCAATCAGATTTGTAAAGGGCATAATTTACAAAATCCGTCACATATTTTACTAGGCTGGGATTTACGGATTAGCCTGTAATACTTAGGCGGCTTTTTGTAATAAAAACTGAAGCTGTGGCAGCCTTGGGAAAGCGAAGAGAAACGAAAGGAGCAGACTCTCTATCTCACTTTCATTTTCCCAGCAATTTCTCCCCCCCTGATCTAGGCAGTGCCATTAATCTGGGCTTTATCTGCCTATGGAGAAGGATTGAGTTCTTTATTGGATTTTTGTCAAGAATAAATGATTTAGTTTGGGATATTGTGGAAACGATTTCTGTGGTATTACACCATCTAATAAATGAAACAGCAGGGATCAATTCCTTTCTTCCAGTGTGCTCGACGGGCTGACTGAAATATGCTCTACAATTATTGGCTATATAGACATACATATATGAACACCCATATATAATTAGAGCAGAACTGGAAGAGAGCTACTGTGTTGGATCACACAAATGTTCCTACTGCAATCCAGCATTCTGTCCCAAAATGTGAACGGCGGTGGATGGTTCTAAAGTGATGTGTCTGTTAATTATGGGATAATTCATTGCCTGCTGTAAAAAGCAAGCTTCCAATAGTCTCGGAAAATTATGGGCATGCTGAGCATGTGTTTCAGTAATTTGTCTACCGATATGACAGGTCCCATCAAATGAGAATGTGTGAATCTCTTGATGACAGATACACACAACTATTGTACTTCTTGTCATGGGCCTTGCAGCATAAAGGGTAAATAATAGAGGATACTACTGGGGTACTATATATAATTGAGGCACAATTCAAAGTGTTGGTGCTGGTCTTTAAAGCCCTAAACGGCCTCGGTCCAGTATACCTGAAGGAGCGTCTCCACCCCCATCATTCTACCCGGACACTGAGGTCCAGCACCGAGGTCCTTCTGGCGGTTCCCTTGCTGCAAGAAGCCAAGTTACAGGGAACCAGGCAGAGGGCCTTCTCGGTAGTGGCACCCGCCCTGTGGAACGCCCTCCCAGCAGATGTCAAAGAGAAAAACAACTACCAGACTTTTAGAAGACATCTGAAGGCAGCCCTGTTTAGGGAAGCTTTTAATGTTTGATGCATTACTGTATTATAATATTTTGTTGTAAGCTGCTCAGAGTGGCTGGGGAAGCCCAGCCAGATGGGCGGGGTATAAATAAATTATTATTATTATTATTATTATTATTATTATTAGTAGTAGTCAGGGATGGGGAGTCTTTAGACCTCCAGATGTTATTGGACTAAACTCCCATCATATCTGATCATTGTCCATGCTGGTGGCCCATCACTGCTATAAAGCCTATCATCACCAGATGAAAGATAGTTCAGTCAGTAGAGCATGAGACTCCTAGTCTCTGGATCATGGGTTTGAGCCCCATGTTGGGCAAAAGATCCCTGCATTGCAGGGGGGTTAGACTAGATGATCCTCTTGGTCCCTTCTAACTCTACAGTTCTATGATCCTATGACTAGTGAATAAGACTTCAGCATTAATATTTAAATCATATTTCTTGCATGTGAATTTTCATGGTTTCTCCCTATTGGCTGTGTGTGTGTGCGTGTGTGTGCAGAAGTCAGACAAAAAGAGCTATGGCAACAACCAAAGGATTTAGGAGACAGCTTATCCCATTGCTTTGCTTTATTTATTCGAAATATTTTTATGCCATTCTTCCACCACTCAGTGGCATTCAAAGCAGCTTGCAAAAAACCCCAAAAGCATTAAAACAAAAATATAATAACAATAAAAACCAAACAGCCACAGATAAAATAAATCAATATAAAACAAATCAAAGCAGTTTCAGCTTCCACAGACCATAACAGACTATAGCCACAGACAAATGAACAGACTCCGCTAATAGCTATGACTACTTTTGAAGGTTGCGTCTTAATGGAGGTTTGTAGCAGAATCGGTCTGCTCATGCAGACATGTTTCACACTGCCTACATGATGACAATGTCAACAAAACACCAGCTTGTACTCTTTTTCCCCCTTTTTCCTTGTAATCAAGACTACCCTTTACCATGGGAAATTTGTTAAATAATCCATTATACAACTGCAGTCACCACTGGTGTGGAAGTTCGTAGGCCTATTTGATGGTTATTAATGGGCAGATTGTTGTCTGTGTGATGATGCTTCAGTGAGTGGTTTCCTTCGCCACACCTCTAAACCTGTTTGCTTCTCACCTGAGCACAACCTCACTATTTTATTTCCAGTGGTCTTATATATATATAGCCGCCCTGAGCCTGGCTCTGGCCGGGGAGGGTGGGGTATAAATAAATTATTATTATTATTGCATGTGCCTATTTCCATTGACTGCCACATGATGGAGGCATGTTAAAATTTCAAAAACCCAGTTCAGAAGACCTCTTCTCTCATATTCTCAGCACATGTCAGGGATTATTTTGGGAGATTTTATATATATATATATATATATATATATATATATATATATATATATATATATATTTGCTTTCGTAGATTTTCACGGGTACAGGAATGCAGGTTTTGGTGTCTTCGGGTGTCTTCCCGTGTAAGAGTCGGGGTGTCTGTGCGACGTTTCGACGAGGTCTCACTCGTCATCTTCAGGCTGGTGCTTTCGGCTTCTTGTTACTGGAACAGAGGGTCTGTTCCAGTAACAAGAAGCCGAAAGCACCAGCCTGAAGATGACGAGTGAGACCTCGTCGAAACGTCGCACAGACACCCCGACTCTTACACGGGAAGACACCCGAAGACACCAAAACCTGCATATATATATATATATATATATATATATATATATATATATCATTGAATTTATTAGTTGCTTTCCCTCCCCACTTTTTAACAAAAAGCAACTCTAAGCAACTTTGAGTTGAGGTGAGGGACAAGAGAACATAGCAGAGACCCTTTCCAACAAGGGCTGCCTGCTAGTGTAGATAGGAAACAGCAGAATACCTATGAAAAACTAAGGCTTAAAAATTGTGTGCATGGATGCTCACATGCTGATCATGCACAGAGAAAAATTGATCTGAACCATCAATTTGTGACATGAAACTCCCATTTGGAAGCATCCAGATACAGTATAATCCCTAACAAAAAAGCTCAGGTAAGCAAGACATCCTTTGCCTGGCAAACAACAACTTTGCCAAAAAACAACTACAGTGGTACCTCGGGTTAAGTACTTAATTCGTTCCGGAGGTCCGTTCTTAACCTGAAACTGTTTTTAACCTGAAGCACCACTTTAGCTAATGGGGCCTCCTGTTGCCGCCGCGCCACTGGAGCACAATTTCTGTTCTCATCCTGAAGCAAAGTTCTTAACCTGAGGTACTATTTCTGGGTTAGCAGAGTCTGTAACCTGAAGCATATGTAACCCGAGGTACCACTGTATTGTGTATGGATTTTCACTTTTTTGAAAAATGGCAACCAGTGCCAGGTCAATTCCATGTTTGGGGACAGCCACTGAGATGTAGGGGGCAGATGCAGAAGAGAACAAGGCTCCTACACATTTAATAGTTGTGGAGGAGAGAGAATTTGCATGACAAACTACAACATCTGAAAATATGTTTCCCATACAGGGATTAACCATCTATGCAAGTATTAAAGGTGTGGGTCACCCTACTAAGAAGACCCTCTCCCTAGTAACTAATCACCTAATCTACAAAGTCAGAGGCACTTGGAGTTGGACCTCTGGCAATAGCCTAAGCTGCTGGGTAGGTTCTTTTTACACCCAATAGGCTACTCCATATTGGCTAGACATTTTTATAAAAGCCACAAAGGGAAGGGTTTAGTGCTGAACTATTCAAGCATCATGCCAGCACCCTCAGACTGCTGTAACCACTGATCCAAATGACGGAAGTAAGATGCATTGGGTGTGTCCTGCTCCTGGACAGTATTTAACTTGGAGATCAAGATGAAGACGATGCTTGTCTGCAATTCTACACACAATTTCCAGGGCGTATGTCCCACTGAACTCAGTCGGGCTTCGGAGTAGCCATGTATGGAATTGCACTGCACAAACCAAGTTACAGCAGGCTATCAACGGCTCTGTCCAGTCTTCCTCAGACATGGGAAACTTGGTGTTGGCATCTCAAGGAAATGAAAATATGGGATGTGTCACGGCTGAAAATTGGCCGCTGTTTCTTTAATGCTTAAAAAGCTGGGTCAGCATGAGTCAGCAGCCTGCACCGTATATATAGAATGAGAAATGTTAGTTTGCTGTTGGGTTGATTGGTTAGTGAAAGCTGGTAGTGTTGACTTTTTAAGAATAAAAGCAGAAAGTACTCTGCAAGGATACTCTTCTTGTGGACTCTTTTATGCCGACAAGGATCTGAGGACCGGGCTGAGGCGATAAAGGGAGGTCAGAACCTTTGTTGTTGTTTTTTTACAAACACTGACAGGATGGAGGAGAACTCACTGGTTCCACTGCTTACTTCATTGATGTGGTGAGCACACTGCGAGCCACTGAAGCCAGTGTGGTGTAGTGGTTAAGAGCGGTAGTCTCGTAATCTGGGGAACCGGGTTCAAGTCTCCGCTCCTCCACATGCAGCTGCTGGGTGACCTTGGGCCAGTCACACCTCTTTGAAGTCTCTCAGCCCCACTCACCTCGCAGAGTGTTTGTTGTGGGGGAGGAAGGGAAAGGAGAATGTTAGCCGCTTTGAGACTCCTTCGAGTAGTGATAAAGCGGGATATCAAGTCCAAACTCCTCCTCCTCCTCCTCTTCTTCTTCTTCTTCTTCTTCTTCTTCTTCTTCTTCTTCTAGCCAATTATGATTCTCAGCAGCATCTCTAAACATAGTGCTTATGCCTAAGCTATTTTAGCCCCATTGACTTTCCTTTGCAGTCTATGGGATGAAGGTGGCTTATTCTTGCTGTAAGTGATTTATGGATTATGGTGCCAATCAGCAGGGCATTGAGTTAATTACTTCAGTCACTGTGTTGTCATTGCACCCAAGAGCCTGGCTCATTACTTGAGTTCTCAAAACATCACCATCCTACAAGGGTTGAGAACCATTCCTTTCTGACAGCATTTTGCCAAGTATTTTCCCCTCACCCCCTCTTTCCAGTCTCTCAAGATACATTTAATAAAACAAACATGCATTCAACCACAGAGCACTTGGAGATGGACAATAAGATTCAAAATGGCATCATGGATTCCTAGGATTTCACAAACATCCATTTTCACAGCCCACCGCTTAAGGCAAATTTGTGCATTTATTTTGTGCACCAAAGTATGCAGTTTTGTGCATGCACTATGCACCTAACCACATGAATAATTGCATGTGTGAAAGGGATGATTTTTCTCATCTCCAGGAAAATATCTATGGCTATAATACTATCAAATAAGCACCCTTCTATCTTTTTTAAGGTATATCTTTTAATGATATATTATTGGAAAATAGAGAATAAAGGCACCTGAACTGTGGTTGGAAGATCTGGCAGATGACAAAACACAAACGTATTGATGTATCTTTAGAGGTGAGGTATATAATCATTTTCAATGGAATAAAAAGTGCTGTTTCTACTCAGGTTCTCCAGAAAATAGACCATATGACCTGCTGGTCTTTTAAAAGCTTCTCACTGCCATTTCCCCCCTTCATAATCTTTTTGCAGGCTAAAGGTGGGGAACCTGTGAACCTTCTGGTGTTGATAGACTATAATTCTCATCACTCCCTCCCATGCTTGCTAAGGATTTGTGGAGCTGATGTCCAACAACACCATGACAGCCACAGGTTGCCCACCTCTGTTCTCCTAAACCATTACCTGTACATCGCACATCACAGTAGCAACTGGTAAGCTAATTTGCTGAAAGATGACTGTACTCACATTCTGCTTATGGCTGAGCCACTGTGAGAACAGAATGATGGGCTAGTTCTCCCTTTGTTATGATCCAGCAGAGTTTTTCTTACCTTCTTATCAGAGGAGAAAGGTGGTTGAAATAATAACCTACCTTATACTGAGTTACAGATGTTAGGATGTTTATTAACACACACACACACACACACACACACACACACACACACACACACACACACACTATTCAGAAGGACTCCTGAAAGAAGAAAAAATATAATTGGTTTTAGCAGACGAAGAATACAATCCCCAGTTGAAATGGTATATTGAACTGAGTCAGGGAGTTTGAAATGGAAAAATAAGTTCTCTCTCTCTCTCTCTCTCTCTCTCTCTCTCTCTCTCTCTCTCTGTTGAAAAAGAAGCATAAATGGATACAGAGGCACAATATGTCAACTTACCACTTTGCAAATGGTTATGAAACCACTCTGGTTGTCTGTATTGCCCTTAATGTCCCCTCACCCAGGCTGGTTTGGTTATTCCAGCAATTGAATCTGTGCTGAATCCAGGAATTAGAAAGGTCTCACATACAACCTACTTTCTCATTGCTCTCCCCTCCCCCTTAAACTGGTCTCGCACCCACAAACTTAAAACACTATTTTTTTGTGCCAGGCAAAAACTTTCCTCTTTTCCCATGCTTCTGGCTAATCAAACAATATATGGTCATTTAAACTGTGTATGTGGGGTGTATGTGTGTTTTTGTTATGTATTTTTGTGTTTTTATAGACAGTAGGTCAGTAAGTTAGTAAGTTAGTAAGTTAGTGAGTTAGTAATTTAGTGAGTTAGTGAGTTAGTAAGCTAGTAAGTTAGTAAGTAAGATCTGCCAATTGTTTCAGGACATACCTGAGACAACTTGAATGTTCTGCCTCAGCTGCAGTCATCACTAACTGTGCTCCTGAAACCTATACATTGGTCCCTCTCCAAGGTGCTGAGGCAGTCGTGCCTTCCTTTTCTGCCTGCCTGGAACTCTAAGATCAGTGGTATCCACCCAGCCCTCTCTTGCTTGGGCCCTCCCCTGTCCTTGTTGGTGGGCATCCCCAGGGTTAAAGGCAGTTTTACAAGCAAAAGCCAAATACAGAATTGCTGAAAGCCCTCTTCCTTCCCACAGATATTTGTCAGACTCTCAGGAGACAAGCTCACCAGGATCAACACACACATACATGAATGGCAAAGACCAAGATTAATTGCAGAAGGGCTAGTACTTCCCCTCGTAATCACTATCTCTTTAAAGATGGAGACCGACAGAAATTCTACATATGGTGAGAATGGTTCAAGCATACCTTCTGAAAACAAGCACCTTAGAAAGAACACCTGAAGCTCAACAGAGATAGGGAGTGAGAAAGGAACTGGAAGATTATTTGGATTGTTTTAAACATATTGACTGGTTTAAATACCAAAGGTGGTGTACAGCCACAGGACTGGCACATCTATTTCTTCTGGGAAGGAGGAAAACAACTGGTGCTGAGCAAAAAGTTGCTTGTGTAACCCATTGCTCCTGCTCTTGGCCTAGAGTCTTGGCAGCACTGCCTTGCCTCTCCTAATCCAGTCTTGTGAATTCCTATCTGGAGGATACAGGATCCCTTGTATTGTCTGTTCTCTGTTTTCATTTAGGTCATTCTTAAAGCAGCCTTTTCCAGTGTCATCTTGTAGCCGCCAACACACAGACACACAGACTACCCTTGTGACCTCCTCAAGTCCACTTGTGGTAAAGTGGGCTCAGCGGTAAAATACCCTTTCAGCATTTCACAGAGGAAAACAGAGTCGTGTTTGCAGCATCCCTTTTATTCCAAACAAAGATCGCTGCCAGAGCACCCCTATTATTATTATGGAGAGGAATTTAGTGTAGTGCTAAGCATACCACTCTGTCGGTGCAAGCAGTTCTGATTGTCTGATGGAATGACTTGCCCTTTCTCCCCTGCTGTTATGGGGGTTCTCCAGTCAAATGGGGGGGCATGGGGGAGAAGAAGGGGGTAAAGCCCCATTGCACTAGTGCAAGTCCTTGCACAGACCTGCTCATTAGTTTAATCCTTCTCCTTCTCCTTCTCCTTCTCCTTCTCCTTCTCCTTCTCCTTCTCCTCCTCCTCCTCCTCCTTCTCCTTCTCCTTCTCCTCCTTCTCCTCCTTCTCCTCCTTCTCCTCATTCTCCTTCTCCTTCTCCTCCTCCTTCCTACATATTGCAGAGGACACAAGCCTTCATTCCCACCAAATTAGCTTTATTCTGCAATAGCTTCCCCTCCACCGATTTAAAAGGCAAGAGGATGTTTGCTCCTTAACATACCAGACTGTAGGACAGTGTCAACAGTTCAAATCTGCCCCCAGAAACTGCAGTGTGTGAAGTCGCATGTTGTATCCACTGCATGGAGCTTGGCATGAGTGTGGATTTCCATACGTTCACTCTAGAACGGATATGAGGAGCCTCAGACCTTCCATATGTTCTTGGACTCCAACTCCCATCAGCCAGGCCAGCATGGCCAGTGGTCCAAGATGATGGGAACTAGAGTCCAATAGCATCTGGTAGCCAGAGCCCCGCACTGAAGACTAACAGACGCACTCCCTCTCACTCAACGATCCCGGAAAGGGAACAAAACCCCGCAGAATGGCAACTGTAGCAAATCACAATGACACTAAAGAGAAAGTTATTCCCAAAATGAAAACAGAGGGACAAAATGAGGGGCAGGGGTATTGGGAACAGGGTGGCCAAGACTCCTGCACCTTTAATAGGGGCATGAAAGAAAGATGTTCTGCAGGTGTAGCTTGCATGAACCTGGTCAAATTCCTTCTTCCACACAACTAGTAAAAGTCGTGGAGCTGTGGCCTCTTTTTCACCTGACCAGAAAATCAGGACTGACCCCTCGAAAACAGGGTCAGCTGGAGTGTATGCAGCAAACCCCCTTTGGGATTCCCACTGTAGCTAACATTATGGCTTGTGATGGGCATGAGGCATGGCCTTCCTTAGCTGACTTTCCTGGTTCCGGGGAAATATATCTGCTTTAAATGGCAATGGGCCTTTCCTGCTTCATTTTTCCTTGCACTGTACTAAAACAGTCCATTAAATACTAGGATAGAACTGGATGGCTTGTATTTCTCCCCGGGCTGGTTTGTTCCACCATAATTAGGTCTGAGCTAAGGCGATTAAGAAGAATCTTAGCGATGGATTTTCTAATCCCAGTCTGAAAGGGAAATAAGCTTCTGGTTTTATTTTTACCCCCTCCTCTGCTGTCGCTTCTGTCTTTTCTCTTGTGCAGAATTAGCAGCAGTGGCTCCCATACAGGAGCCAAAGCTTTGATGAGAAACCTCTTTGTGAATGAGTTTCTTCAACCACTCAGACGAAAGAGGGCCTTGCTTTTCTTAAGAAGAATCTGGCTTCCATCTGCTGCTATAAACCTCTAGTGTGATCACAAATAAGTTTACACAAGGCTTTCAAGGCACAACATCAGCCGTGTACACACCATACAGTTAAACACATTTAAAACATGCCCAACAGGAATCCTGGGAACATCTATTTGTTAAGGGTGCTGGGAATTGTAGCTCTGCAACGGGCAAACTACACTTCTTATCCTTTAGGACAGGTGTGGGGAATCTTTGCCCCACCCCAGATGTTGCTGTACTACAACTCTCATCATCCCTGGCTGTTGGCCATGCTCGCTCACATGATGACCACAGGTGATTGATCACAAGGATGGCTGCAGCTATGCAGGGAGCTGGTTGACCTCCCGGGGTGCAAGCCTAGGCAGTGTGTATGGAGATCCTGGGCTGCCCAGATGGCAAGACCCCCATCTCGGCCTTGCTGATGTGTGGTCCAAAAAAAGAGAGAAGAAGCAGAGCAATATGTTTGGTATCAGCTTGACTGCAGGAGTTTCTGGAAGGAGGTACACATGGTGCCATCCAACTGTCTTAGGGACTCCACTCTGAATTTGTGTACAGTCTGCTTCTTAGCCTTTTCTTCTCCCAAAGATATCACACAGGTTTAGTGTCAAAGGGTGCGGCGGTTGCTCGAGAGTAACCAGGCAGGACTCCGACCTGTCTTTTACAGGCTTTATTCTTGGTGCAAACTATTTACAGTGAAGAGCGTTCCAAGTTCATGTCTGGCTCAATCACTAGCAGAATCCGGGAGTGGTCGGTTTTTGTACCTCCCCCAGCATAAAAGTCGTGTCATCCCCACCCTTTTCCACCCCTCCCTGCGCCGAAGACTACTGTGCAGAATGGGCACTGGCAAGGGCGCGCTTCCCGCCTCTCCAGCTTGCTCAGGCTCAGTGTTAAGGCTCTCCCTAGCATCCTCCGGCCCCTGCACTTCTTCTCCACTGGAGGTGGGGCTTCCCTCCTCGCCAGAAGAGGAACTGCTTTGCAAGATTTTCGGATGCTCCCTATAACACAACTGCCCTTCCATCTCTCACCTCTGAGCTGATGGCAGTTCCCTGACATTTAGGTTCAGAGTTTTCCTTCTCTTAGATGGGCTACCTTCCCAGATTGACAAGCTCCATCTTCTCTTCAGCAGCGGTTCTCAACCTGTGGGTCCCCAGATGTTGTTGGACTACAACTCCCATCATTCCTAGCCAGCATGACCAGTGGTCAGGGATGATGGGAGTTGTAGTCCAACATCTGGGGAACCACAGGTTGAGAACCGCTGCTCTACAGCATGTGTAGAAGCCACCTTCTTGACCATTGGACCCCACTATTGGTCTTGTCCACTCAATCTGCCAGAGCCTGTCTTTGCATTCAGGGCAAATCCCTCACTCCCCAAGGGTTTGAGACACATCAAATAGCCTCAGCTGCCTTAGCCAGTCAGTCAAAGCAGTTTCCCCAGGGTGTGGCTGCTGTCGCATGCTGATAGCTTCAAGGAGGCACAGGTGAGAGCTGAGTGCAGCCTATGCTGGTAGAAGGCACTCTGAGGACTGGTAGCCCTCTTATCTTGACAGGGATAATTTGGCTACTTTAATGTATGCTCTGGTAACCTTTGGGGTACATGGGGTGTTAGTACTACCTCTGCCCATGTGGCAAAGGAAGCTTTACTGCAGCCTTGCAACCTCTGGGAAATATGATGGACTGGAAGCATTGATTCCTCGCATGGCGATCAGTTCCCACATCACTGCTTTGGCCACACAGTCCAATTCCCGTAAGTGGCAAATAAATGGTCCTCTCTCGTATCCAGCCAGTGTCAGGTTAACAACCCCAATTGGAAAAGCCGTGTGGTATGTTCAGTAACACAGTTAGTATTCCTCCCCTGCTTGCTGGCACGCAAGTGAAATGTTTCTTACAGTGCTCTTGGGAGGCAATCAAACAGGTGTTGCCCATTAATGAGCATGGAATTGCTAATGCTGTGGAAGTGCCAAGCCATTAGGAGCCTGACGCTTAGCTCTGATTTTGATGAATGCAATGCAGCTGAAGCAGAAAGTGTCAGGGGCTGCACCTGCCGAGTGTCTCCTGCATGCGAAGAACAGAACGACACAAACACTATTGCTGGCTGAGCTTATGCTCACCTTGAGTCACTTCAGCGGCATAGCCTTTTGGTCATGATTCCATGTGAGGATCAACAAGGCAAAGGGGATTCTGTTCGGCAAAACACAGATGATTATTAATTAATTGGGGAGCAGGGGCCTGAATCGATTTCCTTTCTGCACATATAAGATCACACATTCGTACGTGGGATGACTCAGTCAGGACAGAGAACTGATACATCGGTACTCACATTTAGACTCTCCATGTCAGGTCTAACTGTGCCCTAAATTGGTAGAAAATGCAAAATTCTGATTGCACACAACAACAGGTTGTTTAAAGGACAACATATTCACGTTATGTGATCTTGAGGATGCATCTCCTGCTGTGTCTGTATTTGAATGGGTGGCCATGGAAGTGTCAGGGTTTAAAGCTGGGTAAGACTATGGTCAATTGTTGTACTGTAGTGGAACATGGGTGGCGCTGTGGGTTAAACCACAGAACCTAGGACTTGCCGATCAGAAGGTCGGCAGTTCGAAACCCCACAACAGGGTGAGCTCCCGTTGCTCGGTCCCTGCTCCTGCCAACCTAGCAGTTGGGAAGCACATCAAAGTGCAAGTAGATAAATAGGTACAGCTCCGGCGGGAAGGTAAACGGTATTCTGTGCGCTGCTCTGGTTTGCCAGAAGCGGCTTAGTCATGCTGGCCACATGACCCGGAAGCTGTATACCAGCTCCTTCGGCCAATAAAGCGAGATGAGCGCCGCAACCCCAGGGTCGGTCACAACTGGACTTAATGGTAAGGGGTCCCTTTACCTTTTAGTGGAACATAGATAGAAATAGGGGTGGAGGCGAATTGTGTTTGATCTTCATTTTTAAACAAACCCACCTAACTTGCACCTCCAGGATTAATACACAGATTGGAATGCAATTACACTTCAGATTTCACACTCCTCCAAATTTTGCAATACAGAATCTTGGCTCAAGAGGATGTGTCAAAATTGCGTATTTAAGGATAAAAATACATTTAGGTAAGACACACATGTTACAAACATATTTCGTGGTACATGTATTTTGTATGGACTTTAAACCCCCCCCCCCCCAGATGAATAAAGAAATGGAATGGGCTTATAAATAAATACTTGTGAAATTGACACAGAAACCCAGCCAGATGGGTGGGGTAATAATAATAAGAATAATAATAATAACAATAATAATAATAAATATTACAGACCATTCGTTACTTATACAGCACTTACATGTTAAAGTGGCATACAACCCATCCACCCATCCTTAGGTAGGAGACAAGTAAGAAAATGAGGCAAGACTTGAAAGTCTGCATGGCAGTGGAGGCTGTGTATGAACGTGAACTGCGGAATTATGTCCTGAACATGCCCACTGACTTTTATTCTGATTAGTCAATCTCTGAAAATATGGCACATTATGGTTTGCATTTCCCTCCCCCCACCCTTTGCGAATGCCATAAGGGTCAAGCAGGTTCCATAAGAGAATTGTGCTATAAACATTACAGCAGGTATCTTCAACCTTTTCAGACGCAGGTCCCACTTTTAAGTTACCTGTGGATGAGGAGAAGCAAAGCTGGCATTGCCGGTGACCAGCGTATGTCAGGAACGTTTGCTGAAATCTCAAGGTTGGGATGGAGAAAGCATGGCATAGATCTTGGACAATTAAAATAAAATGTGTGGAGAATCTTGGGTAACAAGCTGTGCAAGGGTTTAGATCCCTATGGTAACATAAGAGGAATATGTTTGTAACAGGTAACGTGTGGTCTGGGAAAGCAGGACAAAGGCTCCTCCATTGTTGTTAAGACTCCAACTCCCATCATCCCTCACTGTTTGCCATGCTGGCTGGAGCTAATGGGAGTTGGAGTCCAACAACATGTGGCAAGCCAGAGCTTCCCCACTCCTGTTGTGAGGCGGTTATGTGGGAAAGAAGCCATGTGGAAGAAGAGAAGTTGGTGCACATTCCAAGATATATATTTTTACACCAGCCTCCACTGAGCATGAGGAAAAAAACCTATAAACAAGACTTTTTATTCTCTGCCCCCAAATCCTGCTGACCCATCAGCCCCACCAAATTGCCCAGTATTTTACTCCTTCCCTCGGCATCTGCTGCCTCAGCTGAAACCGAGGGTCTCAGTCACAGGCTGGAGCTGCCTGAACTTCCACAATACATCATCCCACACCAGGCTGGCTCAAATGGTGTCTAAAATAAGAGAGAGAGAGAGAGCTGGTAAGAGGGATGGCTGTCAGGGAACATCTGTCACCCAGCACCTGGGATACCAGGGGAGGGAAGTGAATGATTGGGAGATGACACAGCTAAAACAGCACGGCTTAAAGAGTGTGGGGAGGCATTTGGTTCCTTCCATCTCAGGCTCCTGCAGCCTAGGATGAGATAATGAATTATTACCGTAGGAAATGAAACCACTAATAAATTCAAAAGCAACGCTGGGAAGTTTAAAATGCCATTTTTATATTTTTTAATCTTTTTTTTTAAAGGAGACCATGATTTATAAACTGCTTCCTGGCTTGGGTTTCTTATCTCCACTGCCCTTTTGCTCAGCGTGTGAATCTTTCCTTTCTTCTGAAATCCGAAATGTTTGCTAGGTCTGCAAGGAGTTTTGCTGGTGTTCACTGAGCAGGCTTTCTGATCAATCCTTGTTTACATCAACAACTCCCAGACTAGAGCCGAGACCAACAGCCTGCTCAAAATTCTCCTCCATGAATGTTAGTTGCTGTATATCCTATCTCCAGATACTCTTGACGCTTGAATTTTTGCCGAATGGTATCTCGACATTTGGTATCTGGTTTTATGCCCAGTGAACCAATATTTATCTGATAGCTGAAATGAGGTAGTCTTGGACCTGTGACCTACAAACTATTTAACAATACACTAAGCAGGCGGGCTCAATCCAGACTAGGTAAAATTTGGCTAATATGGGAATAAGCGTTTAGCTAGTTCTGGTTACAGATAGGTAGCCGTGTTGGTCTGCCATAGTCAAAATAAAAAAAATTCCTTCCAGTAGCACCTTAAAGACCAACTAAGTTAGTTCTTGGTATGAGCTTTCGTGTGCATGCACACTTCTTCAGATACTGGTAGATACTTCTTCAGGTATCTGAAGAAGTGTGCATGCACACGAAAGCTCATACCAAGAACTAACTTAGTTGGTCTTTAAGGTGCTACTGGAAGGAAATTTTTTTATTTTAGCTAGTTCTGGTTGAGGTTGCAATTTAGCACTTTTAAGGAGCAAGTTTTCACTTAACCAGAAGTGCTTCAGATTTTGCATTGTGAGGATCTCATTTGGGATGGAAAGGCAAGATAGAAATATTTCTGTAAATAAATGAAATGTTGACTGCTGTCATGCAGTGGCATATCAACGGTCTTTAAACTCTTAGCCTTCAGCAGTTGCTTTCCATAAGATCTGCCATGGAAACTTTGTACAGTGGTACCTTGGGTTACAGACGCTTCAGGTTACAGACGCTTCAGGTTACAGACCCCGCTAACCCAGAAATAGTACCTCGGGTTAAGAACTTTGCTTCAGGATGAGAACAGAAATCATGCGGCAGCAGCGGGAGGTCCCATTAGCTAAAGTGGTGCTTCAGGTTAAGAACAGTTTCAGGTTAAGAACGGACCTCCAGAACGAATTAAGTTCTTAACCTGAGGTACCACTGTACTGTTTTCTAGGGCCGGGGCAGGAAAGCTAGGTCTGGTGGACAAATGTGCCCCCCTTCAGCATCTCTGTGTTATCCCTGGATGTCATTGGACTGGATGTCATTGAACATGTTTCCATCCTTTATGTGCATGCACACTTCATGGGCTCAATTCACCCATGAAAATGGCGGAAAAGAACTTCATGCTGCAGTATTACCCTAAATATCATCACATGTTGTGATACATGAAAATGGTGAGGAAATTACAGCACCCCACACTCAATTTTCTGGGTTAACAAAGTTGCAGCTGTAATCTGATTGTGATTGCACTCTGTTCTAAGTGTTCATAATTCTGAATTTACTGGAAACACAGAAAGGAGCGCTAAACTTTCACTGGGTTGTCAGAGGTGGCTTTTATTTTACATGAAAGAGCACATAAAACACAGATATTTTCAGGTAAGGAAACACTGGGGAAAGAGAATAAAATGCTGTCCTAATGCAGCCAGATATCTCAGAGTGCACGCAACATTCTCCTGCGGCCACACTTTGCAGAGGAAGATTAGCAGCAGTGGACAAGTTGAATAAAATTTGGGAAAGTTTGTCCTCCAATGGAACCAGTTTTCCCACTGGAGAAAGCACTGTGATAAGCTTTCAAAGAACCTTCAGTTCCCTTGAAAACAGTTTTAAAAGCACACGATTAATCATGTTTGGCAGTATATGATGGCATTGACATACAATATATTTAATAATTGTCCATATATATTTGATGGTTGGCTTGTAATGGGATTTTTTTGTTGTTGTTATTATTATCTTATTGCATTTGATAGGCACCATGTAAAAGTATGTAGTATTGGATAGCTGACAGCTTATGAGATTCCATATCTGAACCCTGTCAAAATCAAATCAATCAAGTGATTTACCAACCAACAAGTTTGCACTGGGAATCTGAATTTTGTGGTAAAAATGCTGCAAAATGGAATTTCTCATTTAACCTTTCTTCAAAGTAGGAATGACAAAATAAGGAAATTCCGTCTGCCAGACTGAAATGCAGAGCACATATACTTAGGAAATTGTCAGTTTTTGAGTATTTGTGGATATTTGCTATATCTCTTACTCTCATCCTCTGGGCTGCATGAAACCTGAAACAATTTGCTCTGTCTCGTGCGTTCTCTGCGAAGGCCTTTGTTTCTACTGTATGTTGTGTGGGGGATGTAATCCACTGAGAGCAGTCAAATACAACATTCCTTGTTTTGCTAGAGTGGACATGCAAGGGAATGTTTGGTCCGGCCAGTGGAAACTTCCTGTTCCTCCTGGCCTAGAGCATCCTTCCTTGCATGTGACTAGTGGGTGGGCATGACCTTTCCAGACCTGGTAAAAGGCCAAGGCATGCTGCCGCTGTCTCTCTTTTCCATCTTCCTTTCATCCTGTGAACTGCTGGACAGCTAGCCTGCAGTCACTAGATAAATCTCCCTTATGGGGTAAACCTGTTTGTATATGTTTGTAACTTTAAGCCTAAAGCCTGCCTTCAGGGATCACACTGTGCTCTGCCTGATCGTGAGTAAACTTTCTTTTTATTGCCTATGAATAAGACTGTGGAGTCTTTATTCTTTTAGGAGGGATGCAAGGGGTTTTACCAGGAAAATATTAGAACACGTTTCAATCTGGACAAGCCAGACTGAATTGTGTATTGTCTTAAGAAACTCACACAAGTTTGCAGTGATAGTTTTCTAGAATGCACTCTGCTAAGTAAAGGAACTTGCTAGCACAAGTTAAAGGTAAAGGTACCCCTGACCATTAGGTCCAGTCGTGGATGACTCTGGGGTTGCGGTGCTCATCTCGCTCTATAGGCCGAGGGAGCCGGTGTACAGCTTCCGGGTCATGTGGCCAGCATGACTAAGCCACTTCTGGTGAACCAGAGCTGCACATGGAAATGCCGTTTACCTTCCTGCCAGAGCGGTACCTATTTATCTACTTGCACTTGATGTGCTTTTGAACTGTTAGGTGGGCAGGAGCTGGGACTGAACAATGGGCGCTCACCTTGTCAAGGGGATTTGAACCGCTGACCTTCTGATCGGCAAGCCCTAGGCTCTGTGGTTTAGACCACAACGCCACCCGCAAATTAGGAAGGACATTAATAATAAATATATCCCCTCCTGCCACCCTCAACATTCCCATAGTGTGAAGGGGGAAACATGTGCATGTTCTCTAGCACATGCACTCCTGATATGTATCTCTCATCATGGGGAGATGTGCAAGCTCTATTTTGCACATTCTGGCAGAAGTGCAAAAGGCGGAAGTGCAATGAGTCACTCATATTTTCCCGTCCACTACTTCCTGTATGGAGAGCTCCTCCAGTTAATACTTAAGCAAATGCACTCTGAATAATTTCAATCACAGCGTGAGTTTGAACGGACTTTCTTCCACCTGGGAAGCAAGAACTGAGCAATGCTTTCTTAGGCTCGAGGCTAAATCCACACGGCTTTGTTTTCTATTTGTAGGCCTCGGCACCTCCTGCAAAAGTAGAAACAGAATGAGCAGAGGTTTAGCATGCTCCATGTATCAGATGCTCTAAATGTGCAAGGTGAGAACAAACAGGCCTGTGAGGGGCTTAAAAATCATGGCATGAATTTTTCAAAAAGCAGCTGCAGAGGGAGAGAACATCTCTTTTCTTCGTCTTAAAATATTTCTTTTTAAAAATCAAGTAGGGTGAGGAGACAGACATGAATGAATGGATTTCTTTTAACGGAGGTGAAAGTTTCAAAGAGAGGCAAGCAGACTGAAAAAGGTGGCCTTTTCCTTCAATATACCGTATTTTTCACTCTATAACACGCACCCGACCATAACACGCACGTAGTTTTTAGAGGAGGAAAATCCGTAGGCATGCCACCCGTAGGCATTCCCTCCATAACACGCACAGACATTTCCCCTTACTTTTTAGGAGGAAAAAAGTGAGTGTTATGGTGCAAAAAATACGGTACATTATTGCTGCTGTTTTGTAAAGTTTTTTAAAGCTTCAGTTTATGATGCATATAAACCAGAAATATAAAAACAGATGAAAATTGATCAGATTGTTTTCAGTTTGCATGCTTTCACATAACCTCCAACATTTCTTAGGTGAAAATAGGGATGTCCTATTCAACAACAACAACAACAACAACAACAACAACAACTTTATTATTTGTACCCCGCCCATCTGACTGGGCAATGCCCCATATGAGCCTAGGAGAGCCCTGCTAAGTCCCTATCTTCCAACGTTTCTCTAATGAAAATAGGGACATCCTATTCCGTTGTTGCATGGCCAATGGTAAGAGATGATGGGAGTTGTAGTCCAACAAACATTTGCAGGGACACAGGTAAGTCGCTGCTGCTATACTGCTATGCCTCTATTGGGCTTTGAGATGCTTTGATGAAATACGGAACGCACCGTTACAGATGTTGTTGAACTTCAATTCCCATCAGCCCCAGCTAGCAGGGCCAATAGCAAGGAACTCTGGGAGATGCAGTCCAGCTATATATGGAAGGCCAAAGTTTAGACAATATTTGAAAATATATGAGAACAATCTCTCCCCCCCCCCCCGCCAATCCCTTAACTATTATGTGTTTCGGGAGGGAGGGAGAGAAACATGTTTGCTTCTTTAAAAAAAACAACCTCAGGCAAAACACGTTGTTTAATTTTTGAAAAAACCCCTTCCACATCATGCAGCCCCAACTTTTACATGCATCAAAAGCAGGTATCATATGCACTATAAAATGGTTCTAACTTTAAACTGCTGTTATGCCTTTTTCCTAGAAATGACAGACTAACTGCTGTCGTTGGTGTTGGTGTTAATTGCATTTTAAATTGTGTTTATCGCATGTGAAAAAGCAATAAAATACATTTGATAATCACAATAAAAAAATCAGGTGAATGACTGAGAACTGGGCTGCTGCCAAGATGCCATTGCAAAGTGCCACTGAGCACATCATTTCCCCTTTCCAAATGTGATGGTTTGGCCGGGGGGGACGGGACGGGGACAGCACCCCATGCACTGACTTTCTGCTTGCCATGCAGTTGTTGTAGGCAAAGAAGTCCTAAAGAAAAGGGAAAAAACCACATTGACAAGTTGAAGCAGTTGTGTCACATCCACCCAGACCTTTCTAATTGGCTCTGCCTTTTATAGTTAATAAGAGGGTAGTTTGAGGTTGTTGTTTTTCGGTAGCTGATGCTATTGCAGCGCTGGATAGATCCACCTTCCGCTGCTGCAAAACAACAGCAGCAACCTACAAGAAAGAGCAGCACCGAGTGAGTGTCACTGATGCACGGTGGAAGGTGGGAGAACACAATCTCCTCACATGTACGACTCTTTTTCGGAGGCTACAGAAGGAGCGCCTGCTTCCTCGTGGCCTAATGTCCTTTTAATGACGCAGCGGCTCCATCTACCATTATCTCTTGCACGAAGCACACATTGACGCGCGTAATGACAGTCTCAAATTATCCATCTTGTGCAAAGAAAAGAAACGCAGCGCAGCAGACCTTTGCGTCGGGAAGAACGGCGCGAGTGCCAGCTCTAAAAGTCATCTCATTAAAATTTTCCTACAGCAGCTCTTTAAACGACCCCTCCTCTCTCCCCTGTATATTTAATGAGATTTATTTGAGACAGTTACGGAGCATCACGGAAATGCCAGCGCGGTATTAAAGAGGAGCATATTATTTTCGGGAACCGCTACTGTGCCACAGTTAACACAGGTGCGCACCTGCCTGCTCGCACTGTTGTGATAGGCAGGTCGGAGGACTGCTGCGGCTTGTTTTCGACGGTGGCTGCGTAGGCCACTTTGAGACAACATCAGCTGGAGCAGGTATTGAATTGATGAGGAGTGCCAGGCCAAGCCCCCTCTGTTCCTGTCTCAAAATGATATTCTGATATCATCTTCCACCCCTTTCCTTACTCCCTTAGGGGCGCTGCCTTCTCTTTCTCCATGCTCCCTTCTCCTACCACCTGAAAGCTCTCTAAAGCTTAAAGACCTGGGCCAGCTCTGGCATTGGGCAGAGTGAGGCGGCTGCCTCAGGCAGCAGATGCAGAGGAACAGGGAGCAACGGTAAGATGTTGGAGGATGCAGGTGTGGGTGTGGGCCATGAAGTCTGCTCCATACCCACTTTGTGCTTGGGTTGTCATGGAAGATGCTGACCCCAGTAAGATTCAGCTGCCAGTCTGGTTGCCTCCTGTACATGGACTCCCCTGCTCAGAGCCTGAGGGCCCCAGTCCTGCCACTCACCACCTGGCCTGGGGCGGGGCCTGATGGGCTCTATAAAGGACTGCTGCCACTGCCGCTGCTGGGCAGAGAGCTCCGTTTTGTTTTGTCTTTGTTTAAATTGCTGTTATTTTTTACCTACGTCATTTTAAACTGTGATATTAATGCTGTTTTCTTAGCTTTAACTTTTGATTTAGGTGGAAATTGTTTCCCATTTGGTTGTGTATTCTTTTGATGTGGTTTATTTATTGTTTGACTTTTGTATTTATGTAAATCTTGTCATGCTGTAAGCTGCCTTGAGGACTGCTTTTTTAAGTGTGGAAAGGAGGCATACAAATAAAAAATGATGATGATGGAATTTAGACTGGGGCTGGAGCCTCAGGCAGCAAAACACCTTGGGCCAGGCCAGTTACTGCCTACCCATTTTCAGGAGGTTGCAGTTTGTAAACAGAATGGGTCGGTACATCTAGCTTTTAATCAGAAGGCTGGTGGTTCAAACCCACCCAAGGGGAACAGCTGTGGATTGCAGCATTCCTGCATGGGGGGGGGGTTGGATTGATGGCCCCTGGGGTCCAACTCTACAGTTTTATGGTGATTTCTATAAAGGAAGGGAAAGTGGACCAAAGTGCTGGGAAGATAGCACTCCCCACCCCCAGGCCAGTGAGGTAAAGGAAAGAGGGACAGAGAGGCAGAAGGAGTTTCTGCTACCAGGCTCTCAATATAAGCCAGAGAAGGAGTTGAAATTGCCCTCTTAGGGAAATTTTCTCCACATGTGGTGGTTGTGTGACAAAGTGAAGACTTTTTAGAACAGTGTGTATAATGAGTTAAAAAATATATTTAGGTACACCTTTTATAAAAAAAAACACGGAGGCATTTTTGCTAGGAATGGTTGGAGAGGACATTAAAAAGGAAGATCAGAAATTCTTCCTGTATGCCGCAACAGCAGGAAGACTAATCCTCGCACAGAGATGGAAACAACAACTGAAGAATGGCAACAGAAGGTATTGGAGTATGTGGAAATAGCAAGGCTAACTGGAAGAATCTGACAGCAGGATGATGAGAAATTCCAAAAAGAATGGTCCAAATTTATGGTATACTTAGAGAAAACTGTACATAAATAAGGACACTCACAGGACTGAAATAAAACTCTAACGTTTATTGTAAACATTTGGTTAGACCACAAGATGTAATGCTGTAATATAATAAGGAAAGTATAAAGTAAGTATAAAACAAAAAATTATTAAGGAATTATAGACATTTATAGAATGTATATATAGTAATCACGCTTAAGTAAGAGCAATGTAGAGAAGCCAGAAGAGGGGTAAAGGTAAAGGTGAAGGGACCCCTGACCATTAGGTCCAGTCATGGCCGACTCTGGGGTTGCAGCGCTCATCTCGCTTTATTGGCTGAGGGAGCCGGCGTACAGCTGGTCATGTGGCCAGTATGACTAAGCCGCTTCTGGCGAACCAGAGCAGCACACGGAAACGCCATTTACCTTCCCGCCGGAGCGGTACCTATTTATTTACCGGTACTTGCACTTTGACATGCTTTCGAACTGCTAGGTTGGCAGGAGCAGGGACCGAACAATGGGAGCTCACCCCATCGCGGGGATTCGAACCGCCGACCTTCTGATCAGCAAGTCCTAGGCTCTGTGGTTTAACCCACAGCACCACCCGTGTCCCTTAGAAGAGGGGTGGAGGGAAGTTAATTCAATTAAGATATAGACTGAAAGGAGAATAATATTGTTAAGCTGTATTGTGTTTAAGATATTTGGAAAAAAAGAATAACAATTATTGGGGAAGAAGAAAAAACGAAAAGAAATTGCCCTCTTATGTAACAGCGATGTTGCTGCTGCCAGCCTGGATGGTGCAGGGGGAAGGTCAGGGCTGTGCAAGAGCACTGGCAGAGCCAACCTGTCAGCCAGTCCTCCTGGTGCCCCCACACCCCTGCCCCCTACTCCATCCACTCTGGGGGGCAGAAGCAGAGGTGCCCAGAGATGTCTACACAACTGAAGGGAGGGGTCTGGCTTTGATCCTTGTTTGCCTCAGTGACAACCCGCTTTTACCCGAGTGAGGGCAATATTGGGGTTATAGCTACCAGTTCTCCATATCTTATTTGAGCAAACAGCAGTTGCTTTCTCCTCCGCCGGATGCTTATGAGCACATTGGTGTGCATCAGGCACATTTTGAAGCTGCATACAACTAGAGAGAGGCTTTGGCGTTGCTACCGGTGCTATGAATCCTGACCTGTGGCAGCCACAGATACATTTGTTTTGGCTTAACCTGTAGTGATCCTCCGCTTCTTTTATTTTTATTTAGTCAGCCCTTAAACCCTCCGAAATGCACCTAATCCCGCTACAAAACACAACTGCTTTCTTTCTAAAGACCTTTTTAACTTGCCAGAGCCACAGCACTCTGCTCTCCTACAAACAAAAGTTTTGAAAATACCAGTAAACTAGATATGGGCACCCCCTGCCTCTCAATGCATCCTCCCCGAATCCGATCCAAGTTATTTTAACTTCCACTGACATTCCTACAATCTCCCCGCTCCTCCAAATCAGCAGAGCCGTCTAAGTTTACCTCCGCCATGCAGCCATATAAATAAATATCAAAAGTGCCAGCACAAATAGGATATGCCACACTTAATCCTTAAGACATTAATATTCTATAGATATGGAACAGAGCATAGTGAGAAATCTATGGCGGGTATTTTTTTGTGAGGGAAGGAATACAAGAACCTCTTCCACACACACTTTGCCCTAGGAATTATTTTTTTTTGGGGGGAGCATCTTAATTGTGTAGGAATTTTTTTTTAAAGAACTTGTTTACACATTCAAGAATATTCGGATTTTAAGAAACAAGAGTATTGATTCAAGGCATGTGATGGCTGTTAGGATCTGGGAGTTCTGGCTTAATCCCAGCCTCCTCAATCCATGCATTTGCTGGCTTGTCTGAACAGGGCTAGATGTCACAAAATAGGAGCAAGGCAGGAGGAAGCTACAGCTTATATCTAATCTTCTTTGCCTTTAATTTGCCTTTTCAGTGTGCAAACCTATTTAAGACGGAAGTAAGTGAAGGAATTCTTCCCTCACAATAGATTTTTGAGTAAACCAACCCTAATGTGGTCGTTATATCCTTTGAAACGTTTCTTCCTTCACAAGCCTGAAACTGCCAGCATCCAGAGAGGCAAGAGGGCGGAATTGCTATGGAAGGAAACCCTGGCTGTTTATTTTACTAGACCCGCCTGCTACCTATTGCACGGTCCTCCTCTACCTGCCTAACATCTTGTTCGCCTTTCGCGAAAACAGGGCCAAGCTATTGTCTGCTCCATCCATTATTTCCTAGTTCCCTCCTTGCCTTTCTCCAGGGTAATCCCATCAGCGGCTGACGACAACGGCTGTGTGTTTTAATAGAATGTTCTTTGTACAAACTATCTCCTTCCGCGATTTTAAATTGCATTCTTATTTAGAAGCATTACAACAGCCACTGCTGGGCTGCCTTTTCTCGTCTTTTTTTCTTTTCCTTGAGGGGACGAAGTGGGACGTGCTGTTGCGTGGCTGACAATAGGCGAGAGTGGGGGGAGAACAGCGCAACACAGGGGGAAAGGGGGAAAGAGAAAAAGAGGGTGCGGGGACGAGAGCCCATCTCTCTTGAAGGCTTATCTGCTTGCTAGCAGCCAGCCCATAAAGGAAGGGAGGAATGGGGTGGGTGGAGGGACTCGGCTGCATTAAGTCTTCTAATCGGGCAGGTAGAAGATTAAGCGCCCACATGCATGGATACACCTGACAAGCACAGCACAAAGCTTGCATTCGGGATCCTCACACTTGGGCCGACTGACAGGGGAGGTAGTTGGAGTTGACCTGTGTGGTTGTTTACTGCATTGGCCTGAATATAAGCCACACCCTAATATAAGCCACAGCTTTTAAGTTGGGGGGGGGGAGGAAAAAAAAAACCTGAATATAAGCCGTTCCCTTCCTTGCTGCTCCTGGCTGCATACTGGGCAGGGTGGGGGAGCCACACAGGCTGCCAGCAGACTGGCCGGCAGCCAGTGTGGTGTAGTGGTTAAGAGTGGTAGACTCGTAATCTGGTGAACCAGGTTTGCTTCCCCGCTCCTCCACATGCAGCTGCTTGGGCTAGTCACACTTCTCTGAAGTCTCTCTCTCTCTCACTCTTTTTTTAAATAAATATTTATTGGATTTTCACAAATTATAAAAACACGCACAATACACAATACAAACATACACACACAAAAACAAACATATATAATTTCGAGTCCTTTTTTTCTTAAAACTTACTTCACCGACTTCCCCGTACCTCCCCTTTCTGCATCCCACTTCCCAAATTTGTTTCAGCAAATCCTCCCCCTTAATTTTGTCTAATTTTTTCCTTTTCTTTTACTTAATCTTTTACAGCTGTAATCCCCTACTTTCTATAACCGCGACATTTTAGCACTCATTAATTTTACAATATTTCTTAAGATAAATTTTAAATTTCATCCAATCTTCTTCCGCCGTCTCTTTCCCCTGGTCTCGGATTCTGCCAGTCATTTCAGCCAGTCCCATGTAGTCTATCACCTTCATCTGCCATTCTTCCAGAGTGGGTAAGTCTTGTGTCTTCCAATACTTTGCGATGAGTATTCTTGCTGCTGTTGACTTCTCTGAAGTCCCTCAGCCCCACTCTCCTCACAGAGTGTTTGTTGTAGGGGAGGAAGGGAAAGGAGAATGTTAGCCACTTTGAGACTCCTTCGGGTAGTGATAATGCGGGATATCAAATCCAAACTCCTCCTCCTCCTCCTCTTCTTCCTCAATCTCTCTCTCTCCCTTCCCAGCCTTGGGGGAGAGGATGGGGGATGGGGGACTACGTGCATGGAGGTGCCATTGCGCTGCACTCCTGGCTGCATAATGTAAGGTCGTGAATATAAGCCACACTTTAACTTTTCAGAGTTGGAATTTGGGGGAAAGTGCAGCTTATATTCAGGCCAATACGGTATTATATCATTTGTATATAGCCAAGTTGTTCTGCATCTGCCCACCATCACCCTGTTTCTGAGGCACTCTTTCTGTGCCTCTCCTTGAAACACATGCTTTTTCTCTCCCTCTCCAGCCTCCTACCGATGTTGGCTATAAGCCACCATGACTGCTTCTATCTGACTGTTCCGTGATAGGAAACAGGGAAACAGTCATGCAAATTCACAGGATCTCTTCACAAAAGCAGAGGGGAATGTTAGGCCTGCAGGGATGGGAAAGGCTGCTGTGGGGATGGGAGGGAGACTCAATTCAGTTCACATTTAAAGGGGAAAAACCAAAACCAAACCCTACCTCATTTGCGCTCTCTGAAACAATGTGTGAACCAGAATACAGCCATTAAAAACAATACAGGGCCGCCTTCAGTTGTCTTTTAAAAGTAAAATAGTTGTTTATTGTATTGACATCTGCTGGGAGGGTGTTCCACAGGGCAGGCACCACTACCAAGAAGGCCCTCTGCCTGGTTCCCTGTAACTTGGCTTCTCGCAGTGAGGGAACCACCAGAAGGCCCTCGGTGCTGGACCTCAGTGTCCAGGTCAGTGGCGTAGTGTGGGGGGTGCAGGGGGGGCCGGCCGCACCGGGCACAACATCTGGGGTTAGGGCAAATCCACGGGTTAGGGGGCGCAAATCCACGGGTTAGGGGGCGCAAATTACTTGCCTTGCCCCGGGTGCTGACAACCCACGCTACGCCACTGGTCCAGGTAGAACAATGGGGGTGGAGATGCTCCTTCAGGTATACTGGACCGAGGCCGTTTAGGGCTTTAAAGGTCAGCACCAACACTTTGAATTGTGCTCGAAAATGTACTGGGATGTTGTACTTGACTGCTCTTGTGTTTCATATCCCACAGTGACAAGTGCCAGAGCACACGGGAATTGCCGTTTACTTTCCCGCTGCAGCAATACCTATTTATCTACTTGCGCTAGTATGCTTTTAAACTGCTAAGTTAGCAGAAGCTGGGACAGAGCAACAGGAGCTCACCACCGTCACGTGTATTTGAACTGCCAACCTTCTGATTGGCAAGCCCAAGAGGCTCAGTGGCTTAGACCACAACTCCACCAGCATCCCTTCTGCTTTAAAAGCTCCAAGAAAGGAGAGTCCACCACCTCCCAAGGGAGACCATTCCACTGTCAAACAGCTCTTGCTGTCAGAAAGTTTTTCCTCATGTTTAGTTGGAATCTCCTTTCTTAGAGTCCCACCTTCCAGAGAAAAGAAGCTTGTTCCCTCTTCCATGAGACAGCCCTTAACATATTTGAAGATGGCTATCATATCTCCTCTCAGTCTCCTCTTTGCCAGGCTCCTTCAAGGACTCCTTATAAGGCTTGGTTTCCAGACCCTTAATCACACTGGTTTCCCTCCTGGAGGGTACTAGGTTGGTGGGGGGGAGGCTGCTTTAGAGAATACAGTGGTACCTTAGGTTACAGACGCTTCAGGTTACAGACTCTGCTAACCCAGAAATAGTACCTCGGGTTAAGAACTTTGCTTCAGGATGAGAACAGAAATCGTGCTCTGGCAGCGCAGCGGCAGCAGGAGGCCCCATTAGCTAAAGCGGTGCCTCAGGGTAAGAACAGTTTCAGGTTAAGAACGGACCTCCGGAATGAATTAAGTACTTAACCTGAGGTACCACTTTTTAATTTTTGTTGCAGGTATGAAGGCAGTGGAGAGTGAATGTCATAGGAGGAAAGGCAGGTGGACTTAGTACAAACGGAAACAGTCAGAAGTGAACCCAAGAGAAACAGACCATCTGACTGAAGAGGGGGTAGCATGCCTGGGGCAACTCGTGTAACACTTGCCCCTAGATGACCCCGCCAGTATCGTGAGAGTCAAAAGAGTTTGGCGAATTGGTTCCCTTCCTGCTAAATGCCGTAGCTTCCCTCTCATAGCTCATGACACTTCTGTGATGTGTGGCAAAGCTGATTTTGCCAGCGCAGTAGTTCTGAAGCATTCTTAGATTTCCAGGTGAAAAGGGCAGGAGATGATGGCTCTCGGCCGCCAGCTACCTTTGCTTCATATTTAAACTCCCGAGCCCGCCCACACCTGGTGCTGTGTGAACTGATCTGGTGCCTGCATATCATTTGCATGTTTATTTATCCCCCCCCCCCCGCTCTCCTCCCTACCACTCTCCTTCTGGCTGGCCTAATTCCATTAAAAGAGGTCTCTGCCTTGCTGGCCATAGGCAGCTGCCAATTAAGAGCATCGCTTTGAAAAGACTTAGCCCTGGAGAAGCCCTTTCCCATCCTCTGCCACATCTGGAGAATGGAATGCTGTAATTAGCCGGAGCAGGGAGAGGAGTCTGCTGGGATCTCAGCAGGCCGAGGAGAGGGCTGAGAAGGGGATTGGAGCTTTGTTAATGCACATTGACCTCATATAGAAGTAGAACGGCAGGCAGGTTTTTCAGGCGCATGGCTAAACACGCAAGCAAAAGAAAAATGGGGGTATGGTACGGAGCTATCGTTTTCAGCATCTGAAATATACTCAGAGTCGAGAGTGGATTTCATGCTCTTTATTCAGCTCATAGTGGTGAGGAGGAAAAGAAAGTTCCCCCAGAATATCTGCTTTATATACATTATTTACACAATGGGTTGCACGTGATTGGCTAATTCTGGGATTCTCCTGTAGGCCAATCCGGTTGTGGATTCACTTCCACCTGGAGCTGGATTGGGTGGCTCCTGCAGACCAATCATACTGCTGCATTGTTCTAGGACCAATCATACTGCTGCATTCTGAATCCTATTGTTTTAGGACCAATCAGACTGCTGCATTTAGGATCCTATTCAACTCAGTACATAACAGCATCACACGAAGGTGTGCTCGGTTAGGAGGAACATGGTGCAAGATGCATGTCCACAAGATTGTGTGCATGCAAGCGTCAGTAGGGTTGCCATATTTCAAGAGGTAAAAATCCAGACACAAAAAGTTGTTGAGCTTTTTTAGGGCCATTGCCCAGTAGCCCCTGCTTTGCTGAGCCCTGCCAGAGCCTGAACCTGAACCAGAGCTGCCAGCATACTTTTTTAAAAACCCAAATCCAGGACATTTGCTTTAAAATGTAAAATTAACCCCAGGTGGACATGTAGGACCTCCGAAAGAGGACATGCCTGGGAATTCCCAGATGTATGGCAACCCTAAGGTAAAGGTGAAGGGACCCCTGATCATTAGGTCCAGTCATGACTGACTCTGGGGTTGCGGCGCTCATCTCGCTTTATTGGCCGAGGGAGCCGGCGTACAGCTTCTGGGTCATGTGGCCAGCATGACTAAGCCATTTCTGGTGAACCAGAGCAGCGCACGGAAATGCCGTTTAGCTTCCCACCAGAGTGGTACCTATTTATCTACTTGCACTTGACGTGCTTTCGAACTGCTAGGTGGGCAGGAGCAGGGACTGAGCAACGGGAGCTCACCCTGTCGCGGGGATTTGAACCACTGACCTTCTGATCAGCAAGTCCTAGACTCTGTGGTTTAACCCACAGCGCCACCTGCGTCCCTTTATGGCAACCCTACATACAAGGATCATGTAAAAAGGGTAATTCTCACCCAACGTCTGGAAGACAGGCCAATTTTTCTTATTTTGTGGCTGCTTTGAATCCAGAATTCTGTGTCTACTGTGTTTGTCTCCACCTTCTAGTGTGGTCATGCCTTAGTCGGTACTAAAGCTAGCCAAGGGAAAGCTAAATACAATACATTACGATACAAGGATCACCTCTTGGCACAAAAAGGCTTCTGTGCATGACAAGTACAGATTTCCTGAAAAGAATAAGACAGCATTATAGACATTAAGAAATATGCTATCATAGAATTGTAGAGTTGGAAGGGACCCTGAGGATCATCTAGTCCAACCCCCTGTAAGGCAGGAATATACAGCTATCCCATACAGGGATCAAACCTGCAACCTTGTCATTATCAGCACCATGCTCTAACCAACTGAGCTATCCAACTATAAAATAAAAATATGAATGGAAACACAAATAATTCCATATAAGATTTGCCTTGCGGGCTCAGGCAGAGATCTTAGCTAAGATGCACCCAGTCTTCTGCAGGACAGGAATGATTACTTCCCTGTCACACCCCTTTTCTGAATATAAATAAGTCTTATACCAGTAGTGGGGAATCTGTGGCCCTCCTCATGGCAGCCATTTTGTATTATGACACACACACACACCCCTACACAGCAGCCATTTTATGACTGGCATGTCCAGCACTCTTTCAAAATTCAAAATGTGCCCACTGACCCAAAAGGTTGGCGACTCCTGGTGTAGACAGTGCTAAGGTAGATGAACCAATTGACTGACTCGCTATAATGCAGCTATCTACATTTCTTGTGCTTCAAGAGGCTGTTCAGGCAGGTTTGTCACCATTTAGTGGCAGCAAAGCATCTCTTTTTCTTTTCAGGGAGAGAAAAGAAAAACCTCAGCTCCCCGCAAAGAAGATTATAAGAATTCACCACATCCCCGAAGTTGATTGCAATCTTTGAAGGCCGTTTTCATTCCACACAACCAAAAATATTTTTCGAAGTCTAGGCTGAATACTTTGGTACAACACCATGTTTGCCATGTTACCTAACTTTCCCTGTCGTGCCAGAAATCATACCAGTTAAAGGATTTTAGCAGAGTGAAAGATAAATGATGACTAGTACTATTTTTCTAGAAAAAGAGGTGCCAGAGCTCAACATATAACGGCATGGTGTCTACCTGAAAGGTGCCAGAACTGAGTTCCAGCAAGTTCCAGCTGGAAAAAAGGCCCTGAACATGACTAAAGTTAAAATTAAAGTTGACTGTTGAAGCCTCAAAAAATGGTGGCCATCCCCATATAATTCCTTAATTACTGCCTCCTACTAGTGACACAAATAAAGCTGACTAGTGCTAGAAACAAAATACTAGGTTGGAAGGCCAATTGACGTGACCCAGTTGACAACATTTAAGTGAAAAGTGGAGAAAAATCCACATTCTATCTTTGAAAATGGCTTTATTCATATTTAATATTCATTCCTGTTCTTTCTCTTAATATTGCCACCAAATGTAGAACAAATGTGTGTGACCCTCCCTTAATTCTTGCTTCTGTTATGTACGTCCAGAACTCCATAATTCAGCCTTACCCTGTTGGGACTTTTTGTGCTAGCTGGACAGGAAAAAAATGTAGGGCATCACCCACAATGCCCTTGGTATACATGGAAACCCTTTCCTTTCAAGCTCTCTTAAAGAGAAATCTTAAAACGTGGGCTGCAAATAGCACCGCACACAGCTGCAAACTGTTTTTCAGATGTGTACAAGTGCTTGTGCGAAAGAGTGTACGCTTGTTGATTTGCACAGCTCAGCTATTATGTGCAAAGATGCACATCCGGCACACTCATTGAACACTACATGTGCATAACTGTATGTGTGTGGAGGCCAACACTTTGTGTTGACAGATCAATTGTTGAACGTAGAGTGTGAAAGTCCTTAATATATCTAGACTTCCATGAGGCTTTTGCAAAGATGCTTTGTGGCAGATTGGAACCCTTCCCCCAGAGCCTCCAAGTGTCTCTATTTTCCAGGGATGTCCCTGGTTTACAGAAGCCATCCTGATTCCTGATTTGATCCCGGAATCTCCCACTCTTCCTTAGGATGTCCCTATTTTCATGGGAAAAATGTTGGAGGGTATGGAGTTATCTGACCCCACAAGCTGTCTGAAGGCAATCCTGAGGGTGCAGTCGTGTTGCCAGAGCTAGCAGCAGCATGGGCGTGACAGCGGGGCAGGGAGTGGCCCCGGATCTGCGGGGGCGGGGCAGTGTTCAGGGTGATGTTTTGACTACTGTGGCAACCATACCCCTCCAACATTTCTCCCATGAAAATAGGAATGTCCTACCATACCTTCCAACATTTATCCAATGAAAATAGGGACATCCTAAGGAAAAGACATGGGTGGTGCTGTGGATTAAACCATAGAGCCTAGGACTTGCTGATCAGAAGGTCAGCGGTTTGAATCCCCGCGATGGGGTGAGCTCCAGTTGCTCAGTCCCTGCTCCTGCCAACCTAGCAGTTCAAAAGCACGTGCAAGTAGATAAATAGGTACCATTCCGGCGGGAAGGTAAATGGCATTTCCGTGCGCTGCTCTGGTTCGCCAGAAGCGGCTTAGTCATGCTGGCCACATGACCCGGAAGCTGTACGCTGGCTCCCTTGGCCAATAAAGAGAGATGAGTGCCGCAACCCCAGAATCGGCCACAAGTGGACCAAATGGTCAGGGGTCCCTTTACCTTTAAGGAAAAGAGGGACATTCCAGGATCAAATAAGAAACTGGGACAGCTTCTGTAAATCTGGGACTGTCCCTGGAAAATAGGGACACTTGGAGGGATGGAAAGTCCACACCAATACTTCCTTGGGTCAGAAAGTATATATTTTTACATCTCTGCAGCACAGTGTCCTCTATCTCTGCCAGATGATTTACGTGAGTAGGCACCACTCTTCTATCCCTTGTCAAATATGTTAGGACTTTGTAGAGGGACATGCAAGCTGCACTGCAGTGACTCATTGTGAAAACGGGAGGATGCATGCCAAATCCTTTAACGGGGGACATAGTGGCTCATCCTCCAAGAACCACCTTGTTCTTCTCCTTGAAACAAATCCAGAGTCTGTTAATGGGGTCCCAGTGGAATAGTCCACAAGCTTATGAACCTGGGCTGTGCCATCAGAAACATGACACTTGGTGCCATTCAAAAATAGCTTCTGACTTTTTGCTAGGTCATTTGGCAGAATCTCACACTTCCTCCGTTTCTCAGCTTTGGTCTCGGTAAAGACAGAACATCTCAAGGAAGCAGTGGAAATTAGAAAACCTAATTGCTTGGCTGCCTAGGAGAGAAGCAGTTTTCAAGAGTGGTGACTACAGCTGTGGTTGCTTTGTGTGTGCGTTGCTTGGGATAATTGTGTTTTGTTGTCAGATCTTCTCCGCTAGCCTGTTATGACACACGAGGAAGAACAGAACAACATGATATGCTTAATTATTTTCTGGTAGGCCAAGTTCCTTCAGGGAAAGAAGAGTAAGAAGAAGCTGCAACAAAACTTTTCAATTGGAGGAGTTTATTCTAGTTTGTTCTAGAAGAAAACATTGAGTATGACTCATTCTGCTATACCAGAGCCACGGCTGTCAAGACCAGATTCCTGTTTACAATTAAAAATATGAGTTTGAAATCCAGATCATGCAATTCTCAATAGACTGCAGTGAATTTTATTTTCTTCCTGACCCCAGACAGACTTTTAAAAAAACCCACATAGCCGTTAATGTTTATAAGTCTCTGGGCTCCAAGTGCCAACAGAAGAGGCCAATTAGTGTAAATTACAAGAGGGATACTAGCCCATAGAGATCCAGGACCAAGATTTGCAGAAGCTCATTCCTCAAAGGATAAAGATCTTGCATCTAATGGGAACACTGCTGCATCTCTGACAAGCTGAATCAGAAATGGTATTTGAACATGCAAAAGGTTTTTTTAGGCCTCCCCGTTTGCTTCCAATGACATGAGGGCTCCAGAAAATTTAAGTAAAATATCCTGTATTCCAAGCCAAGTGGAAATCCCCAAGCCATAAAACCCTGCATTCCCTGAACCACAGATGCACTTACACCCAAGCGTTCCTCATCTGAATGTTTTCATGGATTTTGGAGTTCTGTGTTGCTTTATCTCACATTTCCAAAAGCTGCATCCAATTGTGCTTACTCCAATTCCAGAATTGATTTTATAAATTGTCCTTGTTAGAATGAAATTCAGAAGTAGTAGACTGCAAGGCATAAGGAGACAGAACAGGTAGACTTCTCTCACCTATATTCCTTTCTTTAGACTACCATACTTCATTTGCTCCTGGTACTAATATTTGGTTCCCCCAAATTCATCCTTCCACCATAGAAACTCCAAGCCCCATAGTGTAGCCCATGGGTAGGCAAACTAAGGTCTGGGGGCCGGATCCGGCCCAATCGCCTTCTAAATCCAACCTGCAGACAGTCCGGGAATCAGCGTATTTTTACATGAGTAGGATGTGTCCTTTTATTTAAAATGCATTTCTGGGTTATTTGTGGGGCCTGCCTGGTGTTTTTACATGAGTAGAATGTGGTGTACTGGTTAAGAGCAGTGGACTCGTAATCTGGTGAACCGGGTTCGCGTCTCCGCTCCTCCACATGCAGCTGCTGGGTGACCTTGGGCTAGTCACACTTCTTTGAAGTCTCTCAGCCCCACTCACCTCACAGAGTGTTTGTTGTGGGGGAGGAAGGGAAAGGAGAATGTTAGCCACTTTGAGACTCCTTCGGGTAGTGATAAAGCGGGATATCAAATCCAAACTCTTTTACTCTTCTTCTTCTTTTATTTAAAATGCATCTCTGGGTTATTTGTGGGGCACAAGAATTCATTCATTCCTCCCCCCAAATATAGTTTGGCCCCCCACAAGGTCTGAGGGACAGTGGACCGGCCCCCTGCTGAAAAAGTTTGCTGACCCCTGCTGTAGCCCATGGATGGGGAACCTGTAGCCCGCCAGATGTTGTAGGGCTCCAGCTCCTATCATTCCTGCCATTTGCCCAAGTTGGCTGATGGGACCTGAAGTCCAAGAACATCTGGAAGCACCATGTTTCTCAACCCTGATATAGCCTTTGGCTCCTCCGCCAGGTCTACGGCTAGCCAGAGGCATTCAAAAGGGCGCAATCGTGTGACAGGACATTCTTCCATATTAATCAAGTGATGCTCATGAGGACATTTGTCTTTGCCTCCCCTCTCCTGAGACAGAAGCATGGGCCTGAGCTGAGGCAATGTCTTGGCTTTGCTTGGAAGTTCATAATGTGCCTATTTATGGTTTACTGGGGCAGCGGTAGGGAGAAATCTGGGGGGGGGGAGAGATTGCTGGGGGGAGGATGGGCAGCTCATTTATGGGCACACGCGCGCGCGCGCGCACACACACACACACACACACAATGATGCTGTTGCTGTGTTTCTGATAAAAATAATTGTTATAATGGACAGATGTCTTGTTTTGTTTTTAAACTGGGAAAACATTCCACGTTCTCTTTTCCCGACCCACTCACAACACACTCTGCCTCTGAAAGTGCCCACTTGGATTCATTTTGTCTTGGCAATGCCCAGTATGATGCATCAGAGCACGACAGGGTTGAATCGCAGCTCCGCTATGCGCAAAATGCATGCATGGCACAGCAACTCATCTAAAGGAGAAAACAAAGTTAAATAAAAAACAACAACGATGAATTGAGCAGGAGAGTGCATAAGTTACTGCCGCCCCAAGACATTCATAAATAATGTAGATGCCACGGGGTGGTGAAGCTTTTTACTCAGTTAATTAATATGTACAGTAACACTCGCGCACTCGAAAAACAATGGCCCAGGCTCCTTTCCCCCATGTGCTAAGTAAAAATATTTCTTGGAGGACTGACACATTTATTATTTCCACCGTAATTACCTTATTATGGAGCATTTGTAATAAAACACATTAAGGAACTTCAACCCCATACAGGGCTGGTACACAGGGATTTTCACTTTGAAAAATTTCAGAGGAATTCAGCACTCAAGGAAGGAAAGTGGGTTGGCTCCTGTTTGGTGGGTTTCATGCAAGTGCCCCTTGCACCCCTTCTTCTTGACCCAGAGCTTTCTTCCCTGCTATTTGAATACCGCTTCTCTCTCCACGTAGCAATACAATGCCTCTCGCTTTCATATTAAAGATCTGCAGGCACTCCTCTGTCTCTGAATTTACCCCATACTCCATTCTCTCCGCACATAGTTGCTATACTGCTGAGCATAACACAGTCTTGCTCGGCTGCTGCACCTAAATACCATTTGGCAGGTTTCCTGAAATTCTAACCCTGCACTCATCATGTTGTAGGTCGGGGTGGCCACCAGTGGTTCATAAAGGTCAAAGCCATCGTCAGCTCCAGTTCAATTGCACTCCTTTGTTAGTCGCACACTTCGTTGGAGGCAACTGGCCTGACCAGCAACAATGGTTGATGCTGGCTAGACCAACTTTGTGGGCATGGCTCTTCACAAACCTAGACAAAAGGATGCCCTGGAGGTGCAGACATTTCCCATTTGACATGAGTTGCTATCTGTGGACAAACGCTGGCTCCCTTGGCCAGTAAAGCGAGATGAGCGCCGCAACCCCAGAGTCGTCTGCTACTGGACTTAACTGTCAGGGGTCCTTTACCTTTACCTTTACCTTCCAGTTAAACCAGTCTTGTGGCTCTTACTTAGTATGAGATTCATCAGAGAAGAAGTTCCTTAAAGAGGATGAAACCATGAGTTCAAAACACTGTAGTCCTTACAGATTTATGGCCAAGACATTTCATTAATGCCTCTCAAAGAAATAATAATAAAAAAGAAAAGGTCCGACTTGCACAGAGGACCCAGTTTCTCAAATACAGTCCTCAAGTCTCCCATTTGGCCACTCTACCTGTGAAATCCAGATTGATTTGGCAGGTTGCCCCCTTTTGTGCTCTATATCCCAGCCTCATGCACATGCCCTCCTCATCCCTTCATTAGCCTCTCTCTTCCCCCTGCCAAGCATTTTCTCATTACAAAATCTCTTCACCCCTGAGAATGGCAATCAAAGTCTCCATTAATGAGAACAGTGTGGTGCAGTTTCTGGAGCTTTTTGTTTTCCCTCCCTGTTTTCTTTTTCCATTTCTCCCACGAATGCCGATTTTCACAATCCCATGCAAGCCCTGCTGAGTGGCATGAGTCCACCAAGCTCCTGGCAGAGCATCTGAAGTGTGTAAAGCTCAAGCAATGGGCTGGGGACCAGAGCAGAATGAGGTGGACAGAGCAGGGGCTTAGCTGAACTAGGCAAATGCCAGGCTTTCCTGTGAGAGTCCCCAGCAGATGGGCTCTCCATGTCAGAGATAAAGACCAGAACAGCTTCATTCAGCTGCATGGAGATGAAATAATTTCCCCAGTCTGGACACGGGTGAGATTCTAAAATTGTGCTTGGATGTTATCGCCAAAACAACAACAACAAACCTCTGGTTACGTGAAACATATTCAGTAAACGTAACCTTGAAAAAATAAGATATACTATTCATTGTATTGAATTGTAGATTTCAACAGAAGTAGCTCATAAAGTTCATCGAAAAAAGTAGAAGACCCAGCGGATCAGTTCATTCTCTAATCAGTTTACGCATATGACTTTTGAAATTGAGGAAATTATTAGACGCCATTGGCATATTCTTAAGGACATCCCTGGGTGTGAGAATACCCCCCTTTTTGCCAAACGATGCACTAAGTCATTTAAAGATATATTGGTGCATACAGATTTAAAATCCGCACCCATACAACGTACGTTTTCTAGTCTTCCACGTTTTTTTTTAAGTGTGGGCATTGGATGTTATCGCCAGACACGGCCATTTTAAAGAGAGAACCTTTTGCCTTCTGAGCTTTGTGTGTGTGGACGGGCGACACAGCAGATTAGAAAGTAACAAGAACGTATTACTGTTGGCTATTTGCAGATTAGTTGCGCTGCAGAAGGCGTGCTGGGGAGACCACATATTCAAGAAATGCAAAATAACTAGCTAGGTTTTAATAATAAAAACAAAAACTCCTTTTATATTATTATATAATTATCATAATATATCAATAAGCGTGACCCAACCACCATGGTACTGAGAGAGCTAGGTGCTACTCTTTATATACTATACCCAACAGCTTAAATAACATAACTAATAGCACCTGCTATACTGCTTCACAGCTGTAAAGCTAGGTCACATTATTTGCTCTGGCCCTTAAAGAAATACACATCTTGCGGAACAATAATGAACCTTCAAATATAAAGAGACCATTCAACAATTACAAGGTCAGATCAATGATCCAGCCAGAATCCTTATCCTGATAACAACTAATATCAGTTGTTTTTTAAAGAATGAAGAGAGTGTTTTGTCCTCGGTCAATTGTTGCCCCCCTCCACTGGTCCAATGGGATGCGCTTTTGTGGACTCTCCTTCCTTGGAGGTTTTTAAGCAGAGGTTGGATAGATGGCCATCAGTCATAGCTGTTTTAGTTGAGATCCCTGCATTGCAGGCAGTTGGACTGGATGACCCTGGGGGTCTCTTCCAACTCTGCAGTTCTATGATTCTATGATGACATTGGGTTTGATCAAGGAGAGGGAAGAGCAAGACTCAGAAGCAGCCAAACATCCTTCCTGACTTCTAGTTCCGGCCTTCGCTAGTGTGGGTTGATATTTCTGCTTTCCACAAGTGCAGATCGCTGCTGCCGCTTTGCCGGTGAGTCTTGGGGAGGACCGCTTCCCCTGCAAGCCCATTCTCCACCTTGGGCCTGGGGGCGGGCCCCATACTCCACCTCAGCATAGAAGGCTCCAAGGAGGCCTTGGGACATCGCTGCTGTTGTTCTGCCAGTGAGTCTTGGGGAGGACCGCTCCCCCTGCAAGCCCATTCTCCACCTTGGGCCTGGGGGCGGCCCCCATACTCACCACCGCCACAACTCTAAGGACACTGCTGCTGCGGCAGCAAATGTTTAAACGTTTTATATATTTTAAAGTGTTTTAAAAGTGTTTTTACTTTTTACTTTGTTGTATCACCAGAAACGGTGGTTTTTTATCCATGTATTTTTATTTTGTTTTGTTTTATTTTGGGTTGGGGTGGGATGGTTGTTGAGTGAGGTGGGGATTGGTTTTGTTTTGGTGTAATTGTTTCTTTATTTGTTTGTTTGCTTTTATATTTTGTAAATGGAGGCGAGTATGAGGCTTGGGATTCCTACTGTGGAGGGGCGAGGGAGGTATGGCGGTGGGGGCAAATGTCATAGGCGAAGGGGATCGAGATACGGATATGCTCGTACCCCTTCCAATCTGCGCCCCATCCCGAGAGACGAGGGTAGGGTGAGCAAGGATTACTCACCTCCGTCACTGGTGTTGTGCAATGCCAGGTCTATAGGCAACAAAACCGCCACCCTGCGAGATTTCATCATCTCGCAGGGGGTCGACCTGGCTTGTGTGACGGAGACCTGGGTGCGCGAAGGGGATACTGTTACCTTACGAGAGATGGCGCCCCCGGGTTTTTCCATCCTCCACCAGTCACGGACTGTGGGCCGGGGGGGAGGGGTGGCATTATTAATCCGGGAAGATTGTTCTTTCAGGGCTCTACCACCGCCATCGATCCCCGGCATTGAATGTGTTGGCCTAGTGTGGGGCTCCGAGGTGAGCTTGGCTGTCTGGCTGGTGTACTGGCCACCTAGCGCACCAGCAGCCACCCTGGCAGGCCTGCTGGAGGCGGTGGCCGGATGGGCCTTGGAGTTCCCTAACCTATTGGTATTGGGGGACTTCAACATCCATGCCGATGCCACTCCCTCCTCACAGGCTCTGGACCTGGTGTCTTCCATGGCGACACTAGGGCTCTCCCAGTTTGTTTCGGGCCCCACACATCAAGCAGGCCACACGTTGGATCTGATCTTTGGCGTGGGTATAGATGTGATCATGTTTCCTTCGATGAAGGTGCCATGGTCTGATCACTATGCTATGAAAGCCAGGATTGACGTTCCACCCCCACCCTGCTTAGGTGGTGAGCCGATTTGGGCTCGCCCGCGGAGGCTGATGGACCCTGATAGATTCCGTCAAGCCTTGCGGGACCTTTCTCCCCCTGGCGACTCATTGAGTGAGCTTGTTGAGGGCTGGAATACCCAGCTCCTGGCAGCCATCAATGAGATCACACCTAAGCGCCCTCTGCGACCCCGCAGAAACCGGGCTCCCTGGTTTACTGAGGAGCTCCGGAAAATGAAGCGGGACCTCAGACGGCTAGAGCGAGTATGGCGGGGTGCCCGTGACGGAGCCTCAAGAACATCTTATAGGGTTTTTATGAAAACCTACGAGATGGCAGTGAAGGCCGCTAAGAAGTCCTACTTCTCGGCCTCCATTGCATCCGCTAGCTCTCGCCCGGCACAATTATTTAGTATAATTCGGTCTTTAACGTCCCTCGAAGGACAGCCAAATTTAAATAACAATTCGACACACAGCTGTGAGGCATTTGCGAGCTTTTTTGCGGAGAAGGTCCTGTCGCTCCGCCATGACCTCCCTGCCAATTTGGATACAATAAAGGAACTGGAGGCCCCTCGACTGTCCTCGGGTCCAGTATTGGACCACTTTGACCGGATATCCCCAGCCGATGTGGACAGACTCCTCCGAGCTGGAAAGCCCACCACTTGTCCTCTCGACCCGTGCCCGTCTTGGCTGATTAGAGCGTGTCCAGACGAGGTGCGGGCCCCCCTGGGGGATATCATCAATTTGTCCCTTGGCACCGGGACATTCCCAGGGGAACTGAAGGAGGCAGTGGTGCGTCCGCTCTTAAAGAAAACATCATTAGATCCCTTAGATCTATCCAATTACCGCCCAGTTTCGAATCTTCCATTCCTGGGTAAGGTGATTGAGAGAGCGGTTGCTGAACAGCTTGGTAGGTTTCTGGATGAAACATCGGCTCTGGATCCATTCCAGTCCGGCTTCCGCGCTGGTCATGGGACCGAGACGGCTCTCGTCGCCCTAACAGATGATCTTCGTAGACAGCTGGATCGAGGCGGGTCGGGGCTGCTGATTCTTCTAGATCTGTCAGCAGCTTTCGACATGGTCGATCACGAACTTCTGGACCACCGCCTCGCCGACATGGGGATCCAGGGCACAGTCCTCCAATGGCTGCGCTCGTTTCTCTCTGGTCGGGGACAGAGGGTGGCGCTTGGGGGGGAACTGTCATCCCGCCACTCCTTGGTGTGTGGAGTGCCTCAGGGTGCGATTCTCTCCCCGATGCTTTTTAAAATCTTTATGCGCCCCCTCGCCCAGCTTGTCCGGAGTTTTGGGCTGGGCTGCCATCAGTATGCTGATGACACCCAACTCTATCTGTTGATGGATGGCCATCCTGACTCGGCCCCAGACACACTGATAAGATGCTTGGAAGCTGTGGCTGGATGGTTACGTGGGAGCCGGTTGAAGTTAAATCCTTCGAAGACAGAGGTCCTCTGGCTGGGACGGGACGATATGGGATTGAGGGGGCAACTCCCATCTCTTGCGGGGGTGCAATTAGTGCCAGCACCGTCCGTTAAGAGTTTGGGTGTAATCTTCGATACCTCCCTCTCCATGGAGGTGCAGATTGCAGCTATAACAAAGGCGGCATTTTTTCATCTCCGCCAGGCTAAGCAGTTGGCTCCTTACCTCTCTCGCCCTGACCTAGCCACTGTGATCCACGCGACGGTCACCTCCAGACTGGATTATTGTAACTCGCTCTACGTGGGGCTGCTCCGGATTCTGACCCAGAAACTCCAGCGGGTGCAGAATGCCGCAGCGAGACTCCTTACGGGGTCTTCGCTGCGGGATCACATTCATCCGGTGCTATACCAGCTGCACTGGCTCCCGGTGGAGTACCGGATCAGGTTTAAGGTGCTGGTTTTAACCTTCAAAGCCCTACACGGCCTAGGACCCTCGTATCTACGGGACCGCCTCTCCTGGTATGCCCCACAGAGGAACTTACGGTCCTCAAATAAAAACATCTTGAAGGTCCCAGGCCACAGAGAGGTTGGGCTGGCCTCAACTAGAGCCAGGGCTTTTTCGGCTGCGGCTCCAACCTGGTGGAACGCTCTGTCACAAGAGACAAGGGCCCTGCAGGACTTGACATCTTTCCGCAGGGCCTGCAAGACAGAGCTGTTCCACCAGGCCTTTGGTTAGGGCACAGCCTGACTCCCTCCTTTGGCAATCTTTACAATACTTTAGTTTATGGTTGCCATCAATTTTGATTTTAATTAATTCTTATGATGTTTTTATAATGTTGCACTATTTTAGTGTTGTTAGCCGCCCTGAGCCCGGCTTCGGCTGGGGAGGGCGGGATATAAATAAACTTATTATTATTATTATTATTATTATTATTATTATTATTATTATGTCCTCATTATTTGAACCCAGCTGTACTACTTGATCATTGCCTCTCCACTTCAGGGCATGTAGTAGAAATCATGGGGTAAATTTGCCCATACTGTTTCCCAACTTCTGTTGCTCATGGCAAACTAGCTGTGTGCATTTGCTTAGGTGCAGCTTTCAGTTTTGCTCAGAAGGTGGCATTGATTTGTACCTCAAAATCGTGCACATGGTGGTGGGTGTATGTGGAATATGACTGGGTAACCTCAGAAGGAAGCAGCTGGGATACAAAACCGGTAGGGCTTTCCATACTGCTGGCTTCCAGATGGTTGGGTGAGCAAAGTCTACATTGCACAGATCTGTTATATGTTCTGTGAAAGCAGGTCGTTCTTTTTACTTAAAACCTGTTCGATATTAACAAAAATTGTGACTACATTGCCCTCATTCACTTTTTCCAAGACATTTGTGGTTTTAAATATTTCTTCCACATACTTGAAGTGTCCCCTTCTTCAAGGAAGATCCGTAGGAGAGTTGCTAATTGAGATTATAATGGAGCATCTGTAAACATGCAATAGATTTCTCTCTCTACTGAACACCGCTTCGCACATATAAACATCTCATTTAATATGCCCTTTCCTTTCCCATTTTTCTGAATTCCACAAGACTCTTCAGTAATATTTCAGTCTGTGGAAGGCTTGTCTGCTTGGAATAATGCTGTATAATTTGTACAACATGCCATCGAGCCTTTTGTTTCTTTGGGGTCATTCTGGAGTACCGTATTTTTTCACTTTATAAGACGCACTTTCCCCCTCCTAAAAAGTAAGGGGAAATGTCTGTGCGTCTTATGGAGCGAATGCAGGTTGCTCAGCTATCGCTGAAGCCAGGAGAGCAAGAGGGATCAGTGCGCACCAATCCCTCTTACTCTTCTGGCTTCAGGGATAGCCACGCAAAGCCTCTTGAGTGCAGCCGGAGCGTTCCTCCCTCTTTGCTCAAAAGGCTTTCCGTTGCTTTCTTGTTTCTTGTTTTCCTCCTCTAAAAACTAGGTGCGTCTTATGGTTGGGTGCGTCTTATAGAGCGAAAAATACGGTAAATCAGAAACCATTGGTTCCAAGGGAAGCTGCTGCCTCCCATAGGATTTTCTCATGTGCCTCTTCCCTACCAACCACCAAGGCTTGTAAGTGTTTAGCAGGTGAACCCATTCTTAGCCTTGAAATAAGTGGTAGAAATACTTTGCTGGCTTCATATCTGCAAGCAAGGCCACTCTTAAAGGCACAGGGACAGGAAAAGGTGAACACCTGTTCCAAACTGGTCTGTCAGATTGCAATCCATATAGCTTTGAACATTTCCAGAGGCAGAAGAAGAAGAAGAGGGACAGTTTTGTTATGTTAGATGCCACCAGGCAATTAGGAGGAAAATATCCAGTCTTCCTTTGTTTAACTCCAGAATAGGGTTTAGCATGAGCTGTCAACCCTGCCAGACATACTTGTCAATTCTATTATTTGAGTGGCAGGCTGGTGATTTTAGGACATTCCTGCCCCTTCACTTTTCTGTAGGGCTGTTTAGCAGAGACGTCATTGTAATGTGCAATTATATGGTATCCATAACATGCAATGCCTCTGGGTTTTTTTTGGATTTATACCTCCTCCTCGGTGTGGAAGAACAAGCCTTTTCAAGATCGGTTGTTGGATTTGTAACGTGCCTCCTTCTCGGGGCATTGTCCCTTCTTTTCAGAATAAAAACCGTCTCACAAAGCCTTGTTCTAACTCCCGTCATGTCAGAGAATATGCCGGCACTGCCTTGTGAGAAAATGGCGGTGACGATTGGGCCATGAGAGCAAGGGACCCAGTTTTATTGGGCCTCGTCCAGATCTGTTGACCTCTTGGGCACAGATCCGACTTGCCCAGCTGTTGTGCCATGGGAGGGAAGGGAAAGGGTCGATTGGAAGAGAACAGGCTGCAGATGTCTGGCCAAGATCCACACAGGAGATTGCAGAAGGCAAAGGGGGGTGGGGTGGGTAGGAGATATTTCCACAGCAGAAAAAGCTTTGCTTTATGTGCCTCTTTCATGCAGGCCATCCGGGCCCTTGTCAAGCCTCCTGGAAAGGGGACAGGCCTGAATGACTGTAATATGAGCCGTGAAAGTGGATATTAAAGTCTTTATTACAGGGTGATGCCTGCTAATTGCAGCACTTCTTTCAGGGAGCGGAGAGATGATGAACGCCGGAGACAGCACCCAATTATTAGAACTCAGTTGGTGTGAAGGGAAGGCGGCTCAGCAGTTACCAGAACTTTATCAAGCTAACATCATATAGGCAGTGAATTATAGGTATAAAAAAAATAATGGAATGAAATAAAATTTTGCCTCGATGCAGCCTGTTCCATGTCATCTTATAGCGTTGTTTTGATTATAATATTTTCCCCCTCAAGAACAATGCAGGTTTTCATTCTAACCATGTGCACTGTCATTAACATTTTGGGGCTGGAATTTGATTTGGGATTGCTGGGGATCCTGGAAGGGTTTTAGAGGAGAGGCCAGTGAAAGCAATTTCCCCAATCACTTCCCCCCGCCCACCCCCTAAGTAAAATCCAAGCTATTATTTGATTCTGCCAATAAAGATTCTCTCTCTCTCTCTCTCTCTCTCTCTCTCTCTCTCTCTTTTTAACACACACATACACAGAAAGTGAGAGAGAGAACAACTAGGGCTGCAATGCCTTTCAGAGGAAAACTCAATACATATGTGTGAATAAATATTGAACCAGGAACCAGGCAGAAGGCCTCCTCGGTAGTGGCTCCTTCCCTGTGGAACGCCCTCCCATCAGATGTCAAGGCAATAAACAACTATTCGACTTTTAGAAGACATCTGAAGGCAACCCTGTTTAGGGAAGTTTTTAATGGCTGAAGTTTTATTCTGTTTAATATTCTGTTGGAAGCCGCCCAGAATATGAGCGGGGAATGAATGAATGAATGAATAGGATTTGCTGATCATTAGCTAGTAGGAACCACTTGGATGGTAGAAAAACTGGCCATGTCACTTCACAAACAGCTTTGTTTCCATAGTGGCCTGTTAAAACCACAATTCCATCCCCAAGTACAGCCTACTTCAACCTGGTGCCCTCCATATTGGGCTGCAACTCCCACCGCCCCTGACAATTGGTCATGATGGTTGAGGCTGATGAAAGTTGGAGGCCCACAGACAGGCTCCCCTTCTCTGTTTTACTAGAAGGGAAGAAATGTGCTTGAGAACCTCATATGTATATGGGTAGGTGTGCGGGAGGGAGGAGTGGAAGGAGGAGGAGTTTTGCGTTAGTAAAATGGAGGAATTTGGGAGAGCAGATTACAGGATGGTGAGGAAGAGCTGGAGGAAGAGAGCAGTCTTAAATGCCATATTATCCTTGGTGCAGCTATGGATGGGTTGCAGGGTTGTATCAGCACCATGGAGAGAATAAACATGTTTCACTGAGCATATTATTTCATTTTTTCATTCATTCATCCACCCACCCATCCAGAGATAGTAGACACCTGAGCCTAAAATTCTATGGAGAAGCTACAGTGGAGTCTGTTGCCTTCATGCCCTGATGCTTGTGGATTTCCCTGAGTACCTGCCTGCCCTGGAATGGAGGCAGAGCGATGAACGAGATGTACCTTGGTCTGATCAAGCTGGACCATTCTTAAATTAGATCAATTGTTTATACGTTTAGTCCTTGCTTTATTTGTTTCCAGTCCCATGTGCAAATGTTAATGTACTGACCAAGGATGAAGACTGGGGTTGCAACCTTGTGTGCACTTAACATTAGAATATGTGCCATTGAACCCAGGAGGAGTTGCTTTGAAGAGCACATGCACAGACGTGTGATGAGAAATGCTTAAAAGACCAGGAATGTTTACAATTTAGCAAATCCTTCCAAAACACTAAGCCAGGGGAACTCAACGCTGCCCACTTGAAGTTGTTGGACCCCAACTCCCATCCGCCCCAGCCATCATGGTGAGTGGTCAGAGGGAACAGGTCTCCATCAACATCTGAAGGGCACCACAACAGCTACCCCTAGTCCAAGTAGTAGCATGGACTACTGTAATGCTACCTTTGAAGGTGACTCGGAAACTACAACTAATCCAGAACGCAGCAGCTAGACTAGTGACTGGGAGCGACCACTGGTCCTAAAGAATCTTCACTGGTTCCCAGTATGATTCCGAGGACAATTCAAAGTGTTGGTGCTGACCTTTAAAGCCCTAAATGGTCTCAACCCTGAAGGAGCTTCTCTACCTTCATTGTTCAGCCCAGATACTGAGGTTCATCTCCGACGGCCTTCTGACCGTTCTCTCACTGTGAGAAGTGAAGTTACAGGGAACCAGGCAGAGGGACTTCTCAGCAGTGGCGCCCTCCCTGTGGAATGCCCTCCCATCAGAGGTCAAGGAGATAAAGAACTGGAAGCACATATAAAACCACCTAGTGTGTCTGGGGAAACCCAGCTAGATGGGTATAAATAAAATAGCAACAACAACAACCCCTACACTAAAATGTTACCCATTGTCTGGAAAATGAACAGAAGTTCTTGGAGAAGAAAGGAACCCAGTGAATCCAGACTGCAAATGGCAAAACACAGGACAGATGAAAGATCTTCCATTGTGCCAACTATTAGCTTGAAACATTACAAACTTTTGAAGCTCCTGAGTTTTTCCTTTTCTTTTTATGTTCAAGCTTGGCTGCTCAGAGCAATGATAAAGTAATGGAAAATGGAATATGTTCTTAGATGTCCAAGCTTGGCTGTCAGTCACCCATGGTATTTTGAGAACAAAGGGATGGTCAAGGCCATTGGTTTAATTAAAGGCTATTTTAAAACTGGGGTGTCCAAAGGAAGCCATCAGAGAAGCAAAGGAAAGAGTGACCTTATAATGAATATGATAATACAACCAATATAATTTCTGGTGAAATAGTGCACTGGAAAAGTAAGAAACAACTGGTCGTGGTAAATCAGTAGTTAAGAAAGATACAGGATATTTTAATACAATCTGAGAGACCTCAGCAATTAAACTAGGAAAGAGGCAGAATTAACAAAACTTTCTTAATTTAAAATTGGGTTTTTGGAGCTCTAGATAGGAAGTGACTCAGAATCAGTTCATTACTTAACTTTTTTTACTTATGATTTAGGTATGTAACATAATGGTTCTTCTATGGGAATAGTAAGAGTTTTCTCTTTTTATTTTGCATTTCATTATTTTGCATGGGTTTTTTCTGTTGTAAAATAAGACTACATGTCCTCAGTGGAAAATCAGCTGTCTTAAAACCTAAGAAGTAATGATAAAAATAGTGTCAACTATGGAAAGCAGAAATATTGACTATCCAGCCACCCAACTACCAGGTTAATATAGTGCCTTTCCTTTGATGAACTTGGAGTGTGTGTGGCAGGCCTGTTAGTAGGAACCTTGAGCAGAAAAACCACTTTTGACATGGCAGAGGCAAAAATCAAGGACCCGGAGCTCTCACAATACTTGTATTGGCACTGGCTCTGTAACTGACAATTAAATTTAATTACACCTTTGAGAAATAACAGAGTAAGTTTTTTAACGGGCTTATGTAGGGCTGCTCTGATTTTCATGCCGTACAGTTTCTCCTAAATGAGATGGATAATGCAATGATGTTCACACCTTTATCGAGGCTATTAGCTGAACTCAGCAGTAGGACAAATAGCACGGCTGGGAATATTTCAGAAGGCTGAAATGTGGTTGCTTAAAATTGTTTGTTCTTAGTACTTATCATAAACTAGAGGCTGATGTCAGGAGGCTGCCAAGCTGCGGATGCTAATGTTCATATTTACCTGGAGACCTCTTTAGTCCAAAGTAGGCTGAGCAAACCCAAAGCAGAACCTGGATTTATGCAGAAGGTAGGCTGGTGCCGTACAGTAGCAACACCTGTATGGGGCCTTGGTTCTCATGAACTCTTTTACAATCCTTTATTCCAGGCACGTCCAACTCTCTAGAGACTAAATAAAAAAAATTCCTTCCAGTAGCACCTTAAAGACCAACTAAGTTAGTTCTTGGTATGAGCTTTCGTGTGCATGCACACTTCTTCAGATACCGGTAGATACTTCTTCAGGTATCTGAAGAAGTGTGCATGCACACGAAAGCTCATACCAAGAACTAACTTAGTTGGTCTTTAAGGTGCTACTGGAAGGAATTTTTTTTATTTTGACTATGGCAGACCAACACGGCTACCTATCTGTCTCTAGAGACTGTGATCTACTCCCTTTAGTGGGGAGTGGGGTCTGAGTTCTTTAGTGGGGAGTTCTTTCTTTAGTGGGGAGTGGGGTCTGAGTTGTTCAGCTGTTTTTGGGAAGGATTGGCAATAGCTGGAGTGCCCCTCCCCCCATTTTTCACGGGGGGAGGGGCACTCCGTCACAACCGCAGGATATACAAGTTTTCAGAACTGAAGCAGCGGTGCGATCACTCAAGAGAACACAGGCGATCACTTCCTCCCATCCTGCGATCGACATGGAGCAGCCCGGCGATCTACCTGTAGATCACGGTCGACAGGTTTAACATGTCTGTCTCCAGATGTTGTTGGACTACAACTCCCATCATCCCTGAGCTCTGGCCTTGCTAGCTAGGGGTGATGGGAGTTGTAGTTCAACAACATCTGGGGACCCACAGGTTGAGAAAGGCTGACTTAGAACAACACAGTATCCGAGCATGCGATTCCTGTTTTGAAGGGGGGGAAACTCATGTTTTTGGACTCATGATCTGTCAGTAAACCAGGTTGGGCTGTTGTTGTTGTTGTTGTTGTTGTTGTTGTTGTTGTTTCTAGCCATAGAGAAATTATGGCCAATGACACGTTAAGATGAACTAGAACTAATTTTGCTATGCAGGGTGGTGAATTACATCCTATGCTCTTCAAGAAGAAGGATTCTGATTGATGGGGGTAATTCAGAAAAAATAATTATTTGTGGAAAAAGAAGGAAGAATGGAAGGGAAATGTCAGGGAACTGACATCGGAGCCAGAGGCGGAGGCAAGGCTCCCAAATGATGCTGGAGAAGGGCCCAGCAGGGAGAGAGGCAGCTCATCAGCTGGGGAAGGAAATCAGCGTAACACCAGGGATAAAGGGGGGCAGATGGGGGAATCGGCGAGAGGGCTCCAGGACTCCTCGCCGGAGACCAGCGAGGAGAGCACGGGTCCTCCGCTACCCGCACCCTCCCTGCGCAGAAGACTTCCGCGCAGGGAGAGTAGGAGGAGACTTGGCGTCAAACAGCTTTTATGCTGGAAAAGGTTTAAGAAACGCCCACTGATGGATTCTGCTAGCGACTGAAACATCCACGAAGTGAAGGGCTGTCCAGACAGAAAAGGTTTTAAAATGTTTTTTAAAAAATTTTCTGGATTTTTTGTATGTGGGGGTGGGGGTGGGACTGATGTTTGGTTGGGCTTGGGGAATTATTATTTTTTTATTTTGATGTTTTTGTAATTTTTATATTTTTTGTTTGTATTGTTTTATTGGTTTTGTTTGTTTGTTTAAGGTGTTATTTTGTTCTTAGGGGGAGGGGTCAGGGCTGCCGGGGAGTGGGCCCCAGCCCACAAAATGGCTGGGGCATGTTCCACAGGGGGGGATGCACTGGGACAACCGATCTCAGTGATCACGGGTAGGAGGAGGAGTTACGCTAAGACCAGACCATGTCATTACAGAGGAGGCAGGTTTAGTCGTTGTCTGAGGACTATCCCTGCCTCCGGGTCTGGTCCTGACCGGATGGATACTAGAATCAGCAAGGGATACCCACATAGCCTGAAGGTGCTGCTGTGCAATGCCAGGTCAATGATTCATAAGACCACTGCCATCCATGACTTGATCATGGATGGAGGATTTGACCTGGCTTGTGTAACAGAGACTTGGTTGGGTGAAGCAGATGGGCCTGTTCTTGCCGCTGCTTGCCCACCAGGTTTCTCTTATGCACAGCAACCCAGGTCATGTGGGCGGGGAGGGGGGGTTGCAGTGATTTTTAGGAAGTCATTAGTTTGCACCAGGCGTCCTATTGGGAAGACCCAGTTTTCTGAGTGCATGTTCTGGAAGCTGGGCAATAGGGGCAGTACAGGATTCCTTTTGGTGTACCGACCTCCCCGCTGCGCCAAGGATTCCCTGCCCGAGCTGCTTCAGGTCGTGGTGGATGTTCTCCTGGAGACACCTAGCTTGGTCGTCCTAGGGGATTTTAACATCCATGCCGACACGACCTTACAAGGGGCCGCTCGGGACTTCGTGGAAAGCATGGCCTCCATGGGGCTGTCCCTGAATAAGTCTGGCCCAACCCATAGCCGTGGACATGCCTTGGACCTGGTGTTTACCTCTATGGATGTTGGTGATCTGACACTAAGTAAAAGCGAAACGAAAGAAGTGCCATGGTCAGATCACTTCCTGGTGCAACTGGACTTTTCTGCGACCCGTCCCCTCTGCAGGGAGGTGGGACCAATTCGGATGGTCCGCCCCCGCCACTTAATGGATCCAAATGGTTTCCAGAGAGTGGTAGGGGATGCTTTATCCCAAGTTGATGGCCTTTCAGCTGATTCCCTGGTGGCCCGCTGGAATGTGGAGTTAACCAGGGCTATTGACTGTTTGGCTCCGAAGCGCCCTCTCCGATTGCATGGAGCCCGGACAGCCCCGTGGTTTTCCACGGATCTGAGGGCAATGAAACAATCGTTGAGACGGCTAGAGCGCCGGTGGCGGATAACTCATTCCGAATCTGACCGGACACAGGTTAGAGCTCAACGTCGAGCCTACCAAGTGGCGATAGCGACGGCGAAGAAGAATTTCTTCACCGCCTCTATTGCATCTGCAGAAAACAGCAGCAGGAGACTTTTTCAGGTGGTTCACAATTTAGCGGAACCACCTGCAACATCGGGGCCCAGTACGGGCCACATGTTCTCCTGCAATGATTTTGCAAAGTTTTTTGCAGATAAAATCGCTCAGATTCGGGAAGAAGTAGACTCCACCGTGGGAGCAGGGCCGGGGCGGGAGAGTGCAAGAGTTCTGTCTGGTCAAGTTGAGTGGGATCAATTCCAATCTGTTACCTCCGAGGATGTGGACAGGCTGCTTGGACGAGTGAAACCAACCACCTGTCTCCTGGATCCTTGCCCATCCTGGCTAATAAAAGCAAGCCGGGAAGGGCTGGGCGATGGGCTTCGTGGGGTGGTGAATGCTTCCCTCCGTGAGGGAGCCTTCCCAGACCCGCTGAAAGAGGCGGTTATTAAACCGCTTCTTAAAAAACCATCTTTAGATGCGGCCACGATGGCCAACTATCGCCCAGTCTCAAATCTTCCATTCCTGGGCAAGGTGATTGAGCGAGCGGTTGCCGAACAACTCCAGGCACGCCTGGAAGAAGCGGACCATTTGGATCCCTTCCAGTCGGGATTCAGGCCTCATCATGGGACTGAAACTGCCTTGGTCGCACTGGTTGATGATCTCCGGCGGGCTAGGGACAAAGGTGAGAGCTGTTTCCTAGTTCTGCTGGATCTCTCAGCGGCGTTCGATACCATCGACCATAGCATCCTTCTGGACCGTCTTGAGGGGCTGGGAGCTGGGGGCACTATTATACAGTGGTTCCACTCCTTCCTCCTGGGCCGTGTTCAGAAAGTGGTGGTGGGGGATGAGTGTTCAGACCCCTGGGCTCTCACTTGTGGGGTGCCTCAGGGTTTTGTCCTCTCCCCCATGCTTTTCAACATCTACATGCGGCCGCTGGGAGAGATCATCAGGAGGTTTGGGCTGGGTGTTCATCAGTATGCGGATGATACCCAGCTCTACCTCTCTTTTAAATCAGAACCAGTGAAGGCGGTGAAGGTCCTGTGTGAGTGTCTGGAGGCGGTTGGAGGATGGATGGCGGCTAACAGATTGAGGTTGAATCCTGACAAGACAGAAGTACTGTTTTTGGGGGACAGAAGGCGGGCAGGTGTGGAGGATTCCCTGGTCCTGAATGGGGTAACTGTGCCCCTGAAGGACCAGGTGCGCAGCCTGGGAGTCATTTTGGACTCACAGCTGTCCATGGAGGCACAGGTCAAATCTGTGTCCAGGGCAGCTGTTTACCAGCTCCATCTGGTACGTAGGCTGAGACCCTATCTGCCTGCGGACTGTCTCGCCAGAGTGATGCATGCTCTGGTTATCTCCCGCTTGGACTACTGCAATGCACTCTACGTGGGGCTACCTTTGAAGGTGACTCGGAAACTACAACTAATCCAGAATGCGGCAGCTAGACTGGTGACTGGGAGCGGCCGCCGAGACCATATAACACCGGTCTTGAAAGACCTGCATTGGCTCCCAGTACGTTTCCGAGCACAATTCAAAGTGTTGGTGCTGACCTTTAAAGCCCTAAACGGCCTCGGTCCAGTATACCTGAAGGAGCGTCTCCACCCCCATCATTCTGCCCGGACGCTGAGGTCCAGCGCCGAGGGCCTTCTGGCGGTTCCCTCATTGCGAGAAGCAAAGCTACAGGGAACCAGGCAGAGGGCCTTCTCGGTAGTGGCGCCCGCCCTGTGGAACACCCTTCCAGCAGATGTCAAGGCGATAAACAACTACCTGACATTCAGGAGACATCTTAAGGCAGCCCTTTTCAGGGAAGTTTTTAACGTGTGATATTTTATTGTATTTTTGGTTTTTATGGAAGCCGCCCAGAGTGGCTGGGGAGGCCCAGCCAGATGGGCGGGGTATAAATAATAAATTATTATTATTATTATTATTATTATTATTATTATTACCAGGCAACCTAGCCAGGAGTGGCGGCAACTTACGCACGAGTAACCCCTATCACTATTACAGGAAAGATAGAATGGCCTTGTGGGATTAAAAAATCAAACTGCATTAATTCACCATTGGATCAGCCCCTCTCCAGTCTCAGGGCAGTACGAGAACAATGAACCAGCGCAACTAAAGGGATGCTATACATCAGAGCTTCCAAACTGTGCCGCAACACATTAGCGTGTTGGCTGCAGTGTGTAGGTGTGTTGTGTGAATGCTCCCCATGCTTCTCCTGGGGCTGGAAAGGGGTTAGTTTAACCTCCAATTTGCTAGTAAAACTGAATTACCTGTGTCACGAAATGAAGTATGTCTAAAAAGTGTGTCACCAGCATGACAAGTTCAGAAAGCTCTGCTATACATGCAGGGCCGGATTTAGGTTTGATGGGGCACTAAGCTACTGAAGGTAATGGTGCCCTTTATATGTCTAGCTGTCTTTTGTCAACAACAAATTGTCGCTGTTTGGTTCACCAGAAGTGGCTTAGTCATGCTGGCCACATAACCCAGAAGCTGTACGCCGGCTCCCTTGGCCAGTAAAGCGAGATGAGCGCCACAACCCCAGAGTCGGCCGCGACTGGACCTAATGGTCAGGGGTCCCTTTCCCTTTAGGTATCTATTACTTACATCATAGGAGACTACACAACATGAAACACTGTTGCTGTATGTAGGTTTTATTATTATTTTTTAATCTTATATTTTGGAAATGTACATCCAGTTTTTACCCTTTAATTTTTTGGGGCCCAAGCTATAGCTAGTTTAGCTTATATGTGAATCCAGCACTGTGATGGTCTCCTGTACTACCAGTCCTATCCGACCTGCAAGTGTGGGCTCAAGTCAGTGGAAGTATACCTGGGATTTGCAATTTATCTGTTGGAAAGAGAGGCAAAGTAGGATGCCTTTGTTATTGTTGTTTTTGCACTGTGGAGCCCTGGGTTTATTTCTATATTGGAGTCAACATTTCATCTGCTGATGGCTGGTTTCCTACTTCGTCATTTTTTTATAAGGCTATTCCTCCCCCCCAAAAAAAAAGATTACAAAATACAAACATATAAAGACATAGAAGACATTAATTCCTCAACAGGTAGAAACAGGTCAGGAGACATCAAAAGAAAATGGGAAGAGAAAAAACAAAAGGATCCCGAAGAAGATTATTACACGAGGAGAGTTCTGATATAGAGGGGAGTCGTAGGCTGCCAGAGAACATTGATAATCTTTATGCTTGCTGCAACAAGGGATGTGGGAGAAATGTGATTTTGATGCTTTGTAATGAGAAACCACCTAATTTGCACTTTCTGAGCCAAAATATGAACTGAAATGCCAGCTGTCCTTCGAAATGTGCACTTCTCTGAATTCTGAAATGCAATTCTCCACCCAAAGCATGTTTACCAAAATGCATATATATGGATAAAGTGTTCATAAAGGTGCATACAGTGGTACCTAGGGTTAAGAGCTTAATTCCTTCTGGAGGTCCGTTCTTAACCTGAAACTGTTCTTAACCTGAAGCACCACTTTAGCTAATGGGGCCTCCTGCTGCCGCCGCGCCGCCGGAGCACAATTTCTGTTCTCATCCTGAAGCAAAGTTCTTAACCCGAGGTACTATTTCTGGGTTAGCGGAGTCTGTAACCTGAAGCATATGTAACCTGAGGTACCACTGTATATTAGTGAAAATAACACACAGGCTTGCGTTTTATTAGGAGAAGCCGCTTGCAAATATATGACAATGCATACAAAAATATTTTATCAGGGAGACGTCGCAGTAATATAATGAAGAATTTTTAACAACGAAAGAAGTGCAAATTGCTGTAGAAGTGTGTAGAACTGAATTTAGGATTGGAGAAATGAGATACCGAAAGAAACCAAAATTGCATGGATTCATCCACTCCTAGCTGCAAGTCTCCCAGGGGAGCCAACTTGGGCCCCCGGTTATGAGTGCCCAGCATGTGTGATGTCATGCCATCATGTCGTAACATGACACACACACCCTGGCCTCGGTGGTACCAGAAGTCAAGTTCCAAGCTCTCAGAAGGCCTCAGAAAGCATCTCCAAGGCCTCAGAGATGCTGTCTGAGGCCTTGCGAGACCTCAGAAGTTGCGTGGAGGCCCTGCGGTGTGGGTTCCGAGCACCTACAATAATTTTTTGTGGTTGCTCAGGCACCCAGAGCCCCCCATACTTGGCGCCCTTGAATGGGGCCTCCCGCTGCCGCCGCGCGATTTCTGTTCTCATCCTGAAGCAAAGTTCTTAACCCAAGGTACCATTTCTGGGTTAGCGGAGTCTGTAACCTGAAGCGTATGTAACTTGAAGCGTATGTATCCCGAGGTACCACTGTACTGCAAGAGTTTTTCATTACAGTGGATGCTCAGGTTGCGGACGTGATCTGTGCAGGAGGAACATTCGCAAACCGGAGCGCCGCGTCTGCTCACATGTGGGTTGTGATTTGGCACTTCTGTGCATGTGCAAAGTGCAATTTAGTGTTTCTGCGCATGCGTGCGCGCTGAAACCCGGATGTAACCCATTCCGGTACTTCCAGATTTTGACGCGTCCGTAACCCGAAAAAATGCAACCTGAAGCGTCTGTAACCGGAGGTATGACTGTACTTTTTTTAAAAGAGAAATGGATATTGAGCCCAGCGGTGGAGCATATGCCCGCGCTGCCCAGGACAGGCGCGCTCCCAAGGGGGCGGGGAGTGCCCTCCCAGGCACAGGATAGCTGCTTGGGGTGCACAGAGCGGCGCATGTGCCCTGCAGCTGGCGGCGGACATTTGGCACGCCTCCCACCTGCGACTGCCAAATGTCACCCCCCCCCCTCAGCGAAGATACCTAGGGCGGTCCACCCCTTATTGAGCCATGTGGGTTGTAAAGGTGACCAATTCTGAAAAAGTAATCAAGAGCAACCATTTTCCAAAATGTATCTTTGTCTGCAAATATCTAGGCAAATGCGCCCGCAACTATAATTCTCCATTCTCTTCTTTCCTGTGAAGAATATTGACCTTAATAAGCCTGCCTCGAGTTTCCAACTGTTCAGGGAAAAATGGAGCAAAACATTTTGCTCATTATTAAGGTTTTTCACATCTAAAAACACCAGCAGTATAGATAATGCATGGAAGTTATATCACTCAGAGCAACCTATCAACAACTCAATATTCATACTATTTGCATATCGGGGGTGTGAATGTCCTCTAGCAAGTTTTGTAGGAGGTTAATTTTAAAGATGAGGAAAATGAATTGATTATTTCATTTCCTACAATGCATGTGAGAGAGCAATGAATTCCCTTTGCAACTAGCACAGTTTTCCACCTGTAAGGGGAGGCAGTTCAATGTCAACCCCTTGTCCAGTTCCTGAGCTTCTGAAAGATTAAGTTCAAGATTAAGTTGCAGAAGTTAATTACAAAATCTAGGACTGTTTCCTCCTCCCGCTCCCCTTAGCAAATTATAAAGCCTTTTCTTTCATTTTTTTAAAACTGCCTGAAAGCTAAAATTTTCTACACCCCTCCTTCTCTTCTTGGAGGAATTAGCGTCTGTTTGATCCGTAGCCACCATGCAGATTGCATGTCTGGACATCAAGGTCAGAAAATTATCGTTGCAAATCAATCTCTAAAGAGGATTTTTGTAGCATAATCATTTTCAATAAATGCGCTGGTGTGTTAACACCACAACCGAATCCAAGAATGATTTAAAAGAAAAGAAAAAGCCAACCTGTGTTTTAAGGAAGGCCATGCAATAACTTTTTCTGTGAGGACAGCAGGGAGTCCTTTGATGCTTCTCTTCTTTTTCTTTTTTGTGTCATCTTTATCTGTCATTTAATTATCTTACTTGCCTTCTGCTTATTTGCTTTTAGCTTCTGAAATGAACTTTGTAACAGAGTCCCCCCCCCTTTTACAACAGATTGCTGGGGGTGGGGTTGAGAATAATCGGGAGAGCAAGCAGAGAAAATTGCCCCAGATCAATAAGATGTGGGATTATGAGACTTTCCTCCCAAACTTGCATTTAACATTGTATGTTATGCACACGGGTTTTGCTTCTGACTAATGCAGTGTTATACATACCAGTTTGTTAGAGTAGGGCCCCGCCACCTATATGGATGTCTGACTTTCTTAACGAGATGGATTAGCCTAATTAAATTCATATGGTTCGCAGGAGACAAAAGTAGTAGGGGAGCAATGGGTCATTCGGTTACTGAAACTTGTGATTCCCAAATTCTTTTTGCTAATTTATAGACTTCCTGTAATGATGGCTTAGCTACAGACTGCCTTTAATCCATTTCACCACTGTCATATTCTTAAGGAATTTGGTTTCTGGGAATTCCATTCTAAATGGACCTGATCCACACATTCTGGACTTGTGGATTGGAACATTGTTTTGGATCAATAAGTTGAGGCAGAATCCTAACAAGATGGGGCACTGTTTGTGGGCAGTTCCCAAGTTCAGGTGTCAGGCCATTTTGTCTGTTCTGGATGTGGGACGGTGTCACACACCTGGATCTCACACTGGTGTTGAAGATGCAAGTGGTCTCACCGCTGGGAGTGCCTTTTCCAGCTTGGGTTGTAATAATAATAATAATAATAATAATAATAATAATAATAATAATTTATTTGTACCCTGCCCATCTGGCTGTGCTTCCCAAGCCACTCTGGGTGGCTTCCAACAAAGATTAAAAATACATTAAAATGTCACACATTAAAAACTTCCCTGAACAGGGCTGCCTTCAGATGTCTTCTAAATGTCAGGTAGTTGTTTATCTCTTTGACAGGGAAGGCGTTCCACAGGGCGAGCGCCACTACCAAAAAGGCCCTCTGTCTGGTTCCCTGTAACCTCACTTCTTGCAGTGAGGGAACTGCTAGGAGGCCCTTGGAGCTGGACCTCAGTGTCCGGGCAGAATGATGGGGGTAGAGACGTTCCTTCAGGTATACTGGGCCGAGGCCGTTTAGGGCTTTAAAGGTCAACACCAACACTTTGAATTGTGCTCAGAAACGTACTGTGAGCCAATGTAGGTCTTTCAGGACTGGTGTTATATGGTCTCGGCGGCTGCCCCCAGTCACCAGTCTAGCTGCTGCATTCTGGATTAGTTGTAGTTTCCAGGTCACCTTCAAAGGTAGTCCCACGTAGAGCGCATTCCAGTAGTCCAAGCAGGAGATAACCAGAGCATGCACCACTCTGGTGAGACAGTTCATGGGCAGGTAGTGCCTCAGTCTGCGTACCAGGTGGAGTTGGTAGACAGCTGCCCTGGACACAGAATTGACCTGCGCCTCCATGGACAGCTGTGAGTCCAAAATGACTTCCAGGCTGCACTCCTGGTCCTTCAGGGGCACAGTTACCCCATTCTTGACCATAGAGTCCTCCACACCAGCCCGCCCTCTGTCCCCCAAGAACAGTACTTCTGTCTTGTCAGGATTCAACCTCAATCCATTAGCTGCCATCCATCCTCCAACCGCCTCCAACAGTTGTGCCAGCTATGGCCGTTCCTGAGTGGGGATAGATAGTGAACATAAACTAGTAATATCAAGACTGTTGTAATGCGCTGTTTGTGGAACTGCTTTTGATGTTGGCCTGGAAGCTATAGCTGGTGAGGGATGCTATGGAACAACTGTTGAACTGGCTGTCTATATCCTCTTGAGCCAAGTTCAAGGTGAATGCATCAACAGCCCAAATCCCAGGCTGTGTGTGGGAGCAAGAAACCTGACACAGTTATAGAATTTTCTCTCATCTCAAATAAGGCTGGTGCCAATTAATTCATATATATAATATTTGCACCAGTTAAAGGTCTTTCTATTTATCAAGGCCTTTGAGTTAACCTCTTTTTGGTCACCATGTCTGTTATGATGAAAATTTTGTGTTGTTGCTGGTGTTTCATTAGTTGGTGGTTTTTATTATGCATTGAGTTTTAATGTATTTTGATTGTAACCCGCTCTGGGATTGCTTCAGGCTTGAAATATTTTACTTAAAAATAAATATCCTTTGGATTTCACACTCCTCCAAACTTTGCAGTGCAGCTGCTGGCTTGAAAATAAAGTAAAATATCAAAATGCTTTAAAAATGCATATTTTAGTATAAAATGTGTACACTGAGATAAAATACATATTTAAATAGGTATTATGTGATAAAACATGTATTTAAATACAAATTCTTTCATGCAGCCGAAAAAGCAATTGCAGGTTAATGGAGAAAGGGACTGGACAGACTTATGAATGAATATGTGGAATTTACATTGACTGGAAATAGATTCATCCCTAATGACATGTATATCCAAGTTGTTGCCTTTTACTTTCATATCGTCTAGAGATACTGCACACAGCTCTAGCTCCACCTAGGCCGAACAAGCCTCTTGGAGCTCAAGCAATGTGGACGCAAACAGAAACTGATTTTTCAAGCACAGAGCTTGCTAGTGGAAGTGGATTTCTCAGAAGAATAAGGTATTGTGGAGAGGACATCCTCGTGAAGAAGTGAGAAATGCAAATTATATCTCCAGATTTGCTAGTGGGTTTTTCTTTTTCTTTTTGTTCAGTTAAGATTTACAATTTCGCTTTTATGTGTGGCCTCAGGCATTTCTATGTATTCAGACAAATATATGAGCCCTCCTCCTAAGAGAAAATTACTGGTTAAAGGGAGACCCATGTTATACAGCATAGCATGACAAAGAGGTCAGGTTTTCGCATGTTCATTGTGGCACAACTAACTGACAAATTTCCTCTTTGAAAGGGAGAGACCCTTAGAGGTGGCTTTTTAGCCAATTTAGCTGAATCTTTGAGCCTGGGAGAGTTTGTTTGTTTTTAATGCCGCCCTTGGTATTTAACAAAAGACATAATATTATAGTGTTAGGAGTTGTGAGGGGAGTTGTAGAGTGTACAGTATACAAAGACCCTTCTAACCCCTGTATCTAGCAAGTGTTGAAATAAAGGCCAGGCTAGTTGCCCGGTGAGGCAATTGCCTGGGAGATGGGCCATTAAGGGGAACAAAGGAAGTGGAACTGTGCAAGACAGCAAATGGGTGAGGTCCCCTTCCTCAACTCAAGTCACAGATAGTGAGAAGGATAAAGCCAGAGTTGAGAGCAGGGAGTTGAAGTGATGTGATGTGATCTAGAAGCAAAGCATCAAGCTGGAAAACAAGAGAGAGAGATCCGATTGATTTCTGTTTGATTGCAAGGCTACAACTATGGAGGAAGCCAGGCCCTTTCGGGGTGGTAATTCTGTGAACCCCTCCATCGTAGGCTCAGGTTGTATTTATGTGAAAATAAACCATGTATCACAAAGACACCACTGTCTCCACTCACTGTGCCTCAAAGGAAGCAAAAACCCTGAGTAAGCGCCTGGAACCCCTGGGATCACTCACCCCTCGGAGACTGAGGTGTTTTGCAACAACATCACTTCTGGATCATACTCCTGAACAGCCATCTCTAGGACCATATGGTCTTCTCATGACATAGAAGTAAAATGTGGTGAGCCACTCTACACATTGCGTGTGGTGGTGCAAGTACTATTTTGTATGATAACCAGAAAGTGTAGAGCAAACTTAAGTGGACCCAACAGTGGATTCACCACATTGAACCAGATTCTTCAGGCCAAGCAAAAAGAATACAAGAAGGACTGTGGCTGACCTGAAGTCTGATGCTGAAAGTTATTGCAGAGATGGCCTATTGTCTACATGTCCAAAATGTCATCTAGTTGAGAGCTGAAATGTTGCCCTGAAAATGTATGCTCCGTTGATCTGGGTGAATTTTTGTCTTCTTCTTCTTTTAAAAATTACCTTGGAAAAGAAGACGTATAGGTGGGGAGAAAGATCTGTTTGAAGTCCACCAGGAAATCTGTGACAAAGCCTGAAATATCAGGTAACTCTACTCGACTAACAACACAAAGCTAACCGTGTCTACTCAGAAGCAAGTCCTACTGAATTCAATGGGACTTACTCCCAGGTGAGTAGGTAGGGTTGGAGTTGAAGCCTAAGCATTTCTTATGTTGGCCAAATAGGCCTTCCTAATATGCCTCTGTGGTCAAGTCTAAAAAGAACATTAAGAAGAGCCTGCTGGATTCAGTGGTGTAGCGTGGGGGGGGGCACAGCGGTGCTTACGCCAGGCGGAAAATTGTTAGGTGCACAAACTTTCAACACCTGGTGCTGCCTCAGTACAACTGCACCCTTCTGCCACTGGGCTCTGTTCAAAACAGCTTCTCCATGCGAACTAGGAAGTGATTTCTCCAGACAATGGAGCAAGTCCTCTTCTCTTATCTCTGTGACTGCAATCTCCTGGGTGACATGGACGCTGTTATGCAGTTGAATATGCATGTATACTCCATTCCCCTCTCCTTCACGCAGCCCCGGATGCTGTCAACCCATGCTACGCCACTGGCTGGATCAGACCAATGGCCTTTCTAGTCCAGCACCCCATTTTTACAGTGGCCAACCAGATGCATTTGGAAAACCCACAAGCAGGATGCAAGTACAAGAACACTCTTCCCTCCTGTGGTTTCTTGCAACTGGTTTTCAGAAGTGTTACTGCCTTCAATCACGGAGGCAGAGCAAAACCACCGTGACCATTAGCCTTTGACAACCCTCTTCTCCATGAATTTGACTAATCCTCTTTCAAAACCACCCAGGTCTCTTGCTAGACGTTTCCCACACCCTGCTCTCACCCAAGCCCCCAAGTCCAAATTTCATACAAGGTGTATTGGGATTTTCAGCTGTTAGAGCATGAGACTCTTAATTTCACAGTTGTGGGTTCAAGCCCCACACTGGCTGAAAGATTCCTGCATTGCAGGGAGTGGACTAGATGAGCCCCTTCCAAGCCTACAGTTCTATGATTCTACTCTGGCCCTGATAAGGTCAGCTTGTTCTGTTTACCCAGCGGCAGTCAATCAAAATGAACTGGCCTCCATATCATTGCTACTTTTATTATATATGAAGAACCAATCTATGTTCCGTTAAGGAACTCTGTCTCTAGATGATTCCTCTTACCCAGTTCCTAGTTTTGTGTACGAATGAGCTGGCCTCTGCCGTTGAAGACTTGCCCTCACTATTAATCCTTCTTGTCTCAAAGCTGAACCTGCAGATTTGTCCTTGAGTGCCCATGAATTATTATCTGATAATTGCTTTTATAGTGGGCAGGAAGGGGGCAGGGAACCTTATAGTGACCTCCCACTCTCCCTGCAGATCTCAGCAGCAGGATGTTAGCATTGCTTTTTTCCCTGTGGATCCATTCAGCTCCCGCTGCATGGTGCCTTCTTTTGTCCCAAAAGAATATGTGCTTGGTTCTTTAAATTCTCCAAAGGGGGGTTCTGCTTTTGATGATGGAGCATACTGGGCAGCTTTGTGTATCACAACTCAATGGACGCATTGCTTTGAGAAGGCTGAAATCCCGCTGCACGCTGCAAACTTTGAAGATGCGTTACACTTTTCTTTTCTAGTGGTAAAATAGGAACATGCTCTCTGGCCATCTTTCCGTAATGACACAAATCCCTTCTAACAGGCATGATTCCATTAAATGCAGGTCAAAGGGTTTTCGATACATTTATAATAATTTTGCTTACATTGTGGGATATGGTCAGGTTAGAGTCTTTTAGATGAATTACATACAGACTAATCTTCAGTCTAAAAGTGATTTGACTGCAGAATGTTCCTGTAAATCAAGTTTGGATGATCTTTGGCCCTCCAGACACTGCTGAACTACAACTCCCATCATCCCTCGCCATTGGCCAGGGTAAAGATTAGGATAAAGGGTGAAGGCAGCCCTGTTTAGGGAAGCTTTTAATGTTGAATAGGTTATTGTATTTTAATATTCTGTTGGAAGCCCAGCCAGATGGGTGGGGTATAAATTATTATTATTATTATCATTATCATTATTATTATATCATTATTGCAAAAAAGTATATTAGGATAAATTCACACTAAAATGTTGATGAATTTTCACGAGGACTTTTAAAAAAGAGTTGCAAAGTGATATGGAAATGTGGAAAACTAAATTTAAAATCATTGGGAAAAAGAAAACTGGAGAGAAACCAGAACTGACAGATCCACCCATCCCTAGACAAAACATTTGCATACATTTGTAGATGTAGAAGTGATTTCTGGGAATCTTCCAAAGCAAAGAAAGTATGAAACTGCCTGATACAAAATCAAAACAATGGTTCATATACATCACTACTACTTGCACTGACAGTGGCTGTCCAGGATTTCAGATGGGAGTCTTTCCCAACCTTAATGGGGAATGCCAGAGATTGAGCCAGAGACCCTTTGCTCTACCACTGAGCTTTGGTTTCTAGCCATATAGTGGGAGGGTGTTTTGTTCCCTGCAGAAGTACTTTGGCTAAGCATAGATGAATTGCTGAAAACTGGGATGGGAAGCGTTATATGGACACTTGCTGGAATTATGGAGAGTGACAAATCTATAGATCTGGGGGATGGGAAAGCTTTTCAGCTCAGGGGCCCTTGTGGACAACTTTCCAGGGGCCACATGCCAATGGGCAGGGCCAGAAGGAAAAGTGGGCAGAGTAATGAATGTGAATTCTACCTTTTTAAACAAGCTTCTACTCACATATTTACACACCTGAGACACAACAAGAAACACCATCAATATTCCAGCCATGCCAGAGCACTCAATGATGGTGTGGTCTGGGGAGGTGGCGTAGCCTGGGGAGACTCCTGAGGTACAAATAAAGTGGCCTGAAGGACCACATTTGGTTGCCAGTCCTGAGCTTCTCCACTCCTCTTCAAGATCCTGTTCCAGTTGTGTTTAAGGAGACCAAACAAGTGATGCTAGGATGATGTAGCAGATGCATATTAAATGCTGAAGGGCACCTGAAGAGGTTGGAATGGATTGGTGGAGTAGACAACAATAGGAGGGCTGTTGGTCAAGATGGAGAGGCATCAGCAGAACTTGAATGGGAGGGGGATGCCCTCAGGAGCTGTGGGTCAGTAATGAAGGGGTGATTCTTCATATACATGAAGAAACCAACATACAGACGCAGCTAGTGGCCCCCATTTCAATCTAACTTGCCCTCCTCCACTGCCGCTGTCCAGGCTGACAAAAGGACTTCTGGTGCACTCATGTGTGTCTCAAGCTCACTGTTTCATGCAAAGGCCAGCTGCTGTCACCCCATAAAGTATTTGAGGAATATCTTGAGCCTGGGCAGCTGTGTGGTGCCGGCAAATCCCTGCTATTTGTATTAGGTAGTGGTCCTCTGAGCGGGAGGCAATGAATATTCCAGCCTTGTCTGCGTTTTTCTGGCCGATGTGCCTGTCATCAATCATTGGGGCAGGTTCACAAGGCCACGGCAGGCTGGGAGGCCCAGCTATCAACTTGCAAGCTTCAGTGCTTGGAGGATAGTCTTCATAGCACAGCGTGGAAGCCTAAACGGAATAACCTAAGAAGCCTGTTTGTGGGGTGGCCACTTACATTAGAGGTGCTGGTGCAATCAAGAGTGGAACCGACTGTAAAGGAGAAAAGGATGTTTGCAACCTATGCTGCTTAGCTTGGCTGTACAGGGTGGGCTTCATTTGGAGTTTGCTTGTTTTTTGGAGATGTATTCTGCAACATGCCATTGATACAACAATAGTACTTTAGTGGTGGATTTATGCCTATGCTATCCACATGTCATTCTGCTTTATCACCTGTTCTGCAATGCAGTAGTGTAGCGTGCGTGGGGCTACAGGGGCAGTTGCAAAATGGTGAGGGGTGCAAAATTTCAGCACCTGGTGCTATCTCAATACAGCTGCAGGCTCCCGTCGCTGGGCTCCGTTGAAAAGGGCTTGTCTGTGAAAACTGGGAAGTGACCTCTCCAGATAACAGAATGACTCTTCTTTTCTTATCCCTGTGGCTGCGATCTCCCGGGTGACGCAGACACCATTAGGCAGTTGAATGGCCATCCACACTCCTTTGGTTTCCCTCCCACCCAACCATCCCTCCGCATGGCCCTGGAAACCCAAGAAACGCCACTTCTGCATTGTTTCCCCAATGTTACCACATTATTGCTATCTGGAGGGGCACCCTTACACTATATATCAGCGGTTCTCAACCTGTGGGTCCCCAGATGTTGTTGGACTACAACTCCCATCATCCCTAGCTAGCAAGGCCAGAGCTCAGGGACGATGGGAGTTGTAGTACAACAACATCTGGAGACCCACAGGTTGAGAACCACTGCTATATATAGTGCAACAAAAGCAAGACAATTGATGAGGAAGTAGTCTCGAGCTGAGGCAATGGGTTACTTGTGTAAAGTACGCCCCTCTGAATCCCAGTTTGCTGGGGGAAACAAGCTGTGCTCATGTCCAGTTTGTGGGCTTCTGGTAACCCAAATTATGGTTTTCTCCAGTTTATTGCTGCCCACTTCACAACCAAACAGAAGCAGCGGTGGGATATGGGGTTCCAAGTCACTGTGACATCAGCACTGCTGTCAACACTTTTTTAAAAAAAAATTGGGACACAAGGAAAATCTTGCTGGATAAGGTAAAAGTCCTGTCCTTTCCTAGCTCCCTCTCCTTTCCACCACAACATATTTCAGAATATTTTTCCAGGGGCAGGGCAGAACCACAGACCCCCTCAAGTGTCTTGATTTAATTGGGACACCCTGAATTTACAGAAGCTGCCCCGACTTCTGATAGCCATTTGGGATACCCCGATTTTCCTGGGGGCTGCTCTAGGCTGTACAGCACCTCCCCATGCTGCATGGGGTTGGATCGACCTTCCTGGAGGAGGCGCTAGGCCGTGCAGTGCTAGGAAATGCAGCATTTTGTGGAGGCTGCTTCTGGAGGTCCAAGACAGCAAAGGTAAAAGAGGGGGGGAAGAGGGGGTGGGTGGGCAGGTGAGGAGTTGAGGGGGGTGCCCCAAATTTTTCTCACAAAACGCTGGAGGCTATGAAACTGAGGGAATGGAGATTTGTAATGGACCTAGCATGAGAGGATTTAGAAACTATTTTCTTTAAGGCTGAATTTTTCAAAGAAATGTAAGGAATTTTTTGTTGGGGGGGGGAGGAGGGTTTGGGCCAGCATAATCCCGTGAACACATACAGACTTTGACAATACGTGTACTTGCTTCAGGGAGGGCTTAAAGCAGTGAAATGTGTGATATTTCACCCCCACTACCCGGAATTATAATAATAATAATATTTTTTTATTTATACCACGCCCATCTGTCTGGGCTTCCCCAGCCACTCTGGGCAGCTTCCAAAAAAATATTAAAATACTGTAATACATCAAACATTAAAAACTTCCCTAAACAGGGCTGCCTTGAGACATCTTCTAAAAGTCTGGTAGTTGTTGTTCTCTTTGACATCTGGTGGGAGGGCGTTCCACAGGGAGGGTGCCACTACCGAGAAGGCCCTCTGCCTTGTTCCCTGTAACTTGGCTTCTCACAGCGAGGGAACCGCCAGAAGGCCCTCGGTGCTGGACCTCAGTGTCTGGGTAGAACGATGGGGGTGGAGACGCTCCTTCAGGTATACAGGACCGAGGCCATTTAGGGCTTTAAAGGTAAGCACCAACACTTTGAATTGTGCTCGGAAACGTACATCTCTAGCCCCCAGCATGGGCATGAAAAAACCCACCTGCCCAAGTGGAAACCTGGGCAGTGTTGAACCGCCCTGAGCCATTTCTAAATGGGGAAGTTGAGAAGTTTCAGCACTGGAGCTGGGATGCTCCATACATAATAAAGACACTGTAGGGAATGACAACTCGCTGCCTGTGGGTGAGGTGTGAACCGAGCGACCTAGAAAGGCCTCCCCTCTCCCCCTCCCATTCTGAGCCAAGCAGAGTTTTTCTTCAAGCCGCTTCAGAAGCAAAAAAGGTAATCAGTTTGTAAGGGATGAAAGTGATGTGTGAGAGAGATCTCAGCGTCATTGTGGAAAGCTGGCTGAATGGGATCAGGCTGTGGCCATCAGAAAGGCAAACAGGAAAGGCCAAGGGAATAATGCAACAGCCTTTCATAACGCTTCTGTGTAAATGAATGGTGCTCCCCCCAACTTGAGCACTGTGTATACACACCCCGTGGCAGAAAATAATGTAGCAGAACAAAGTGCAAGAGAAGAAGGATAAGGCAGTGACGATCACAGAGAGATCATCCTCGCAAAGGGGAGCAGAAGAGAATGAAGACCCTTTTTAACTTCCAAAAGGAAACAAAAGGCTAATGGAAAGGTGAGAGGCAAAGGCACAATAGAGGAATATAAAATTGCTTATCTCGCCCTGGGAAAGGTAACCCCTTTTATGCAATATGCATCAAGAACGACTCTTGCAGAAATTAATACAGCAGTTTTAAAATAAACAACTGGAATATCTTTTTCCAGGCAATTAACCTGGAGACCTCCCAGCCAAAAAGGAGAGAGGAAAGGACTTGAGGGCATGGCTAAAAGGATTATCAACATCGCTAGCAAAGACTGTTGTAGAAGACTACTGCAGCCGTGCTTGAAGTCCTTTAAAATTGAGGAACCCCTCCCCAAATAGTTGTTCTTATGTATGGGGGACATCTTTCCCTTATCAACATCTTAAGGAGTTGCAATGAAATAAACTAGGCTGTGTTTCTGCTCTTGTGTAGCTTCCTCTTTTGCAGGCTCAGGCTGGGAAAAGACTAGGCGAGACAGGTTGAGATGGCAAGAAGGAACCTTTTTTCTCCCACTAACTTCTGAGACCACTGGCTAAGTCCATGCTTCCTTGACTCCATCTGCTTCAGCCCACGCAGCACAATAATGGCTCATTGCAGCCGTCCGAGTCAAGATATGCCACTCAAACACACCTCCCTGTTATCTGTGGCCGGTTGCCAATGATCTCTTGGGCAGGTGCCATCCTGCTGGCGAGGAATATGTTGCAACGTCCTCTACGTTCGAATGCTCTCGCCTGGCAAGGAGGCTGCCTCATCTGCTTGCAGCCTGTCCACCTTCTGCATGGAGGAGAAGGGCAGACAATCCAGCTTGGCCCAGATGCCTGGCAGAAGTGGTAGGAGAAGGACTGGCTGGGTGGATTCCAGGCATTCGGGCATGTCACACAATTACCAGTAGAAAATTAGGGCAAAGCTAAGACCGGTTTTACTGTCTCTTTCTGTCTGAGTGATCATCAGCCTCATTAAAAAATGACTAATTATTATTCTGGCTCATTAGCAGCTATAAATCTCCAGTGCCACAACTTCATTTAAAGGGGAAAAAAAATATGACAAGTTAGCACTTCATTATGTTCCATAGTGCCAAATGTTAACCTTTGCTAGGCAGGCTGGGTCCCCCCCCAGTTCAAAGGGGCCAGCTGATGCCAAGGCTGAAGGGGCATGAGCTTCTCCAACCATGCAAGGCCAAGAGAAACAGCAGAAGAGGTAGCTGTGATGACAATGTAGGAGGAGTATGCTAGGGGAGGAAAGAGACATGTGCTTGCATAGAAGTGTTTCCTTATTTAAGAGGCTGGGTGGATCTAGATAAGTTAGTCAACTAGAATTTGCCCTGAAATTTAAGAATGAACAGAGAGAGTTGTGTCATACGTCACTCTACAGCCTCAAAAAAAGCCAGGCTTTGGATCCATGTGCCATCCCCATGCCGGAAAGTAGGTCTCTGGACATCTAAAATGGAGCCTGTGGCTTTATAACTTGTATTAGTGTGCCTGTTACTGCTTGCTCTGGAGAACACATACAGTGGTATCTTGGGTTACAGACGCTTCAGCTTACAGACGCTTCAGCTTACAGACGCTTCAGGTTACAGATTCCGCTAACCCCGAAATAGTACCTCGGGTTAAGAACTTTGCTTCAGGATGAGAACAGAAATTGCACAGCGGCAGCGGGAGGCCCCATTAGCTAAAGTGGTGCTTCAGGTTAAGAACAGTTTCAGGTTAAGAATGGACCTCCGGAACGAATTAAGTTCTTAAGTTCTTAACCTGAGGTACCACTGTATTTGGTCTTTGATTGGCTGATGGGAATAATAGAATCACAGACTTGTCGAGTTGGAAGGGAACCCAAGGGTCATCTCGTCCAACCCCTTGTAATGCAGGAATCTCCGCTAAAGCATCCATGACAGATGACCATCCGACCACTGCTTAGAAACCTCCAAGGGACGAGAGTCCACAGCCTCCCGAGGGAGACCGTTCCACTGTTGAGCAGCTCTTAAAGTCAGCAAGTTTCCCCTCATGTTCAGTTGGAATCTCCTTTCTTGCAACTTGAAGCCATTGGTTTGAGTCCCACCCTGCAGAGCAGGAGAAAAGAAGCTTGTTCCCTCTTCCCTGTGACAGCCCTTGAGATATTTGAAGGTGGCTTTCATATCTCGTCTCCTCATTGCCATGCTAAACATACCCAGCTCCGTTCCTCAAATCTTCAGATCTGGCTTGGATCTGCACAGGCTGCACACACCAAAATGAGAAAGAAAAGGATTACCGCTTGTCCTCTTAAGAGAATAATCCCTTGCAGCAGCATTCCCCAACTTGGTGCCCTTCAGCTGTTGTCAGACTCTAGCTCCCTTCAGCCCCAGCCAGAATGCCTGATGGTCAAGGATGATGGGAGTTGGAGTCCAAAACAACCAGAGGGCACCAGGTTGGGGGAAGGTTGCCTTATGGCACTTGACCAATAGCTTTATGGCTCAGGTTGAAGGTCTGTCATGAAATAAAGTCCTAGTCCATTGATGTATATGGTGTGTATGTTCCTTCTTCCCTTTGTTTCCTCTATATGAGATTGATACTCTGGTCAGTGGAGACACTGTGAAGATTTATACTGTAGTCTTTTCAGCCTTATTTAGGGGCTCCAGATTCTCTCTCTCATCTATCTATCTATCTATCTATCTATCTATCTATCTATCTATCATCTATCTATCATCTCCAGGCTTGACTACTGTAATTCGCTCTATGCGGGGCTGCCCTTGAAGCTGTCCCAGAAACTCCAGCGGGTACAGAATGCTGCAGCGAGGCTCCTCACGGGGTCTCTGCCATGGGAGCATATTCATCCAGTGCTTTACAAGCTGCACTGGCTCCCGGTGGAGTACAGGGTCAGATTTAAGGTGCTGCTTTTGACCTTTAAAGCCCTTCACGGCCTAGGACCCTCGTACCTACGGGACCGCCTCGCCTGGTATGCCCCACGGAGAGCCTCAAGGTCCATAAATAACAACACCCTAGTGGTCCCAGGCCCTAAGGAAGTTAGATTGGCTTCAACCAGAGTCAGGGCCTTTTCGGCACTGGCCCCAACTTGGTGGAACGCTCTGTCTCAGGAGACCAGGGCCCTGCAGGATCTGATTTCTTTCCGCAGGGCCTGTAAGACAGAGTTGTTCCGCCTGGCCTTTGGCTTGGAGCCAATTTGATTCCCTCCCCCCCCCCCATTTTCTTTTTTCTTTTCCTTCTCCTGCAATGAGGCTACATTTTAATATTTTAATGTTCCATTATTTTAATGTTGTATTTTATTTTTGTTTTTAAGTTGTAATCATTCATCTTGTTTTTATTATTGCTTGTAAGCCGCTCTGAGCCCGGCCTTGGCTGGGGAGGGCGGGGTATAAATAAAAAATTATTATTATTATTATTATTATTATTATTATTATTATTATTATTATCATCTATATCATCTATCTATCTATCTATCATCTATCTATCTATCTATCTATCATCTATATCTATCATCTATCTATCAACAAACAAACAAACAAATGATACAGTAGAGCTAGATTTTGAAGGAAGATCTATGGTAGTTTACAGCACAAGTTATATCTATTTCTAGAAGTGACTTCAAGACCTCCAAGAACTTGAATTTATTTAAAGATAATTATGAAAAATGTTGGTCAGAAGTTAAAAAAGATCTAGAAATTTGGTCAAGATTGAAACTATCCTTGTTAGGCCGAATTGCAGCTATAAAAATGAACGTTTTGCCAAAAATGTTGTTTTTGTTTCAGGCTTTGCAGATCGTGGACAGAGTGGATTGTTTTGGAAAGTGGCAGAAGGATATTTCTAAATTTGTCTGGCAGGGCAAAAAGCCCCGAATAAAGTTTAAAATATTAACTGATGCAAAGGAGAGAGGGGGGTTTGCCCTGCCGGACTTAAGGTTATACTATGAAGCTGCGGCCTTCTGCTGGATGAAAGATTGGATTTTATTGGAAAACACTGATGTCCTAGATCTGGAAGGCTTTAACAATTCGCTAGGTTGGCATGCGTATTTGTGGTATGACAAGGGGAAAACACATGGAATGTTTAAAAACCATATTGTCAGAAAAGCAATATTTTTGGTCTGGAAAAAATACAAAGACTTATTGGAAAGCAAAACTCCGAGGTGGATCTCACCAATAGAGGCCAAAGCTCGGAAAACATCCAATATGGAGGCATACTGGCCGAAATATTGGGAAATAATAGAAAACATTGGAGGTAATTGGAGGTTGCAGAGCTTTGAAAAATTAAAGGATAAGGTGCAAAATTGGCTACATTATGCCCAAATTAATGAGGTTTTTAAGCAAGATAAAAAAATAGGATTCCAGGTGGAAAAATCGAAACTTGAGACAGAGTTGTTAGAACCAAAGACCAAGGTAATATCGAGAATGTACAACTTGCTGCTTAAATGGAACACTCAGGATGAAACAGTTAAATCAGCCATGATAAAATGGGCTCAAGACATTGGTTACAATATCATGTCAGAAGACTGGGAAAAGTTATGGACCACCGGTATGAAGTTTACGGCATGTAATGCCTTGAAAGAAAACATTATGAAAATGGTATACAGGTGGTACATGACCCCAGTCAAACTCGCTAAGATATACCATTTGTCTGATAATAAATGTTGGAAATGTAAGGAGGCTGAAGGGACATTCTTTCACCTCTGGTGGACGTGCCCAAGATTGAAGGCCTTTTGGGAAATGATCTACAATGAGTTAAAGAAGGTGTTTAAGTACACCTTTCCCAAGAAACCAGAGGCCTTCCTTCTGGGCATAGTCGGCCAGAAGGTGTTAAAAAAGGATAGAACTTTTTTTATGTATGCTACAACTGCAGCAAGAATTCTTATCGCCAAGTACTGGAAGACCCAAGATTTGCCCACACTGGAGGAGTGGCAGACGCAACTGATGAACTATATGGAACTGGCCGAGATGACTGCAAGAATCCGGGACCTGGGAGAAGAGGCAATGGAGGAGGATTGGAAAAAATTCAAAGACTATTTGCAAAAGTATTACAAGTTGTATGAAACATAAGATGTCGTATGATTTAGAACGTTAGCCCCAGCAATGAAGTTTAATTATTTATGAAATTGTTAACATTCGTGAAAGAACCAAAGTTTAAATGGGTCAAAACGATATCAGGTTATATTTTTAGAGTAAATGGAGAATAAGAGATTTAAACTTAAATTGCAATTGGAAATATAAAGAAATACACGAAATAAGGGTATAATTTGCTGATGACTTTATTATCAAGAATGCATTATGCGGGAGATGTGGGGAAGTCCAATGGAAATTTGAAATAAGTTATTGAAATGGATGTGATTTTTTGTTCTTTTTTCTTTTCTTTTCTTTTTTTTCTGTCTTTTCTTATCTGTAATTTGGAAAAATGTAATAAAAATTATTATAAAAAAAAAATAAAAAAAAAATAGAAGTGACTTCAAGATCACTTTGTCACCCACCTGTTTTTGATGACATCTCTGCTGCTCCAGCGGACTCTCAGTACTGACTCTCAATTGCGCATGAGTTTTCTCCAACTGTAGAGGCTGCCAAGCTCTCCTCTAGCCACTTCAGATGGGGATGTTCTCCCAGTTGTCAAGAGATGAGGAAATATATGGCTCTATGATGATCACAGTGGATGGAGGCCCAACCACGTAGGACAAGTGACACGAAAAAGTACATGAGGATTCTGCATAAGGATTGTGACCGTAAAGCCGCCTTCCTGGGTAGCTTTTAATGGATTTAAAAATGGCGTCCCTGTACATTCAAAAATGCATTGTTTATAGCCATTTGGGTAGGTCCACAAACTGTGTGAGCGATGCTAAAGCAAAGGTAGCTGACCTGCGGATCTCTAGATGACAGAGTTTTCATGCTCATTCTGCTGCATAACAGTGCCTGTGTCACCCAGGAGATCGCAGCTGCAGAGATGAGAAAAGAAGAGTCATTCCGTTGTCTGGAGAGGTCACTTCCTGGTTTGCATGGAGAAGCATTTTTTTTCAACAGAGCCCAGTGACAGAAGTGGTACCTCAGGTTACATACGTTTCAGGTTACAGACTCCGCTAACCCTGAAATAGTACCTTGGGTTAAGAACTTTGCTTCAGGATGAGAACAGAAATCGTGTGATGGCGGAGCAGCAGCAGGAGGAGGCCCCATTAGCTAAAGTGGTGCTTCAGGTTAAGAACAGTTTCAGGTTAAGAATGGACCTCCGGAACGAATTAAGTACTTAACCCGAGGTACCATTGTATTGAGGCAGCCCCGGGTGTTGAAATTTTGCACCACTAACATTTTGCACCACTAACAATTTTGCAGCACTAACATTTTTGCTAGTGATGTATGGAAGTGAGAGCTGGACCATAAAGAAGGCTGATCGCCGAAGAATTGATGCTTTTGAATTCTGGTGCTGGAGGAGACTCTTGAGAGTCCCATGGGCTGCAAGAAGATCAAACCTCTCCATTCTTAAGGAAATCAGCCCTGAGGCTCACTGGAAGGACAGATCCTGAGGCTGAGGCTCCAATACTTTGGCCACCTCATGAGAAGATGAGACTCCCTGGAAAAGACCCTGATGTTGGGAAAGATGGAGCGCACAAGGAAAAGGGGACGACAGAGGACAAGATGGTTGGACAGTGTTCTCGAAGCTAGCAGCATGAGTTTGACCAAACTGCGGGAGGCAGTGGAAGACAGGAGTGCCTGGTGTGCTCTGGTCCATGGGGTCACGAAGAGTCGGACACGACTAAATGACTAAACGACAACAAACATTTTTGTACCCGGGGCAACCGCTTCTGTGCCCCACATGCCACGTGCCACTGGGAGAGATTGTTCCATCCAGGAAGCAGAAATGCTTGCGCTGATGGAATGATCGGATTAGTGTGACAATGAATTCCACCCTTATGGGGGGGTTTAAAGAAATAATTTCACTCAAAACCAAGTAAATCAATATATATATATATATATATATATATATATATATATATATATATATATATGCTTTCGTAGATTTTCACGGGTACAGGAATGCAGGTTTTGGTGTCTTCGGGTGTCTTCCCGTGTAAGAGTCAGGGTGTCTGTGCGACGTTTCGACGAGGTCTCACTCGTCATCTTCAGGCTGGTGCTTTCGGCTTCTTGTTACTGGAACAGTAACAAGAAGCCGAAAGCACCAGCCTGAAGATGACGAGTGAGACCTCGTCGAAACGTCGCACAGACACCCTGACTCTTACACGGGAAGACACCCGAAGACACCAAAACCTGCATATATATATATATATATATTCAATCTAAAGGCACAGGGTTTTTCTCTCTCTGCAATAAATGGCATCCATTTCTCAACCAGTAAGACTGGTGAACAGTTCCCTGCTTCTTCTTTGGACGCGATCACTTAATTTGTCAGTTTCAGCCATTCAAGTGTTTTAATAAGCCCTTCCTTTATAAATGGTGCTGTGACTAATTCCCCAATGTCTGGCCAGAAGGATCTTTGCTGCTACCAAAAGATTTAATGTAAGTGGTCTATCAGAGTGCTGATATCTTTTATTTAAATTACTGAATACCACGTTACGGAGTCTGGAGTTACGACGTTGATCGCTGTAATTTGGAAAAATTACATTGAAAACCTGCACCTCAAATGTCTGAACATGAAATGCATGAGAAAAAATAAATAAATAATGCCCTAGACCACAATTCACTTCCAATAACAACCAATTAGAGAGCTATATTCTTTTCATCCTGTCAGATCCGTGGCAAGTACCATCTAAAAACATGCTGATAAACTGGCTAGTCTTTAAAGGGCTCCACAGCACTTTTATTTATTTATTTTTACATTGTTTGTTTGAATTTATATACCACCATAAAGCCACAAGTCTCAGGGCATGTTCACAGAATAAAATCATACTGTAGAACTACAAAATACATAATCAAAATAAAAACAACAACAACAACCCAATAACCTCCCCAACACATTTTAAAGGGATGACTTCCCTTTAGGATGTCAATCAAATCAACCATATTATTGACTGATTGATTGATTTTTTATGGGACATGGGCACAGCTAGGTGGTCAGCTTTATTGCAGGCAATTGAGTGAGGTGCTTGTATAATCTAGGATGGGGTAGGGAATGACTTTTCAGTTGAATTGGACTACAACCTCTTCTGCTCATCCTTCCAGGTGCCACATACATACATCATACCCTCCAACACGTTGATGCAAGAAACCAGGATGCACATCTTCCCGGCCGGCTCCCGCCTGAGTCACGTGACCCGTGCAAGAACACGGCACATTTTGGAGCAAAACGTGTGAGATCGCAACCTTACGTGAGATCATGGCACCTCAAAATGGGATCTCCCTCTAAAATGCGGCATGACTGTAAGAATACCTCTAATCAGTTTACTTCATGGCATGTTGTTTGTAAGCCCATAGGGCAACATAGGTTCCCTCTGGTGTAGTGGATATTGAATAGTGCCAGATTCCAGGCAATCTTTGTTTTCACCTCTTTCTTTCCAGCCACAGCTGTAAGGGTTGGAAATGAGGGCAGGCCTAGCATCTTCTTCTCTGGCGATCCCTCTTAACCGAGTAAGATTGTTTTCTGCTGGGTCCACAGGGGACCATCACAATGCTCAACGTGCAACATTTTTGCCTGCAAACTAGTTTGAACAGTGATCTTCTTCTTCTTCTTCTTCTTCTTCTTCTTCTTCTTCTTCTTCTATCATAGCTGAGTAATATTGTCTACCATGAACACGATCTTAGCAGTGATTGTGGAAGCCAATTCTGGATCCACATGTCCTTCCATAGTGGGGACATGGGTTTCCAGGCAGGAGTTTATCACGGTGAGGGTTTGCCAAAAGTGCCTTCCTCTTAGCATGTTTCTCCCTTTTTGCCCTTCGTTCAAGCATCTTCAAAGTCCACGACACTTTTGGTAAAGGCTGTTCTCCAATTGGAGCGCTCGCAGTCCAGTGTTTCCCAGTTGTCGGTGTTTATATTACATTTTTTTTAAAGATTTGCCTTAAGAAAGTCTTTAAACCTCTTCTGTTGACCACCAACACTACGCTTTCCAGCATAGGAGTGGGTCAGCCAGTGGAAGTTGAGGGTAAAATACAGAAATTTGAGGAAACTCAATGGGTGGCTTACAAGGTAATAATGGCAAGCTTCTCCTCAGTCAGAGCTTGAAAATAAAATTAGCTCCTGAGGCCAGAAAGCACTCACAGTGCCATTCAAGGGCTGAGAGGAACAGCATAGCCCTATCACAGTTGTCAGTCCAAAGGACTAGCATAAAAAGGGTTACACATTCTTTTCGAGACTCACCCCATCCTGTGCTTAAGAGGGGAGGAAAAAAACCACCTTCTGCTGCCTGACAGATAGCTGGCTACTAAATCCCCACAGGGAAGCACTGGTGAGAAAGAAATTACTGCTGTGGAACTAACTTTCCCAAATTATATCACCCTCCCTGACAGCATAATTGGCCCCTTTCTTGAAGATTTAACATGGCGCATACATCCTTAAACAGTTGAGTGTTATTTTTAAGAGCGCTCGATCCCCCCCCCCCGCATCTCCCCACCACCACCGAGCCAGGTGATGTAGAAAAACTGACTTCACCTTCATTGCCCCAAATGACTGAAAAGGTCATTTGGGCTGATAGTGAGATTGGAGAGAGGCTGAACAGGAAGAGATGTGCAAGTTGGGAGCAGCAAAGAAACCCAAGCTGCTTTTGCCAACGGTACTGCAGCAAAGAGCTCCCTTTTCTCAGCCAAGCTGACCCAAGGTTGTCGCACACACTCTTCTCCAGAGTGCTGGCAGGGTGGATGCTTTGGGATGAGGAAACTGTTTTGGAAAGGTCATGGTGACATATAATTAATTCTGAGGTTTAATGACAAACACAGAGAGGCAAACAAAGCATTTTTCATGCTGCGTGATGGGAAAGAGTAAAATTATGGCTGAGTTGAAATGGGGGGAGGAATTGTTTTGCAAACCTTTTTGTCCAGTGCAGCTGGTTGCAAGGGTGAGAGTGTACCAGGTGTGTGTGTGTGCGCGTGTGTGCACGTGCGCATGCATGCGTACATATGCCTGTGTGGAAAGGGAAAGTATCCCTATTGCTTAGGCAACTGGACTGATGCTCTCTTGCTTCAATCTGGGAGTGCATAGCTGACTTGTTGGAACATGATGCACACTTCCGAAGCATACCCAGAAGCACAGTCTGTTGACATTTGGTGGATAGATAACGACCACCCACGTTCCTATGTGAGTATCTACAGGTTTGTCATGACCATGCATGATGAAAACTGGATTGGAACAAAAGTGTTACCACTCCAGATCCTGGCAGACTCTGAGACAAGACAGGGAGCGTTGGCTCAGTGGCCCAGTCAACAAAGGCAAGTTCCTGCTTCCATGCCGCCACCACCCTCATTGGAAAGTGAGGGCAATGGGAGGGTTTTGCCAACCATCAGGGACATCATCTGCTGACACTATGCAGGGGAGAAGTTCTTTCAAGTAACAAACAAACTGAAAGAACAGTGCAGAATTAGCAGCAGAACAGGGTAGTAATGGCTGCAAGCAAGCCTGGAAAAGGGCACAAAGGAGTGAAAAGGTTACGGGGGGGGGGGAGAGGTGCTGGAACTCACCACGAACACCTCCCCCGTCCTCTTAGAATAGCAATGGCACTCACATGAGAGATGCTGTAACTGAGTTCCAGCGACTTCAAGCTTGAAACAAATTCCTGGTTGCCCCCCACCCCCAGATCTGGCTCTTTCACTCCCTTCCCTGCCCCAGAGCAGCTATGCATCAAAAGTCAACGCTAATGAAAATTTGCCGGATTAAAACACAGTGTATGTGGAGAAGGCCTACCTGGGAATGTTCTGTGGGTCCTGCAGTTATGTGTGACTCCAGAGTCATGTAAGAACATAAGAGACCTGCTGGATCAGGTCAAAGGCCCATTCAGTTCAGCATTCTGTTCCCTCACAGTGGACAACCAGATTACAATAGACTGGCTAGCTCTGTCTCTTATGTCCTGGTTATCTATGTCTAGGCACCTCCTGTGGTCTTGCTAGGAGTACAGCCAGAGCCCACCTTTCAGAATATGAAAAGGTACAGTTAGCCTGCACCTTATGTGGGGGGTTACATCCGGGGTTCATGCCTAAAGCCAAAATTGCATATAGTGAAAACACATTGGGTTCAATGGTGGGCGGGAAAGCCAAAGTTATCCTGTGCATTTTGCCCTTAGACTTTTATACTTTGCTACATTATGGGGCAGGAAATTCTATTAGCTTGTTATGCATGCTGTGAAAGTTCAGAGTCTCTCAGATTGGCTTGAAACTTTGCCAACTTCTCAATGTCATTAAAAGTCCCTCTTGTTCTTGTTATCGGCACTAGATTGATCTTGGCATCCGTCCTGGTACAGATATATCATCTGAATGGAAAGATATCATTGAGATCCTCAGTATATAAATATCACCCACTCTAGAACTCCATTTCCTAGATTTGTCCCTGATTAAAAGGAGTCCAAGTCACAGGAGCAACTGACGGAAGATGCTTTTAGGAAGCAATTTTACCTCTTTGGCAGGGGAGGAAGGGATTAAGTAAGGCTAAAGACACAGGCCAGGAAACAAAGGCAGCAGCTATCAAAGGCATGCACATCTGAGCTGTTCTTTAAGACTTCACTGCCCTTTTTGTGCTTCTTTAAATAGAGATGCAATGAGATGGTCTATCAAAGTGCATCCAACGATTCTTAAGGGTGTACCCCCCTTCCTTCCTGGGGTACTAAGTCTTGCAGGGTACCCTCTGTAGTGTCTATGTGTGTGGATCAAATCCTTAGGCAATCCCAATTAAAAGAATGTCTATCAATGAAATAAAGTGATGACATCACTGGAAAGTCAAAGGGTGCTATGTGGTACATTTTGCTATGAGGCAATCACATGCTCTCCAACAGCATTGCTAAATGCCAAAATTTAGTAAGCGCAGGTTTACTAGAAATTTACAGCTACGTCCCACAGAACCAACCATCCCCCTGAGGATATCTTCCCTTAGGCACAAGTTATTTTTTGCACTGCCAACCCACACATGATCCCTCAGGGGGAAAGCATGATTTTATTTTGAATGTTACAAACAAGCGCAAGTCACTTTTTCCATCTGTTCCCCTTGGAAGATGCAGTATCCAAAGCCATTCTTGAGCCTATCTACGCTGCAAACTTTTATTAATGTTGTGCCATTTTAGCTGTCGTTGTTCCTCCAGCGAATCCTGGGAATTGTTATTTGTCAAGGATGCTGAGAGGACGACTGTCAGATATCCCCCATCCCTCTTCACAGAACTATAGTTCCCAGGGTTCCCCAGGGAGAGGGAAGGAAAATCAAACCAGCTTGAATCTGTCAGGTAGACATCCTGAGCAGCCTTTATAAACACATGCACTGCACTATTAAAAGATGAGCTTCTTTCTTCAAAACTCACTGCCTAGTGAATATATACAGAAGCATACTGAACCCCACCATGTTATGTTCCTTTGCCAAAACCTCTAAGGCAGTGGTTCTCACCTGTGGGTCCCCAGATAATGTTGGACTACAACTCCCATCATCCCTAGCTAGCAAGGCCAGAGCTCAGGGATGATGGGTGTTGTAGTCCAACAACATCTGGGGACCCACAGGCTGAGAACCGCTGCTCTAAGGCAACGAAATTTTTTTTACTGCTCAGGGGCCACATTTGCTTCTGGACAAACTTCAGAGGGGTGCATGCCAATGGCAGGTGAGTCCAGAGGCAAAGGTAGGTAGAGTGATGGATGTGACTCCTACCTTTGTACAGAAGTCTACATTCCAGCCACACACAAGTCAGAGGGGCGGCTAATCACGCACACAAACACTTCCATCCAGGAAAAGGCAATATCACAGTTCAAGGGCGCATTCAAGCCAAGCAAGAAAACTCAAGGGCAAAACTGGCATGGGGTATGGTCTGGGGAGAGGGCTGTGGAGTGTCCCAAGGGCTAGATAGAGAGGGGTTTTTTGGGGGGGGCACATTTTGCCCCAGCCCTGAAGATCCCCACCTGTCTGAGAGTGGGCAGAGGTGGAGACCACCTCCCCATCCTGACCCTTCCAAGAAGGAGGAAGGGGAAGGCAGTATGGATTTACAACAGGGGCTTGAGAGTGGTCACATCTCAGAGGCAGATGAGGGGAAAAGTTGGGAAATCATGGGAAAGCCAGAGCAACATCCAGCTGACACGTTGTCATTAGAAAGCATTCCAGACCCTTCATCCACCAGAACCCGGCAAGCCTTAAAAGTAGGAGAGCAAAGAGCTCAAAGACAGAGGCCACGTAGCAGCATCCATAGAGGAGATGATGATGATGACGAATGAAGAAGTGGGAGAGACAGGGGATGGAGATTCACTTGGGACAACACCATTATCCAAGAGGCTGGGTTCTTTAGCCTCTCTCTGTAAAGTTTGAAATAAAAAAAGGACTGTAAGAAACTTTCCCTTGTCTTTATACTTTCCTGGGTGACAAGCCAAGAACCGCTGACAGCATCCTGACACCACCCCTGCTCTAAGGAAAGAAATAATTTTGTGTGTGTGTGTGTTATGCAAAAATCACAGTGTGGGGAAAACTGTGAAGCCAGCCAATGCCTCTACGTAGCTCCATCCTTATTTCAGACATTGTGATATATCAGTATATCACAAAGTTTAGCTGGTGATACATTGCAATGTTGAAAACCAAATATCACCCAGCCCTATCCCTGCTGTAAACAAACACATCTGAAATTTGCTAACCGTCAAGATGGCAACACCTTAGTTTCAAAGCAAATAATGTTCACAATCCCTCTAACTTTCTGATAATTGTTATGCTTTCTTCAATGCTCCGTTCTGAGCAGTTCAATAGCCATTCGTCTTATGGAAATTTCTTTCGAACCCTAACCAGTCACAGTTTGAACCCACTTTTTGATCTGATTTGGGGCCTGGTTCCTACCTTTTATCTCTGGCCAGCAGCCTAGCACTGCGATATATATATATAAATATTTGCTGCTGCAAACTGCGAAGCCGGCAGGAGCGGAGGCATTAATTTGAGACCAAGGCTTCCATCGCCACATGGTGATTATCTCCCTTAATTTGATGGCATGCTATGGCTTCGCCTTCGACGAGTGAGCTGGGATTCATGAATGGGAAGGGAAAAGGGACTGCTTGCAGCAAGAGGTTTACTCTCCCCATGTAGTAATGGCTATATCAATGTTATCTCCCCCAGAAGGTGGCCTGTGACAGATATATTAATGACACAGCGTGCAGCTCCAAGGGGAAGGATGCACAGAGCATAAGGAATTCAAACAAACAGCAGCAACAGGAATGGAAGAAGATTTCCTCTCCTACAAGAGAGCAGAGGCTCCATGCATACATCCGGCATTGATTCCCATCAATCTAGCAGATAATGGCTCGTGGGGATGAATGGTGCTAAGCCAAGTGTGACTTGATTGAATACCGAGATGGCCAGCTAGCACAAACCTGGTCTTTCCAAATGATTCAAGTAAAGCATAGGAAGCCATGGGAAGGGATTGGGAAGAGTGGCATTGGTTCTGCCCGGATGCTGAGGTCCAGCGCCGAGGGCCTTCTGGCGGTTCCCTTATTGCGAGAAGCAAAGCTACAGGGAACCAGGCAGAGGGCCTTCTCGGTAGTGGCGTCCGCCCTGTGATACGCCCTCCCATCAGATGTCAAAGCGATAAATAACTACCTGACATTTAGAAGACATCTTAAGGCAGCCCTGTTCAGGGAAGTTTTTAATCTGTGATATTTTACTGTATTTTTGGTTTCTATGGAAGCCGCCCAGAGTGGCTGGGGAAACCCAGCCAGATGGGCGGGGTACAAATAATAAATTGTTGTTGTTGTTGTTGTTGTTGTTGTTGTTGTTGTTGTTGTAGCATTCCCCAACTTGATGACCTCTGGATGTTTTTAGTTTCCAACTCCCATTGTCCCTTGGCTATTTGACATGCTGGCTCACGTTGGTGAGAGGTGGAGGCCAGTAGCATGCAGAGAGCACCAGGTTGGAGAAGACTGAGTTAGGGCACTGATTTTCAAACTCTGCCTTCAGGAATATTTGGACTCACAGCTGTCCATGGAGGCGCAGGTTAATTCTGTGTCCAGGGCGGCTGTCTACTAGCTCCACCTGGTACGCAGGCTGAGACCCTACCTGCCCGCAGACTGTCTCACCAGAGTGGTGCATGCTCTGGTTATCTCCTGCTTGGACTACTGCAATGTGCTCTACGTGGGGCTACCTTTGAAGGTGACCTGGAAACTGCAATTAATCCAGAATGCGGCAGCTAGACTGGCAACTGGGGGCAGCCACCGAGACCATATAACACCGGTCCTGAGAGATCTGCATTGGCTCCCAGTATGTTTCTGAGCACAATTCAAAGAGTTGGTGCTTTAAAGCCGTAAACGGCCTCGGTCCTGTATACCTGAAGGAGCGTCTCCACCCCCATCGTTCAGCCCAGGCACTGAGATCCAGCACCCAGGGCCTTCTGGCGGTTCCCTCATTGCGAGAAGTGAGATTGCAGGGAACCAGACAGAGGGCCTTCTTGGTAGTGGCGCCCACCCTGTGGAATGCCCTCCCTTCAGATGTGAAGGAAATAAGCAGCTATCCTATCTTTAAAAGACATCTGAAGACAGCCCTGTTCAGGGAAGTTTTTAATATTTAATGCTGTACTGTTTTTAACATTTGATTGAGAGCTGCCCAGAGTGGCTGGGGAAACTCAGCCAGATGGGCCGGGTATAAATAATAATAAATTATTATTATTATTAGGAACCCTGTGGATTTGGAGTGTGGGGGGAGGAGTCCTATATTAGCTTTGTTCCAGGCATGACTGCATACAGGGCAGCGTTGATCTAGAAAATGGGGAGGCAGAGTTGCTCCTCCTTCTCATGCTCTCACATGATCTCACAGAATGAGATCTTCCCACAGAATCTCATGAGAGGAAGGGAGGGTCGAGGTCTTTAAAGGCCTCACCTATGAGGGGTTGGGGCTTCTTGCCCTGTGAGCTTCCTACCCACCCTAAGGTTAGAACCTCACTGAGTTGCTAGCTTACTGGGTAGGGCCAGGAGAAGCTGGATACTCTCACTCCTTTGTCATTGGGCCAGATACTGTCCAAGATAGCCATTTGTCCTAAGAACCCCAAGAGACACATCTCTTTGGAAGCGAAGCACGCCCCATCAAAGCATTGGAACATCAGCCCTGACCAGAGAAGAATGGCAAATCAAGTTGATGGACTATGCCGAAATGGCAAAACTAACCGGGAAGCTCAGGAATCAAGAAGGCAAGAAATTTAAAAAAGAATGGGAAATGTTTATAATGTATATTCAAAATCATTGTAAGCAGGTTGAAACATTAGCAGGATTTTAAATACACTTGTAATGTAACAGAATGTGTAGATAACTTAGGAAGATGAAAAAAATGGAGAAGTATTGATATGCAGTTGAAAATAGAATCAAAATGACCTATGGAAGGATTGGGGGGAAGTCAGAAGATTCAGAGCAATCTCGATATTTGGATTTTGAATTGTTTTATGTTTATATTTTTGAATATATATATAGACACCCCGACTCTTACACGGGAAGACACCCGAAGACACCAAAACCTGCATTCCTGTACCCGTGAAAATCTACGAAAGCATATATATATATATATATATATATATACACACACACACACATATATATGAATGAACATATGTCATCCACCTTTGTTGAAAGGTGGGATAAAAACCATAGGATAGCTATTATCCTTCCTCTCCCGCTTCCCTGTGCAAGGATACCTACATCTGCAAACAACAACAACAACAACCCTCCCCTTTTCATTCATTGTGTGTAGACTGAATAGTACACTTTTGATTATGTATTGGGACTTGAAAGTCTATTCGGCAAATACTAAAAAAGCTATAGAGGTATGATGGAACTTAGCACCCATATAAGTTTTACATTTCAGTTTCCCTCTGAATAGTTCCTTGGTCCCCACAAATAACATTGAGATGACTGATAGCCATCAGAAGATATTGGGGGAGGGGTGGGTTACAAAATGGTTCATGGGTATAGAGTTCTGGTTAGACAGCTGATCAACTTCCAGAACTCCAAATAGATGCTGAAATCTTACCTAGTTCCAGAAGTTTATTGCATTTTATTTATAGGCGACCCGTAACAGAAGGCTTATAGAGTAAAACAATAAATTCAAATTATGTGTAACCAGACAAAACACACCAACTGAGACGGAAACAAAACAACTAAAACCAGGAATTGGAGGAATTTAAAAGAAAACATGGAGATAAATAAATATTAAGAACTACAGCATAATTTAAAAGGCTTGGAATAAGAAAAGGCTGTTTGCTTGGTGCCAAAAATACATGGCAGAAGGTGGCCTCTCTGGGATGGAATTCCATAAACAGGGAAATGCTCCTGTTTGAACCCCTAAAGCAGGCTTCCTCAAACTCGGCCCTCCAGATGTTTTTGGCCTACAACCCCCATGATCCCTAGCTAGCAGGACCAGTGGTCAGGGATGATGGGAATTGTAGTCTCAAAACATCTGGAGAGCCGAGTTTGAGGAAGCCTGCCCTAAAGAGTAGTGGCCAATCAGTGGGGACAATACTGAGCTAGATAGACCAATGACTGAGCTAGATAGACCAGTGATCTGACTCACTATAACATGACTTCCTATGTCCCTAACTGTGCGGTCTCTAAGACTGCCGTATGTAATATGCAAAATGAGCTGACAGCATGTTCACAGTGCTTGAAGTTGAAGCTCACTTCGCAGCTGCATTTATGGGCAAGCACAACAAGTCATCAGTCTCCTTCAGCTGCTCCACCTGCGAAACATTAGCAAATGTTGCTCACTAAGTGTATTGCACAGCCATCCAATAACATGCATTCTCTTGGAGGCTTACAAATATTAAGAGAGTAAACTGCTATAGTCATAATGCAATACAAATCAATGAAAGCACCATCAAAAATTGTTTCTGGCAGATACACAATAAAGAAACATTCATCGTGAAACCAGGAAGCCCAGATTAAGAACATGGGTTGTGAATAGTGAAGCAGTCTTCATTTAGTGCCAGAAAGCTCATAAGGTGCAGCTGGGCAAGCCCCTTTGGGGAGGCTGATTCAGGACTGGTCCTATTATTGAGCAGGCTGAGGCAGTCGCTTCAGGCTGCGGGTGCTGGGAGGCAGGCAGCAGTGCTGCAGTGCTGGGAGAACAAAGTGGTGTCTGCTGCACTTCACTCCCTAGGCTAGCCTGCTGCCCTCAGGTGCGGTGGAGAATGCTGTCTCTTCACCAGTGCCAAAGTAATATCCAACTATCTGTCTTTGTTGTTTAGTCGTTTAGTCGTGTCCGACTCTTCGTGACCCCATGGACCAGAGCACGCCAGGCACTCCTGTCTTCCACTGCCTCCTGCAGTTTGGTCAAACTCATGCTGGTAGCTTCGAGAACACTGTCCAACCATCTTATCCTCTGTTGTCCCTTTCTCCTTGTGCCCTCCATCTTTCCCAGCATCAGGGTCTTTTCCAGGGAGTCTTCTCTTCTCATGAGGTGGCCAAAGTATTGGAGCCTCAGCTTCACAATCTGTCCTTCCAGTGAGCATTCAGGTCTGATTTCCTTAAGAATGCATAGGTTTGATCTTCTTGCAGTTCATGGGACTCTCAAGAGTCTCCTCCAGCACCATAATTTGAAAGCATCAATTCTCCGGCTATCAGCCTTCTTTATGGTCCAGCTCTCACTTCCATACATCACTACTGGGAAAACTATAGCTTTAACTATATGGACCTTTGTTGGCAAGGTGATGTCTCTGCTTTTTAAGATGCTGTCTAGGTCTCACTATCTGTCTAGTGGGCTTCAATATATGGAATGAATAACACTATCTCGTCATTCACCTCTTGAGTTGTCCTTGACCGTTGCCTCCATCATCCTGCCACTTTCTGGGTGGTCCCCATAGTCAAATCTCTTAGCTACTACAGCAGGCATGGCCAAACTCGGCCCTCCAGCTGTTTTGGGACTACAACTCCCATCATCCCTAGCTAACAGGACCAGTGGTCAGGGATGGTGGGAATTGTAATCTCAAAACATCTGGAGGGCTGAGTTTGCCTTTTCCTGTGCTACAGGGTTTCCCAAAGTTGGGTCTCCAGCTGTTTTTGGACTATAACCCCCATCATCCCTAGTTAGCAGGAACAGTGGTCAGGGATGATGGAAACTGTAGTCCAAAAATAGCTGGAGACCCAAGTTTAGGGAACCCTGAGCTGCACTGTACCAGCTTTCCAGATGACATTCCACCTTGCAAAGGCCTTGCTAGGTGAGGGAGGAATTGTATTTCCCCAAACTCGTTTGGTTGTTGGTTGGGTTCTGGGACAATGCAACAACTTTGAAAAGAAAGACACTTCCTTCAGGGAAGATGTCCAAAGTCCTGTGCAACAACAAGTAGCAACTGATCATTTGTTGCCCTTTAAACTGATCATCTGGAAATGCCCTGTGGTATTTATTCCTGGTGACTCTTTGTCTGTGCAGTTCCCTGCCTATTTGACACACGCTCTTCCTTTGATCTGAAAGTCAGGCTACATTTTAAACAGGAACAAGCAAATAGCTCAGGCTTTGTTTTAAGCCCTGTAAGCAGCGCACGGTCTTGCTGGCTCTGGATCTACCTACCAACCGTAGACATAAATCCCCTTTTCCATTCCCTTTGTAGCTTTTTGATGTCTGCCCCCTTAAACCTTTCTCTGCATGCCCTGTCCCTTGTGAAAACGTATACACAGCAATTGTCTGCAGGCCGGCATGAGGGTCTGGATTTACTCTTCTTATCAGGAGGCAGCAGCTTCTCACCAATTGACGTCGGCAGCGCAGAAGGAACAGCCAGCCCTGCCAGAAATTGAGGCCTAGCCCATGGGACTTCTTAAAATGAGCTAGCAGCCTCACTCACTTATGCTGCCTCCCGCTTCCTCTTTCACTGCCCAGTACCCCTGGTTATAATAGTACCCAGGCTTCTTCCATCTTCCTTCCACCCAGCACACACATAATACTGAAATTACTGTTCCCGGTTGATAAGCTCATCTCCTGCTGTTGTTTTTCACTGCCCCTCGTGGTTCTCTGTGCTGCCTTGCTTCTCTTCCCTCGGTGCTCCCTGTTTTTTTCTAAAGTGGCAGAGCAGAGAAACAGTGCGCAAAGGTTTGTGGGTCGCTGGAGGATAAGGAAGCGACACAGTATAGGTCTAGCACACCACAGGCTGCTGTGCGTTCGGTGACACAATAGTGTGTATAAGTTGCGGAAGGGATGCGGGAGAATTCGATCAGAAACAGGAGTGGAAATTGCTGCAATCTGCATTGTTTCCTGAGGTCAGGAATGGAAATTATGTGGGCAAATATGGGCTGCATTTGCTACCATTGGATTTTTAGTCTGCAAACAGAAAAAATAAACAGATTGTTTCTGACTTTTCTCTTCCACTGAAGTTAATAACATCATTAGTTATATCATTACAGTCATACCTCGGGTTACAGATGCTTCAGCTTGTGCGTTTTCGGGTTGCGCACCGCACCGAACCCAGAAGTACTGGAACGGGTTATTTCCGGGTTTTGGCACTCGCACATGCGCAGAAGCGCTAAATCGTGCTTTGCGCATGCTCAGAAGTGCCTAATCATGACCCGTGTGTGCGTAGGTTGTGAACGTGCCTCCCGTATGGATCACGTTCACAACCCGAGCGTCCACTGTAATTACTTTAGCTTCAGACATAGTGGATAGTGCAACGAATAATGTAGCTTTTAGCAGAAGCCACATTGTAGCAGAATGGAAATAGTGCTGATTGTGATGGGATGGAAATTGCTGTCTTCTTAAATTCCTAGTTGGAGCCCCTTGACCACCTCTTACATTATTTTTTTGGGTTTAGGTTCTGATACTCAAGTACAAAACCCTGATCAAAAGAGGTGGAGAATGGGACATCTGTGACTCCAGAACTCTTGGGCCACTTTAGTTGCCAGTGGGTGAAGTGCTGCCCCATTGTCCCTCAAGTAAAGTGAACTATCAACCAGAAGGAAGATGGTTATCTCTAGATACCTCTCACACTGATATTTTTCCCCTTGTGCAATATTCTGTGAATGCCTAATGATCAAGTGTATTTCTGGACATGACGGAGACGAAACTTGCAATGAGTATGTACACAATTCACCCAGCATCTTAAACTAATTTCATATCATGGTTTAAGATCCCAGCTCATTCCAGTCCTGGTAACCATAGTTTCCTGTTTCATGGGCAACAGGAAACTGTGGCTAACTGAAGAATTTCTGGAACAGCTCAGGGAATAGGTAATGTGAGGATGGACTGTGCAGCCAGAAGACTCATGAATGTTGGTTTATTAAGCTTAGATTTCATCACCCTAACAAGGCCTCTGTTATTTCATTTGAGCATTTTCCACCATTAGTTATCAATGAGCAGATTCAAACCATACATTTTAAGTACATCCAATGCCTATGTAAAACACACCCCAAAGAATCACAGGAACCGTAATTTGTTAAGGGTGCTGGGAATTGTAACTCTGTGAAGAGGCAACTACAGCACAGTTCCCAGAATCCTTTGAGGAAAGCCATGTGTCGGATGTACTTTACAAGTCTGGTGTTGATCTGCAGAATATTACCCAAGACTCTTAGGCTCCGTTGCTTTTTACACCTAGTTTTTAACTTACAGGGTGATAATTCAGGCATGTTGGTGTGACATGAGTATGTGGACAAAATGCCACAATTATGTCTGAGTGGAGATTTTAATCCCAGGACAGATGTTCCCCCTTCTGTCCAGAAAGTTGATCAGGGTGCATTGGGTGCCCCTAAACAACCCATTTTTAATGTTCTGTTGGACATTGGATTAATGGCTTTAGACCCTAATCTCTAAATATTCTGCCAAACCACAGAAATAACCCGACTTTGGTATGAGTTCTGTGGGTCCAGTGAAATCTAACCTTTTCCAAAGTCAGTGTCTATAAATCTCCTAATACAGTTTCCAGGTTAGTATTCTGCAGCATATATGTGCCTTCGGCATTCTCACCAGGCCATGAAGGGTGTGATTTGCAGTCATGGGAGTGGAAAGCCCAGACAAGGCATCGGTATTTGCATTAGCCCGTTATTGAAAAGTGCCTCTTGAAAATGTCACCAACTCTCAGGAGAACTGATTGGAAAATGTGAATGAATTACTGCAAATTTACAAAACAACACCTCTTCACTGTATGTAGAACTGCTATCTCATGAGGTTGTTTCTTCATTTGTCATGCTTCCAACTATTTACAGACCCCTGACTTTTAGCTTGGGAAATGCTTGACTCCAGGACCAGCCCAAGGCATTTTTCTCCCCCTTGCTCCCTGCAGTTGCTCCATTGCATGATCAGACACCTGTCTTGCAGCACTCTCTGAAGGCATTCTGGGCTGCACTCTTCAAACCACAGGGTGCTTCATATCCCCAAATTGCTTTTCCACCAAGCAAGCAATGTTTGGGCTCCCCCATCTCATTTCCTGAAACAACATCTTCCTATCTATGCATCCATGCAGGGATGGTCAGTGTGGTGCTCTGGATGTTACTGGACTACAACACCCATCATCCCTGACCACAGGCTATGCTGGCTGGGGCTGATGGGAATTGGAGTCCAGCAACAACTGGAGGGCACCACATTGCCTACTTCTGCATTAGTTTTGTTGGAAAAACGCCCTGGGAAGGCTGCAAATTTCCCAGGTCTCCAGAGCGTTCCCCGGTGGCCCTCTCTGGCTATAAATCTTCTTCAGTCCAGAGTAGCCGGTAATAAGTGACCCTTCTCTCCTGAAAAGAGCACGCCAGTCTTCTGGTATATCATAGCAGAAGAAAGACTCAGTCGTAGTTCTAAAACGACTTTATTTACAGTCTTATATACAAAGACTCCATCAGTACGTCTGTGCTCTCTGAACACCAGTGCAGAACTGCGACACACAGAGAAGTGAAACCAACTTCCAATAGTACTCAGAAGGAAGAGATAATACAGACTTCCTTCCTCACGCTCTCTCTTCCCTTCACTAGGGAGCGTGCCCACAGAAAGGGTAAAGGTCTGGCGGTTTGCAACTCACCAAGATAGCTCAGTCAGAAGAGAATGAGACTCTTAATCATGGGTAGGCAAACTAAGGCCCGGGGGCTGGATGTGGCCCAATCGCCTTCTAAATCTGGCCCACGGATGGTCCGGGAATCAGTGTATTTTTTCATGAGTTGAATGTGTCATTTTATTTAAAATGCATCTCTGGGTTATTTGTGGGGCATAGGAATTCATTCATTCCCCCCCTCAAAATATTGTCCGGCCCACCACATGGTCTGAGGGACGGTGGACCGGCCCCCTGCTGAAAAAGTTTGTTGACCTCTGCTCTTAATCTATGGCTCAGCAGGCAAGGGGTGACATAACTGAGCTCCTGAGACCTGGAGCACCTTTCCCCACATGGGAGCCACAGAAAGAAAGAATGTAATTGCTCCAGGGAGCCATGGACTCATAAGGACAAAGGTACTGCTAAGGTTCAATGTTACCATGTCTGGAAGGATAAAAGCATATTGTAACCACCAAGAGCAACTTAGAATCATAGAATCATAGAGTTGGAAGAGACCACAAGGGCCATCGAGTCCAACCCCCTGCCAAGCAGGAAACACCATCAGAGCACTCCTGACATATGGTTGTCAAGCCTCTGCCTTGTACTAAGACAATTAGTTCAACTAGCTCAGTATTATCTGTGCTGGCTGACCTCAGTTCTCCAGGATTTCAGGCAGGGGACATTCCCAGCCCTGCCTCAAGATGCCAGGGATTGAACCTGCGACCTCCTGCATGGAAATCAGATGTTCTACCACTAAGTCACCTATACACACTCCCTTTCTGGCTGTTTATTGTAAGCACAACACATCTTGTGTGACTTGCCCTAGTTCTAACATCATATTAAAACTACGTCGGAGCAACTTCCGAGAATAAACGAATGCTGCTGCTTGAACATCAGGGAGTGATTTGCCACTGCTCCGCCAGGAGGGCAAACGCGGTATCTGAAAATAGTCTTGGCATTTGTACAAAGAACGCAGAAGGCTTCCTCGCTCACAGACAGACAACGGGGGTGAAGGGGATCAGGTGCTAGTTCACTTGCTTTCTTGCTTCTTGGATCGCTACTTGAGCATCCAGTCCGTAAGCAGGAAGAGGCAGAAGGCCTCCCTGCCTATCACATGCGCTCCCCACTGAGGCACCCCACAGCTTGCCTCTCCCCTGCTCCCACTTCCCCAAATGCGGTGGTTGGGAAATAAATGGCAATTTCTCAGCAGCTGTCTGGGATGCGAGAAGTGGTGATCGATAGGGCCCTGCTCATCTGTGCTGTTTGATTCTCCCTCCGCCGATGCAATCAAGGTGCTGGAGACAACGGGTGCCAGGCAGCGAGTGGTATAACACATTCAATCAAGGAACAGATGTGGAGCTGATAGAGTGTGTCGCAGAATCACATTCTGGGATAAGCTCCCTCCTCCTCCCCTCCTCCTTGTCTTGCTCCCTCCGTTCTGTTGCTTCTCAGGCAAATGGGGACTCTTTTCCTTCCTCCCCTTTGTAATGCCCTAAGGGCCCTCTACCAACCTGCACCAACGCTTCTTTCTGCTGGGCATCGATCTGTCCATTATGATAAAAGGACAAACCAAAGAGGTAAGTGAGAGGACTCCCAATGTATTATTGACAAGCTGGGCTTCAAAGCCCCCTGCACAACTTGACTGAAAACTCTTTGGTAAGGTAAAAGGTAAAGGACCCCTGGACAGTTAAGTCCAGTTAAAGGTGACTATGGGGTTGCAGCACTCATCTCGCTTTCAGGCCAAGGGAGCTGGTGTTTGTCCACAGACAGCTTTCCGGGTCATGTGGCCAGTATGACTCAACGGGATACTGTGTGGAAGCCAGAGCGCATGGAAATTCCACCGCAGTGGTACCTATTTATCTACTTGCACTGGTGTGCTTTTGAACTGCTAGGTTGGCAGGAGCTGGGACAGAGCAACGGGAGCTCACTCAGTCGTGTGGATTCAAACTGCCGACCTTCTAATCAACAAGCCCAAGAAGCTCAGCGATTTAGACCACAGCGCCACAAGCGTTGTGCACCTCACCCGGCTGAAGGAAGATAGACAGAGTTACAGAGGGAAACTGGAAGGAGTTCCATTTTGTTTGCTCATTCTGTTATCAGTATTACTACATTCTGTACATCCCATCTCTAAGCAGTGAGAAGTTCCAGCGCATGGGGTTGGCTTTCTTGGAATGAGGGCACTGTGGAGACCAATGGTGTTTATGTGGTAGAATCAGTGCTTTTTTCTGGGGGGAAGCAGCAGTACACATACCCCTAAACATTTTGTGAATCTAAGTTTGGCCTCATTGAGGGGCAGTGTTTTAATATGAGTAGGAAAATGAGAGTACCCCTAAACATTTTCTTGAAGAAGAAAAGCACTGGGTAGAATATTTTAGGATAAGACTAAATCGCTATTATTTATTATGATTCATTAAATTGTTATTTATCAAATTTATTGAGGGAGGGGAGGCGGGGAGCTTCCCATGCCAAAGCTCCAGGGCTCACTGGAGGGACAGATCCTGAAGCTGAGGCTTCAATACTTTGGCCACCTCATGAGAAGAGAAGACTCCCTGGAAAAGACCCTGATGTTGGGAAAGATGGAGGGCACAAGGAGAAGGGGACGACAGAGGACAAGATGATTGGATAGTGTTCTCGAAGCTACCAGCATGAGTTTGACCAAACTGCGGGAGGCAGTGGAAGACAGAAGTGCCTGGCGTACTCTGGTCCATGGGGTCACGAAGAGTCGGACACAACTAAACGACTAAACGACTACATATGAGATATCCCTATCCTCCATGATGTGACTTCCCAGGGCTGCCTTGACAGGTGAGAGTGATACTCACAAACATCTCTTCCAATTGCACTTTCTAAAAGAATATTCTCCCAATAAAAGCCTGTTGCTGCCTAGCAAAGCCGTTGCGCACAGTGACTCTTGCAAAGCCCAGGTGCGCCATACAGCCCCCAGGTGGCCTGCCTTTGCAGCCTACGGATCTCTGCTGCTCTCCGCCGAGTTTGTTTTGTGCAAAGCGAAAGCGATTTGGTTTGCAATCTCAGTTTTTTGCCATCCGTCACTGCCTGTGACACCCAGTGGTAATAGAAGGGCCTAGGATCCCTGGATTTTATAGCTCCGCTCGGCAGCATTTCTCCTTTGGCGGGGCCATAAATTTTGCCTCTTTTTGTGGGCATGTGTGCCGATTGTGCAAAATTAGTCGCCTTTTTGCAAAGCGCTCTGTATTCTGAGCAGCGCCTTTGGGGTCTGGGGAAGAGCCTGGCAGAGGAAGCTTAATTAGGGGCCTGTATTTTGTTGGGAACAGCACAGTGGCACGTTGGCAAAGCCCTGACAGCTTCCAAATGAAATAAGTTTTAGGGGTCTTGTTGAAGTGACCCTGGCGGTATATCACAAAACACAGCTCTCGGAGTTAGTGCATGGACAATTTTTGCTTTTGCTTTTAAGACAGAACCAGGATCAGCCTGAGGTGTGAAGGGAGAGTGAGCTGAATCTGGTATGATGAAGGGAAGAGACTCTACTGCAGGTGAATTCTTGACTGGATTTTCATGGGGTTGTGGGAAAGAGCAAGGGGTTTCAGTGGGGCCAGGGCAGAGAGCTGTTTTATGAAATCACTGGGGAGGGTGCAAACTGCAGGACCCTACCCTCCAACATTTCTCCGACGGAAGTAGAGATGTCCTATTCAACAACAACAACAACATCAATAATATTTATATCCTGTTCATCTGACTGGGTTGCCCCAGCCACCCTGGGTGGCTTCCAACATATATAAAAACAAAACAGCAAACATTAAAAAGCTTCCCTATACAACTTCCCTGAGAGCCAGTCAGGTGTAGTGGTTAAGAGTCTCTCAGCCTCACTCACCTCACAGAGTGTTTGTTGTGGGGGGAGGAAGGGAAAGGAGATTGTTAGCCACTTTGAGACTCCTTAGGGTAGTGATAAAGTGGGATTTCAAATCCAAATTCCTCCTCCTCCTCCTCTTCTTCTTCTATACATGGCTGCCTTCAGATATCTTCTAAAGGATGTATGGTGACTTATATCCTTGGCTCGGGGGGTCGCATCAAGGCGGAGAAAGGGGATGCATTGGGGGTGGGCTGCCCCAGGTGTCACCACTGGAGGGGTGACAAAATGCCGGGAGGCACTCACTGTGGGGTCTGCAGCATGCCCGTGCCATGTGTCTCTCTGGGAGTGACACGGTGGCTTGAGTGCCCGCAGCCTGCACTGCCCTAAACGGTCCGCCCGCTGCCTCCCCCTCAGATGTAGGGCGGCTGAGTGGTAGGAGGCAGGCGGACTCCTCGGAGGCCCTGCGGATTATCCTGCCCCAGCTGGCACCACCCCTGGGCACCACCCCAGGTGCCCAATCGGCTTGCTCCACCACTGGGTTGCGTAACTCCATAGCCTCCAATGTTTCTCCAATGAAAATAAGAATCTCCTAAGGAATCAAATTAGAAATTGGGACAGCTTCTTTAATCCAGGACTATCCCTGGAAAACAGGGACACTTGGAGGGTATGCAGAACTGGACCTGGCACGCAGCCAGGTGAAGTGACCTGCTTTCATCTGGCATCACAGTGGTGGGACTAGATGAAGGCAAAACTCTGGTGTCTGGCAGCAGGACTTTTTGATGCCTTAGCCAGGGCTCCTCGGCTTCAGGCAACTCCAGATGGCCATTATTTTGCAGGAGAGATTCGAGTGCATACCGGGAAAATTTGGTTTGCGCAATTAAAGTAGATTAAAGTACTCCATTGCCCCAGCACAACAAATCCACTCTAAGACGAAATCTACTTTTTGCAATTAGGAAAGTGATGGGCAGACACATTGAAAAGTGTGAAATGAATGAATAACAGGAAGATGTAAAAATACCCCACAAGTAAATCAGGATGAATGTCAGATGAATGCTCATTGTCGTACGCACATCAGAACAAGTGCTCGATAAAGGCAGGATATTATCTAACCACTGCAAAAGCTTTGTGCAAGCAAATTGAGACGGATGCTCAATAAATAGCCCTAAATGTCTCAGGCCAGCGCTGGTGACTGTGATAAGCAGGTGCTGTTGGTAAAGGAAGAAAGGAAGGGGCATTGTGGAAGCCAAGGGAGGGGCCTGCATGATGGATCCAAACCGAGGAGCCCTCAACAGTGCCAAAAGGGGCAGGACAAGGTTTGGGAGATGAAATGGTAGAAGTAATGCTGAGATGAAGGCAGCATCAGCACCAGGCCTTTCCCAGCGCAGCAGTTGCCCCACAGGCCACACAACAACTAGTACGTGCCTATCTAACCCCTCTCTGTCTACAGTAGGCACAGTGGAAAAATTCGCCACCTGAAGGGCAACAGTAAAAGAACTCAAGGAGACTCCTTGTGGATCAGGTCAGTGCCGCATCCTGCTCTAACAGTGGCAGTGAGGTGGCACTGGTGGGACACTGTAAGTCTCTTGGCTTTCCAACAGGGGGTCACTGGTTCTTACTAAGTGGAAAGGGGAGGTGTGAGGAGCTTGGTCCAGTGCAACACATGGCAACAAGACATTTGGAAACAATGTGGTTTCCACCAGTATTTTCCGTTGGGGACACAGCACAGGGATGAGGTTAATTTCACCACCATCTTGGCCCCATGGCTGTGATTCAATATGTCTCCCCACAGCCACGTTTTGGGTGGTGGTAGCGGGGAGAGATCCTCTGCTATGCCAGTAGAACCCATGTCTCATGGATTTACTTGCTGGCAGGTGAGATAGCAGTGGGCAGCAGCAGCAGCAGCAGATTTCCAGTGGAGCTGCCATTTAAATTTCCCACAGTGCCCCTGATGGATACCCACAGGGGGCTTCCATTTCTCACATAGTGATAAGGAGAATTGCGGGAACTTAAAATGGCTGCTGCCAGACCCTGCTGAATGGGGTGGGTGTCAAGCGGGTATCATCAGTTGGGTCCACTGGGGTGCTGGAACCCTGGCAGCCACCTGAGGATACTGCAGCTTCTCAGTTTCTGAATTCTCATTTTCAATACTGTTTATCAATACAGTGGTACCTCTGGTTGCGAACAGGATCCGTTCCAGAGCCCTGTTTGCAACCTGAAGAGAATGCAACCCGTGTCTGTGCGTCTGCATGTGCGTGGGTCATGATTCATCACTTCTCTGTATGCATGTGAGATCATTTGGCGTGTCTGCGCATGCACGAGTGGTGCAACCTGGAAGTAACCCTTTCTGGTACTTCCGGGTTGCTGCAGGATGTAACCTGAAAAGATGTAACCTGAAGCTAACGTAACAAGAGGTATGACTGTACTATTTTCAGCATCCCTTCAAGTTTAAACAAGAAGTGGTTGTTGTTTTCATTTTCTTTCCAAGACCCTTCCCCTTCCTTAATCCCTGTCCTCCTAGTACCTGTATTATAGCATCCACTAAATCCTTTGTGCATGGCTCTGGGAGCACCCACAGAGATTAGGTTTGAACCGGAGCTGCTCTCTCCCAAGAGGCCCATTAGAAATTACACCACGGAGAGGGGTGAGCAGCCCGTGATGGATGAGAGTCATAAATTATCACTAGGATGACACTCTTTGATTAAGCTAAGTGCCAACTGTGGCACCTGGGGCTTATTTATTTATTATTATTTTAAAAGGGGGTGAAATTAACAACCTTATCACGATTCAAAGCATCTCTTCCAAGAAAACCTTTCTCTAAATTAAAAATAAAAAATAAAAATGTTGCTCCGTGTGTCTTTGAAGTGTAGCAGAAGGCAAACGGAAGCAGCCGACTGCTTTGAGGCAGCACCTCTCTTGCCCGACAATGGCTCCTCCATCGCCCCTGGCCTCTCCAAGGATAATTCTCCCTGCCTCTCATGCACAAGTGTGAAGCTGGGTTAATCCTAAACTCCACCTGAGTTGCCCTCCTAGCCCAGATGGAGACATAGGTGGAATTCCTTTTCTTTCTGAAATAGAATCAGGGCCATGTCTATATTCTGCTTCAGAGGCACCAGCTTATCCCGAGGTAGGCAGTGGCACAACGTTGCGAGGAGCCGGGGGCGGAGGCAAACACATTCTGAAAATTAATGGGGCCCGGCCCCCTCAAAAAAAATACATTCCGGGGACTGAAATTGCCTCGGTTCCTAGGAGTTGACAGCTGTGTTCTGCTTGTATCCATGGAGCACCCACTAACCACTGTGTCAAGGAGCTGTCAGGGAGCCAAGTCAACCACAGGGCAGGCGCACACACACGGGAGGCGTGGAATACAGCCAGCTCTTTATTAGCAGAAAACAGCAACCCAGCAGAGTCCTCTGGTTCACCTTAATCCATCTGAGACGTTGCTGAAACTGAGCACTAGCTCCGCCCTTCCCCTTTAACCTTTCACTCTGGATCCCAAGGCTGCATCGAGAGGACGAGCTCCTCCACTGGTCCTGTCTGGCCTGTTGCTCAGCAACTTGCAGGACTCTCCTCAATCGGGGTATCAGAGAGGAGGTGAGCCAGCAGGACTGGGATTGTCCTGCTGATGTGTAGCAAGGGCAACCTCTGACTCTTTTCTGTCTGAGTCTGCACTCACACTGCAACTCTCAGCTTCTAACCCTGTCCTAGAATACCCTTCTTCTCCTGACCCCCCCCCTTGATCGCCCTTGAGCGATCGCTCAACCCCCCCTGCTTCTAGCACCTCCCAGGTCGTCCCTTTTGCAGACTGCTCTTCAGTGTCACACCACCAAGATCCGGGATCTAAGTTGTTGTCTTCTGTGCCCTCCCTTGAGGCAGGTGGCTGCCACCACTCTTCCTCACCCAACCAGTTGGTCCTTGACACACTTCCTTTGTCTCCACTTGCCCCACCTCCTTCTCAAAGGTAAAGACCAGGCAAAGGCAACCTCGGCCCTCCAGATGTTTTGGGACTAAAACTCCCATGATCTCTAGCTAACAGGACCAGTGGTCGGGGATGATGGGAACAGTAGTCCCAAAACATCTGGAGGGCCAAGGTTGCCTATGCCTGGTAAAGACAAATCTTACCGAGGGGAAGGGAGGAGGCAGCAATAGCATTAACCTGTAAAACAGGGGTGGGAAATTGGGAGCAGCTGGAGAGTTAGATCCAGTAGTGGCCAACCCTCTGCAAGCCAGTATTCGCACATTGCATATGGCAGAGGTAAGCAGAGGTAAGCTCAAGACTCTCAGACAGTTTGTGGCCTGTACATCCCAGATTCATGCGTGAACTACAGACTTGCTTTGAGGGGCAGAAGAGCTAGCTTACAATAAAATCCTGTTACATAAAGACAGAGATGTCTCCACAGTCTGTAGAAGTCATGCCGGCTGAGAAACAGAAAGGTCAGGGGCCACATCATACCCCCCAACATGTCCTAGGCAAGCCCGACATCAGGTCATGGCCCTGGAAAAAAAATTTTCACAGTGAGATTGTGGTGCCCAAAATGGCAGCCATGCTCTCAGGCAAAAAATTTGGGATGTCCCAGTTTCTCAGGACAGTTGAGGGGTATGCCGCTTGTGGTCATGAACAGGGGATCGCTTGAGTCTTTCGCTGCAGCACAGTTTTCCAGGGTGGGAGTCAGGATAGACGGTTGCAAGAAAAACCAGTGAAAGAGCCTCATGGTAGTCTACAGTGTGTGGTCGCCTGAGCAAGTTCCTTTAAGCCGCAGAAGGCCCTTCCTACAGCTATTCACGTCAGAAACGAAGTGTTCCAAACACCGAGACTGCAATTTTATGTGCGCTTACTTGGGTGTGAGACCCATTTAACTCAGGGGGAGCTTCCTTCCTTCAAAGTAAATGAACATAGGTTTCAGATTGCACAGTGGCAATCCTGGGCATAATTACACCGATGGCGCCACCCCTCTCTTCAAAACCTGCTGTTTCTGCATAGCCTTTGGCTGTAACTCTAATCCTCATCTTCTAACTTAAACAAAGACTAAGTATACATGATTGTGCTCTCTGGGATCCAGCTCCTGTTATGGTTGCCTCCCCTCCTTCCTCTCTCTTTTCTCTCTCCATCCCTCCCACCCACCACCCAGCATCCCACCTACACTGCAGTCAAAATGTAGATTTTAAATAGCTGGACTTTGTTTGCTGATGAAACTCTATAAATCACTAGGCAAATGGATAGTGCTAAATAGATAATGCCACCGAACACAGCGGGTCTTTGTTGTAAGTAAACCTGCTTTGGGATTACGTTGCCAAACTGTTTGTGCGTATGATAAGAATAAGGGGGGAATGTGGTGTGGAATGCTTGCAAGCGTTTCAACAGGAACTTTGGAGAACCATCCATCTATGTATACCCCAAGGCCAAACTGATAAAGCTGCCCTTGAGTGATCAGGTAGGAAGCTGCCTTGGTGCCCTCTCTTGGTCACTTGTGGAAGGTCTTGTTGTTCTTCTCCTTCAGTCTCATAGTTGCTGGGCCTGAGTTGCCTTGCCCTTGCATGAAATCTTGGGTTTGCAATTTTGGGAGAGGGGAGACTGCGGCATTGGGGAGAGGGCAGGCTGGCAAGGCCCCCTAGATTCAGAGGCCTGAGTTGCCCTGTCCTCGCATGAAATCTTGGGTTTGCAATTTTGGGAGAGGGGAGACTGCCTGCTGGGGAGCAGGCGGGGTGGCGAGGCCCCCTAGATTTAGAGGCCCTAGGCTTCAGCCTACTTAGCCTATACAAAAATCCGGCACTGGTTGTAGTACCTTTTAGATGTTCTGAAGTGTTATGCTTAAAATGCTCCGTAGAGCTGGTCCAAAGCATACCGGTGTGGGGAAAGAGCTGCACCTCATTCATAGGGCGGCCATGTGTCCTACTTTACAGAAAGCTGCTGTCTGGTCCAGGTTTGGCTAAAATGTAAAAGAATTCTAAGAAGGGAGAGCAGCAAGAGTCCTGAAGATGTTACAACTTTAGCAACAACTTTTTCGGTGACTTGCTCCAAAAAAACAACTTTCCCTGAAAAAGCTTAACAACTTTCTGAAATATGGGAACCCTACTTAGGGTAGAGGGATGTGGGTGGCACTGTGGGTTAACCCACAGAGCCTAGGGCTTGCCGATCAGAAGGTCGATGGTTCGAATCCCCACGATGGGGTGAGCTCCCGTTGCTCGGTCCCTGCTCCTGCCAACCTAGCAGTTTGAAAGCATGTCAGTGGAAGTAGATAAATAGGTACTCCTCCAGCGGGAAGGTAAATGGTTTTTCCGTGCGCTGCTCTGGTTCGCCAGAAGCAGCTTAGTCATGCTGGCCACATGACCTGGAAGCTGCACGCCGGCGCTCTCGGCCAATAAAGCAAGATGAGCACTGCAACCCCAGAGTCGGCCACAACTGGACCTAATGTTCAGGGGTCCTTTTACCCTTTACCTTTTACTTAGGGTAGACCCACAGAAGTCAATGGATTAAAGTCCACGGTGCCTGAATAATGTTTGGCATCACCCACCACATTTATATTTAAAATTTTAGGCATTCTTTCTAAATCAGAAGTATGCATTCAAATTAGCATATGCACATTTTATGCAAATCTGCATCCTCTTTGTTGGCAATGCATTTCCTCTTGTCCGATGGCCTCCCAATTCTTGAACATTTAGGAGCAAGGCAACAAAACTTTCCTATGCCCAGTATGTCCTTTATGCCTTTTAGGTTACTCTATCCCTAAATGGGATCATCTGACCAAAGCCATCACCTGCAACTCTGGGTACCATGGGTGCCATGTCCTGCCCCATTCCCCTATATACTCTATCCCCTCTAAGAAAGATAGTCATTCTTCAGGCACAGCTCTCAATGATTTCTGAAGCTCAGAGTTCACCAAGCAGGCCATTAATTTCTCCTCTGCAAATGTCTTGGCTGTCGGAGATGCTTATGAATTGTGCATCTTGGACTCTGTGTATCCCCCAAGCCCCCCTTCCCCACCGCCATTGGCCAAGCAATAACTCAGCTGCCAAAGGGGTGGGGAAGCAACCCCCTAGGCAAAAGACAGAATCCTTCACTGAACTTACGGCTTGGCTGTGCATTGGGAGCGAGCAAGAACAGTAACACACATCACTAGGTCAAGAAAAATCATCCGAAAATGGGAAGGGGTGTTTATTTCAGGGGTCTAAATTATGTTTCAGAGGCACCGTCATAAATCTGGAGGCTCTCTGCTGACTCTGGTGTACTTGTTCCTGATTAAGAGGAGAGGAACTGAGGCAGAGGAAGAGCAGGATACGCCCACTCAAATTGAATACTGATAGATAGCTCTCCCCCCAATTCTGACAACCCTTCTTCCTGGAGCAGATGTACCTTCAAAATGGTTCCTGGGTAAGGAAACTGTTTGTAGCTGGGAGTGTCGGGAGTGACACACTGAGCAAGGTGGAGTCAATGGAAGGAAAGAGATGGCATACTGGCTGAAAGGGGAAATGAGGCAAAGTATATAGGCAGTAGTGGGTGGCACTGTGGGGTAAAACCACAGAGCCTAGGGCTTGCCGATCAGAAGGTCGGCAGTTCGAATCCCCACGATGGGGTGAGCTCCTGTTGCTTGGTCCCCGCTCTGGCCAACCTAGCAGTTCAAAAGCACAAAGTGCAAGTAGATAATTAGGTATCGCTCCGGCGGGGAGGTAAACAGCGTTTCCGTGCGCTGCTCTGGTTTGCCAGAAGCGGCTTAGCCATGCTGGCCACATGACCCGGAAGCTGTACGTCAGCTCCCTCGGCCAGTAAAGCGAGATGAGCGCCGCAACCCTAACGGTCAAGGGTCTCTTTACCTTTACCTATATAGGCAGTAAGCTCACAACTTATATGGGGGTTACATTCTGGGGACAGTGCCTAAACCCAAAATTGTGCATAGTCAAAACACATTGCTTGCCAAAATCTTTTTCCCCAGATCCCTGCCCCTTTTCTAATGTATTTAAATTGTTTTGCCAAATAATTTTCAGCGAAAAGCTGAACACACATAAGTTAAATGCAGGTAAGTTGCGGCTTCCTGTATTTGGGAGCTGATGTTGTGTTCTGGCCTGGTGCTGGATCCATAGAGCAGGGGCCAAGGCTGGCCAGGCATTGCAAACCCACAGATAGCTCCAATGGAGCCAAGTTGCCTCAACAAAGGTGGAGAGCCTTTTCAGACTGTCAGACTGCCTCTCTCAGCCTCCAGCCCCTTGTGACTGCTAAAGGGACAAAGGCTTGACACGTCCAGCTTGAAATGCTCTAATCAGGCAACAGTTTAGAAGACCAGAAGACCAGACCCAGATGGTCTGGTCTTCCACAACTTGGAATGTAAGATTCTGTCAAATTCTTGTAAGATTCTTGGTCAGCAGTCAGGCTGACAAAGTGGTTTTGTGGGCACAGTCACTAAAGTTCTATATTTTGCAGTAATTTGGAAGAACAGTGACCCAGGTTCTGCTCCCATCACTTCTCCTTTGCCCCATAGAAGGGTTTCTCTGCTGCCACTTCCTTTGGATGAAAATTAGGGGTAGGGAGAAATCTATACACCAAGGATAGGGTATCCCTGGCCCTCCAGGTGTTGTTGAACTAAAGCTTCCATTACCCCTGACCATTGGCCTTGTTGGCTGTTTTTTTATAAATAATTTTTATTGAATGATTTTATGTTACAAAAAACAATACAGCCATACTACCACTAAATATAATTAGGAAATAAAAATTACATACATCGATATTTAGTTTGTTATTTGCTATTTACTGTCTTATTTCCTCCCAAACATTGCATACAACAACACACATATGTGCAGACACCCACACCCGCACACCCACACCCGCACCCGCACACAAAATGATAATAATTGATGAGGATTGATGAGGGGATTGATGAGGGCTGAGCATCCAACAACATAGGAAGGACTGTAAGCTTCCCACCCCTGCTTTGTGCCTTCCCATTCCCAGCAACCATTACCCAAAGGCTTCTCTCGGTCTCCCCCTTCATTCTTGCGACAGCAGCAACACAACAGGCAACCCCCACCCCCAGCTTATAGAGAGAAACTCTTGGGTTGCAAGTTCATCAGTTGGAATAATATATCTCAAAATGAAGACTTTTATTTAGGATACACAGAGGGGAGGGAGCAGAGGGGGAAGTTTGGTGTAAAAGAAAACAACAGCTCTTGCCATACATTTGACAGGCAGAAGGAATGCGATACTCTCAGTTTCTATGTGAGCTTGAATTTCAAAGCAGCTGACATCTTTCTTTAGGCAGAAAAGTGGTATGCGTCAGTTCTACTGAAGAGAGAAAAGGGAGCTGGGGCAGAAATAGCTTGTTCAGTTGGCTCCTAGGAGGTAGATATAACATCCCAGCCTCTAGTTACAATGTGCGAAGATGGGGGGCTAGTTGAAGAGGGCTTCCCCATAGTCAAGGAGATCCCATGGACAGTCTCCAGAGTAGTTCAACCATTGAACTTGCCTGTTCACCTCCTGCTCATTTTTAAGATGGGATGGGAATGGAAGTTAAGATAACAAAGGAGGGAAAGGGAGAAGAGAAGATGGGGCAGTTTCCTATCCCTACAGAAGACGTTCTAGCCCATGTGGCAGACCAGGTAGTTTCTCTGGAGCTGTACTGACTATGTATATCTCACACTTCTGTCTACATCAGATCAGGCCCAGAAAAGCAATTTAATTTTAAGGCGGCTAAGAAGTGAAAATTGAGGTATTCAAAAAGGGATTCTTATATCTTAAAGTTCTTATATCTATATTGTTACATCATCTTATGCTGGATGAAACACTCATTGATTCTTGGATAAAGATGTGAATTACAAAGCCTAGTGCTTTGTAGGTACAGCAGCAGACGTTTGTTAATGTTAACTCCTTACTCTCAATGAAACTTCTCAGCTTCCACAAATGAGGCAAAATGACTGCCCCCGCTTGTCCATCCGAGCAGACTTTTGTTTGGTGAGTTATCTCAGTGGATTCCTGACATGTTCTGTGGTTGCTGTTCCTATTGAGATCTAAAATCGCCTCTTATTCCCTAGTGTGTAAGCTGAATTTCCAAGTCACTCTCAGTCATGGTTGGTGCTGGGAACACCCATTCCTCAAGGGGCAACGTCAGTCAGTCAGATTTGTATGGCTTGCAATCAATGGCTATTGCAGTATATATTACAAAAACAAACTATGCAAACCCAGAGCAAGTTTATTTATTATGTGACAGCTATTGGCTTAACATCCCAGGGATCTGTTTTTAGAACTGCAAATAACCGAAACCTAAAAATGTAAACTTTCCCTAATTGTTTAGATTTACGAAGCAAAAAACAACCCAAAAAACTTTGGCAGTCAATATTGGGATCAAAAAAGTAGCCCATGACTTTCTCACTACTCATGCATGTAAGATACACCCTATATTTTCACAGCACATTCACAGCATATTTCCCTTCTCAGTGAATTATGGGTACAGTAGTTTCTTAAGGGTTGCTGGGAACTGAAACTTGGTAAGGGGTAAAATACAATGCCCAGGATTCTTTGAGGGAGAGAAATATTCCATGAATGAACTTTAAAGATATAGTGTGTATGCGGGTAACAAATTTGTCTGCATTGGCGAGCAACCAATTTTGAAATCACCTGATGACCTTATAGAAAAGTAAGAAATGAGTAGAGGAATCTATCCCTAGGTGAATTGTATAAAGGGCAGAACAGGACATTGTGAACCAGGGAAGCTGTTACAATATGCACGTGTCTGGCAACATGATGAGCTGGGGGGGACGGACTCTTGGGAATCAAATGAAGATCCCCCTCCCTAAGAATTCTCTGAGAAAACTCACAAAAAAATGAGCCAACCAAGCCTATAGGAATTTGTCCATCACTGAGCCCACCACTTAAAGAGAGGAATTCCTCCTTCCTTCATAATGTCAGAACCTGGTGTCATCCATTTAAGCAGGAGATACAGGACAAAGAAAAAGGAGTTCTCCTCCACACAGTCCATGAACAAACAGTAGAATTTTCTACCCCAAGATGCAGTGACGGCCACCATCTTGGACGACTCTGAAACAGGCATTTGTTTTTATACTCTTTTTTATACTCTTCAGCTTCCATATTCCTTTGCTTCTCCCCTACCTCCATAAACCAGGCGAGAGGAACGGGCCTGATTAGATGTGTCAGGGGCAAGTCATGCCAACCTGCCCTATAACTGAAGTCATCAAAAATGTTGGGTGTAGGGAAGGTAAGGGCAGTTCCTGGCCAAAAGCCGATCAATGGTGTCTGCAAAGCCTCTTTCAACACAAAGGGCAAAAGAACACTTTGAGAGGGGCTTCTGCAGACATCTACAGAAGCTTCCCTCAAAAAGGCTATTTTCTGCAGCAGTGGGAACTGGGCTTCTGAAGATCTGGCATGCTGCTGATTGTCAAATCTTCAGAAGCTCAGTTCAAAGTGCTGTGGAGAAAAGGTCACCTGGTGTCATTATGGCACCAGGTGATTGACAGCTGGGAGTCTCTGCCTACCTGTCAAACTTTGCCTGTGAGGGGTTGAGGAGATAACAATACTCCCCACCACCACCCTGGACTAGAAAGGTTCCCACACCTGCCATAAACTAAAGGTTGGCTTATCACACATCAGAACCAATTTGGCATATATATATCTCACACTAGAAACTGACAGGCACCCCTTTCATGTTTTAGCCTTCCATGTGGAGAGCTAATGTATAGAAGGGGAGTAGAATAATGCCTCATGGCCCCAGCCCATGTGTCTGAATGGCTCCACCCATAAATCTATGTTTGTAGGATGAAGATTAGAAGGGGGATCTGACTGTCCTTATATAGGCTCCTCCACACAATCAGGAGTGTTTTGTGATTGCTGTGCCTGATGGCTTGCAGTAGCCTACATGAATAAAGCCTTGAGAACTTTGCCCAAACATTCAGAGGTTTGGGAGTAGGGCCTGGTGTGCACGCAGAACATTAAAGCAGGGCCACTCAGTCATCCTCACTCCCCTTCATTTGCATGTTAGCCCCTTACATGGTCTAACTTGGGCAGTTGCAGCTTGTGATGTCTCCTGCTGTCTCCTGCTGATACTGCTTTGATATTTGCACTTTTCTGCTTGTGTGGTGGCACCTTGGTAAACCACTTCTTGCTGTTTGTAGCAGAGTTTTCCCCAGAGGCAGATAATAAAGAACAGGAGTCATACTCAAATTCACAGTCAAGAGCTTCTTTATTGCTTGATTGGTTGCACAAGCATTTCTGTTACTATTATATACAAGCAATTTACATTCCTTCTTTATCTCTCTGGCATGGTATAATCTCAGTCCAGTAATTAATAATCCTGACACAGCAAAACTCATAGTATCAGCAGCACACATTATCTTACTTCCAACCTTGAGGTTGAATCCTGACAAGACAGAAGTACTGTTTTGGGGGGACAGGAGGCAGGCAGGTGTGGAAGATTCCCTGGTCCTGAATGGGGTAACTGTGCCCCTTATGGACCAGGTGTGCAGCCTGGGAGTCATTTTGGACTCACAGCTGTCCATCGAGGTGCAGGTCAATTCTGTGTCCAGGGCAGCAATACTTTGCTCCCAGTACATTTGCGAGCACAATTCAAAGTGTTGGTGCTGAGCTTTAAAGCCCTAAATGGTCTCGGTCCAGTATACCTGAAGGAGTGTCTCGACCCCTATCGTTCTGCCTGGATACTGAGGTCCAGTGCCAAGGGCCTTCTGGCGGGTCCCTCATTGCGAGAAGCAAAGCTACAGGGAACCAAGCAGAGGGCCTTCTCGGTAGTGGCACCCGCCCTGTGGAACGCCCTCCCACCAGATGTCAAAGAGAAAAACAACTACCAGACTTTTAGAAGACATCTGAAGGCAGCCCTGTTTAGGGAAGCTTTTAATGTTTGACGCACTATTGTATTTTAATATTCTGTTGGAAGCCGCCCAGAGTGACTGGGAAAACCCAGCCAGATGAGTGGGTTATAAATAATATATTATTATTATTATTATTATTATTATTATTATTATTATTATTATTATTATCATTATTATTATTATTATTATCAGAACGTCTGCTGATAGCGTGTGTGTGCTTTCCTTGTGTGGAAATTGGAGCCTGCAACTTCCTCTCTTTATTTGCACCTCCAGCTGACACCAGTCAAGCCTAGAGTGTCACTCCTACACACTAAAGAAAATTCTGGAACCCTCTTTAAAGCATCCAGGAACTTTTATCCTTTTCTTAAAGAATGTTTTCCAAACACTCCCAACCTTAGGCCCCTCTCAACAAGAGGGAAGAGTCTTACCCCAGAACATTTCTCTGCTTCTTCCCTGTCCTGTCTTCTGTCAGAAAATGCAGCATTGGGTTAAGTTCAGCCAATAACTCCATTGGAACGTAGACTTCTCTTAGACAAGTGTCTCTGGACAAGGTGTCTGGACAAGAGCTTGTTTACCTGGGATAATGGATGACCCATCCACATGAAACACAAGTCTATTTATTGTAATAAAAAAAAAATCCAGAAAAAGCACCTGCTGAGAGAAACTGCATGATGTTTGCAGTTCCTGCTGTGTTTTTGTGATTTTTGATTTTCATGTCCACATTTGCATGTCCAAGGAAGGAGAACCTTTCACCCGATAGTCAAGCAAATTGCAAAGAAATCAAAAGTGTTTGTCTGCTTTCTGTCATCTCTCTTGTATTGCTCTCTATTAGATCTGCCTCCAGACACATATTCCTTTCCATATTCCCAGGAAACTAGGCCTGTGCATGACAAGAGCCACATTGGAGTGACTGACAGTACAATCTTCTCTACTCAGAAGTAAATCCCATTGAGCTTAATGGTGCTTGCTCCCAGGTACACAGCCATAGGATTGCAGCCTGGGTCCCGGAAGGTTTGGCTTTTCATCTTATCTTTATAATGAAAAAGAACAATTGCCTGCGAGCTGAAACTGTGTTTTTTTTTATAAAAAAGAGATAGTAATAAAAGACAATCAAATAAGATCATATCAAAATATATCTGAACGTATGGAGGTGAGGCACCGCTGCGATTTCAATACTCTCAGTTAAGACCAAAGATCCATACCTAATGGGGTAATAAAAAATTCAGAATGAAATGTACTATATTTGAGAGGCTATGTGACAAAACACAACAGAACACCAAAGAGTTCCCATCAGAAATATACAAAACAGTAGTCAAGTCTGAGGAATAACTTTAAAAGGAAACGGGAAGCTTTTCTGGGAAATCATCTGCCAGAAGATAAATGGAAAAACAATTTCACATCTACTCCTGCGGCATGCCTGTGCATTCATTTTAAATAAAATAATTACCAAGTAGTATATCAGTGGTATTTAAGGCTGGAAAAAAAATTAAGATATACTGTTTGAGAAATGTGAGATGTTGGAGATACGGTAAAAGAACGAACTACTTACGTGCATGTTTGCTGGGAATGTTGAAAAATTAAGGTCTATTAGACAGGCATTATGTAGTCAATGCAATTGTAACAGGCTGCACAATTCCAATGAGATCAGAGCTGATGCTACTGGCTTATTATTAAAGACTCGGCTAATAAATTAAATCACCAAATAATAGAAAATACGTTGATAATGGCTAAATTCTGGCTCATACTGAATGGAAATCAGTTAATGTATGGTCTGATAGAGCATGACTTGATCAACTCTCAGGCTGGTAGAGCAGGCGGATCACATCTTAAGCAAAGTATTAAAAACATCCTGTAAAGAGAAGGGTCTTATCAACACAAGGGCCAAGGATAAGGATTTCACCTCACCTACTACATTCACTCACCTTGGCCCACCTTGGAATGGGTTTGGTTTTTCCCAATTATCCAGGACAATTTTCTGGGAAGAAATGGCCTTCTTGATCAACATTCCTTAGTTGTTGCCAGTTAAAGACCAATCGTACAAGGCCTCTGCTGTTGACTGGGTGAAAGTCAACTAGCTCAGTGATGACCCAATGACATTAATGGACCCAACTTACCCATGGCTATTAGTTTAAATGGGTCTACTCCAAGCACAGCTTGTTTGACTACCACCCACTGTGCCCGTGTCACTACTGGCTACCCCATCTGTTTGATATATAGGCTTGTTTGGGAACAGGAGCTGGATGTCAGAAAGGGCTGGCTGGCAGAGATGGCAAGCCCTGTTATAGACTGGGCCTGTGGATTTCTGAACAGAAAGATTCATATTTTGAAGTTCCCACTTTCAAAGTTTGCCACCATTGTAAGATACTGGATGTTATCATGAAGTAGAGGGATATGTGCTGCAATTTGTAGAGTTAAACATTCCAAATTCTCTCTCTTCCCTTTTTATTCTTGTCACATTAACATCTTGTTTGTTTCTGTTATGTTGGATTCCATTTACAAATCCTGCGTGCATCATAAGAGAATGCCCATGCAGTGATACTTGATGCGTTTATCTATAAATTGAAAGTGATAATCAAGTATTTGCTGTGGGGGTTTTGTTTTTTAAAAAAGGAGGCTGCTTCTATGGAACACAAATAGCCGACAGAGTAAAATCAACAGCTTTCTGTTTCCCTGAGTCGTAAGAACAAGATCAACTCTCTGCCCCGGTATCCTGCCGCTAATAATGGTGAACACCGGGTGCCATGCATTGAACTGTACAAGACATGGAACAATTACACAATGACTCACCCCCTCATTCATCCTCTGTGAGGGACAACAACATTCAGTCTGCAGGGAATGCACAAGCAAAAGGATGCATCCCACTGCTTGCCAATCTCATCTAATAACCACTGCTAGTTCTACTCTCCATTGCATTAACAGTCTCCTCTCTATTAATGAGCCATGTGAAACAGACCTAAATGAACTTCTGGACGCTAGTCAACTTTTATTGAAAACAAACCTTTGCAAATTGAAACTGCACTGGTCTTTTCCAAGCAATGCAACTTCCCTGGTTCTCATCATTCCTCTTCCCCCACGATGCACTCCCCACTTTCTCCATTAGCTTGGAAGTTGAAGAAACAGCCAACTGTATCCCTACCTCTGCAAGCTGTAATGACACAGACGCTCGGCTGCGGTGGTAACAAATTGTCCATATTATAACACTTTACATCTTGATACCAGCGCCTCCTTAAACAGCTTATCTGTAAACCAAGTGAATTCTCCCTGGGATGTTAAGCAAATAGCTGTCATGTAATTGATGGGGTACCGGCTGAAATGAACACTTACAAATGGCTGTAGCATTTACTGAAATGTCACGCCGATTCCTTGCTGTTGTCGTTATGCAATGAGATTGTTTCTACTCTATCTCTGGGTCTTCAACCTTCAGAGGCTATTTTTAAACGTGTATTTAGAAATGCTTAGAACTATGCTCAAGGAGTGGAAGACGCATTGTCAGGGGGAAAGAAAGGCAGCCTGTGTGTCAAGTCAAAATATGTGTGCTGGGTTTCCTGATTGGGGCATTATAAACAATGGAAACCACTGAAAACAGTCTAGTCAATATCCCCTTGGAGACCCATGTACTCCCACTCACCCTTGGTCTTCTGGGTTCTGGCTAGACTCGTTGAGTTTTAATTGTTGATTTCTTGCTTACCAAAACATCGGCTTGGTTTGTGTGTGCTGCAAGTCATAGAATCATAGAATCATAGAATCATAGAGTTGGAAGAGACCACAAGGGCCATCGAGTCCAACCCCCTGCCAAGCAGGAAACACCATCAGAGCACTCCTGACATATGGTTGTCAAGCCTCTGCTTAAAGACCTCCAAAGTAGGAGACTCCACCACACTCCTTGGCAGCAAATTCCACTGTCGAACAGCTCTTACTGTCAGGAAGTTCTTCCTAATGTTTAGGTGGAATCTTCTTTCTTGTAGTTTGGATCCATTGCTCCGTGTCCGCTTCTCCGGAGCAGCAGAAAACAACCTTTCTCCCTCCTCTATGTGACATCCTTTTATATATTTGAACATGGCTATCATATCACCCCTTAACCTCCTCTTCTCCAGGCTAAACATGCCCAGCTCCCTTAGCCGTTCCTCATAAGGCATCGTTTCCAGGCCTTTGACCATTTTGGTTGCCCTCCTCTGGACACGTTCCAGTTTGTCAGTGTCCTTCTTGAACTGTGGTGCCCAGAACTGGACACAGTACTCCAGGTGTGGTCTGACCAGAGCAGAATACAGTGGCACTATTACTTCCCTTGATCTAGATGCTATACTCCTATTGATGCAGCCCAGAATTGCATTGGCTTTTTTAGCTGCCGCGTCACACTGTTGGCTCATGTCAAGTTTGTGGTCAACCAAGACTCCTAGATCCTTTTCACATGTACTGCTCTCAAGCCAGGTGTCACCCATCTTGTATTTGTGCCTCTCATTTTTTTTGCCCAAGTGCAATACTTTACATTTCCCCCTGTTAAAATTCATCTTGTTTATTTTTGCCCAGTTCTCTAATCTGTCAAGGTCGTTTTGAAGTGTGATCCTGTCCTCTGGGGTGTTAGCCACCCCTCCCAGTTTGGTGTCATCTGCAAATTTGATCAGGATGCCCTTGAGTCCATCATCCAAGTCGTTGATAAAGATGTTGAATAAGACCGGGCCCAAGACAGAACCCTGTGGCACCCCACTAGTCACTCTTCTCCAGGATGAAGAGGAACCATTGATGAGCACCCTTTGGGTTCGGTCAGTCAGCCAGTTACAAATCCACTGAGTGGTAGCAGAGTCAAGACCGCATTTTACCAGCTTCTTTGGGGCACCTTGTCAAATGCCTTACTGAAATCAAGGTAGGCTATATCCACTGAGTTCCCTTCATCTACCAGGCTTGTAATTCTGTCAAAAAACGAGATCAGGTTAGTCTGACATGACTTATTTTTCAGAAATCCATGCTGACTATTGGTGATCACAGCATTCCTTTCTAGGTGCTCACAGACTGTTTGCTTAATGATCTGCTCCAGAATCTTCCCTGCTATTGATGTCAGACTGACTGGGCGGTAATTATTTGGGTCCTCTCTTTTCCCCTTTTTGAAAATAGGGACAACATTTGCCCTCCTCCAGTCTGCCGGGACTTCGCCTGTTCTCCAGGAATTCTCAAAGATGACTGCCAGTGGTTCTGAGATCACATCTGCCAGTTCTTTTAATACTCTTGGATGCAGTTCATCTGGCCCTGGAGACTTGAATACATCTAAACTAGCCAAGTATTCTTGTACTATCTCCTTAGTTATTCTGGGCTGTGTTTCCTTTGCTGAATCATTTGCTCCAAATTCTTCAGGTCCCTCCCATCAACAGGAGCAAAACAGACCTTCAGATTTAACAGATCAGATTCAGACCTAAGTAACAAATTGAATCGGAATGACAGGGTGGATTGAAAAGATACTGGATATATCCCATCCCTGGGTTCAGGCCTCCTCCCTTTCCCCTGCCCCTTGGAGATCTCTCGCAAAGCTCCCATCAGCCCTTTCGCTTCTGGGCTTTCCAACTCATCTATCTCCCCAGCTCTTCTCACTAGATGGCGTTCTTCTTCACCCACTCACTTTTCAGAAGTTTTATGGCTTACACTCCAGAGGGAACAATGTTTTTGCTAACAAACAAGCAATCTGAAGTATCTGAAGAAGTGTGCATGCACACGAAAGCTTATACCAAGAACTAACTTAGTTGGTCTTTAAGGTGCTACAGGAAGGAATTTTTTTTATTTTGACTATGGCAGACCAACACGGCTACCCATCTGTAACTGAAAACAAGCAACCTTGAGACTTTTTACATTTTTCCAAGCCCGTTATCCACTTTACCTCTGTGACACCAAAAAAATCTTCAGCATTCCATTTTGGAAAACTGTTTGTGTCCAAATATCTACAAATGCCATTGCCACATAGAAAAAAGTCCTTTCCTGTGTTGAGAGTGTCCCCTTCCACATACAACTATAATGCACACAGCTAAGAGTACTGAAAAGGCAAACAAGTCAAAATCTACACCTTTGTCACGTTTGCATCTTGTTCATATGAGTGGTTTGGTAAGTGTCTGGCCTGGGCTTTATGCATTCATTTATTTAGATGTATGCAAATGCATTCATTTAGCAAGTTAATTCATTTAGCAGGTCAAGACATTTTTTTATGATTTCACCAGTCGATACAATGTTTTTAGGCTTTTATGAGTGGCTTTTCTTCTCCGATTCTTTTGTGCTGAGACAAGCACAAACTTGTTTTAAAAAGGGCAGAAAAAGAGAAGATCATTCAGCTGTAGATTATAGTACCTCTGCCTCTTACCACCTTAGCATCCATAAAGAAAGGTTTCACGTCTTTCTCTCTATACAGGTGAGGTTATGGGAAAGGCAAAGTTAGAGGTGCATCAACAATTGCAAAAGAAATCACGAATACTTGGAATAGGAATAGAGAAGAAAAATTATTTGATCTTCTGAGGTCTGCATCTACACACACACACACACACAGTTCCCAGTAGCTAGGAGCATTGACAGAGATGAGTCATTAGCTATGCCCTCTTGTTAGTCTTATGACCACGCAGCATAGCTATAAGGCTGAAACCTAGAAATGGATTCAAATAGGGCAAAAATTAAATGATTACACCATTTGAATTAATTTCATTGACTCCAAGTTCCAATTTGCACCACTTCTACTGAATGTTTAACAATGGGGTTTTCATAAAGAAACATTTATCATTTGTTTGTAACTTGATTATTAGATTAATAGGTTTTATTTTATACTACATTTATCACCCTATGATAAAACACAAGATGGAATACAACATAGTGCTAAGTGGGGAATGTATGTAGGGAATCGGGTCTGCTCACACAGACAACTGCATCATCCTGCATTGAACTAGGTGATCCTCAGGGTCCATCTCTATAGTTCTATGATTCTTTGATGCTGTGAGTCACAGCATGCTTTACCACAGTGGTGTGTGGCACCGTCACTGGTCGTTGTTGGACTCCAACTCTCATGAGACCAGTGAGGGAACTGCCAGAAGACTCTCAGAGGAGGACCTCAGTGTCCAGGCTGGGTGATGCTCCTCCAGGTATATTGAGCCGAGACCGTTTAGGGCTTTAAAAGTCAGCACCAACACTTGGAATTGTGCTTGGAAACATAATGGGAGCCAATGTAGATCCTTTAGGACCAGTGTTATATGGTCCTGGCAGCTGCTCCCAGTCACCAGTCTGGCAGCCGCATTCTGGATTAATTGTAGTTTCAGAGTCACCTTCAAAGATAGCCCCACATAGACCATATTGTAGTAGTCCATTGATGTTTGCTCTTCTTTATTGCTAAGGAGCAGGTTTTCCCAGGAAAAGCCGTGGGGGAAGAACAAAACTGCTTGGACTTATGCCTAGCAAGCATGGGGCAAGCAGAAAATCATCATAATAAATTATTATTATTGAAAACATCTGAAGGCAGCCCTGTTTAGGGAAGCTTTTAATGTTTAATAGGTTATTGTATTTTAGTGTTCTGATGGAAGCAGCCCAGAGTGGCTGGGGAAACCCAGCCAGATGGGCGGGGTATAAATTATTTGTTGTTGCTGCTGCTGTTGTTGTTGTTGTTGTTATTACTTGAACCCATGATCTCTAGGCATGGAACAAGTGCAAGACTGGATGAGCCCTAAGTGAGAATGACTGTTTCCACATGGGATGAGTGTGAGCTGGAACCCTGATCATTCATGGGCACTCATCTATCAGATTCTGAAGGCTGGTTTTGAGAAAAGAAGGGCTGTAGCTCAGTGGTAGAGCTTCTGTTTTGCATGCAGAAAAGTCCCAGGTTCAAGCCCCAGTACATCAAGATAGGGTTGGGAGTCTCTATCTGAAATCATGGAGAGCTACTGCCAGTAACTGCAGACCATGCTGAGCTATATCAGCCAATGGTCTGACTCAGTTTCAGGCAGCTTCTTCATTCCTATGGTTACATAGGGCATCGTGGGACAGGTGTGGTTTTTGAAGGCGTGGTTACTCATAACTGGGAAGATTTTTGCCTGGGATGTCCCTGGAAACTGGCCTTTGTGGAGGAGGACTGGAGCTGAAAGCAAAAGTATCATTAGCTCAGCTGCATTTGGCTGTGAGAAAGATATAAAACAGAATTTACCAAACATGCAAGTTATAACTTCACCACCCCCCTCTCTTTATAAGAAGCCAAATTAGATAGCAGAACTGAATGGAGTACTAAAATGCACTAATTGTTGCCAGAAGTGGTATTATATAGAAAAAAGAGAGAAAATACTTCTATAAAGACAACCAACTTCTATAAAGATAGCTGTAGCTGGAATCTCACAATTTAACTGTGGCCAGCCTTGACAGTTTATTTGTCAAGCTTTTGTTTAATCCTCATGGACAATCAATGCAGTGAACAATGCTACACAGTGGGGGACAAATCTATTACCTGTTAGTTTTTTAAAAAAACACCATGTTTTTTATGAATTCGGCTCTAAGATGAAATGTTATTCATCAGACAGGAGAGCAATTTCTTTCTAAGAGACTGAGGGATGAAGCCAAGAGATAATGAGGCTGATATTCTATCTTGGAGGGCTCGCAGATACATAATCTGGATTCAAATGAATATTCTTTTTTAATTTTGTATTTTACAGATGTTGAATCTTGCGTTCATATGCATTGCAGAGAAACCAACATTTTAACTCAGAAGATTGCATCCAGAAAATTTACCGTGTGAATGAACAAGTTTCACTTGTGCAATAGAACTTCCTCTCCCTTTCCTCTCCCCTGTGACTTCTGCAAGCCCACACCAAATTTCCTCTGATGGGAGGAAGGGCAAGTTCCACTAGGCAAGCAGAATTTGTTCCACCCATGCAGTGATTTTGTTGGATCCAACCCAATCCCATCCAGTGAAATTGATTGGTCATAGATTCTGAACAGACCAGAGCAAAAAAGTGTGTGATTTCACACAACACATAAATATGGGAATTCAGTGTCAAAGATGTGATGGCCAAAGGCTTAGAGGCCTTTAAAATATGTATTGTTGCCCCAATTTCCCAGCGGCATGAGATTCCAGCAGTTCTGAACTCAGAATTTGGTTTTCTTGGAATGAGGGACAGTGGAGACTGCGGTGTCTTTCTTTTATTTACACACAAATACAACTAGAGCATGGGTAGGCAAACTGGATCCGCCCCAATTGCCTTCTAAATCCGGCCCACGGACGGTCCAGGAATCAGCATGTTTTTACATGAGTAGAATGTGTGCTTTTATTTAAAATGCATCTCTGGGTTATTTGTGGGGCATAGGAATTCGTTCATTCCCCCCCTGCAAAATATAGTCGCCCCCCCCACAAGGTCTGAGGGACAGTGGACCGGCCCCCTGCTGAAAAAGTTTGCTGACCCCTGAACTAGAGCCTATGATGGAGGGATTCACAGCATTAATACCCCAAGAGGGTCTTGCTTCTCCCATAGCCACAGCCTTGGACTCAAGCAGAAATCAAGCATGTCTCAGACTTCTGCCTGCAGAGAGCTGCTTCTAGCTCAGCTCTCTCACACACCTCTGGCCCTTTGTCCTTCTCAGCAACAGCCAGGTGAGGGAGAAGAGCCTACCCATTTGTCCTCTGGCACAAAGCCACTTCCTTTGTTACTCTAACAACCCATACTTCATGGGGCCATTAACTCACCAAAGAAGCTGGCCTGGCTATTCCAGCAATCAGATCCTTTCTGGATCCAGGAATTAGAAGGGACTCAGGCATACAGCCTATTCCCTCCTCCAAATGCACAACAATATATTAGGCATTGAGGAGAGGGAGGTCCGAGTTGCTGTAGAAGGCCATGTGGTTGGCTTCCAGAAGGCTCAATTGCCTGTGGTCTCCTTGGGAGGAAAGGTCTACTATGGAGGAGGCAATTCCAACTTCAAACAATGACCCAGCAGATGATCAGGAAGAGGCAGAGCTGGCAGAGAGGATATAAATCTCTCCATTGCCTTTGGACCTTTGATGAGTCCACAGCTTCCTGTTAGTGTTTGGCTTGCTGTTTAGTATCCTTCTCCAGAACTTGGTAGCTCCGCTTGCTATATCTCTGATCCCAGCTCCCACAGTAGGTACTAGTCATGGGCAACTTCCTAGAGGCAACAGATTAGCCAATGTGGGATTCAGGATGCTAGCAAAATGGTTCATCTGAGTTGATCCAGCTGAGCTCTTCTCATGCTCTTTTTGGCCAAGGTCTCATCTTCGTTTTGTCCAATGAAACAAGATTATTGTTTAATGACAGATTCTTGTTTCAGAAAATCCAATTTTGGAAACCTGTTGATACCCTCTAGTATCTATTTAAGCGAGCCTTCCATGACATGCTTTGAGTAGAGAGCGCCATTCAGTCTGCCTGTGGGAGAGCTAAAATGTCTGCACTGTGCGCAGAGAGAGCGAAAAAGAGATTTAGCAACCTATTTCAGACTGAATCCATAACGGTGTAGTTGGCTTCTTGCAAGTCCCACATCCAATGAAAGGTATGTCTCTTGCTTCATGAATCTCTTTTGCCTCTGGCTGGGCAGTTGGTAAATCTAAGGGGAAAGATTTGGCTCTGAGAGCCAATCCCTCTTGTTGCACCTGATCATGTCATTTCTAAGGACCATCTCCTGTTTCAATGGCTTCTCATTGGATTCTGGGAAATTTCGCTTCTGCCCCTAAAAGGAACCAACTGAATGCTTGCTCTATTAAGACTAAGCTTCAAATTAAAGCTAATTTCACTTGTGCATTTAAAAGGTTTTATGAGTTTGTTTCTAAAAAGGGAGCTGCGAGATGCGATGTAATGTATTACAAATGGATGAGAAGGCCCATTTGAAACATTCAACTTGAAGCTTGTGCTAATTGCATTGTACACTTCAGGGCAGAAGCGTCCACTTGGGAGGGGAAGGAAAAGCATCACATGATGTGCCGAGGGGAAATGTTTTCTGAGAATATGCTTTTTTAAAAACAAAAACACTGCCCCTTTTCTTTTCTTTTCTTCATGCCTTTGTTTCCCTCTAATTGCAAAGCACCTTGTATGAAGACTACACCCTCCTTAGCCAGCACTATTGTTTCCTGGTAGGCATTCCACCTTGCACAAAAGCAACAACAAAGAAACCCAATATTTCACCTATGGAATTGGAGATAATCTTTGCCTCGGGACATGACTACACTTGCTGCTGCTTCTTCACCAGCTTCTGCTTTAATGAAATGCTCCGAAATGTGGGAAACCATAGCCCACAGATACATAAGAAGCTGCCTTATACCAGGTAAGGGCTTCGGTTCAGCAGCAGCAGCAGCAACAACAACATTTATTTATTTATTTATTTATTTATTTATACATACATACATATATACCCCACGCCACTCTGGGCAGCTCCCAACAGAATATTAAAAACATGATAAAACATCAAACATTATAAACTTCCCTAAACAGGGCACGTCAAAGTGCAAGTAGATAAATAGGTACTGCTCTGGTGGGAAGGTAAACGGCGTTTCCGTGCGTTGCTCTGGTTTGCCAGAAGCGGCTTAGTCATGCTGGCCACATGACCCGGAAGCTGTACGCCGGCTCCCTCGGCCAATAAAGCGAGATGAATGCCACAACCCCAGAGTCGTCCACAACTGGACCTAACGTTTAGGGATCCCTTTACCTTTAACTTAAAATAGTAAAGTTGTTTCTTTCCTTGACATCTGATGGGAGGGCATTCCACAGGTTGGGTGCCACTACCGAGAAGGTCCTCTGCCTGGTTCTCTGTAACCTCACTTTTTGCAGTGAGGGAACTTCCAGAAGGCCCTCGGACCGGACCTCAGCATCCCGGCTGAACGATGGGGGTGGAGACGCTCCTTCAGGTATACTGGGCTGAGGCCATTTAGGGTTTTAAAGGTCGGCACCAACACTTTGAATTGTGCTCGCAAATTTACTGGGATCACATCATTGCCAGGCAACACCTTTCCTGGGTTTCCATCAGAAGACATCCCCATCTTTTGCTATCTGGTTCTTTTAACTGGGGATTCCAGAGGTCAAAGGTGGGAGCTGCTGCATGCAGAGATTGTGCTCTGCCACTGAGCTGTGCTTCTCCGAAAACCCACCCACCCTGTAATAAGCATGCATGTGTTAACAACTCCTTTATGTCCCATGGGCTTTCATTCCCCCTGTATGAGTTCCAACTGGGCCAGTGAGACAGTTCCCATAATTCTGCTAAACTGTCATGTGGGCTACTGGTGGGGCCTGGGATATTCCAAGCAGGTTGTGCCCAGTTGCTATATGACCTTTAGAGACTGGATTATCCCCTCAGGTCCTGGGTTGTCTTGTGATACTTCTGAACGTGACCCATAAATTGAAGGAGGGGAAAGCAATAGTGAATATTTGCACCACTGCAGCATTCTTGCTATTTCAGGCTTCACTGCCTATTGATAAAAAAGAACCTGTTCAAATGCATCAGTCAGATTTACAGAACAATCCTAGCCATGACTACTCAGAAGTAAACCCTAATGAATTCAATAGCTTGCTCCCAGCTGTGTCAGTGAAGCTAGGACTGCAGCCATGGCCTCTGGAGAAGGGGCATGTGCCTCACCCCCAAAAGCCAGGAGCTCCAAGAAGAGCTCATATACCCTGTCTATGAGCAGCTCTTCTACCATTGCAGCTAGCTGCTTTGCAGAACTTAATGGGGCATTTGATGTCCTCATTAGCAGCGAGACAGACTCATTTGTGCCTGCTGCTTAAGACAGCTCCTAAGTGTCTCTTAGCCAAGGCTGGAGGAGTTTTCAATGGGCTCCCTATCTCGATTATACCTAGAGTACATCAAACAAATATTAAACCTTTCTCTGCTGGCCCCTGCTGTTGCTTTTTCCATTAGCATTTTTGGATTTTTACCTTCCTGACAGTCCCCGTGTTCTTGGAATGACTGCAACAATGAATTGGATTGTCACCTGCTTAAAGAAAGTTGATCAATTGCATGAGCTTTAATCGGTTGAACAATAACTTATTCAATTAAATCTGCAGGCGTTCAGATATGAACAAAACAATAGTTTAGAATGCATACTTTTTCTGGCGATCGTAGAATCATAGCGTTGGAAGGGATCCCAGAGGTCATCCAGCACAACCCCTTGCATGCAGGCATCAAAATAGCAGTCAGCATCTAAGAAGAGGTGCTCCTAGCTGTGTGTGAGAGAGGGAATGCCTCTTTTGCAAAGACAGCTGTCATGCAATCTGCAATTTTTATATTCATTCTTATATTAAAAATTCTTCTTTGGCGATAACTCGTAGCCAAGTAAGATTATCTTCCATGAACATGTTCTTAACAGTGTATTTGTAAGTGACTGTGGAGGCTAATTCTGGATCCACACATAGGTTTCCAGGTGGGAGTTGATCATAGTGAGGATTTGACAAATGTGTCATTCTCTAAGCATGTTTCTCCTTTTCGTCCTGAGTAAGGCCATCTTACCCATAGGCCCAAGGGGTGCAGGGCTCTCAGGGGCGCCAGGCTGAGAGTCTGGGGCCTGAGAGTTGAGTCCAGGGAAGAGCCTGCCCATCAGTCGGAGCGCCATGGTGGGGTCTTCTGCTGTGGGTAGCTCTGTGCCGCGAGTTTGGGGGCGACCAAAGCCAGTGAGATGCTGTAGCAGCTGGCCAACTCCGCCCTCCTGCATGCCTGAGACTAGGCAACCTGGGGGGGGGCACCAGGCAGATCTTTGCACCCCAGTGCCGCATATGCTTAAGACAGCCCTGGTCCTGAGTTCGTGCTTCTTCAAAGTCAATAATACCTTTGGTAGAAGATATTCTCCAACTGGAGTGCTTACAGGCCAGTGTTTCCCAATTATCCATGCTTATACTGTATTTTTTTTTTTTTTAGATCTGCCTTGAGTGTGTCTTTAAACCTATATTAAAGCCTATATTAAAAATAGGCTTACCTAATTAATTGTGGGCAACTATTTAGTCATTCAATAAGCTTTTAATAACTAACCAATGAATCAATTTCAGCATTTCAACCCTAGTGATACACTGGTTAGAAGAGAACACTGAAGCTCTGTCAATCTCAACAGTAGTTATTTTGCAGGTATCCTCACTGGCATACACGAAGAGCACTGCTGATTGTTACATGTCTGCCCTGTGGCTTAGGAGGCAACTAGACTCTTATATTAGTAGCTGTCCCTGGTGCTGAAATCAATGCTGTGCTCTTCTCCAGCCTCAGCCACAGAACTCTACCAGTGAAAAATTAAGCCAAGCAGTGAGGGAGGGAGGGAGTCCATAGTCTGCTCCTTGTCTCCCACCCCAAGTGGGGGTAGATGTGGTCCTCCAAAAGACTCTTAGGTTTGACACATGTGCCCAAGTCACTGAAGGGTTCCAGTATAAAGCAAAGCTGATATTGGCGGTCAACAGATGATCTTCAAGGTTCAACCTGAGCCCCTGGGGCTGAAGTTGGCAGAAGGCAGAATAATAATAATAATAATAATAATAATAATAATAATAATAAATTTTATTTATATCCTGTCCTCCCCAGCCGAAGCCGGGCTCAAGGCGGCTAACAACAATAAAATAGTACAACATTCTAAAATCATTTCATTATAAAATTAATTCAACTCAAATTGATGGCAACCATTGGGCTAAAGTTCTGTGAAGTTTGCCAAAGGAGGGAGTCAGGCTGTGCCCTGACCAAAGGCCTGGTGGAACAGTTCTGTCTTGCAGGCCCTGCGGAAAGATGTCAAATCCCGCAGGGCCCTAGTTCTCTTGTGACTCTTCCACCAGATTGGAGCCACAGCCGAAAAAGCCCTGGCTCTAGTTGAGGCCAGCCTAACCTCTCTGTGGCCTGGGACCTTCAGGATGTTTTTGTTTGAAGACTGTAAGTTCCTCTGTGGGACATACCGGGAGAGGCGGTCCCGTAGGTACGAGGGTCCTAGGCCGTATGGGGCTTTAAAGGTTAAAACCAGCACCTTAAACCTGATCCTGTACCCCACCAGGAGCCAGTGCAGCTGGTATAGCACCAGGTGATTGTGCTCTCGCAGTGAGGACCCTATAAGGAGTCTCGCTGCGGCATTCTGCACCCGCTGGAGTTTCTGGGTCAGTCTCAAGGGCAGCCCCACGTAGAGCGAGTTACAATAATCCAGTCTGGAGGTGACTGTTGCGTGGATCACAGTGGCTAGGTCAGGGCGAGAGCTGACCCAGAAGTAGAATGGGATCTACTTGCAGCTCTCTGCTTGATCTGCAGCAAGGAGTTTATGATTCCTAATTGTTAAACAATATGACAAAACGGTTCTCCCCTCACAATTAGACTGAGGAGATGAAGAAATTGTGGAGTCACCAGAAATGAATTTTTGTGTTGAAGAATTGCTGATTCAGCTCTGTTCTGGTACTCCAGACAAATCCCTGTGCTGCTCAGAGGAACAATGTTCTTTCTTTCTAAGTGAATGTCTTTTTGCACCTGGATCTCATGGCTCTAGTAAAACACAAAGTACACTCCTACAAGCCTGAAGTCTGTCTTCCCACGCTCTGGGGACTTTTAAAAATAATGAGCATCATTCCAAGCCATTATTTTTCCCTTTTGGGGGGAGGGTTAAGAATTCTGAAGAGTTCCCGTTGTCCGGTCTCAATAGTCCACACAGCAGCAGAGGCATATACTAATATTTCCAATAGATACAAAATTGTCCAAAGATGCTATAGCTGACTGAGTTTAAAATCCCATTAGCTCAGGGCAAAACAAAGCCTGCAATGTGTAGCATTTGAGCTCTCCAGCCTAGTGAAAATGGAGATGTGCTTAATCAACATGTGGTTGATTAGAAGGACCATAGCTCAGGGTCAGAGCACATGCCTTGCATATGAAAAAGCCCCAGGTTCAATCTTGGGAGAGCTGCTGGCAGTCGTTGTAGACACAACACTGTACTAGCTGGATCTGTCATCTGATTTGGTATAATATAAGGTTCCTGTGTTCTGACGCGGAATACCGCAGAACTGCAACTGTGCTGTGTAAGAACCAGTGTACTGGTGCACGGAGCTGAACTCAAATGTACTTATTTGCATGCATAGGATTGCATTGTTAGTAATTATACATGTGGATAGATGAAGATCCCTGCTGCATCAGACCAACATATGAACATAGGAAGTCAGGCAATTGGTCCATTCTAGACCAGTAGCCTAAACTGAATTGTCTACTGACTCACTGTGGCTGTCCCAGGGTTTCAGGCAGGGGTCTCTCCTGCCCTACATGGAGTTGCCAAGGATGAAACCTGGACCCTTCAATATGCAGTGCAGATACTCTAGCACTGAACCATGCCCCTGTCTAGATCAGCATCCTGTTTCCCACAGTAACAAATCGAATCCGTATTAGTGGGTTTTGCTGATTCCTACAGACCAGTTAGGAGCAGGATGGTACAATTTCACAACATATTTTAACTAGGAACTTATCGAGATGGACGCTGCAATGATTGCCTATTGAACTCAATGGGACTTACTTCTGAGTGGTCAGAACTGTGCTACAAATCCTTAACATCCCTAGGAATTGATCACCCTGAAGTTTCCTGCATGTGCTCTTCTGAACTACCTGGCCAGCAAATACTGCAGACAGGCTAAATTTAGACAAGCCTCACTGCTCTTGTTAAATTAACCCACATTTGATTATCTGCTCTGCTTTTGGCTGTGCCCGATGGCAGTGGATTTCAAGAGATGAAGATATCTTTAGAAACGACTTTGATCTCTAATTTGCAGCCACAGAGGGCCCCCCCACCCGCCAGCATAAACTTTGACATCGTCAGTTTGCTTTGCAGTCATATGAAAAGAACTTCGTAAGTGCCACCATTACAATTTCAATAACAAATTCAAATGCTGTCATAAAGCGTTGGTTCCTTTTCTGCGATTTATACCCAAACTCTCTCTAATGGCAAAACTAACTTGATTTTACCACGATTTGCAATCCTTTGAGATGATTCACGATTGAATCTGACAATTGCAAATGCAGGTAATTTGTCAGATCTTGAGTTCCATGCAACAATTTTTTCCCCCGTGCTAATTTTGTCCTGATGGAACAATTTGGATGCCAAAAGAGGGAGGGAAAAGGTTGTGATTGGTAGCAGCTTTATGTCCACCCTCGGGGAAACCAGTTGATTCATGGGAGAAATTAAATGCTCAGCATCAGGCTGAACTTCTCCAGAAATGATATTAAGTGCCCAGGTCACACGTTACATCTGGTACTTATTGGGGGAAAACCTTTTGGAGCAGACCGGGGCCTCTTGAAATCTTTAGCTCTGAGATCCATTTCACTTGGCATTAAGACCCCTGGAAGTGTTTTGTCCCTGACACCTTGTGCATTGCAAGCTCTCCACGCAAGTTAAGCCTCTCTAGAAATTAATACCTGGGATAGCTCCTCTCAGAGACAGGTCTTCTTGTCTGCTGTTATTCCTGGCAGGTCCCTGTATCATTCGTGACAGGTCTTCTAAATCTTCTCTCCTTGTGATTCAGATATAGGTTTTACCTTGAGGGCTGGGAAAATGGCCTTTGACCATAAAAATTTACCACCATTTATGTTTATGGATGTGCTTAACTGTAGTGCAGTGATTCTTGGATGAAAAGCTGGGCTGTCTGCATGAAGGCAGCAAGATTCTGCTGCGCTGTGCCTTCTGCAAAGGCAGCTGGCTACACAGCCCTTTTAATGTTGCTCTAGCAGGTTCTGTTAAATGGAGATGAAGGCAGTGAAATTATGAAGCTGCTGGTATGTTGAGAAGAAGGGGAGATCTCACAACCATTGAACACATCTGGCGGAACCATGGGACGCACGCACGCATGCACACGCACGTTTAGGGGTACTCTCATTTTGACTCAAGAAAATCACCATTTTATAGTTTAAATCGGGGAAAATAAATACAATAAATGGACAAAATGTTTAGGGGTATGCATACCCCTGCATTCTCCCAGAACAAGCTCTCTCTCTCTCTCTCTCTTTCTCTCTCTCTCTCTCTCTCTCTCTCTCCCCTCTCCCAGATAGAACTTAATGGAAAATTCCTGTGTTAAGGGGAAGTTCTGACTCCTAAGAAGGAGTTCTGTACATTGTAAACAGACGTTTGGAAGACTGTGTCCTTATCTCTGGAGATCTATTGAGTGTCTTGATGGAGACAGCTTATGGCTGAGCAAAAATAGCCCTCTTTGTAGGTTTCAGAAAAGGGGTGTGTGGATGAGGTCACTTTCAAAGGTGAGGCAAATTTTAAGAATGAGGGGCACAAGCCTAATTAGTTCTGCTCTGCGCTGGTGGCTGCCATTTTTGTTTACTTGAACATAACATTGTTCTGAGGATTAAACTCAAAGTGGAAAATATGGAAGGCAGGTTCTCTCCCCTCTATAAATTCAGCCCCCACCAATTAGTCCAACACATCTCTGTTGAGAATTAGCAGCCCAGCACTAGCAGTTGAAAAAAGGTGACACTCCCATTTGGCTAAGTAGAAGGGACAGGTGTGTGTGTGTGTGTGTGTGTGTGAGAGAGAGAGAGAGAGAGAGAGAGAGAGGACGCACTCTTAGTTGGCTGGAAGCTAAATACCTTGGTAATGTATGGCTTCTTCTTTTTTGAGGATCTCATTTGGGGTAACAGATTTGCTGCCTTGCAAGAGGTCTGGCTGTTTTCCTCCACTTAACGTTCCACATGCATATTTGTAAATGAAGCTAATATTCCAAAAACACTACAAGTCTCTAGTGCTTACTCTCTCTCATCCAATAGAAAACCAAAACTGGCTGCACCATCCCTGGAATGTCTCACTGCTTAAGGAAGGAGAAAATTCTCAACAATTAGGTCTCCCTGCATGGAGTACATTTTTAAAGAACGGTCTTTCTCATTCTGGTATAAATCTTGGTGACCCAAAGCTATTGTCTTTGGTGAATAGGGTTCCAATTTAGATTTCATACCAACAAGACTAAGCATTTTAGTATCTGATATGGAGGATTTCCCCCAAGAATTCTGGGTAGGAAACCCATCACAGTTGTACTGAAATAGCAACTCATATTCTCACAAGAGACCCACGAGATTAGCTAAGGTATCAGAGATTGCGGAACAGCAATTTGACATCTTCGGAGCATTGGAGGAATAAGGTACTAGACTAGCAGCAAAGGTAGATTTCATCAGAAGAATCAGGGAGGTTGGGGCTGCAAGTTAAACCATATGCCTGGTTCTCTTCTGTGTCTTGTCAGAATGGTGAATTTCTGCTCCTCAACAAAGAGGGGAAATATTACCCATCTGATCTATCAGAGATGAAATTTTACAGCCTGAGGTGGGCATCAGGCACTGATAAAATCCATCTCACTCTAAGTTTAAACTGCTGCTTAAAAAGCTAATGCATAATTTAACCAGAGCAATTGAAGCTGCCTCATTTATAGCAATCTAGATGCTGAAGATGCCTGGAGTGAGCAGGAGGCTACTGTGGGCAGAAGTCATTTCCACCACGGCTGCTCGGTCACAACCCCAAACTTCGGCAATTTGGGAAGGCTCAGATGAGTCTGCTTCTTGATAATGCATTCTGTCATTTTGCCACATTTCCTAAGGTGCTGCTAACTAAACAATCTGCTTTTAGAAATTACATGAAAAAGAACCTTTCTGCCAGTGTCAAATGCCAATGGCATGGCCATTCACTGCTGGACCATGCTGAGCTGTCAATCACTCAGTTTGACAGGCAGCTGACAATCAGTTAGTATGTCCGGCCAATCAGAAAAGGCTTATGCCCTGGATGAAGAATCCATGCCAGGAATCTGATCTTAGTATTTTACTGAGAAGCACAGTGAATTGGTCACTACTCTGTAGTTTAGTGCACCTCAGGGTACATGGCCAATTGGCCATGGTTTGTGTGAAAAACATCAGCTCATAGAAACAGCCTGCTTGGGAGCAGCATCAACAGGGACTTCGGACCTTGAATCAGGAACCCAGGACTAGGGATTTGTGTGCTACTAGAGCCTTTGCATGTTAAGACCTTCAGGCAAAGAAGGGAATAAAGGAGGGCAATGTCAGTTCCAACAAGGACCTTGAGATGTCAAACACAACCTTGAGATCTAAGTTTAGGAAGGCAGTGGTTGGGATGCTTTTTCATATTGTGGGTCACATTCCCATTTGGGCAACCTTTTGGGGACCACATTTCATTGGTGGATGGGACAAGGGAATTTTACAGTTCCATTGTAAAAATGCACTTGAGGCCATGGTCAGAGGCAAAAGTGGGAAGAGCAACTAAGGTGAATTTTACTTTTGTACGGTAGACTAGTTCCTACACAAAGTTGCACACCCCTTTCTGACCTGCCTCTAGACAAGCAAAAAGCATGATCAAAGTTCCAGGACACATTCCAGCCAGGCAAAAACACTCAAGGGGGTCTAATGATGAGCCTGAGAGAGTCCTGAGGACCAGATAGAGAGGGCTGAGGGGACTGAGCTTCCCCATCTCTGGAATATGACCATTATCTGGTCATGTCAATAGCTGCTGTCCAAGATATACCATTTTCTGAGATCTCCTTCTTGGCCTTGCTATTGCCAGACACCCCCAGAAGGATATGTGTAATTATTTCTGGTCTTATTTGGTCATTCATACCATTCAGTGGCTCTGCTGACACTCCTTTGGATGGTGCCTTCTCCATCATCTGGTCAGTCGTTCCTGCCTTTGCGCTCTGTGGACAGTCCTGTGAAAAGGGCACATTCCAAATTGCAACCCGTGCTTGCAAAATTCTAGGTGTGTAGGCCCTGATTTCCTACTTATGATCACTGTATGGAGCTCTGCAATGATCACAGAGAAGGTGCACCAGTCTGTACCATTTGCTCGGTTTCTATTGTCTGAACCAGTGACCTTATTACATTGGGGGTTCATGCAACTCTGGTGAGGCCCCAAAAATAAGCCTTTCCAGAATAGTGATGGATTCTGATGGACCAGCCTTAGAATTTGCTTTTGGATTTTGGATGTGTCCAGAGTTCAGTAGTAAAATTATGGAGAACTCTTAGGTTTCATCCAATACATGTTTTCATCTTCTTTCTTTTAAAATAGCCTTCTGCTGCTGTGTACACCTTGCATGGTGTAAAGGAAGTTTTCCAATTCAAGGTGCCTTCTTTAGCTCTTCCAGCCATGCACTATTTAACTGTCTGAGCAGTCAGTACCGCTATGCTCTAAAAACTTTACTCCAGCCGTGTTGGTGATGATCAGCTAAGTAACCAGAGAAAGGGACTGTTATCCTTATTGGTGCTAATAAAGGTAAGGGCACTTGATTATCTGGGGCAAGCACCATGCAGTATGTGAGACATGACCTGGACCTCATCATTGCTCATTTCCCTCTCCTCTCTACCCCACCCTCAGTTTCTCAAAGGCATTCCAATTTGCTGGCTCTCACTCAATTTCCTCTTCTCAGCTGGCTGTGATATTAACTTTACAGTGAGTGATTTTCAATCCAGAGGGGCAAAGAACAGCTAGGGATGCTCAATCCTTTCCCCTCCATGCTTATTGCCCAGGCTGTTCCATTGTAGCTCATGATGCTTTGGTTTCATAGCTTAAGGCTGGGGAAATAGCTCCTCGATTATTGACTAACGTTTCCCTTCTTCTGCCAGGGACTATTAGCCCATAAGCCCATCTATTTTCTTTATCTTCAGCTTGGAACATTTCCCATTGAGTGGTTGAGGAGGACATCATTGCTCTATGCATTGGTGCTGTGGGTTAAACCACAGAGCCTAGGACTTGCCGATCAGAAGGTCGGCAGTTCGAATCCCCACAACGGGGTGAGCTCCCGTTGCTCGGTCCCTGCTCCTGCCAACCTAGCAGTTCAAAAGCACGTCAAGTGCAAGTAGATAAATAGGTACCGCTGCAGCGGGAAGGTAAATGGTGTTTCTGTGCACTGCTCTGGTTTGCCAGAAGCAGCTTAGTCATGCTGGCCACATGACCCGGAAGCTGTACGCTGCCTCCCTCGGCCAATAAAGTGAGATGAGCGCCGCAACCCCAGAGTCAGTCACGACTGGACCTAATGGTCAGGGGTCCCTTTACCTTTACTTATGTGGCAACAGGCAGCCACCCTTTCGCTTCAAATGTTGGGCAGCAGGTTGCAGCAGCCATTACATCAAGCTGCTGAGCAGCAGAGGGAAATGAAAGGGGAGAGGGTGACTCCGCTAGCATGTGGGAGAGACCTGCAGCTTTGGGCTCTTTCTTTTCTTGAACTTTTTCAATGAGCATTTAAGAACTGGTACCTGTGTTTGCATATTTCCTGCTCCTCCCTGCCCCCAAATCCATTTTCCTTTTGTGTCCTGTCTTTAACTTATAAACCTGGGGGCAAGACCTGTCTTGTTTGTATTGATTTGCAACCCACTCTGGGATCCTATTTCAGCTGGAGAGGAGTGCAAGAGATTATTTAAATAAGAGAACAAAGCAAAAATCATTGAAAGTGCAGAGGCCAGTGTGCTGCCCTTCAAATCTGGAGACCTGAGTTCAGATCTCAATTTCACCAATTTATTCATCTAACCTACCTCACATGTTGTTTGTTGGTTGTTGTTGTTGCCTGTTCTTCTCCAGAATAACCCAGGCAGTATAAAAAAAAACAGAACAACAACAACATAATACAATCACAACTAATTTGCCTGCTAAATTTGCCCTAAATTTGTGTGCAAACCTGGTGGCCACCTACAACGAACATCTGACCTCTGTAATTGCCAGCAAGGGTTTTGCCACCAAGTACTAAGTCATCTTTTGCAAAGGGATCAAATACTTATTTCACCCGTTGATGCACATCAATCTCTGGCTTTTGTCTTCTGGGTTTCTGGGGGTTTTCCTGTTGTTATTCTGTCTCTCACAGCTACAATAAACCTACCATTAAAATTATAGACTGGTCATTTCTTCGTCAGAGGGCAAACGGGCAAATTTAGCAAAAAGGATCAAATACTTTTTTCCCTCACTGTATATACACCTTAAGCATCAAAGGTTAAGGTAACAAGGCTCCCCTTGTCCTCCCCTCTTGGCTGCCTTTCTGTCTCTTTTGAAAGTGATCCTCAAACTGTGCATTTGCTCCCATCTGCCTCCAGCTCCTGTGGCTTCAAACCGAGGGTGGAGAACTTCAGCCCCAAATTTGGCTCTCTGACCCTCAGACCTCTTTTCAAGACAAACCTCCTTTCCCAAAACCACGCCCTTCATTGTCCCCATTTCCCACCTTCCTTGGGTGTTTTCACGTGCCTATAATCTGTCCTTGAACTCTGATAATGTCTCTTGCTTGGATGGATGGATGGATGGATGGATGGATGATAGAGAGGGGTATGTGAGTGCATACAATAGAAAGTAGCCTACTGTACAAAGCTAAAATTTAGGTCAACCCATGATCTGACAGCAGCTGCCAAGTGCCACCAGCTCAACAAGAATGCAGTATAGAACCAGGTCATATAGATACAAAGATGGAAAATAAGGGTTTCATGTGTACTGGTGGAATGCTGCAGGGCCTCTTCTAGGTTAAATATGGTAAAGAGTCTGAGATGCTAGACAATGCATTGTTTAAAATTTGCATCAATATTAGGGCTATGCACTGGGTTCAGCTGAGTCCTGAACTAAATCGAGCTGATTGGGGGGGGGGGATCTTGGTGTTACTCAAGTGCAGTTAAGACAGTCCCAGATTGCCACAAGTGGGGTGGCCCGGAACAATCCAGGGCTGTCAGAGAGCAGAGCTCCAGGCAGGAAGGAGTGGTCAGGAAGGAAAAAGGAGAACGCACAAGAAGGCCTAGGGAAGTAGAGGGACCTATCTGGTTGGTTACATCTTCCTAAGAAAGGGTAGAGGAACACCTCTTCTGGATGCAAGCTGCTTTCCTGCCTGACCTCCACAAGCTCTTCCTGCAACTAGATCTCTCTGTGGCAAATTGAGCTGTGGTTTTGAAAATGATCAGAAGCCTCCAGCAAAGTATTAACCGCTAGCAATGGAGCAAGATCCTTTTAGAATCCAAAGGAAGCACAGCTCCTTTCAAGAGAGGATTGCATGGACTGATGCCTACTAAAGGGGCCATTGAGGAATCCGCTTCATTGAAACCATATGAAATGCTCATAGTCCCCACTCTACCTCTGACTCATGTGTCCTTTCCTCACTGCCTTTCTGCATCTGTACCAAGGGAGTCTGGTTTGTGTTTGCAGAAGGACTTTGGCCTGGAGAGTAGCATCACATGTTGGAAATTCTGTAGGGCAAGAGTTCCACTGAGAATGGTTCCACTGAGAATTTCACTTCCACCTCAGGTGGATGCTAGCTGACTGCCCACTCCCACAACTCCATTTTCACTTGGAAATGATTTATTGTGCTGGAGGAGGATCCATCTTCCCATGAGTATCAGGGAGTACTAAGAAATGTCAACTGGCCTGCTGCTTTAGTCCAGCTTTTTCACTTCTCTTGAGATTTAAGCCTGCTTGGCTTTCTTCCATTAGGGGAGTTAGGTGGCCTCTGTTGGTTCATTCAGAGCCCATAGAGAGCAATAAAAAAGTCACTGTCTCTGTGCTTTGTGGTTCAGTTGGGAGACAAAACCCATCTGATTTGGAATGAAACATCAGTTTTCTCTGTCACCCGGAGGATGCTATTGTCTAAAGAGTTCCTGTAGTGAATACAAAGAGGAATATCAAAAGCAAGGAAGTTGAGATGCAATTTTAGACTCACACACAACAGAGTGATAATGACTGGAGGATATTGTGGCCTTCTCTGCTAAATGTGACATTCGCAGTATATCAAATCTCTATATGGATTGTTTCAAAAGCACTCTGTTTGAGGCATACCTTTTATGAAAACTGGACCCTTGCTTAGGACTGGCAGTGCTGTGTTATAGAATGGCTGCAGAGGATTGTGACCTAGGGAGAGGGGGTGTGGCTAATAATGAGGTGTGGCCTAGTAAGTGTCCCAAGGGCCATACAGAGAGGCCTGGAGGGCCACAATTGATACCTGTGCCTGAGGTCTCCTTTCTCTGATGCAGGCGGTGGAAAAACATCCCGGGCAGCACATAGGGCTATGAAATCATGATCTGTTATGCCTGCTGTAAAGAGCATATAGTCTTGATGCGAATCTGTTCTTGTTCCATCAAACCAATCAGTTTACCTATCATGTGTAAAACGGGAGCTGTCTGAAGGTGTGTTTGACTTCTATTCCGACCTTCCCGAAGCAACACTTCAAGCACACCTTTCCCAGGGTCCAGATCCCAGAATGCAGCATAGGATGCAGCGGGAAGAATTCTTGCTTGAATTGTTCCCCCGCCCCCACCTGCAAAGATCTGAGATATGTGCTTGAAACAGGCTTTGACAAACACACTCATGAGGGTTTGTAAATTTCTCAAATCGGTAAATCAAGGTACGTAAATAAAAAATGCAAATCGACATTGATGGGAATGTACCTTTCATTTTGAAATTGATCTTTTTTTTGCTTTCTGTGATGTTTTAACAACATTTAACAGGATGCATGTTCCAGGTTAAAACAGCATTCTTAATATCACTTGTCAAGGTGCCATTAGATTTGGCAGAGATCCATTGGATTGCCTGATGAAAATATCCACCATGAAATCTGGCTATTTCCTACTTGGAGGTTTGTCAGCAGTTGCCTAACAGTGCAATCCTATACAGTGGTACCTCTAGTTACAAACTTAATTTGTTCCGGAGGTCCATTCTTAACCTGAAACTGTTCTTAACCTGAGGTGTGCTTTCGCTAATGGGTCCTCTTGCTGCTGCTGTGCCACTGGCACACGATTTCCATTCTCATCCTGGAGCAAAGTTCTCAACTCGAGGTAGCTCTTCCAGGTTAGGGGAGTTTGTAACCTGAAGCGTTTGTAACCTGAGGCGTTTGTAACTCGAGGTACCACTGTACATAATATTTATTTGCTTATTAACTAAAAAAATTATACCACTTTATTGTAAAACAAAACAAAATAAAAAAGCCAACTCAAAACAGTTTACAAAAAGTACCAGACTAGGGATGGGGGATATACTTGATTCATTCCTCATTTAAAGCTGAATTGATCAAATCTAAGATTTCCGAAACTCCGTGAGAACCAAAACAAAGCCATCCTCCAAAATTCTCAGTTATCTGAAATTTGCTATGCAGTTCTTCAACCAAACAATGATTACAAAAAATGCATACATTATTGGAAAGTGTGCATAATGATGGATTTGTTAGTGAAATTAACATCAAACAACACATTATGTTAGGAGAAACGGTTTCCAAAAATGTGTTAGACAAAGGGGCATTGTCAAGCTCCGAGAGTCCTCCCCTCCCTTCGGTAACTTCACAGATAAGAATTAACGAGCAGTTGATAGATTTATAGTCCTTTTATCGCAGTTTCATGTTGTGACCACAAAATACACAGCTGTCCGCAAGGAGGGCAGTTGTCTACTCTGAATCCGACTTCCTACTTCTGCAGCAAGGAGCGTGCCAATTGGAAGCTCCTTCCCCCCTTTGCCTCCTTTGTTCTCTGATACATTCGGACCTCCGAGTCCATGGGGAGGGGGGTTCCCCCACACTCTCAAGTGATGTGTCTCCCAGCTGCCCCCTCCCTTCTGGATCTCTTGTCATTATCTTGTAGCTGGGTAGCTCCTCCCTAATCTGTTCAGCTTCTGTGTGTGTCTGTCTGTCTCTCTGCTTCTGAAAACACTGGAAGTGGCGGCGGGTGTGTGTGTGTGTGTGTGTGTGTGTGTGTGTGTCTGAATACTTCCCCTCCTCTTCTGAGAGAACCTGATCTGCCTGCGACTGCATCCCCCAATCTTCAGATCCAGACCATTCCCTGACTGGCATACAAAAATATGTTCATTTGGAGAAATTTACACTAAAATGCAAGAATTTTCATGAGGGTTTTTCAAAAAAGATTTCAGAAATTGCTGCGCATATGTGGAAAATGGAGAGATCCAAAATTGACAGATCTTTCCATTTCTAACCCAGACATAAGTTCCTCTGAGTTCGATGAAATCTACTCCCAGGTTGGTGTACATAGGATGGAAGCCAAACTTTAAACCTTAAAGGAAGGGCTTCCCCCTTCAAATACTAGCTGACTTCATTGTTGAAAAAGGGCTTCTGGCCAAAAAAGAATGTATTTGGCTTAACATTTTGGCTAAATCTTTAATAGAATCATAGAATCATAGAATCATAGAATCATAGAGTTGGAAGAGACCACAAGGGCCATCGAGTCCAACCCCCTGCCAAGCAGGAAACACCATCAGAGCACTCCTGACATATGGTTGTCAAGCCTCTGCTTAAAGACCTCCAAAGTAGGAGACTCCACCACACTCCTTGGCAGCAAATTCCACTGTCGAACAGCTCTTACTGTCAGGAAGTTCTTCCTAATGTTTAGGTGGAATCTTCTTTCTTGTAGTTTGGATCCATTGCTCCGTGTCCGCTTCTCCGGAGCAGCAGAAAACAACCTTTCTCCCTCCTCTATGTGACATCCTTTTATATATTTGAACATGGCTATCATATCACCCCTTAACCTCCTCTTCTCCAGGCTAAACATGCCCAGCTCCCTTAGCCGTTCCTCATAAGGCATCGTTTCCAGGCCTTTGACCATTTTGGTTGCCCTCCTCTGGACACGTTCCAGTTTGTCAGTGTCCTTCTTGAACTGTGGTGCCCAGAACTGGACACAGTACTCCAGGTGTGGTCTGACCAGAGCAGAATACAGTGGCACTATTACTTCCCTTGATCTAGATGCTATACTCCTATTGATGCAGCCCAGAATTGCATTGGCTTTTTTAGCTGCCGCGTCACACTGTTGGCTCATGTCAAGTTTGTGGTCAACCAAGACTCCTAGATCCTTTTCACATGTACTGCTCTCAAGCCAGGTGTCACCCATCTTGTATTTGTGCCTCTCATTTTTTTTGCCCAAGTGCAATACTTTACATTTCCCCCTGTTAAAATTCATCTTGTTTATTTTTGCCCAGTTCTCTAATCTGTCAAGGTCGTTTTGAAGTGTGATCCTGTCCTCTGGGGTGTTAGCCACCCCTCCCAGTTTGGTGTCATCTGCAAATTTGATCAGGATGCCCTTGAGTCCATCATCCAAGTCGTTGATAAAGATGTTGAATAAGACCGGGCCCAAGACAGAACCCTGTGGCACCCCACTAGTCACTCTTCTCCAGGATGAAGAGGAACCATTGATGAGCACCCTTTGGGTTCGGTCAGTCAGCCAGTTACAAATCCACTGAGTGGTAGCAGAGTCAAGACCGCATTTTACCAGCTTCTTTACAAGAATATCATGGGGCACCTTGTCAAATGCCTTACTGAAATCAAGGTAGGCTATATACACTGAGTTCCCTTCATCTACCAGGCTTGTAATTCTGTCAAAAAACGAGATCAGGTTAGTCTGACATGACTTATTTTTCAGAAATCCATGCTGACTATTGGTGATCACAGCATTCCTTTCTAGGTGCTCACAGACTGTTTGCTTAATGATCTGCTCCAGAATCTTCCCTGCTATTGATGTCAGACTGACTGGGCGGTAATTATTTGGGTCCTCTCTTTTCCCCTTTTTGAAAATAGGGACAACATTTGCCCTCCTCCAGTCTGCCGGGACTCTGCTTCCCACCTCCTCTGCTTCCCACCTCCACTGGGCATGGACACACACACACACACACACACACAAATTTACTGATCCAGTCCATGATTAGGGGGAGGGGGAGGGGAACCTGCAGATGAATTTTGAATAGTCAAAGCTGGGGATATTGTGATAAATAAAGTCAGATTACTGCTGGGGTCTTATGCATGATCAATAATCCATCCCTCCTCGCCTAATTAATGCAAATTAAAAGTGTTGCTCCCCTGCTTTGCAATGACATTTTGTTTCACAAACACTCTTCCCCTGAATGTAAAATTCAGAAAGCAGCAGCAGCACAGAGATGCAAAGATTCCTGGTGCTCACCTGTGATTCTGAGGTGAAGCACTTGGGTTTATCAAAAGCCAGGACAGTTGTCCTTCAGTGCTAGGGGCAGAGGGAAGCAGTGAGAAAGAAAGGGAGAGTCTTCAAGAGTGGGAGGAAGAGGCAGAATTGGTCGTCCTCTGCTTCTGCCCCTTCCCTTCCATTGAGTATATCTGGAGGAAGGGGTAATATAAAGGAAATCCAGGAATTCACAGAGGTAAGGGTCACAGTGGGGGGCTGGGGGAGTGGAGAAGGGGTCTGGGGATTCATGGAAGTAGGAGGTCATAGCAGCAGTCAGGGATGGTCACTAAGTCCATTTGCTTTTTAAGATCTCTTCCGAATTCTCAGAAATCTTGCATTTCTCCCCAGATCATGCAAGGGAAGGCCTCTTCCCACATCCCCCAAAAAGGAAGTAGAAACTGAGGTGAGCCAAAGGAAGATTTTACCCATCACTAGCTGAAAGGCGATGTTTTCCCTTTTGGCCTGGGCTGTGCTTTTCAGTTTCCTTTACAGAGTTTTAATGTTTGAGCTGATCGACTGCTGATCCTTATTGATTGCGAAGCAGCTCATGGTCCTGCCATGCCTTGACGCCTTTCCCTTCCTCGCAATTGATCCGTGAGCCTTGAACTCCCCCATGCTCAGGATTAGCAAAAGAAACACAAATAGGGGCAAAAAGAAAGAAAGAAAATCCCTCGGAAAGAAAAAGTGGAAATGACCTTGAAAGGGGGGTAGCTATGCAACATTCGCAACAGCTCTTGCCACCGTCCGTCAGTGCTGGCTCTGTAGGAAGGAGCCGTGACTCACTCTGCTCATCCTTAGCCTCTCTGCCTCTGCTACCTAGGGACTGATGCATCGCTCAGTGTTGGTTTCTTCCCATTTCTCATTTTTTCCTACCTTAATTTCAGCTCCTCATGCCTCTGCATCAGTTTCTGCAAAATTCATTTTTTAAAATGAATGCACATGATTCTCTTAATTATTTCAGGTATGCCATTCTGCCTAATAGGCACATGCTTAGAAGTAATGACCCCAAATATAAAGCATGCTTGTATGTTAATTTTTATTAAAGCGTGCATTTTGCCTACTTTCCCCAAGTGTGTGTGTGTGTGTGTGTGTGTGACACACACAGAGAACTTTTGCCTGAAGAACTGCAACTTCAAGTGGGAATTCTGAAGGATGGCTGCATTTCAGTTTGTGTATTGTTTCTGGGAAGTCTGAACCAATCTGAACCAAGCAGAATTTCTCTCCTACCCGTAGCACGAATTTCCTCTCTGTTATCTTTTATTGTGCTTGTTGTTTTACACTTGATTCCCTCCTTCTCCCAGCTGTGCTCTTTCTTCCCCACAAGTCTTTTACTTTATCCACTCTATCTTCAGTTGCATAAGAATATCAGAAGAGACCCACTGGATCAAACCCAAGGCCTAAGTAGTCCAGCATCCTGTTTTCATGGTGGCCAACCACATGTCCATTCAAAGCTTGCAAGCAGAACTTAAGCGCACAGCACTCTCTGCACATGTGATTTCCATGAAACTGGAATTCAGAAGCATGCCACCTCCAATAATGGGGGGAGTTGTACACAGCCATCATAGCTAGTAGGCATTGATAGCTTTATATTCCATGAAACCGGACTTTGGTTTCTCAGCTGCTTCCCCAGGTCCTAAGGACCACCCACCTTTCCCTACACACCCAGAATCCCTTTGTGTGTCTGAGTCTCCCTAAGGAATAGAATGGCAGTTTCACAATAATATGTACAATACATATTTAATGGTGTTTTTTTGTTTCTTTTAAAGGAAAAAATAAACCTTTCCTCCCACGGATGTATTTGATGTTTTTGTGTTGTTGCCTTGGGTTCCCCAGAAAGACAAGTTACATGTTGAAATTAAAACAAATAGACAATTCTATATATATATGACGCGAGAACTTACATACAATAACCTACACACATTCCTCACAATAGATCCCCATTGTATTACGATACACCATTTGCTTTATAATGTATCATTACAGAGAGAAGTTGCAGAATTCCATCCTGATTGATGGCGGTGGGACGAATCCAGAATCAGTACCTTTCCCCTTTAACAAGAACTCTCTCCTTCCTGAAATATCAACAATTTCCCCTGAAACTGCTTCTTGCTAGTCATCCTCAACCCCGTCCTGAAAAAAACGACACCTCATCTCCAGGAGACGTTTCATCTCAATCAATTAGAAGTTAAATGCTTTCTAACAACAATGAGAGGAGGCTTTAATTTTAGAGCTAATTAAATATCAACAATTGGAATGTAGCATCAGACACTTAACCTGAAGTAACCCCACTATTTCTAAAAGAAGAAGCTGTGTAGACTGAGGATTTGAAGTGAGTTGTAGCCATTTTAATATCAGCTGTCACACTCTAACTGTTTCCTTTTGTTTCGCTGCAGCACAATCATCTCTTTCGGCTTCCTCCAGGACCACTACCTTTTCTGCGTCAGACAGAAGATTAATTAAGTTGGCATCCGAGCAAAGGATCAGACGATGTGCTTGTGCCCACAGCTGCTGAACCCAAGTCAACCTGGAGCAAAGCCCCCAGCTTCCAGGATGAATGATGAGAATAAGATTCTCTCTCTACCCCAACAGAGGTGTTGGCTGTGGCAGCAGCTAAGAAACGCCTGGGTTGTTAGCTGTGAAAGCATACTGCTTGCCTGGGTACCTTCAGAATAGAATTACAGAATCGTAAAGTTGGAAGGGACGCGGGTGGCGCTGTGGGTTCAACCACAGAGCCTAGGATTTGCTGATCAGAAGGTCAGCGGTTCGAACAGTGGCGTAGCGTGGGGGGTGCAGGGGGGGCCGGCCGCACCGGGCACAACATCTGGGGGTTAGGGCAAATCCACTGGTTAGGGGGCGCAAATCCACGGGTTAGGGGGCGCAAATCCACGGGTTAGGGGGCGCAAATCCATGGGTTAGGGGGCGCAAATTACTTGCCTTGCCCCGGGTGCTGACAACCCACGCTACGCCACTGGGTTCGAATCCCTGCGACGGGGTGAGCTCCCGTTGCTCGGTCCCAGCTCCTGCCAACCTAGCAGTTCGAAAGCACATCAAAGTGCAAGTAGATAAATAGGTACCGCTCCGGCGGGATAGGTAAACAGCATTTCCGTGTGCTGCTCTGGTTCGCCAGAAGCGGCTTAGTCATGCTGGCCACATGACCCGGAAGCTGCACGCCGGCTCCCTCAGCCAATAAAGCGAGATGAGCGCCGCAACCCCAGAGTCGGTCATGACTGGACCTAACGGTCAGGGGTCCCTTTACCCTTTACTTTAAAGTTGGAAAGGACCCCAAGAGTCATCTACTCCAACCCCCTGCAATGCAGGAATTACAGCTATTATTACAGTGGTGCCTCGGGTTACAGACGCTTCAGGTTACAGACGCTTCAGGTTACAGACTCTGCTAACCCAGAAATAGTACCTCAGGTTAAGAACTTTGCTTCAGGATGAGAACAGAAATCGCGTGGCGGCAGCAGGAGGCCCCATTAGCTAAAGTGGTACCTCAGGTTAAGAACAGTTTCAGGTTAAGAATGGACCTCCCGAACGAATTAAGTTCTTAACCTGAGGTACCACTGTATTTAAATTTGTACACCGCCCCATACCCACAGGTCTCAGGGTGGTTCACGGGATAAATTCACAATTGAAAACACACAATACATAACCAAAATAAAAACAAGAACAACCCAACACCAGTTCCCCAGCACAGTCCAAATGGGCATTGAATGTCAATCAATCAAAGGCCAGGTTAAAGAGGAATGTTTTTGCCTGGCACCTGAAGGTGTATAATGAAGGGATAAAGAATCCCTGACAGAAGGCTATCCAACCTCTGTTTAGAAACCTCCAATGAAGGAGAGTCCACACTTTTCAAGGTCAAACACTGTCAAACAGCTCTTAAGAAAGTGCTTCCTAATGTCTAGTCAGAATCTCCTTTCTTGTGAGTTGAATCCATTGGTTCAGGTCATACCCTCTGGAGCAGCAGAAAAGAAGCTTGCTCCACACACACCAACTTAGGATAACTCTGGTCCATAGAAACTTATGCCATTGTATGCTTGTCAGTCTTTAAGGTTCCACAAGACTCCTGGTTGTTACAACTGTACAAAGTTTGGGTTGACCCATCCTTCTCTTTCCCCCCATCCCAAAGAGCTGCCTGCGGCTCAAAAGCTCTCTGTCTGACTCTGCGGGCACAAATTGCTTTTTAAAATACATCGTTTGGAGTTATTTTTGGCCCACTGTGAAGAACAGCCTGAATTATCACTGCTACCTGAGCTTTTGAACAACAGCGGTGCATCTCTAAGATGTACTACTACATTATTATGAAAAAGCACATAGCAAGGAAACCTGCCCTGCCTCTGGAGTGAGGCCACCATCCAGATCGGAGACACTGCAAAGAGAAGAGGTATTTTGCCAAGACACTGATTAGTGCAGAGAGAAGGGTGGGTCTGGTGTGTCCACTGCGAAGGCTGGATGTCTGCTAGAAGATAAACATTAGCAGTATCACAGCCTCCTAAGGTTTTGTTTCTCTTGTGCTGCTTCTGCACATGACAGCAGCAGCAGACCCTCCAAGTGTCCCTATTTTTCCAGGGGCAGACCCAGATTTACAGAAGCCATCTTGGTTTTTGATTCGATCCCACAATGTCCTGTTTTTCCTTTGGACGTCCCTATTTTCACTGGAGAAATGTTGAAGGGGACATCTTTATTTTTCATCAGAGAAATGTTGGAGGGCATCAGAAAAACATTGGCGGGTACGAGCAACTGTCGTTGGCATCCAAACAGCCATTTTGTACCCTCTGCAAGGTCCAAGACCTAGTTTCATTCCAGGGCATTATGGGAAGGAAATGGAGGCATAATTCCAGGGCATTATGGGAAGGAAATGGAGGCATGGGTTGCGGGGTGTGTGTGTGGAGAATATTTAAAGAAAATTCTGCATAAAAACAAAGTGGCAGTGAGAACAAGAAAAATCTTAGGAATGTTATAAGAAAAATGTGTTCTGAGACATTTTGGCTGAACTCTGGTTATAGTATCCTCTGCTACTGGAAGTATAAGGGAGGTTTGGCTGGTGCTCCAGGCAAAAATGTTCCTGTTCAACCAGGTCTTTGGTTGATTAACATCCTATACCCTTTGGAATGTGTTTCTGGAGAGGTAGAGGGGTTATTGGTTTGTTTTGGCTCTTACTTTTATTATGCATTTTGTGTGTTTTTTATCTTGTATTTTTATGTTGTGAACTGCCCTAAGGTCTACAGCTGAAGAGCGGTATACAAATTTAATAAATATTAATGATTACAAGAACCACACCCACTTTCTTCTCCAGCTGCCAGAGCTGTTTCCTAGGAATAGGTTATATTGTCCCAGCTTGACCAGAGCAGGCAAATTCACCACTGTGACAGGTTTTGCCTAGTTGCTATTGGTGCTGTGACAAGCATAACTTCCCCTCCTCTATCTTCTTGAAATATTGGTTCTTTCCCCTGTGTTTATCTGACTTCCTGCTCTGCCTTGTTGTGTTACATCATTGGTACCTTTTTCATGCCTGGGAAGCTAGGAAAGAGCTCCTGGGACAGCAGCAGGAGAATTTGCTATCAGCCTTAGGCCTGGAACAAATGCTGGTATGTAATTGAGATTTCTTGGAGGGGGAAAAATATTATTTGTGCATGGTATGCAGCTAAGGCTACCCATGAGATCTACACGAGTTGGCAACTCATTTTTATCACTTTGCTGAACTGCAAGCTGGGTTGCCTAAGCTTGGACGTCAAGATTGGACAAGGGTCTTGGTGGAGCAATTGGTGTTAGAGAGATATTTTGCAGATGTTTCTTATGCCTCTGCAGCAAGGGAAGAGAAAAGATAAGCCTTTGGCATCATTATTTGGGGGACAGGAGGTGGGTGGGTGTGGAGGACTCCCTGGCCCTGAATGGAGTAACTGTGCCCCCTGAAGGACCAGGTGTACAGCCTGAGAGTCATTTTGGACTCACAGCTGTCCATGAAGGCACAGGTCAGTTCTTTGTCCAGGGCGGCTGTTTACCAGCTCCATCTGGTACACAGGCTGAGACTCTACCTGTCCGTGGACTGTCTCACCAGAGTGGTGCATGCTTTGGTTATCTCTCACTTGGCCTACTGCACTGCGCTCAATGTGGGACTACCTTTGAAGGTGACCCGGAAACTACAACTAATCCAGAATGTGGCAGCTAGACTGGTGACTGGGAGCGGCCACCGAGACCAAATAACACTGCTCTTGAAAGACCTACATTGGCTCCCAGCACATTTCTGAGCACAATTCAAAGTGTTGGTGCTGACCTTTAAAGCCCTAAATGGCCTTGGTCCAGTATCTCTGAAGGAGTGTCTCCACCCCCACCGTTCTACCCGGAAACTGAGGTCCAGCGCCAAGGGCCTTCTGGCGGTTCCCTCACTGCAAGAAGCCATGTTACAGGGAACCAGGCAGAGGGTAGTTGTGCCGGTCCTGTAGAACGCCCTCCCACCAGATGTCAAAGAGAACAACAACCACCAGACTTTTAGAAGACATCTGAAGGCAGCCCTGTTTAGGGAAGCTTTTAATGTTTGATGCATTACTGTATTTTAATATTTTGTTGAAAGTCGCCCAGAGTGGTGGCTGGGGAAGCCCAGCCAGATGGGTGGAGTATAAATAATAAATTATTATTATTATTATTATTATTATTATTATTATTATTATTATTATTATCATCATCATCATCATCATCATCATCATCATCATTATCATTATCAACATACTAGCTACTTATAAAAAGTACCGGAGAGATATTCCCTTCAAATAAGGAGCTGACTACCTTCCTTGCCAGGCCCTTGGTAGGTGGACATTATTATCAGTTGGGTTCTGATTATTTTGAGCAAGAAAAACAAAACATATATTGTGCTAGGTGCTGAGGATTTCATCTATGAGCAAGGCAGGGCTAGACGGCATTGTGATTTCTTTCTCCTCTTCCCCTTCTTTCCCCCCTCTATTCATTGTGCTTTATTTCTCTCCTTTCTGCTTTGCATCTAATCTGCTTAACCAAGTCGGCTGAACAAAACATGCAGGAGGGAAGACTTTTCCCTGGCATCGGGCACACTCCGTATTGCTAATAGCATAGTTGCGCCTGTGTTTAATAAAAGCGGCTGACAGGAAAATTCAAGCTAACAGAATTATTTCCTTATTAAAGTGATAGGTTGATTCCTCCCCGATATTTATTCATGCTGCCAGGCTTGTCTGCAGCTGCAGTTCTTATTATTTCCATTCTGCATGTAATTAGGTGGCAAACTGGCTCTGTCCAAAATAGCATTTGGTGGCTGCCATGCCCTGTGCATGCAACCACCGCTGAGGGGCCTTCCCTGAAGGCTGCAAAAGGAGCCAGATCAATGGAGCCAGTGTCTCTTGACTCTCCATCCAAGAAGGAAACTGCTTCTCTGAGGGCAAGTGCAGATGCCAGCTTCCTATGATCCTGTTTGTAGAAAGCTCTCAAGCAGGGGGGGGGATGAGCGGGCGAGGAAAAAGAGGGTCATTTTTTAAAAAACAAACAAACCCCAACAGAATCTCTGTGTCTTTAAGACATGTATACCAAGCAGAGGCCCTCCAAGTGCCCCTGTTTTCCAGGGACAGTCCCACATTTACAGAAGCCATCCTGGTTTCTGATGCGATCGCTGAATGTCCCGCTTTTCCTTAGGATGTCCCTGTTTTCATCGGAGAATCTCCCAAGCCAATGAGATAAATAACTATACAAGCTTTAGGAGATATCTGAAGGCAGCCCTGTATAGGGAAGTTTTTTAATGTTCGATGTTTTATTATGTTTTTTATAGATGTGAGAAGCTGCCCAGAGTGGCTGGGGCAACCTAGTCAGATGGGTGGGATACTATTATTATTATTATTATTAATATTATTTAAGATGCCCCTATTTTCATCAGAGAAATGTTGGAGCATATGGAAACAGCAATCCTCAGGTGAAGCTTGTTTTATTTTGCCGCCATTCTGCATCTTCCACAACGTTTGTGGAAGGCTTCCATCTTGCCTTCTTCCAGGGCATTGTGGGAGGGAAATGGTGGCAGCCAGCCACAACCAGCAGAGAATTTCCAGAGGATATTCGGCAAAGTGGTTTTTGTTTTCAGAGGAGGGTGGAGGGTGAGAAAAAGAGCATATGGTGCCCATATGTTTGTTATCTTGTTTGCTTTTGAAAGATCTGACATTGTGTCAGAGAGATTCACTAACTAGGAAGGAAGCCTTTAGCAGACAAGGATTTGGGGGGTTCTGTTTTGTCTGGCTTCTTGAATGTTGGCAGCTATATTTGCGTAGAGTCGGGGAATGAGGAAACGACTGTGGCTGCGTACTCACCGCTCCTTTGACACATTTAAAGTACACAGACAGCAGCAGCAGAAACAGCAAGAAGTCTGGGAAGTGCAGTTTGGTAAGGGTGCTGGGAATCGCAGCTCTGTGAGGGGTGAGCTACAACCCCCAAGATTCTTGGTGGGTGAGGATGTGTGCTTTAAATATATGGTGTGTTTTTAGCCTATAGCCTAGTGGTAGAGCTGCTGATTTGCATTCAAGAGCTATCATGTTCAACCTTGGTATGGTGACCAGGTGACAAATTGTACACGAGAACCCTAATACTTTAGTTGCTAAGGTGTTGATACACTTGGAATAAAGTCACTTGTTAGGTTGCGTCTGCAGTCCCACTCATTCTACACAATGGCACCAAAGTTTCTTCCTTCGCAAATCCCCTGGAACCCACGTTGTCTCTGCCAATCATCACTGTGGTACCTAGAAGTTCTCTGGAGTTCCAGTTTAGAGCAGGCAAAAAACAACATCCCCATAATTACTTCTTGAGCAACTTGTGACTGGATAATCCTGCAGTGGAAAGTCTAGAGAAGTTGGATGGATGCTTCAAAAGTGAGCTTAGACTGCCCACCCATCCCTGCCACCCACTGGTCAAATAAGCAGCTCCACCGCCCAGCCTCTTTTCTGCGGCAGCCACAAAACCACCCCCTTCCTCACTAGAGAGGCTGGGGCTTGGAGTATGGAGTCCTCTAAAGTATCTGATGCCAAGCCTGAATCAGGCTTCTCTTTATCCTTGACATGCCGATGTTCCTCTTACCCAAAGCTTAACGGTTATATTTCTTGATTGCATCATGTCTTGGCCATTAAAGAGCATAACAGCATATACAGGTTTTGGTTTTGCTCCCAGAGAAGTTAGTCTGTTGCAGAACAAACAACAGAATTTTGTGACAGCTTCCTGACTAACAGATATCTTGTGCATAATATATTGTGGGCCAAAACTCACTTTGCTAGATGAATGGTCACCTATGTGTGTTGGTTTCTTGAGTAAGGGAAAATTGCTTGGGCTGGAGGGATCTACTGATAATTGTGGGTTGTGTCAAACGGGGCTACAGTTGGAGGGGGGAAATGTCTAAAACTGGGAACCTTCTGCAAGCAGTGCAAGATCCTTCCACCTGGTTTTAGATTATTCTTCAAAAACTGTATAAAACCTCCCCGCCCCTGATATTTGGTCAGCTCCTCCAACCCTCAAGAGAGGCTTGGGCAGGGGAAGGGGACAGAAGGCTACAGGAGTAAAAAGTCAGTTCCATGAACTGCCTTCGTGCTCACACACAGTTAGATTCCACCTTGAGTTTCCTTAGCGCATGCATAAAGAAACCCATGTTTAGGAAAATGCTCTGCATGAGGCAGGCTCACGATTCCCACTTGACCTCTTGAAGTTGTGTGGAGAGCATGCAGATGCTTGTATCTGCCTGCATGATATCAAAGAGTTGACCTAGAAGCATTCTGCTGTTATTGGCTTTTCCACAACATGAAAATGTGCATGTTAGAAGTTATTGTCAGGATTTGATTCTATCAAGCTATCGAGTTACTTTTGCCATAGCAGTAGGGATGGTTTGTTACCAGCTTGCCTCCTCTGCCTATTGCTTTATGATTAACATGAGGTGCTATGATGGCTTTGTTGTTGTGTATTATATGATATATTTTTTTATGGACTGTACCCAGGAGGAGGAGGAGGAGGAGGAGTTTGGACTTGATATCCTGCCTTTCACTCCCCCTAAGGAGTCTCAAAGCGGCTAACAATCTCCTTTCCCTTCCTCCCCTACAACAAATACTCTGTGGGGTGAGTGGGGCTGAGAAACTCCAGAGAAGTGTGATTGGCCCAAGGTCACCCAGCAGCTGCATGTGGAAGAGCGGGGAAGCGAACCTGGTTCACCAGATTATGAGTCCACCGCTCCTAACCACTACACCATGCTGGCTGGTGAAGGATGGGTTATAAATATTTGTAATAGCACAACAATGATGGGTGGGTGGGTAGACCTATTTCCATTTTATGACAGTTTCACTTGTGTTCATCCCGGTTTTTTGGCCATTTTTTAAAAATGTACAGAAAATTGCATTTAAACCATACGCACAGTCCCCTAAAATATGCACTATTCACTTAAAACACACATTTCTGTATGCATTTCGATAGCGAAGGGCCATGGTTCAGGGGTGGAGCAGTTAGCTTGCATGCAGGTGGTCTTGGGTGCAATCCACAACATTTTTAGGTAGGGCTTGGAAAGTCCCCTGCCTAAAATCCTGGACAGCTCCTGCCAGTCGGTGTAGACCACAGTTTCCCAAACTTGGGTCTCCTGCTGTTTTTGGACTGCAAGTGCCATCATTCTTGACTGCTGGTCCGGCTAGCTAGGGAGCTGTAGTCCAAAACAGCTGGAAACCCAAGTTTGGAAACCTGAGCTAGATGAGCCAATGCCCTGACTCCGTTTCAAAGGCAGTTTCCTTTGTTTCTATGCTCATTTCCCTGTAAAGTGTGTGTTGAACCAAAGCTACCTTGTAAAATTAAGAGTGTGTAATCTAACTAATAGCTGTGCTCTGTTGATCAGCATGTAAGTCTGCAATCAGTGAATTAGGTTGCTTCGCTTTAAAATGCAGTCCGAACAAATTTCCCCTCCATCTCTAACAACAAAAACAACATGTGGTGCCGGGGTTCATTGATAGTTTGGTGTGTTTTTTAAGCCACCTTCCGAGCTGTCATTTGAGTTCTCAGAAACGTTTGCTCATTTGAGGCGGCTTGCCTCCCCGGTTTTTCCTTTGAAAAACTGCCAACGGCGTCAACCTTCAGTTATAAGCTTGAATGAGGCTTTGTCTTAAAACATTTTCTCTGAGTTTGGCAGGTCTGGGGGAAAAAAGAAAAGGAAAGATGAAGGGGTTGAAGGGAGAAGTTTGAACACTGAGAGTTTGGGTTTTTTCCCCCCTCCCCCTGATATCAGACACTGGATCTATCAAAGGAAGTCTCCATCGTGGAAAGCTCACTCCATCAGCACTGCTGTCAGAAGAAGAAGAAAATTGATTACAGATAAAGTTGCCAGGGCCTTGGTCAAAAGAAATCCTGCCTGTCCTTTTAAATGCTTTGAGGCAGTAGGACAGAATGTGACTGCTGCCCATCTTACCAGTTCCTCCATTGATCCACTTATCTATCACCTACCAGAGCAGGGACAGAGAACCTTGTGGCCTTCTGGATGCTGTTGGACTCCAGCTCCCATCATCCCAAGCTACAATGGCCAATGGTCAAGGATCACAGGACTTGTAGTCCACCATCTTCTGGAGGGCCACGGGTTCCCCATCCCTGCAGCAGAGGGAGAGAACCAGAGTTGCCTCAGCGGCGTGATTCTCTGATACTTGATGACATTTAAAGCACAGGGGCATGAATTGGAAGATCTGAGTTCAAATCATGATAGATAGCTTCATTCCTCAGTTTTAACAACAATCCACAGATAGGATTTTCACCAGTAGAAAGGAAACAGAAATAAAATTGCTGCTGAAATAATGTTTTTGGCAAAGGAAATGATTTGCGGGTGGGAACAGTGAAGTTGGTTGAATGAATCCACACTTCAGTTGACTTAAAATCTGTGCCACAATGTGCAGCTTGTAAGATCCCTAGTAAATTTGCAGATGCAGCATTCCAGTTCAAGTAGGCAAAGGAATTCTGTGGTGGTGTCATCAATCCCTTTTAATCACATGCTCTAGTGTCAACATGAGACCATGGCAGCCTAGTACATGCCAGTTCATATTCATATCACCCTTCCCCGCAGTGGCAGCAATGAAATAAGAAGCAAAAAGGCGCATTATGGCAGCTGGGCATGTAGCCAAAAAGTTCGGTAATAGAAATTTAGCTCAGGGTGGTGAAGTCAACAGCCACGTTATTTTACTGTTATTTACAGTGGCTGTTCGTGACTTGGATCGGCCACAAATGCCGGCTGTTGGCTGACATGCCACATTTTAAGTTCCATTAGATGTGAAATGGACAAGTAGAGGTTGTCCTTGGGTGCCTGTGGGTGTCCATCAATCACCCATTGTGGGGTTCTCTTCAACACCTAATCATAGCCAAATATCAAGGTCTCATGACCTTTACTGCCTCCTGACAACAGGTCGGTGAGACTGACTGGAGGAAGACATTTGAGGGGGAATTGGCAGGGAGAAGAGAAAAGGTTAATTTTGTCTTGTCATTCCTGACCTGGGGTGTTTAATAAGCCCTTCACATTGGGAAGAAGCTAACATTTCCATGGCCTTTCCTTCGTTCACACTCACATCGACTCTGTCCACCAAAGGTTCCCTGTGTGAGGCAAAATCACTTGTCGAAAGGGAAACAGTTTGGAAAGGTTGGCTGGCCTAGTTTATAAGGAAGGGTCATTTTCTATGTGGTGGAATGGAAGACCCCCTCCACCATTTTGAAACTGTGGCCAAGCCCTCTCATTCATTTGTTCAGGACAAGCCAGTACTCCTTGGTGGACATCTATCAGGAAGACAGCTCTGGTGCTTTTTAAAAACGGACAAATCCAGGTGGCATTAGCTGATCATTGGGAGCAAGACTAGCCCTGTGTGAGTGTATCCACTATCTTAAAATTAACCCACATACATGAATGTAACCACCATGTGCTTAACTTCTATGCAGACTGCATATGGGCTTGTTCAAACATACAGTGGCCACCCCACAAGTCCACTAACCCCCTTTTAGGTGTGTGCCAGCGCCTCCTTCCCACTGACAATGCAGGGCTGGGCGTGGGAAGCTGATCCTGGCTGGAGCGCAAACATGCAGAACATTCAGGTTCCAATGAAGTCATAACTGCTCTCAGCTGAGCAATCTGGGCATTTGAAATTCTTAGTAAAATCACATAGGTCCAGTCGTGACCAACTCTGGGGTTGCGGCGCTCATCTCACTTTATTGGCCGAGGGAGCCGGCATACAGCTTCCGGGTCATGTGGCCAGCATGACTAAGTCGCTTCTGGCAAACCAGAGCAGCACACGGAAATGCCGTTTACCTTCCCGCCGAAGCGGTTCCTATTTATCTACTTGCACTTTGACGTGCTTTCGAACTGTAGGAGCAAGAACCGAGCAACGGGAGCTCACCCCGTCACGGGGATTCGAAACGCCAACCTTCTGATCAGCAAGTCCTAGGCTCTGTGGTTTAACCCACAGCACCACCCGCGTCCCAGAAAAATCACATAGTAGCTTGATAATATAGCAGGCACCACACAAAACTGGTATCCCAGAGATGCTCCTTTGAACCAGCTCAAAGAGTTGACAGGGACCAAAAGACCATCTCATCCAACCGAAAGGCAAGTCCCTTCACCCGTCAATGCCCCTCACCCCAATCTCAGCACAACCCAGCCCACAATCTGTTTCAAGCAGAGACCAGGTGCACTGCTAAAGTTGTCGGGACAGCAGTGACCCCGATGACTAGAGCAACCACTTACTGAAGGACAATGCCAAAAGCTAAGTGTGAGTTGGTGATCTGAAGGAAAGCTTTCTCCAGCCTCACATATGGCTACCAGTCAGAGCTAGAGCATGAACAAAACTTGCCCACTGAAGCATCATAAGGAAATTTTGGTGAATAAAGTTCCACAACAAACTTCATCCTCTCTCTGGCTGTTCGTATATCTTATTTCACTGGGGATTGCAAAGCAATCCGTAGGGTTATATTGCGTGGTATATTGTTTCTGAAGGGTTTTTCATTACTTTAGGGCTGCCTAGGTGATGATCTGCTTATGCAGGATTCCCTAGAATTTTCTTGAATTGTGCATAAGCTGGTTTATTTATATTGCATTTAAGCATGCTGCTTTGATTCAGCTGGGCTGGGGATATGCTGTTCCTCTCTAGCATCTCCCCTGTTGTTTGAAGATGGCTTTGCGGGGTTGTTTTGCTATCTCCTAACAGTTGGAGAGGTATCAGCAATTTCAAACAATGAACGGCTCTCCCTGTTCTTCCCCAGAACCCATCAGGAATTGCAGACAGCCATGCAGATTTCACAACAAAAATGGTGTTTCTTCATGTGAGTTTGGTTCGCCGAGGAAACAAACAATTTGCAGCAACAACAAAAAAGCTGCAGACAAAAATTATTGTGCGCAGGGATCCTCCCCGAGAGACGGACTGCCTGCCTTCATTACTAAGCGGATGCAAATTCACTTAGTGGTAGATATAGCAGGGAACGAGTTGCAAGCAGTTCCCTGGTGCTGTCATTTCTTTTTCTATCACACAACAGGAGCCTCCATTTCTGCAATTTGGCAAAACTGTCAAAACAATTTGATCCGGGAGCAGTGACGATCAACGCCTCCCTGTGGTCCAGAGCACGCCTGCTCTGCGTGTGCCCATTGCAACTCCCTCCATCTTTAAATCAACAGCAATTACATAGCAAAAGCATCAAGGCGGGGGGGGGGGGGAGGCAAAATAAAGAAACTCTCTGGAGCACAGGCACAAAACCTAGCTGATGTTTATGTGCTGTTGTTTTGCTCCCCTTCCCCCAAATGGGGAAAGTTCAGGGAAATGACTTTCCAGAGTCCTTTTGCTTCAGAGGGGACTGTGGGACTCTTGCAGTAGCTTTGGGAAGTCCCCAACACTGAGAGTGATTGGAATAGGAACTTGGTCCTGCAGTGAAACAGGCATGGTCAGTGCTATTGTTAGATCTACTAGGTAGCTGACTAGGGCTCAGAGCAGTGGCATAGCATGGGGAGGCCCACAGGGAGGGTTGCCCCGGGTGCAAAATTTCAACACCGGGGTGCTGCAGTTTCTCAATGCAAACCAGGAAGTGACCTCTCCAGACAAGGGAACGACTCTTCTTTTCTTATCTCTGGGGCCGCGTTTTTCTGGGTGATACAGTCACCATTAAACAGTTGAATGCACATGCATCCTCTGTTTCCCTCCCTCTGCATGGCCCTGGGCACTGTCAGCCCATGCTATGCCACTGTTACAGAACTCAGTACTGAGCTTTGAGTGGCATAGTTTTATACAGATTAGTTTTTGGTATACCTTATGAATTTCTGATAATATATTACTTTTATTTCATATTTTGAAGGATTTCATCATTTTTTTGAAGTAATTCATACATTCATTTTTTTCTTAAATGTATCTTACTCTTACTTAGAAAATGCAGAAAATTTTTCTAGTGAGCTATGGCGGAATTTAAAAAAAACAACAATCTGGGGCTCAGTACAGAAAATGAAAGGCGGGGAAAAACTAAGGAGCAAGCAAAGCTGGAAGTTGCCTGGAGTGACTGGGAGAACCCAGCCAGATGGGCAGGATATAAATAGTATATTATTATTATTATTATTATTATTATTATTATTATTATTATTATTTAATAGGGTGTTGCTATTTTCATCAGATTAATGTTGGAGGGTATGTTACATGTTACACCTAATGGATAATGCTTTGCCTGGAACTGTTTTGGAGCTGTCTGCCTGTCTCTGTGTGTGTAAGTAATCAATATATGAAGGGGTGGGTGGCTGCTTTTCAATGTGAATTCCCATAAAGCCTTAGTGCTGGCATGTCCAAAGTCCACTTCAGGGGCTTAATCTGGCCTGCCGATTGATTTAATCTGGCCCTTGTGGCAGTATATGTCCCGGGGTAAAATCCTAAAAAAACTCAACAACTTTGGGGTAAAATTGTAAAAAAAAGCTCAACAGCTGTGGTCGGCCCTCACGCATGTTCACGTCATCAAATCCGGCCCTCTTTGAAAAAGGTTTTGGCACCCCTGCCTTAGCGCTATAAGTCCTAGGAGTGAAATTGATTACACCAGGAGCTGCCCATGATCTAGTCAATTTCATTCCTCCGTTGAACTGTGGGACTAAAAGAAGTTACCACTGCAGCTGCTTACCAAGAAAAAAAAGAAAAAGAACAAGCAAGCTTTGGGGCTCCACAGCAAGAATTCTTAACTCATCCCTTTCCATCGAACATTTCTCAAGCTGCGCATGTGGGATCAGGGCTGGTTCCACAGAAGCACTGAGGGAAGGCTACTGCAACATGCTGTTCGGTAGGGCTGGTCCTGAGGCTGCCATTACCATTGCTGCTGCTGTTTGCTGTGTTGGAAGCTGTAAAAAAAAAAAAAAGAGTGGCGATGGAGAAAGAAGCTGTGCTGTTATCGCTGTTAATGGTAAGCCCTGTCTTTGAGAAACTGTTGGAAAATTTCTCTTCTTGCTCAGCAAATGCAGTGTTTCCACTCCCCACCCCCAGGTTTTGCACCCGTAAAGGTTGTTGTTTAGTCGTTTAGTCATGTCTGACTCTTCGTGACCCCATGGACCAGAGCACGCCAGGCACTCCTGTCTTCCACTGCCTCCCGCAGTTTGGTCAAACTCATGTTGGTAGCTTCAAGAACACTGTGCAACCATTTCATCCTCTGCCGTCCCCTTCTCCTTGTGCCCTCCATCTTTCCCAACATCAGGGTCTTTTCCAGGGAGTCTTCTCATGAGGTGGCCAAAGTATTGGAGCCTCAGCTTCAGGATCTGTCCTTCCAGTGAGCATTCAGGGCTGATTTCCTTCAGAATGGAGAGGTTTGATCTTCTTGCAGTCCATGGGACTCTCAAGAGTCTCCTCCAGCACCATAATTCGAAAGCATCAATTTTTTGGCGATCAACCTTCTTTATGGTCCAGCTCTCACTTCCATACATCACTACTGGGAAATGCATAGCTTTAACTATACGGACCTTTGTTGGCAAGGTGATGTCTCTTCTTTTTAAGATGCTGTCTAGGTTTGTCATTGCTTTCCTCCCAAGAATCAGGCGTCTTTTAATTTCGTGGCTGCTGTCACCATCTGCAGTGATCATGGAGCCCAAGAAAGTAAAATCTCTCACTGCCTCCATTTCTTCCCCTTCTATTTGCCAGGATGTGATGGGACCAGTGGCCATGATCTTCGTTTTTTTGATGTTGAGCTTCAGACCATATTTTGCGCTCTCCTCTTTCACCCACATTAAAAGGTTCTTTAATTCCTCCCCACTTTCTGCCATCAAGGTTGTGTCATCTGCATATCTGAAGTTGTTGATATTTGCACCCGCAAATACGATGGACAATTCTGAGAGCCCATTTGCACTTAAGCTGCAAAACTGTACACAGTCCTGTGCTCTGCTGCCTTCTCTTTCTCCAACCCCTAACCATCGTGGGAGCAGATCTAGCCTTTACAACATGGTTAATGACACAGGGGAGATTCCCCTCCCCATAGTTTCCCGTCCTCCCCATTTGTTGTAAGTGAGATTTAGGAGCAGCGTAAGGAAGGCTGGAAACTCCCCTATAAAGGGCTGAAAGAAGAGCTGCTTTAACGGTGAAGTCATGGTCATGGTGTTTTATTTTTAAATTCTCAAGGTCGTAGGATTTATTGCCCGAACTTACTTTTTATCAGGCACGACTGAATAAAAATGATATATATCTTTGCTTGCTTTACAACATCCTTCTATGGTTATTAAGGCCTCTAAAAATGTTTTCTTAAATAAATAAAAAAAGGAAAAAAGAAAGAAAGTGAGAGTGAAAGAGAAAATCCAATAGGATCTTGGCAAATGACAGATCACTGGAGATAATCCATCTTGTCAGCCCAGGACTGCATAACCTTGATGTCATCGTATATTCCTTTTCCTGGTCAAAATTTACAATTTACCTACCTGCAGGAAAGGCTATTTTGGGGACCCTGCATTAAACTTGTGTTCCATCCTTTGGAAGTAAGCCATCAAACAGAATTGCATCAGCACCTAATGTTGCCTTCTTTGTAATCTTAATATCCTACAGGGACGTAGGGGGGACTATTAACATTTTATTGAATATTAACTGGAGATTTTTGTCTCTCTCTTGCACGCTCATACACACGTACACGTACACACAATGTCATCAAAAAAGGAGAGAATAAGACAGCAAGTTTAATATCTCCCATGTTAGCACCCCCTGCCTAACCAAACTACTAATCCAATTAACACTCCAGATTATTATAACTGCTTTTAAAAGGTGGAGAATTTTTAAGCCAACTGGAAAATGAAACGAACAGGCAAATGGAAACAAAAGAATTAGACAATTTTTGCACATGAATGAGAATCAGAGGAACAAGTTAAGAGGGTCTAGTAATGGTTGCCAGATGGCACTGAATTTCTCTGTGCTCTCTCCCCTATGAAAAATATATATACTGTTTTTCGATGTACAACTCTGGGAGGCCTGCAACACAAGATCTTGATTTTAGATGTAGATCGCGACTTCCAGAATTATAATACAATTTGCTTTTGCTTTTAATGCAGTTTAGCAACCAAAATGTCATGATGCTGCCAGCGGCTCCCGGATGGTTGCCCAGGAAAGCATAAAGACAAGGAAAAGTTTCTTACCGTCCTTTTTTATTACAATCTTTACAGAGACAGGCTATAGAACCTAGCCTCTTGTATAATGGCATTGTCCTGAGTGAATCTCCATCCCCCGTCTCTCCCACTTCCTCATTCTTCATCATCATCATCTCCTCTATGGGTGCTGCTATGTGCCCTCTGTCTTTGAGCTCTTTGCTCTCCTACTTTTAAGGCTCACCGGGTTCTGGGAGATGGTGGTTCTGGAATGCTTTCTAATGACAGCATGTCAGCCGAGTGTTGCTCTGGCTCTCCCATGATTTCCCAACTTTTCCCCTCATCTGCCTCTGAGCTGCTCCCTTCCTCAAACCCCTGTTGTAAATCTATACTGCTTTCTTCTTCTTCCTCCCTGGGAAGGTCAGGATGGGGAGGCAGTCTCCACCATTCCTCCTCTGCCCAGTCCCTAAGAGAAAAGTACAGCAGTTTTTAGAAATCTACAGATCACAAGGATATGTCCCAGAAGGAGACCACATGAGAATGAGTAATATTCTGATTCTAGCAATTACGCTTTCCCAACAAGATTCAAATAGCAAAACAATTTCAAAATATGCAAACAGGAGTAAGTTCCAAATTATTTATCTGCAGCAAGCATTTCTCCTTTTGTAAATGACATGGGCAGCCCTCCGTGTGTCTATGCAATCATCCAACATCACAGAATTATCATAGAATTGTAGAGTTGGAAGGGACCCTGAGGATCATCTAGTCCCACCCCCTGCAGTGCAGGAATATGCAGCTGTCCCTTATGGGGATCGAACCTGCAACCTTGGCATTATCAGCACCACACTCTAACCAGGTGAGCTATCCATTTTGCCCTTAATCCAATTGGTTCTCAAATAGCCTGTATCAGTTTTGAGACTATCTGAATTTACACCCACTCTTTCTCAGCAGCAAATGATACAATTTGGAGAAAGTCTTGCATTTTTGGAGGTTCTGATGCAGCAAGTGCATCAGGGGCAAACTTCTGAGACAGACACACTGTACCGTCGCTGTAATTGATCGTTGTGAGATAACGCTAAGCTCGCTGCAAATCCATAAAAGAACATGACTTTTCACAGTGGCCCATTATTAGAGATAAATGAAAAATTCCCCCTACAACCCATTACTTCCACTAGATTTGCTTTTGAGTAATATAAAACTCAGGGGTTTGTTCCTAGAATTCTGCATTAAGGACTGGTTCTCGCCCCACCTTTTCTTGGTTCAACACTTTAACTCACAACAATCTGTTGTAGCCACATGCTTAAAAGCTGTTAAGCCTCCAAGGGTGCTGGAAGTAAGTTGGTACAGTGAGATCAGATGGCTAAAATATGTTTTAAGAGGGCTAGCATCCCTGGGAATAGCATTCCACAAATGAGGAGTGTTGTAAACAAAAATTGCCCTTTTCCCTTATGGGGTATCCAAGAGCCCATATAGAGTCCTTACATAGGTTCCCTATTGGTAGGAGAGAATAACAGAGGCCAACCAGAGAATACTGAGAAGAAAAGCAGCTAGTAAGCTTGATCTTTATTGATCTGTTGCAACAGGGTGCTCCCCTCACCCGCAGGAGAGAGGAGGGCCCCAGAGAAATGGCATGCAAAGCCTTATAAAGACTTTTGAAATTCCCATCCTGTAGATCAGGACCACCCCAGAAACATCATACATACATCACAGAAGGGGTGTAACCTAAGACCACCCCTCAGATACATCACACCTACATCACAGAAAAGGCGGTCTAAACAGAAATTTGAATGTTGTTTTTCTCCTGTCCTTGTTTATCGCCTGTCTGGCAGGTTACTTGATTGGGGTGCCAAAGAAGGATAGAACTTTTTTTTATGTATGCTACAACAGCAGCAAGAATTCTCATTGCAAAGTATTGGAAGACACAGGATCTACCCACACTGGAAGAATGGCAGATGAAAGTGATGGACTACATGGATTGGGCAGAAATGACTGGCAGAATTCGTGATGAGGGAGAAGAGTCGGTGGAAGAAGAATGGAAAAAATTTAAAGACTATCTACAGAAATACTGTAAAATTAATGAATGTTAAAGGGATGAAGGTTAAAGGTTAAAATGATGTCTGATGGAAAATAAGTGGTATTGGTAAAAAGATTTCTAAGAAAATGTAAATAGGGATTGACAATTGGAAAATTGATATTTATAATAGGTTAATATCTTGAGTGAAGATAAATGCCATAGGGTAAGGACTTGCTGAATTAAATATTTGAACTGGAATACAAAAAGGGAGGTGTGAGGAGGTCAAGAAACTAGTGAATGAAGTATAAGATATGAAAATACTAACCTATTTTCTGTTTTGCTTTTTGGTTTTCTTTTCTTTTCTTTCCTTTTCTTCTTTTGTTAGCTGTTTTTTATTGTGTATTTTTTATGTGTTTTGTCCTTGTATTTTTCCATTTTTGTAGTTTTTTATGTTTAATTTTTGTAGTTTTTTATGTTTAATTTTTGAAACTTTTTATTGTTTGTGAAACTTTAATAAACATTATATATATATATATATATATATATATATATATATATATATATATGCTTTCGTAGATTTTCACGGGTACAGGAATGCAGGTTTTGGTGTCTTCGGGTGTCTTCCCGTGTAAGAGTCGGGGTGTCTGTGCGACGTTTCGACGAGGTCTCACTCGTCATCTTCAGGCTGGTGCTTTCGGCTTCTTGTTACTGGAACAGAGCAGAGTCTGGTGTTTGAGTTCCTATAAATACTGTTGAGGGGTGTGGTGTATAGCCTCCAACGTTCTGGGCAGAGAGGAAGTTCCTAGATTAGTGTGCCTTTTCTTCTTTTGTTCCTTAATTACTTGAGGGATATCTTGGGTGATTTCATGAGTGATATTCTGAATATCACTGGGTGGGTCATTAAGTGTAGATTAGTTGCTAAAGCTTTCGTGTCTTGACCTCTTGAGCTTGTGAAGAGTTTTTCTGAGAAGATGGCTGTGCTGCATTTAGTTGTGCTCTGGCTTGGCTTCGTGTATAGGGGCGAGCTATGGTTTTGTGCCTTGTGCCAGCCAGATCTGTGTAGGGATTGCAGGGGGGTGCAGCATCCGGAGGTGCCACTATAGTTTGGCTACTGGATGGAGTCTGTAATATGTCTGTGGAGAGGGTCTGGGTTTGGGTCTGGTGTGGTTGATTGGTGACGGCGTTCTGTGTGCCTCTGGTTCTGGTGTCGGTTTTTGTGGGGAGGGCTAATTTCCAGATGTCTGGCAGGCGGGACGTGTCGTCACGCTTGTTCATGTTGTGAGGGTGTTTCTCTATCTCGATGGCTTCCATGATTATTCTCTTGTGGTGATGTTCCATGTTAAAGAGCAATTTGGAATCTGCAAAATTAATTTCGTGTCCTGTTTCTTTCATGTGTTGGAAAAGAGAGGAAGTTTTTTCTTCTTTTTTGACGGCATTCTTGTGTTCTGCGATACGTGCATTTATTCGTCTGTTTGTTTGTCCAATGTACGTGGCTGGGCAGACTTTGCAGGGTATTTCATAGACCCCTTGGTTTTCCAGCTGGATTTTGTCTTTTGGGTTTCTGAGGATATTGGCTATTTTTTGGTTGGTGCAGAAGGCTGTTTTGATATTGTGTTTATGGAGGATTTTGCTGATTTTGTCTGTAGTGCCCTTGATATAAGGAAGGAGGGCCATGCCATTGTTTTCTTCTGTGTCTTGGTTTTTGGGGGGTGTTTCTTTTTGGATTAGCTTCGTAACCCTGTTTTTCTGGTATCCATTGGCGATTAACACATTTGAGAGATTCTGTAACTCAGTTGTCAAGTGGTCTTTGTCAGCCAGGCGTTTGGTTCTGGAGATGAGAGTCTTGGCTACGGAGTTTATTTGTGCAGGGTGGTGGTGTGATTGTGCATGTAAGTAGCGGTTGGTGTGTGTTTTTTTTCGGTAGATAGTGTGTCCTAGGGAGCCATCAGGTTTTTTGTAGATTAGGACGTCAAGAAAGGGGAGTTGGTTGTTGTCTTCTATTTCCATAGTGAATTGTATTTTGGGGTGTAGGCTGTTGAGATGTGTGAGGAAGCTATCTAGTTTTTCTTTCCCGTGTGGCCAAATTACAAAGGTGTCGTCAACATATCTGAGCCAAAGTTTGGGTTTGTGTTCTGACTTGTCTAAAGCATTGGTTTCAAAGTGTTCCATGTACAAATTTGCGATGACCGGTGAGAGGGGTGATCCCATAGGTGCTCCTTCTATCTGTTTGTATCTTTGTCCATTGTGGATGAAGTACGTGTTGGTTAGGCAGTGGTTGGTCAGGTCCAGGATGTATTTGGGGGGGTTGTATTTGTTTTGAATGGCTGTCAAGGCTTCATTAATGGGCACTTGAGTGAAGAGAGATACAACATCGAAGCTCACAAGTAGGTCATCGGGATGTAGGTATTGTTTCTTTATTGTTTCTATGAACTGGAAGGAGTTAGTAACGTGTGAAGCGATGGATTCTGCATAGGGCTGAAGTTGCTTAGCGAGAAATTTAGCGAGATTTTGTAGAGGTGAGCCTATGGAGCTGACTATTGGTCTGAGTGGTGTTCCTTCTTTGTGTATCTTGGGGAGACCGTAGAGTTTGGGGCATCTGGATGATTTTTCTCTGGGGATGATTCTTAGCTGGATTTCTTCACTGATAGGAGAGGCTTTTATTTTGGATTTGGTGGTTTTTTCCAGATAGGTGGTGGGATCTGTTTTTATAGGTTGGTAGGTAGGGTCTTGGAGTAGATTTGATAGTTTTGCTTGGTAGTCCGATGTGTTCATCACAACAGTGGCGTTGCCTTTGTCTGCTGGGAGAATGATTATGTTGTTGTCTTTCCTCAGGTTGGTGAGTGCTTTCTGTTCTTCTTTGTGTAACTTGCTTCTGGGTGGTTTGCTGGAGCAGAGGATGTTGGTGACTTCAAGTCTGATTTTATTGGCTTCATCTGGGTCGATTTTGGTCAGGCTAGCTTCGACTCCGCATATGATGTTTTCCGTGGGGATGCGTCTCGGGGCGACTGCAAAGTTGAAACCTTTGGAGAGTACTTTGGTTTCAGTTGGGGTGAGGATCCTGTTTGATATGTTATGTACTGTTTGTTTCATGGGTTGTTGTGGAGGGTGGCTGGGCTTCTGGCGTTTCTCTAGTTTGTAGAGTTTGTTGGTGTGTCTGTCTGTCTTATGTGAGGTCTCAGTTTCAGCTCTCCAGACGGCTAGTTGTTTGCATTTGTCCCAGAGTGCAGGGTGGATTTTGTTACATAGTTTGAGGTGAAGAGTGAGCAGATCTTTGTTGGTTTGGTTTAGTAGGTATCTTTTCTTATGTATTTCGTTTCTGATTAGGGATAGTTCAGTTCGTTTCAGGATCCTTTCGGTAGCTGGGGTTTTAGAGTGGAATTTAAGTTGGAAGCATGTGGGAGTTAAGTTGTTGTCTTGGCAGTTGCGTAGGAACAGGAGATCACATAAGATGGTGGCTCTTCGGATTTCTAGTTTCTCGTAGGTTCTTGTCAGCTGGAAGGTTTCCTCCCCGTAGAGGTGAGATATTTGCTTTCGTAGATTTTCACGGGTACAGGAATGCAGGTTTTGGTGTCTTCGGGTGTCTTCCCGTGTAAGAGTCGGGGTGTCTGTGCGACGTTTCGACGAGGTCTCACTCGTCATCTTCAGGCTGGTGCTTTCGGCTTCTTGTTACTGGAACAGAGCAGAGTCTGGTGTTTGAGTTCCTAATCAGAAACGAAATACATAAGAAAAGATACCTACTAAACCAAACCAACAAAGATCTGCTCACTCTTCACCTCAAACTATGTAACAAAATCCACCCTGCACTCTGGGACAAATGCAAACAACTAGCCGTCTGGAGAGCTGAAACTGAGACCTCACATAAGACAGACAGACACACCAACAAACTCTACAAACTAGAGAAACGCCAGAAGCCCAGCCACCCTCCACAACAACCCATGAAACAAACAGTACATAACATATCAAACAGGATCCTCACCCCAACTGAAACCAAAGTACTCTCCAAAGGTTTCAACTTTGCAGTCGCCCCGAGACGCATCCCCACGGAAAACATCATATGCGGAGTCGAAGCTAGCCTGACCAAAATCGACCCAGATGAAGCCAATAAAATCAGACTTGAAGTCACCAACATCCTCTGCTCCAGCAAACCACCCAGAAGCAAGTTACACAAAGAAGAACAGAAAGCACTCACCAACCTGAGGAAAGACAACAACATAATCATTCTCCCAGCAGACAAAGGCAACGCCACTGTTGTGATGAACACATCGGACTACCAAGCAAAACTATCAAATCTACTCCAAGACCCTACCTACCAACCTATAAAAACAGATCCCACCACCTATCTGGAAAAAACCACCAAATCCAAAATAAAAGCCTCTCCTATCAGTGAAGAAATCCAGCTAAGAATCATCCCCAGAGAAAAATCATCCAGATGCCCCAAACTCTACGGTCTCCCCAAGATACACAAAGAAGGAACACCACTCAGACCAATAGTCAGCTCCATAGGCTCACCTCTACAAAATCTCGCTAAATTTCTCGCTAAGCAACTTCAGCCCTATGCAGAATCCATCGCTTCACACGTTACTAACTCCTTCCAGTTCATAGAAACAATAAAGAAACAATACCTACATCCCGATGACCTACTTGTGAGCTTCGATGTTGTATCTCTCTTCACTCAAGTGCCCATTAATGAAGCCTTGACAGCCATTCAAAACAAATACAACCCCCCCAAATACATCCTGGACCTGACCAACCACTGCCTAACCAACACGTACTTCATCCACAATGGACAAAGATACAAACAGATAGAAGGAGCACCTATGGGATCACCCCTCTCACCGGTCATCGCAAATTTGTACATGGAACACTTTGAAACCAATGCTTTAGACAAGTCAGAACACAAACCCAAACTTTGGCTCAGATATGTTGACGACACCTTTGTAATTTGGCCACACGGGAAAGAAAAACTAGATAGCTTCCTCACACATCTCAACAGCCTACACCCCAAAATACAATTCACTATGGAAATAGAAGACAACAACCAACTCCCCTTTCTTGACGTCCTAATCTACAAAAAACCTGATGGCTCCCTAGGACACACTATCTACCGGAAAAAAACACACACCAACCGCTACTTACATGCACAATCACACCACCACCCTGCACAAATAAACTCCGTAGCCAAGACTCTCATCTCCAGAACCAAACGCCTGGCTGACAAAGACCACTTGACAACTGAGTTACAGAATCTCTCAAATGTGTTAATCGCCAATGGATACCAGAAAAACAGGGTTACGAAGCTAATCCAAAAAGAAACACCCCCCAAAAACCAAGACACAGAAGAAAACAATGGCATGGCCCTCCTTCCTTATATCAAGGGCACTACAGACAAAATCAGCAAAATCCTCCATAAACACAATATCAAAACAGCCTTCTGCACCAACCAAAAAATAGCCAATATCCTCAGAAACCCAAAAGACAAAATCCAGCTGGAAAACCAAGGGGTCTATGAAATACCCTGCAAAGTCTGCCCAGCCACGTACATTGGACAAACAAACAGACGAATAAATGCACGTATCGCAGAACACAAGAATGCCGTCAAAAAAGAAGAAAAAACTTCCTCTCTTTTCCAACACATGAAAGAAACAGGACACGAAATTAATTTTGCAGATTCCAAATTGCTCTTTAACATGGAACATCACCACAAGAGAATAATCATGGAAGCCATCGAGATAGAGAAACACCCTCACAACATGAACAAGCGTGACGACACGTCCCGCCTGCCAGACATCTGGAAATTAGCCCTCCCCACAAAAACCGACACCAGAACCAGAGGCACACAGAACGCCGTCACCAATCAACCACACCAGACCCAAACCCAGACCCTCTCCACAGACATATTACAGACTCCATCCAGTAGCCAAACTATAGTGGCACCTCCGGATGCTGCACCCCCCTGCAATCCCTACACAGATCTGGCTGGCACAAGGCACAAAACCATAGCTCGCCCCTATACACGAAGCCAAGCCAGAGCACAACTAAATGCAGCACAGCCATCTTCTCAGAAAAACTCTTCACAAGCTCAAGAGGTCAAGACACGAAAGCTTTAGCAACTAATCTACACTTAATGACCCACCCAGTGATATTCAGAATATCACTCATGAAATCACCCAAGATATCCCTCAAGTAATTAAGGAACAAAAGAAGAAAAGGCACACTAATCTAGGAACTTCCTCTCTGCCCAGAACGTTGGAGGCTATACACCACACCCCTCAACAGTATTTATAGGAACTCAAACACCAGACTCTGCTCTGTTCCAGTAACAAGAAGCCGAAAGCACCAGCCTGAAGATGACGAGTGAGACCTCGTCGAAACGTCGCACAGACACCCCGACTCTTACACGGGAAGACACCCGAAGACACCAAAACCTGCATATATATATATATATATATATATATATATATATATATATATATATATAATTGGATTGCCTGGGTAGCCTGGCCATTCTCTTGTAGTGATAAATACTTAGTTCCTGGGCCATGTCACAGGCTCACACCCTACTCAAACACAGACATACCCTAAAGACAGGATTTGTGAAGGAAAAGACAATGGGGAGGCTTTTCCACTTTGACCTTGCAGAGAAAACATTTGGTCAGTTTAGGAATCAAAATGGTTCCAAGTTGGCCTTCCTGTGCTGATCTATGTATGTGCTTGGTTGGTACACTTATGAACATTACCATATATCTAAGACCATAAAATTCCTATCACAGGAGCTACTGCAGAAAGGTTCCATTCTTGTATTGCCACCCTCTGGACCTCTCATGGAGGAGGACACGAAGAAGGGCCTTAGCGGATGAGCTCAGGGTCCAGGTAGGTTCATATGGAGAGAGGCGGTCCTTGAGGTATTGTGGTCCTAAGCCATTTAAGGCTTTATAGGTCAAAACCAGCACTTTATATCAGGCCCAGAAACATTGTCAGCCAGTGCAGTCTGACCAGGATCGGTGTAATATGAAAGTTCAAGACAAAGAGTATTGATGAGAGATTTTTGGTCCATGGCCTTTCAAATGTGGGGATTTTTCAGCCATTGTGGGACTTCAGATTCACTTCAGCAGTCATCAGTTCCCTTGTTGGTTCAACTTAGTTAGCTAGCTTATATCCATTCCAGACTGTTGTGGTGAAGAGCAATTGTGAGCATGATTACAGGTTTCAGGTAATCCGCACCAGGATAAGGCATGTGAAATAACCAGAACCTTGAAACAAAAGGAATCCCGCAGAGCAATGACTCACTACGTTGTCAATCAGTAACTCACTGGGCTTTTCATGCCTGGGAGATAGTGTAAAGAGAGGAGAGGGTGGCAGGTATTTCCAGACGGTTCAGGTGGGATTCAATCACATTCCAGTGAATTCAGGTTGCAAAATGATAGTTGATCGGGAGGTCTCATACGACAAATGCTTCTCCCGAAAAGATTGGACTTTTTGCAATAAGGGAAGTGTGGGATAATACTTGCTTTGATGCAACGTCATCTAATCTCCATGCCAGTGAATCCAAAAGAATGCTCAGTAAATAGCCAACATCGTCTAATCTCTCTCCAAACAAATCAAGATGAATGCTCAATAAACAGGACAGCTGGAAGAGCCCAGTTACTTTCGCTGGGCAATTTGGAATAAAATCCTCATAACATACATGCCCAATACAACATCATTATTCTGCAACCAGAAAAGAAATCTGATTTTTATTGTTAGGATATATTATACTAACGTACACAAATGCACATTTCACAGAATTCAAGATGCACGGCTAGCTCTCCAACCAACAGCACAGCACCATGCATAAATCACGGCAATGTCTCTAATGCACAATGATTATCATGCAAATAATATTTGCTGGCTTAGCTTGCAATTCCTTTCTTTTGTAGGTTTGACTAATGCAAAAAAATAATTAATATGAATAACACAAGTTAAAACAGATTTATTTAGGCCCCTTCTAGACTGGTGTTCTATTGCTAGATTTATTCTGTGTAAGCTTGTTCCACGAAATCCTACCACACTTTTGCTATCTGAAGGGGCTATGGTTCAGCAAAAGCGGAAGAAAAACAAACCAGACTAATCTGTGGTATAAAAAGTTACAGGATTTTAGGAGGAAGCTATGGGATATGGGATCCTGGAAATGAAGCAGTGTGACCACCCCAAAACATTTGCAAACAGTTTTGAAAATGAAATCACATGTGACCACTCTGATAGCATCAGGAGCACACAAAAAATCCTGAATGCATAATAAAAGGAATGTCTGTGGTGTGTGGGTGTCATTATATATTTGCCAAATAATGGGTGCCATCTGTGGGTATAGTTTGGATTTGCTCTGTAAAGATGGTGCAGAACTTAGCATAAAATGTGCCTGTTGGTTTGATGCTGAGATGCAACAAATGGTGAAATGAGGTCCTACTATGGCAGGGGTTGCCAATGTGGTTCCTGTCCAGGTATTCAACTGCAACTCACATCATCCCTGATTATTGCCCATGCTGACTGAGGTTGATAGGACCTGTAGTCCAACAATATCTAAATCATCTAGCCCATTTCCTAAATCATCTAGCCCATTTGGAACAACTGTTGTAACAAAATTATAATGTGATATAATTGAGTAACTATCAAATATCATTGCTATGCATTTGTCCACAGCAAGGTAAGGCTCCAGTGCTGCAAAGCGAGGCAGGAGGGTGGGAGGGCACCCCATGCCCCAGCTTTAAAAGCTTGGTGGGAGGGGCAGGGAAACTTGTTGGGACATCTTCATCACTTATGTCGAGTTCTAAATATCTTTCCCTGCTCTTGCATTGACTCCTGAGCATGGTGTCTTCTGCAGAGCCTATATCGTTATTTGCTTGAATAAATATCTATTTCATACTTACAAGTAAGAGTTTTGATTTGCATGGGGTTTCTTTTAGGGGCAGAGGAGGAATGGTAGGTCATTTACAACCAAAAACCACAGTAAGGAATACTGGAAAATATTAAGGCTGCCTAGATGCATCTTGTGGTCTTAGCTAAGAGACGGGGGAGGACCCCCAACACACACACACACAGAGAGAGAGAGAGAGACAGAGACAGAGACAGAGACAGCGTGCGAAAGAAAGAAGAAGAAGAAGAGTTTGGAGTCTCAAACCTACCCGAAGGAGTCTCAAAGCGGCTAACATTCGCCTTTCCCTTCCTCCACCACAACATACACTCTGTGAGGTGAGTGAGGCTGAGAGACTTCAGAGAAGTGTGACTAGCCCAAGGTCACCCAGCAGCTGCATGTGGAGGAGCGGAGACACGAACCCGGTTCCCTAGATTACGAGACTACCGCTCTTAACCACTACACCACAATGCCTTAAGGAGCTATGTTGGAAAAGGAGTATTCAAGCTGTTAAGCCTCAAAAACTTTAGATTGCCATGGATTGTTTGTGAACTAATGGCAAACCACTTGTTTGCTTCAAATATTCATTATTCAGAAGCAGGAGAGAGAGAGAGAAAAGCTAGGAAAATAGATAAATACACGGTTGTTGACAGTATATGCCAAAAGAACCACAGGTGAGGTCATTTACATGATTAGGATATAGATATGATGCTATAATATATGGGCTGCTTTATTCCGTGTTTATGGTTGTTTTGAACAAGATTATATAAATTTAATTAAGTTCAGCATGAATATATCATTCTAAGGTGCAGATGGTGAATGCAAGATGGCATCATACCACAGAAGTGCATTTTGATAATGGAAAAACAGAGCAAGGTCTGAAAATGGCTTATGAAATCAATGTTGTTTTTCTGTGGGGATGTTGTACTTACCAGATGCAGCAATAGTAGATTGTATATTCCATGATTGCTTTTTTGTACTACCTGCTATATCAAAGGGGAAGAAAGATAGCTCCACACATTCGGAACAATATCATCGAGCAATTTCCTCACCTCCGGCAAAGACCAGAATACACTTGGCCAAGAGTGTGGACGATACTGTGCTGAATAGACCAGCAATCTGACTCTTTGTGAAGCAGCTTCCTCTGTTCATTCTTGGAAGTCCGATTGGCCACCCTGTGTAGTTCCTTCCTTTGACCAGAACTCAATGGTTGCACCTGGTTCACACCCACATGAGCCAACTGGGTGGCTGAGAGCCTTGGCACTTCCAGACTGTTGCTATTTGGTTGTAGGGTGATTCACTCACAGTCCAGAAAAAACTTTGGTTGCACAACTATAGTTGATTGGGAGGTTTTGCACAGCAAACCCACTTCCCCCAAATGATCAGGCTTTTTGCAATAAAGAAAGTATTGGGGAAATGCTGTGGATGGTTTGGGATAAGAATGCTTGCTCTGATGCAGTGAAACTCACTGGGTGACCTTGGGCCAGCCACTGCCTCTCAGCCTCCTAACCGATCTCACAGGTTTGTTGCGGGGATTAAATGAGGAGGAGAACCTTGTATGCCAGCTTGAACTCCTTGGAGAAAAAGGTGGGGTGTAAATAAATAAACAGTTAGCCAGCACCATCCGGCCTCCCTGCAAACAAATCAGGATGAGTGCTCAAACGAGCAGGTTGTCTGGAAGCGCCCCTGAAATTCTCCAAAGCAGAACCACTACCAGCCCTTCCTAACAATTAAAGCAGAGGTGGATGAGAGATTCCATTGCTCATCCAAGATGGTGGAGCAAGTCAACAAACAGACTGCCTTTTTCCCACTGGTGAAGGGAACTCCTGTGCTTTTCCATAAATTGAGAGTGTTGGAGAGGACGGTCTGAGCCAAGTGACTTCTTCCTCTTCCTGGGCCCCTGTCCCTTTACACTTAGTTCAATATGTGTTTGCTAATTATCTGAGATCATTGTCATGGCCATAGCAGAACTAGGGCAGCAGGGATGTGCATTCAACCTGCTTTATGACCCGAGATTAAAGGCTCATGTGAATGAATCCCCGGTGGCAGTCAGTGGTGGATCTTCCCTCTTCCCTCCAGCTCAATGTCTTTCTCCCTTTCACTTCCTGGACATTATAAACATCACAGTGCCTGTTAACCAGAAGTCATCCCAGGGCTCCCCCCTGGCCATTAAGTGGTTGGTTTCTGTTTTTTAACCCAGAGCTGGTGGGTGATTCATGTCCCTTGTCAAAGTTAGTCAGAAGGGTCAAGGGATAGCAGAGATAAAATGTTAACATCTTCCAACCGAAATTGCTCTGGTCATGTTCAGTTTTTTAAAAAAGACTCCCTCTCCCTTTCCCCTTTTAACATTCAGTACCTTCATCTTCTCTCCTCCTCCCTATCCTCAAATTCTATTTCCTGCATCTTTCTTATATTCTCCCTCCCTCCCCCAAAAAACCTCAGGACTGGCTGTGAACATTGGTGTGAAATAAAAAGGCATCTGTGCTCACAGATGTAATCAATTGAATTGGCAAGATGCCTGCGGACACCTATGAGCTGCATATCCAATTACAGTGTGGACGTTTGCAATGTACATTGTTTGGTCCTCTACATTCTCCTCTTGTCTTTATTTTCAGTTTTGCTATTTCCCCTGCCCCACCACCCTCCAGCTTGGCTCTAATCTTCTTGCTCTTTTCTGCTCTGCTTTTAATGGCAATCAGCTTCCTGGTGTGCATGCACTTCTGATCAAACACTGCTCATATCCAGGATATATATATATATATATTTATAAAAAGCCTGCAAGGCTGATGTGCTCTGGCTAACACAGCTAATTTGGACATTTGCTGTTAATTAACCCTTTGCATGGGTGGCATCCAGGAGGATATTGAATATATTGCCGTTATCAAGCCACGTGCAAAAGTCTTTCCGCCCAACCCCATTCATCTTGCAGCTCAGGCCATGTCTGCATCACAGGTCAATGCTTCAGTTAAACTTGATTTAATGAATAAGTGACCCGCAGTTTCCCCCTGCACTGAAAATGCTGGGCAATCAGCAGCCGCGGTTTTTGCACGGTTCGAGCTAGACTACTTTTGCGCAGAGAAAAACGCTTTAGGGATGCTGCGGAAATTCATTAGCATTCATTGGGGTGCTTGAACCTTTGAGCTTATGCCAAAAGCTGTTCCAAAATGTTCCTCTTGGCTCCCCAAATTGGAGTGCAGGGCTGGGATATGGCAAACCAGGGTTCAAATCCCCACTCAGCCATGAAGCTGACTGGGTGACCTTGGGCCAGTCACTGTCTCTCAGCCTAACCTACCTCATAGGACTGTTGTCGGAATTAAAAGAGGAGGAGGAGGAGAACCATGTATGCCACATTGAGCTCCTTGGAGAAAAGGGTGGTGTCAGGGAACTACCATCGGAGCCAAGAGTAGAGGTAAGGCTCCCCAATGATGCAGGAGAAGGGACCAGCAGAGGGAGAGAGAACACTTCCTTTGGGGAAGGAAATCAGAGTGACACCTGGGAGAAAGGGGAGCAGGGAGGGACTTCGGAGAGAGGGCTCCAGGACTCTTCCACAGAGACCAGCGGGGAGAGTCCAGGACCTCTGCTGGCCACGCCCACTCTGCGCAGAAGACTTCCGCGCAGGGAGTGTAGGCGGACACTTGGTGTCAAGGAGTTTTTATGTTGGAAGAAGTTCAGGAAACGCCCACTGACGGATTCTGCCAGCGACTGACACAGCCACGGAGAAAGGGCTGTCCAGCCAGGGAAAGGTTTAGCCAGGGAACGTTGCCTAGAGCAGCAGCAACCTCTACGCACAAGCAACCCCAATTCCCACTACAGGTGGGAAAGAAATGTAATAAATTATATAATACAAATATATAATTTCTACAAGAAGAAAAGGTGTCAAGTTGCCTGCACTTCTCCAACTGGCACAAGAGATGTTTGGGCATTTCTATCCCACTTTATTCAGGTGTGTTGTTGTGCTGTTTTGAGGGTTATTTATGTTTGATTTGCAGAACTACACATTTCTCAGACACACACAACCCCAGGCATTTTCTCTTATGAAATGATAATAAATAAAGAAAAGCGAAAGTCGGTTTCACCAGAGGTTTCCGTATAAAAGAAGTTCAAAGGCTGCAAAAATTTGGCTTTTCAAATGCACATCTAAAAATTCAGTAAATCCAATACAATTAAATGGGAGAGATGAGAAAACTGAAAGGTGACGGAAAGGGCATGTGTGTTCATACATGCGTGCATATGTGCCAAAAAAAAAATCAACAAGGTAGACAAGGAAAGAACATAGCAACTAAGCATTCCAACTAAACATTAGGGGTCTCTTCCAACTCTACAATTCTATGATTCTATGTTCCTCAGCAACTGGTATTCAGAGGCATACTAAGGATCTAAGAGGTGACTGCAGAAATTAGGTCTGTTGGCTCTTGTAATTCACCGGCCGAATTTCACAGCCTTCAGAAATGCCTTCTGATTCCCAGAGGTATTCATTGCTTAGCAATTCTGTTGAACCCTTTCTTCAATATGTCCCTTCAATTCACAGATACATCCCATTGATTTTCAGCTGGGCACCTCAGAACACAAATAGCAGTGGTCTCCTGAGCTTTGACTGAAGTAGCCAGCCAAACCACCGTGGCTTTTATTTGCCAGTGGAGCTGAATACCAGATAAATTAGAGGAAGATCAGAGGAAGAGATTAAGGAGGGTTAAAGGAAGAGATACCATAGGAAGAAAAAAAGGGGGGTGGGAAATAAAGTCAAACGTGTGAAAAGTCAGCTTTGCCGAGGAGGCCGCAGACATTTCAAAGGACCATTTGACAGGAATTCAAAGCAGCTTCTCTGATTTAGTGCAGGACCGCACGGCTGTGGTCAAATCTGCACCATCCATCGCTCAGGCTGCTGGTGGAAAGTGATGGAGATCTATGGTCTCTTAACAACCGGAAAGGGAGGGATGCAGGAGCTGTGTGAAAAAAGTAAGGGAAGCCTTCAGACTGCAGATAGGAAGGGTGAGCAGCGAGGTTTCTGCATTGCACCTGCAAAGAGAAGTTGTTTTCCTTTTTCAGTTAAAAGAAATACGTTGCTGCCTTATGGAGGTATGGTAAGGTAAAGGACTCCATCCAGTCAAAGACGACTATGGGGTGTGGAGCTCATCTTGCTTTCAGGCCGAGGGAGCCAGCGTTTGTCCACAGACAGCTTTCCAGGTCATGTGGCCAGCATGACTAAACTGCTTCTGGCACAATGAGACACTGTGACGGAAGCCAGAGGAAGCATGGAAACTCTATTTCCCTTCCCACCACAGCGGTACCTATTTATCTACTTGCACTGGTGTGCTTTTGAGCTGCTAGGTTGGCAGGAGCTGGGACAGAGCAACGGGAGTTCACCCCATCATGCGGATTCAAACTGCCAACCTTCCGATCAGCAAGCTCAAGAGGCTTGGTGGTTTAGACCACTTATGGAGGAGCTGTAATCTACATGGGTGATGCTGTTCTCCAAACTGTTGTCTGTTGTCTTGGAGTGCTGAAGTGTATTTCTCCTACAAAACGCAACCCTCTTGGAGGATGGTTAGATATTATGATCAAGTCAGCAGCATCTATCTGCAAGGGATTCACAGGTTATGAGCCTTATCCACTCTTGCATGACTATGTCTTTTGAAAATAGTTTTAAAACTAGTGAATGTGTGAGCAAATCTTTGCTACTTCTCGATCACCATCTTGTCTGTATTTAATCGATTTTCAAAAAATCTGCCTCCTCCTACACTCACGGTGGCTTACAACCATCATAAATATAACCAGTAGAGCTTCCCAGCGGAGATGGAGACAGAATACAGTAGTTGCTTTCTGCAGCAAAAGTGGCTTTTCACTAGCGGCTCTCAGTTCCTAAATTGCATGTGTTGGATAGATAGTTCTGCAAAATCTGCCCCATCCCTTGGACTAGGGGCAGATCGTGGCTCATGTGCAAAGCGGGATGTGGGGTGCAAACTGACCGCAGTGCCAGACCTGCGCTTCTGATTTCAGAAATCACTGTCTCCATGCAGCTGCTCTTATGATCAGGCTGTTAGAAGAGAATAATGTCCCATTAAAGGGAATAATGGAGAATAATGATAGCCGTATCTGTGAAAGTACAAGGATTTCCACTATGCCTTCTTTCAAAGGTCCAGGGTTACTAGAAGTCCTTCCTTATGAGAGGCAAAAATCAGTAAGAGGACAATGGTTGGGCTCAATAAGTTGGACCTTGCGTTCTTTGCTCCCATCTTTTTGCACCTGAGCCAAAAGCAGCAGCAGCTGTGTACATCAAATCACCTGTCAGGCAGCATCTCAGGGAAATGGTGCTTCCTCATTGTTGTATCCCAGAGTTTCCAGCACAGCAGCGTAACTGTCCACAGAACATTAGTTTCACATTACAAAGTTATGTACCATAAAACAGTGTATTCCCTCGACTGGAGTATATTATAAATGACATGCACATGCCAAGGATGGTGGGGCGTGGGGGGTGGGGAGTAAAAGGCTGGTGGGGAGGGAAAAAAGATATATTGATGGTGTGTTATTGCAATGAACGCAGCAGGCAGGTGGGCAGCAAGAAGCAGGTCAGCACACAAAAAGGAAATAGTAAATCACTCTCCCAGACTGCCCTAGAATCCTGAATATCCTGGCAACTGGGTAGCCCTGCTATCTCAGATCGTTGTTTGGCTACATCTCTCATTCTGGACTGTAGACTCAAAACAAAATATACTATTATCTTCTCACAGCACCAGGCTGCCTTGGGTAAGGTGAGGTGGAGAGATGTGGAGAGAGCCGGAGGGAGGGTGACAATAAGGCTGACATTTTGTTCCGATATCCAACATGGCTGCTTATGCACTTCCTGCAAATAGGCAGCAACTAACTAAAGTTGGCTCATGTGTCTCTGATGAGGAGAGGGGGCTGGTGAAAGAGAGGAACATAGGAGTCAGAGCACTGGTCCATCTTGCTCAGTATTGTCTACACTGACTGTCTGTGGCTCTTCATGGTTTCAGACAAGGGGACTCTCCCAGTCCTACCTGGAGATGCCAGGAATGGAACAAGGTTGGTCTCTAAGGTGCTACTTGAAGGATTTTTTTTATTTTGTTTCTTTATTAGCAAAAACATGATCTTCACAGGCGGAGTGTCGGGCCTAATGAGCACAGCAGCTCATTCCCTGTAGGTCTTACTCAGGCTTCCTCAACCTCGGCCCTCCAGATGTTTTTGGCCTACAACTCCCATGATCCCTAGATAGCAGGACCAGCGGTCAGGGATGATGGGAATTGTAGTCTCAAAATATCTGGAGGGCCGAAATTGAGGAAGCCTGGTCTTACTCCATGAAATCACTTGCCAATGCAGAAAGTCCCTGCTTCCCCACAGCCATCTATTTCTCCTCCTCTCCAGGGCTTCTTCCAAGCAATGAGAAGCTATGCTTACCTGCAGCTTGTTTTTGCTCTTCCTTTTGCTCCTTCCAGATCCTGCCTCCTGGTTCACCTCAGATTGCTGCCCATGACCCATCGCGGACTGTCAACCCAAGGATGGAAGGAATACAAGCAGCAGCCCCATTTGCCTGACGCATCTCTGGAACTTAGCTTGAACTTTGAGAATGAGCTTCATCCAAAACTATTTGCCCTATTTGTGTACAGATACCCTGAGTCATCTGCGTGCTGTCTAGCAACCTTATGGCAGCAGTTAACTCGCTAATGGGCCCTTCCCAGTCCCAGCATGTGAGGCCCTTCGCAATGGAGATGAGGAACAGCTGCTTTGCTCCCACCCTCCATAAAATTTATCATCATTTACCCCTCCAAAGAGCATCATGGTGCATTCTCTCACAAATGCCTCACAGCTGCTGCTGCCATGACAGATGCCAAGAGGGAAGGTCTTCGTGGGGAGGTGTATTTTTAGCTTTCTCATTAACCGAATGCTTTCAAATTAGCCTTCTATTAACCTCAAAGTAGAATGAAAGCATTTGAAAGTGAGGCGCTTTTTCATTTTCATTTTTTTTTATATCCCTGCTTCCAGGCTCAGACTCCTATAGAATACCAAGGTTCTTGTGATTAACATTATGTATCTGCCTTGGAGCTCTAATGAAGTGGAATTTTATAATGTTTGACTCCAGTGTTATAATTGGTGCGGATGAAGAGAGTATCAGGAAGGCTGCCTTGTAATCTGACATGGCTTGATCAGTTGTTATTATTATTAATTTAATTTGTATGCCACCCTTCATCTGAAGATCACAAGGCGGTTCACAGGAGAAAGACACAAAATGAGAACACAGAATACATAACAAAACAAAAACAAACCAATAACACTCCATCCCACAAACTCATTGTAAAGGCCATCAGTCAAAGGTCTTGTTACATATCTCCAGGTGCCCTGGGGAAAGCATTCCACAAATGGGGAGCCACACAGAAAAGGCCCTTTCTTGCATTGACACCCTCCAGACCTCTCGTTACCTTCCTCCTCCTCCTCCTCTTGTGTAGCTCTCAATCTAGTTCATTCTGTTTTGCTTTGTTGGGGGGGGGGGTCTGTGTAAATCTGAGACTTGTGGATCTCTAGCATGTGCTCTGCAATCTGCATTGTCTACAGTGTTGGCATCTGAGAATCACAATAGTTTTGGGGTTAACTGTGAGGACAACTACACCAGGACAAACATTGCCTGCTTCAGCTTGCCACTGTTCAAACTAGTTTGCAGGCAAAAATGTTGCACGTCAGGCATTGTGACGGTCCCCTGTGGACCTGGCAGATGTTCCTCACATCAGACTCTTCCAGGTTGACAAAATTGTGTGATGTTGTGGTTGGGGTGTTGCACCGGGACCTGGGAGGTCAGGGTTCAATTCCCTACTTGGCCATGAAGCTCACTGGGTGACCTTGGGCCAGTCACTTTTTCTCAGCCTAACTTACCCCACAGAGTTGTTGTGAGGATAAAATGAGGAGGTGGGAATCACATACAACACACGGCAGGATACAAATGCAATAAATAAATGTGAATAAATAAAACGACTCACCCATTCGCAAGCTCATTTCCACCAACTGTAGGTCCCAAGGCCCGTTTTCATCTTGGGTGTACATGTGCACTCCTGCAAAATGTTTCTCTGTGTTAGTTTGAATTGTTGCATTCGACTCAGCAGTTAAATTACATATCCTCCAACATTTCTCCAATGAAAAAAGGAACACCCTATTCAATAATAATAATGAAATTTTACCCCATCCATCTGACTGGGTTGCCCCAGCCACTCTGGGTGGCTTCTAACCTATATAAAAACATTATAAAACATTTTATTTTATTTTTAAAAAAATTCCCTATACAGGGCTGCCTTCTGATGTCTTCTGAAGGTTGTATAGTTACTTGTCTCCTTGGCTCAGGGGTCACATAACTCCATACACTCCAACATTTCTCTGGGGACATTCTGGGATCAACTCAGAAACAAGGATGGCTTTTGTAAATCCAGACTGTCCCTGGAAAATAGGGACACTTGGAGGGTCTAAAATTATCTGTTGCCAGATCATGATTCTATGATCACAAAAGTGGCCCTCTTTCCCTTGGCTTGCTGTCTACACCTATATTCAGCAACCATTGACTGAGAAACTATGCTATGTCTCAGCAATGCATACATCACATCTCCAGCGCAGAAACTTTTTTGGCTTAATAACTTCACATTACATTATTTATGGAAGTCATTGTTAACTATGGAGACCTCAAAGGGCACTACAACCATGGCAGCTCCTCTGTGTGGGGTTGGGGGTGCATAGGCAGTGCCTCTTCCACCTTCTCCTCCACCTTCTATAGCCATGAGCTCCACAAGAGACACATTGGTTGCACAAAGATATCCCACAGAATAGTATCTTCATAACAGGTGGCCAAATGAACACAAAGTAAAGCAAAGGTATGAGAGAAAAATGATTGTGAATGCAGCCTCCCTCCTGCCACTGACAACCACAGGTGTCCAGTTTTAAATCATCCAACAGACATGCACATTGCAGAATCCAAACAGTTCACCCCAGCCCAAAAAGACTCCCCAGATAGGCTCATTTATCATGTTACCGTGGCTCAGTCCCACAAGTGCATCCCATGGATTTTCAAAACAGTTTTCAGAAAAGTGCTCTGAGAAGGTGAGAAATCGAATCTCTCCTGAAACGATTTGGTTTGATGCAGAGGTTTAGCACCTTTCGCAAACTTGTGTAAATTTACAGCGTGAGCTCAGCAGAAAGGAAAGGAGGACACAAAAGCTTTAAACAAGAGCACAGTCTTTGAGAATTCTCATGTGAGAATTTGAAACATCACATGAGCTGATGAAGAACCTGCAGCTCTGTCTCGGAACTGTCTTACAAAAAGGTATCCCTAGCAGCTGAAAAGAGCAGCCATTTCCACTTGACAAAGAATGCAATCAGACTTCGCTGAAAAAATCCAGCCTCTCTGAAAGAGATGTTCACATTTCAAAGAAGAGAACATTGGGCAATATTTATTCAGCACTGGGTAATTACAGCTGTTTGAGCTTTTGCTGTGCTATTTGTTTTTAATTGCTCCCTTGAATTGGTTTTATGTACAGTTTTAAGCCTAGTTAGTATAAAAAGTGACCTGTGAGTTTTATAAACAGTAATAACATGTTATTTGTACCAGCCTTTGACAACCTGGGGCCTCCAGATGTTTCAAACTGTATTTCTGATATGAGAATCAGAGATCCAGGGTGTATATTTTGATTTAATTATGTTTCAAATATTAATGGCATTTAACCTTTAGAAAGACAGAATACATCATGGAATAGTTTTTATGTATTGCTCCTGTGCACCTACATTTTATAACCCCTGTGCTCTCTAGGCCATAAATAAGAAACTCTATCTAACCCTGAAAGTGGCACAAATTGTCATTAAGGATTTTGTTGTAGTTAACATCAGAGTGTGAATCCAAGCATCTCCTTTAAGCTTCCTGGGATGGTTCAGGGACAAAGGGAAGTGAGATAGGGACAAGAATGTCAACAATCCTGCTGAAGGCCTGGTTGTTAAGGAAACAGTGATAAAGTAGGACATTTGAGACCCAAATGGCCTGGGCACTTAGGGGAACCCAAAGGTAATTGTGGGGGTGAAGTTACCAGTTGCCATATTTCAAAAAATTACATTCCTGACATCCACAAAGTAGTTTTTTTATAGGAATACCAAAAATTGTGTTGCTGTTTTTTTGAAACCCAACAAAATTGCTGAACAACCACATTAAGCTGGGTTCTGCCCTATTGCAATAACTACAATAAACACTGGGTTTATGGGATACTGAACTTGATTTATTTCCTTGGTTTCATGTTTTATTTAAAAGGTGGTGTCTCACCTTGTTGAGAGAAAGGTGGTATAGAAGCAAATTCTTACCACAGTTCCCATCAGCCCCAGCCAACATGGGGCTACCCTTGATTAGACCAATGTCCAGACATAATGTAGCTGTCTATGTTTTCAAGGGTATCAGATATAAATCTGGCAGACTTGACCGAGGCTCTGAAAGTCTAACCAACATTTGCAAACCAAAGCAGGCGAGTGAGGCTACTTCTGAGCCCTTTGGAACTGGGCAAAAACAAATGGAACAGACAGCAAATCACACACCCAGTAAAGAACGGTTCAGACTTTGAAGCAGACAAAATAATAAACAAGGTAAATCAGATTTGGGGCCTACTGACCCACGCTGTCTCTCCGACGATGGTCTGTGATATACCAAGCATCCGAAATCGCATTTGGGCTAAGCTAGATGAACGAGTTTCAGTTCCAGCTCTGTCTTTCCCACTGGATGCTGCCAGTGAAAAATGTCCCATCATAATCTGGTTGAGGGCATTTTTCACAGAAACGCTTGAGGAAATTGCTTGCTGCCAGGAAGGTGTTTATTTAATGAACGTGTTGCTAAACAGATAAAGATGATTTTCTGCCCCTGATGGACTATAGCCTTGCAGTAAATTATAGAGAGGCAGAGCTAGGGCTGCCACTTACCCAAGTCCTTGCAGCTTGTAATGATGCTGAGAAACAGAACAACTGAGCTTTCAGCTATGTCCCAATTCAGCACCGCACTGGTGTACAAACCAAAGCTTGCGTAGATGAGCTGCACTTAAGTGTGGTTTGTAGGACAGGGTTGGCAAAACGTAGGACTTACAAGCTATCACAAGATGATTCTACATTTCTTACAGAATAACAGAAGCAACTCAGCAAACGAGCAAATCATTATTAAAAGCCTGCAAATGTTCTAGGCAAGTTGTTAGGCTATTGGTTTGGATGATCAGACTACAAGATATAAGACCCAGCAAAGGCAGGGGGAACCCATGAATGTGAGGTGCTGTTGCTTCAGTCTGTTGCCTTAACTCCCTTTGGGGAAGGGGATGGCTTTCAGCTAGGTAAGCTGATAGCAGGCTCAAAAGGAGACCATACAGCAATACCGGAATACCAGAACATGTGCCAGTATCCCTGTTGCAGCATCCAGACATGACTGCGCTGGCTGAAAATGGACAAAAACCAAAAGGTTAAAACAGTGATATCATGTACTAATCCTAATATGTGCACAGTAGGGTCTATGGTGGCATATTTGGTGGCTGGGAGGTGGAGAAGAAGGTTTGTTGTTTTGTCATCAGGATGGGGCCACATTTATTCAAGGCTAGATTGGGCAGGCTGGCTGGCTGGCTCTAAACTCTATTCCTTCTGTCAGATTGGATTGCAATGGCTTTGGGATTTGTTGAGACTGAGATTCCAGGGCTAAGCAAGTGCCGCTCCTGAACGTTCAAAAGTTATATTGGCCCATTGGTGGTGCAGGAATGAGTGTCTGTTTCCCAAAAGTGCTGAAGGAGTGAAACCACATAATAGTAGCCACAATATAGTATTCTGGCCAGCCAGAGGATGCTTATGTCCTGGGCTGCGGTTCGGCAACAGTGAGGTGCCCACATTGGAATAGATGGGCAGCCTTTGCACACTGTGGCACTATTTGCTACCCACCATCTGCCAGGAGAGGTCAAGCATGTTGTCACAGGTACTTTTAATTTAAGGAATTCATCACTTTCCATTTCTCTTGGTTTCTCATTTTTCCAATCTTAAGTTCAATTCGCCACATTTCCAAATCAGTTTGCAATAAAAATTTTAAGAAGCCATCACAAAAATTGTCAGCATTATCTGTGTGCATTTCTCATATACTCATTTTATATGTTAGCGTACATTTTGCATGCAATGCTGCCTAACACATTTTAGTGGACATTCCCCTAATACTATGCGTTTCTTAATGTTACACTCATGAATGCATGCATTGTATACACTGAGTATGCATTATTTGGTTGAAATTTGAAGAATGAAGGATAGCTGCATTTCAGTTCACATATGGTTTTGGGAAGGGCAAATTAGGTGGATCCACACAAAGTGAATTTCCACCCCACCCCGAATCTCAGCAAGTCTAATTTACAGTGTGTCTCTGCCAAGCCCTGGCTTGGGTAATGTGTCACTTTCTTGCCTATTATGTAGTCATGTGTGACAGACAAATCCATATAAACAGAAGACTTTGCACAAAACACAGTTCTAGTATAGGAGCAAACCTAAAGGGATGTTGTCACCATACCAGTAAAGTTTCTTACAAGGGCATGTTTAAGTTCATGCTAACCTTTCATAGCCCAGCCTTCCTTGGACTGAAGCAAGCCACATAGCTTTGGCACCACTGACCATAAAGAAATTGAAGGAGAATTGCTTGAGTCACTCCCTCACTTTCTCAGTCTATCACCTTTATGGATTCACTGAACCCACCAGGATAATGATTAGAGTCCCCAGATCTGTACTACGAAAAATTAGTTTCTCTGCAGAGTGCTCTACGGCTAGGGTACTTTGTCAAACAGAAGTTGTGCCTTTGGGTCTCTAGAGTTCTGAAGGGGTGGGGTGGGGAAAATCTTGACAATCCTGGTGGTGATGGGGTGGAAGGCAGGCTAATTTGCTGTCCAGTTTTGGAAATGCATATAAAGGCAGCACAAACGCTGTCCTCATTCTGTCTGCATAATAGCAACTGCAGGTCAAGTACTTTGGGAAGAGTGGTGTGTGGCTGCTTTGCTTTATGGTTCTCAAGGAGAACATTGCATATTCATGATCTGATCCAGCTATCTGTGGCGCACATTTCAATGGAGTCATAGGAGTCCACACTCATCACAGGGAGAGCACTTCATGCAACTATGGTTATGGCTCGCAATGACCTGCCTTGTTCCAGCCAGGTCATCAGCACACAGAGCACCAGAGCAAGGCCAGAGGGAGATTGACCTTCGGTAGAAGCCAATCAGCAGCAAGAAGCAGATAGAAAGTTGCAGCTAATGTAGGGCTGGAGAATCTTTGGCCCTCCTGATGCTGTTGAACTACAACACCCATCACCCCTGACCATTGGCCATGCTGATGTGGGCTGATGGAGTCCAACGATGGACTCGAACCAAAGTTACAAGAAAGGGGATTCTGACTAAACATCAGGAAAAACTTTCTGACAGTAAGAGCTGTTTGACAGTGGAACAGTCTCCCTCAGGGGATTGTGGACTCTTCCTTCCTTGGAGGTTTTTAAGCAGAGGTTGGATGTCAGGGATTCCTGCATTGCAGGGATTAGATGGCACTTGGGGTCCCTTCCAACTCTGCAATTCTATGATTCTGAGAATATACAGAGGACCAGTGTCACGATCCAGGTTACAGGCAGTCCCGGCTTAGTACGTTGGGACCAGGATAGAGGTCGGGAAGTCCACCGGCAGTCCGGGATCAGCAGTCCAGGGGTCAGAAAGCCAAGAGTTCAAGGGTCAGGAAACCAGGAGTCAGGAAGCTAAGGGTCCAAGAGTCATGATACCAGGAGTCAGGAAGCCTAAGCACAGCTAGGTGGGTAGCATGTTGCTATGGCAAAGAGCCAGAGGGAAATGCTGGTCTTATATACCCCTCCCGGCCCTTGCCACCAGGTGCTACGAGTCTCCTGTCAAGCCTCACCTGTGCGGCCGCGCCTTGCCCTTCCAGGCCAAACTCATGAAGGCCCCAGTCCTGCGAGGCCCTACCAGTCACAGGGCCTAGCTCCTGCACGCACTCCTGACAACCAGAGACTCCCAAGTCCTGAACCTTTGCCCCCCCCCCAATATGAGGTAGCAGGCAGCACAGGTTCCTATAGCAAGACTATAGGGTCAGAGGATCACAGGATCTGGGAGAGATTACTGAGAAGGCAGGTGTTCAACTAGCAATGCCCAACTGAGTCCGTGTATGTTCCCAAGCAGTGTCTCATAAAGTCCTATCCCTCAAGCAAATTGAATGTAAAAGAGTAACACCCCAGAGGACAGGATCACACTTCAAAACGACCTTGACAGATTAGAGAACTGGGCAAAAACAAACAAGATGAATTTTAACAGGGAGAAATGTAAAGTATTGCACTTGGGCAAAAAAAATGAGAGGCACAGATACAAGATGGGTGACACCTGGCTTGAGAGCAGTACATGTGAAAAGGATCTAGGAGTCTTGGTTGACCACAAACTTGACATGAGCCAACAGTGTGATGCGGCAGCTAAAAAAGCCAATGCAATTCTGGGCTGCATCAATAGGAGTATAGCATCTAGATCAAGGGAAGTAATAGTGCCACTGTATTCTGCTCTGGTCAGACCTCACCTGGAGTACTGTGTCCAGTTCTGGGCACCACAATTCAAGAAGGACACTGACAAACTGGAACATGTCCAGAGGAGGGCAACCAAAATGGTCAAAGGCCTGGAAACGATGCCTTATGAGGAACGGCTAAGGGAGCTGGGCATGTTTAGCCTGGAGATGAGGAGGTTAAGGGGTGATATGATAGCTATGTTCAAATATATAAAAGGATGTCACATAGAGGAGGGAGAAAAGTTGTTTTCTGCTGCTCCGGAGAAGCGGACACAGAGCAATGGATCCAAACTACAAGAAAGAAGATTCCACCTAAACATTAGGAAGAACTTCCTGACAGTAAGAGCTGTTCAACAGTGGAATTTGCTGCCAAGGAGTGTGGTGGAGTCTCCTACTTTGGAGGTCTTTAAGCAGAGGCTTGACAACCATATGTCAGGAGTGCTCTGATGGTGTTTCCTGCTTGGCAGGGGGTTGGACTCGGTGGCCCTTGTGGTCTCTTCCAACTCTATGATTCTATTCTATTCTATTCTAACATTCTGTTTTGGAATCCTGAATTTTGTTTCATGGGCACAAACTGTTGACTGTGTCTCCACCAGTGGAGTCCTGTGGATGAGTGGACCAATTTAGTTGCTCAGCTCAACTGTTCTGGATCTGCTCACTCTCCATCCTCCTCACAGTGGATCTATTTTTTCCACTTCTATTTCCGATGAGGTTCTGAGACCTCCTGGGCAGACAACACTGACTCATGGTTGATATCAGAGCAGCTGCAAACAGAAGAGCCTGGCTCACAGCACCCTCAACATCTGCTGCTGAAATTCCCCCTGAACCCATCACCTCTGCTCCTTATTGTCTCAACCACATCTTCTTATTTTCCTTTATCTGAACCCTACCTCTTGTGACCCCCTTCTGCAAAATGTACATTTTAAAGGCCATGGGAGGAGAGCCAGGCAGGTGGGGGAGTGTTGCTTAGATCTCATAACTGCACCTGCCACTACAGAGTCCTGAGAAACCTGTAGCTGGAAAACTCCTACTCTCTATATTAAAGATATTGACTCATCTAAGTCAATATCTGGCCATTGCGCCGTTGCTCCCTCTTTCCCCGAAGCATAAAGCGTTAAGAGAAATAACTGAGAAACACTATCAACTAACTGCAGAGGACAATGCTTAAGGGCAGAAGAAGCTATCAGTTTATAAAGCTTGCGTTGGAAAAAGTCCAACGTAATTAAGGCCCCGTGAGTCAGCTCTCTCATTGATGCTTTCATTTGGGCAGAGCAGTCTGGATGCCATTCTGTAAATGAAGTAATCTGAAAAGCAGAAATATATAAAGGGCAGGGCAGTGTTTGTCTGCTGTGAGATCGATTTTTGATACTACAATGATGAACCCATTTAATTCAATTAATTGTTCTTTTTTTCACTTCCTAATGCCTGAATGTTCTAACAAATGCCATGGCATAAGCCAAGAGTTGTGCTGGCATCTATCAATGGATTGGTGAGTGAACCCTGAGATAGACCCAAATAAAAGCATCCAGAGCAAGGTGTCCCTAGATGTGTTCAGCTTCTTTGTATGTATCTATCTTGTGTTCATACAAGTTGAACAGGATCATAGGAATCTACTAATTCAGACCAGGATTTCAGGCAGGGGTCTTCCCTAGAGATGCCAGGAATCAAAACTGGGACTGTTTGCATTTAAAGCTCTGCCAATGAACTATGAATGGATAACGTGCATCAACACTGACAACTGGGCATGGTTATATGAAGGTGTGGAGGATGTACAGAAATGGGCAGCATCGACAGAGAACTTCACACATCATCTGCTCGGCACACACAGTCTCCAAATAATATTATGCAGCTGGAGAAGGAGCTGGAAGCAGGTTGCATTTAAATACCCAAAGGGAGGACCAGAGTGAAGCCTGCTGCCTCAGTCCAATCTGCCCTTGGGCACAGCCAAGTCTGTCAGCCTGCCTGCAATTGGCCAATTGGGCAAGTAGGCTGCTGGCAGGTAGGCCAGCACAATACACAACAAATTCCATGTCCCTTGGTGGGTTGTGGAGTGGCTACTCCTGCCCTCCGTCAAGGCCCCCAACCTAGTATGTAAGAATCATTGTGCAAATGGAAAATTTCAATCAGTTAGTGTGCACATTGGCCAGTCGAAGTACATGTTCTCTGCTCCAGGAGTACACATTTTGACAGTGTAGTGTTTGACATTCCAGTGATCAATTGGTATTGGCAGACATCAGCAGGCAGTGTGCAAAATCCCCTCTCAGCAGCACGGCCAAGAGGGAGACATTTTCTACCCCGTGGTTTGTGCACATGCACCAATCAACTCACATTCACACTGACCTCAGCACAGATGTATATTGAGCAAACCCTATTAAGGTGGTGGGACTTCCTGCTGAGGATCGGAACCTATTGCACACAGGGTATTCTGCACTTTGAAGAAGAAGAGTTTGGATTTGATATCCCACCTTTCACTCCCTTTAAGGAGTCTCAAAGCGGCTAACATTCTCCTTTCCCTTCCTCCCCCACAACAAACACTCTGTGAGGTGAGTGGGGCTGAGAGACTTCAGAGAAGTGTGACTGGCCCAAGGTCACCCAGCAGCTGCATGTGGAGGAGCGGAGACGCGAACCCGGTTCCCCAGATTACGAGACTACCTCTCTTAACCACTACACCACACTGGCTCTCTTTGCAGCATGGCAGTCCCCTTGCATCATGTTGGATTCTGAAGTCTTGAATTCTGGCTTCTTGAAAGTTGGGTTGCAATATAAGGAAGGCAAGGGGGCTGCTGCGCTGCAAAAGAAGAAGCCGATATTTGTTGCAAGGTGGATCTGGCATGCAGAATTCCAACTGGGCTACAACCTGTAGAATTTGGCACTTGAAATTCTTCCTTCCTTCCTTCCTTCCTTCCTTCCTTCCTTCCTTCCTTCCTTCCTTCCTTCCTTCCTTATTGGTTTTCACATATTATATTACAATACAGATGTACCAAAGCCAACACCATTCTTACTTTATTTAATGCATGGAGACAGTACAAGGAGTGTGGGCTGTGTCTGGTCAGTCCAGGCTTTTCTTCCTGGATTTTGCCCCTGAAAGAGCAGTCCAGGAGTAAGTACCCTCCAGGCAGCAATGAGGGGGTGTAAAGGATATGGGCAACCTAAATCACAACACAGGCTTTACCCTGCCTACTCCTTCTTCCAATCTATTCTCTCTCTACCTTATTCATCTAAGCCACTTGAAGTCTTTATTGAATCAGAGTTCAGGTCAATATTAAAAACATATAATTAAGGGCTCTTAATTAAAATATCTTAATGAGATTGACCCAGCAGAGTTGATGTGACTAAATGAGGGAATCAGAGGTAGCTTCTGCGTCAGCATTCAGATTTGTGATCCTGACATGTTGCGGTCGGTGCTCTTCAGCGGCGTTGTTCTCAACTTCATTATGCTTTATTTAGAATAACCTTTTAGAAATGTTAGGACTCAGCCATTTTTCTCTTTGCAGTCCTAGCTGGATGACAGAAATAAACAACAACAAATAAATAAATAAAGGAAGAACAAACAGGAAAAAGAAATGGAAGAAGACAGAACGAGGATGTTATATAGTGGATACAGTATGGCTGAGAGCAGATTAAATGACCTTCAGCGTCCCTTCCACAGATTTTTTTGACCATGGTTGCAAGCTTGGGATCAGAACAAGAGGAAGACTGCTTAAGTGATCAAACTGGTTGGATAAGTCTGGCGGGCACATTCTATTGTTAGACAAATATAGGTAATATATGTTGCCATAGAAACTAAGTAGTTAACCAAGTACAGGTGATATGTCGCCATGGGAACAAATTGTTAGACCATAGTTTGGAGACTCTTCTGGAAGGAGAAAGCCATTTGGGAATTGGAGCTTGCTTTCCCCCATCTCTTGGCTGGAAATGATATCATCAAGCAATCTGTGTATAAAACGAAAAAGAGGAGAAGGCTGCAGTTTTGAGGCAGAGAGTTGAATTTGAGGCTCTGGTAGCATCATAGGGTGTTGCCTGTGTTCTTGCCTGATGTGGGAGCAGTGGACCTGGGTGCCTGCTGGAATATTTAAGCTGTGCCTCTACTTATGCTCAACCTGTACATCCGTAAAACAGCAAAAAGATTGTTGTTGTTTAGTCGTTTAGTCGTATCCGACTCTTCGTGGCCCCATGGATCAGAGCATGCCAGGCACTCCTGTCTTCCACTGCCTCCCGCAGTTTGGTCAAACTCATGTTCGTAGCTTCGAGAACACTGTCCAACCATCTCGTCCTCTGTCGTCCCCTTCTCCTTGTGCCCTCCATCTTTCCCAACATCAGGGTCTTTTCCAGGGAGTAGCAAAAAGATTACAAGACGCAAAGAAGCCCCTAGCGACCTCCTACCAAAGTTAGCCAAACTCATGTAAGGCTGTGCCCCTGGAAGTTTTCACCCGTCAGAGATTTTGGGTGCATACAATTTGGAATTCATAGAATCATATAGTTGGGTCACGAGGATCAACTAGTCCAGGCATCCCCAAACTCGGCCCTCCAGCTATTTTGGGACTACAACTCCCATCATCCCTAGCTAACAGGACCAGTGGTCAGGGATGATGGGAACTGTAGTCCCAAAACAGCTGGAGGGCCAAGTTTGGGGATGCCTCATCTAGTCCAACTCCCTGCAATGCAGCAGGGATCATTCACCCAACATGGCACTCAAACCCACACCCCTGGGATTAAGGCTCTCCTGCTCTACCGGCTGAGATATTCATCACAAGTAAGCCATAAATGCACTCTAAATAGGGATGGAGTATCCCATAGCCGTCCAGATATTGTTGGACTCTCATCAGCCCCAGCCAGCCTGTCCAATGGCCAGGGATTATAACAGCTGCTTTGAGGTGAGTGTGAAAATCACTCCATAATTGCAAGGTTGTGTGAGGAATGAATGCTATGAGATTTACCTCGAATCAATTAGCAACGAGAAAAGAAGTGTCTCTGCCCCATTTTCCTGGAACTACCTGCACCATCCCTCCATAAAGCCTGGTTTGGCAGACACTTCACGGTGCAGCTAATCTGCTGTAAAATTGGGTTCAAAAGCCACAACTAGCTGGGATCTTATTGGCCTGCAGAAAATGTTCGGCTGAAACGCGCTGTTCAACACGGAAAAATTGGGTAAGTGATACCTACGGAGGGGTGGGGAGGGGGCCTCCCTGACATGCTGTTTGCCCTCAGGCAAGTCAGCATAGCTTCCACGTCTGTGAAATGGGGTTACCAGGATTTACCTCCCTTCTTGGGGGTAATCTGGGAGGATTAATTTGTGCCAGTGTTATGATTACATTACAGTACATGGCGCCTGCTGCATAGATAACACGATTAGAAGCCATTCTGCAGTCACAGCCCGCTTCCGGGGATATCGTATCACACTCTGTGCAGCTGGGAAGAAATGACCCGGAGTAACGGGCAATTGAAAGCAGATTTATTGCGTTGGCTCCCGGTTATAAATCCTTGGCATTGAATCAGCGGCTCTCACAGTGTAACACGAGTGGGCGGTGGGTGGTTAGGCGGAAAGGGCGTTTCTAATGTCAACAGAGTGCCCAGGTTCTGAAAGAAGAACATTTTGGAGATTTATAGGTTTTAAAGGTCAGAGGGTCCCACTGAGAAAGTGCAGTCTGAACTTCTTTATGGTTCAGGCCACTGAACTGTGTCAGCTCACTCCTATAGGGAGCCCTATTGAATTGTATACTGTGGTAGCCCACTTTTGAGAAGGGCAATGGGTCTTGATTCAGTATAGTCTGAATGCCTTTCCTCTAGCACTCTGTGTTCAGTCGTCGCATTTCCTGATAAACCAGGGGTTGTTAACTCCAAGGTGGGGTCAGGAGGATTAGGCCTCCAGGAGTACATTTTTTCTACCTCTTCCTAGGCCTCACAAATTTTGGCAGGAGTGGCAAGAAGGGAATAAAGTAGATAGAATGTTAATGTGGGTGGGAAGCTTTAAAGTGTGGGTTAGACTGATCCCTTTGAGGCGACACCAATTGTCCCCACCAAGGAATCAGAATGTTCATCTGATGTGTGGAGAGGAATGATAACTCCAGTTCAGCTGGGAAGAAGTGTGTGTGTGTGTGTGTGTGTGTGTGTGTGTGTGTGTGTGTGTGTTTGTGTGTGTCATGTAAGTGCGTGTGCATGTAAGACACTGGTGACACCAGTGTCAAAGCAATGATTCTTCAACATCAACTTCGTTGGAGTGGTCATGTTGTGCAGATGCCTGATGATCGGCTTCCAAAGCAACTACTCTATTCCAAACTTAAAAATGGAAAGCGTAATGCTGGTGGTCAACAAAAGAGGTTTAAAGACTGTCTCAAGGCAAATCTTTAAAAATGTAGTATAAACACTGACAACTGGGAAACACTGGCCTGCGAGCGCTGCAGTTGAAGAACAGCCTCTACCAAAGGCTTTGAAGATACTCAGGACGAAAGGGAGAAATGAGCTAAGAGGAAGGCACACCTGGCAAATCCACACCGTGATCAACTCCCATGTCACCACTGTGGAAGGACGTGTGGATCCAGAACTGGCTTCCACAGTCACTTACGGACTGATTGTTAAAACCATGTTTATGGAAGACAATCTTACTTGGCTATGAAGAAGCAGCATGTAAGAGCAGGTGTGAGAGTGTGGGGTGGCCGCAACCACCACTGACCTGTGGCCCCAAGAGGGCTGGGTAAGAATGAATGTGGTCAGTGGGGGCCACAACATAGTTAGCCACCTCTTTCTAAATAATTCGTACATGGAGTCCCAATTTCTTCCTTGAATTCTTCACTTTGAAATTGATATGTGAACTGTGTCTGGGGTGGTGTATGTGGCTGCAGCTAGCTCAGTGGTAGAGCTCATGCTTTGCAAATAAAACCCAGGTTCATTCTGTGGTATCTCCCATTTAGGTGTCGGCATCCGGGGGTCGAAAGGCCAGCTGGCAAGCCCCCAGCTGGATCATCTCCCGCTCAGCCCTCATGCTGCGGAGATTTCGTCTGGCTCAGATGAAAATCAGCGGCTCAAGCTGCCTTGAGCACACTATACGTAGCAGTGTAAACTGCACAACAGAAGAGGCTGAGGCTGTGGATACATACTAAAACTACGGATTTATTTTACATAATTCAGAACAAAGAAACATGTCGTCTCTCCTTGCCGTCTTCTCGGAGAGACTCTCAAAACAAAAGCTGTACACAGAGCGGAAGTTCCGCTCAAGAGACCCAACAGCCTGTGCAGGAATGTAAGCAGACATGTGACATGCTACAATCCCACGTCTGTAACAGAAGGTGGAATGGAATCTCCCAACATTAGGATCCTAGAGAGAAGAGGGTGGGAAAGGCCCCTCCCCAAAGGCCCTGGAGAACCAGTACTGGGGAGAAATAAAGAGATGTGCATGTGAATCATGAATCAAAATGTTCTGAAAATCATGCCAAGTAGATTGTATTGCATTGCCCCTGCTGGAAGCTTAAACATGACCAAATAGCTTCAATACCATTCTTACCAAAGCTCCCCCGTATTGATATGTATAAGTCTTCAGAGATATGCTTCTGTCTCTCTGCTGTGCTCAGCATGGACAGTTCCAAAAGCATATTGGCTCTATTAACTACTCATCTTCCAGATACCTTTCCTACACCCCCTGTCTTGCTCCTTGAGAGCAGACACAATCCACTGACAAAGCTGAAATATATCAGTGAGTCACAAAACAATGTGCCTTCACTTCTAGGTCCCATGGAAATAGGTTTCTGTTGCTACAACCACTATACTAGCCTGAGCATCGCAATCCCATGCAACATGGGTAGCAACTCAGTGCCTTCCAGATGTTGGAGTAAAACTCTCATCAGACCCAGCCGGCATGGTCAAAGGTCAGGGATAATCAGAACTGTAGTCCAACAACATCTGCAGGGCACAATGTTGGCTGTCCCTTCCACACAACATCACGGATCTTCCTTTATTTATATAAACATGACTCCATGTTATTTTCAACATTGTATGATGCTGCTCATTTGAGATAACCATGTCCATCAAATGTGCCCTTACACCATCTGGCAACTCTACAGGGCAAACATGCACATAGATATCTAGGACCTGAATTCAAGCATGAATGCTCCTTTCTCTGCTGCATAGGAAGGAAAGCCTCTTTTGATTTTGTGGCCATTGAGCATGCATGCATCAGTATCTTAGAAAAGGCATGCCATCATACAAGAAAGAAAGAAGGGAGAAAGCTTCCTCCAAAAACTGTACTGTAAACTAATTACTTTAACATTCAAATCAGCTAAGAGTGCAATCCTATGCATGCTTACTCAGAAGTAAGCCCACAGTGTGCAGTAAAGTTGCCGCTGAGCGCTGAAATCCTATACCCAATTACCAGGGAGTAGGCCCCACTAAGTTCAGTGCGACTTCCTTCTGAGTAGACATTAAAAGGATTCTTCTTTAATTGGGTGACAGCCACAAACTCGATGAGATTTACATCCGAGCAAAAAAAAACCAAAACCTTAAAATGAAGGTTGGTGAAATGAAAGCCAGTATTTTGGAAAAGAAAGGAGTGGTTTGCGGGAATCCCTTACCGTATTTTATTTTTAAAAAATTGCTTTCCAGTGGCACCTTTTTCAAAACCACTGAGCTGACCAAAAAGCTTCTGGATAACAAGGAAATTGTTCTCCTCGAGGGTTCATAGGGCCAGAGTTAAATTACTCCCATGGAGCTGGAAAGGAAAGAAAGAATTCTTTAATCCCTTTGCATAGCACCGCACTGAAGAGTTCTTGCCACACTACACAATGTCCTCAGCTCTTTCCAGTCTACATTTTTGAAGTCGCAACATTAAAGTTGTTGCATTTTCTTTTTCCTGATGGCTCCTTCAAAGAGGACCCAATCTCCTAAGTCCTGGTGTTTCCAAACAATTAGAATGGCTGTCTCAAAGGAATGGTTTGAGTGGGAGAAAAAGGATTTGTGTGCAATGATGAAATACACTTTACTGAAGGCAAGGGGGGGATTAACTATGCCTACCACTTCATTTGTACCTAACTGTGTGGATCCTATTGATGCTTTAAAAAAAGAAAAAGAAAATTCCAAGGGGGGAAAGTGAACAAGTAAAGAACAAAAGTGGGAGATAATTGTAGCAGAATGGGAAGATAAGTAATGTTTGGTATCCTTTCTATAACTGTTCCCTGGGGGCCCATTATGGTAATTTTTCTTCTATAACTGGCAAATTGTATAACGAGTCAGATGATAAACTGGGAAGCAAGACAGGAATTTGCATTTTAATACAACTGTCTAAATCATTTATCCACATAAAGGCTGGACAGGACACTTTGCAGATTTTGCGGCATTCTTGGTTGCTGTAGGGTCAAATTGCTGGCTCTACTTTCTGCCTTGCCTTTGACCTTCCCTTGAATAGTTTCAGGCAGTAGACTTGGCACCATGTCCTGCCCCTACTAGACATTCTTATGCCTTCCCAACTTTTCCCACGGGTGTTAATATAAGGGACGCTTAAAAACTGCTATTCCCAAATTGGTGGGACGTGAAAGATTCTCCTCTACATTGAGGAATGTCAGAGAATGCTGATGAAAAGGTAAACAGGAGCAGAAATTCCTGATGTTTGCTTATTTGTCCCATGTCTAGAAAAGAAATTGATCCAGTGAATGCAATTGGTATTCGCTGTAGTTTTTGCTTTCAGTCCACAAATTATCTGTAATTGATTATTTCCTTGTACAGTGGTACCTCAGGTTACAGACGCTTCAGGTTACAGACTCCGCTAACCCAAAAATAGTACCTCGGGTTAAGAACTTTGCTTCAGGATAAGAACAGAAATCATGCTGTGCATGCGGCGGTGCAGCAGCAGCGGGAGGCCCCATTAACTAAAGTGGTGCTTCAGGTTAAGGACAGTTTCAGGTTAAGAACGGACCTCCGGAACGAATTAAGTTCTTAACCCAAGTTCTTAACCCAAGGTACCACTGTACCTGTTTGCATTGCACTTCCTTTGCATTGACACAAATGGGGTTGAATAACATAATGACCATGTAATTTATGTAATGAACTACACAGGACATGGGTGGTGCTGTGGTCTAAACCACTGAGCTTCTTGGGCTTGCCGATCGGAAAGTCAGCAGTTCGAATCCACCTAATGGGGTGAACTCCTGTTGCTCTGTCCCAGCTTCTGCCAACCTAACAGTTTGAAAGCACACCAGTGCAAGTAGATAAATAGGTACCATGGGAAGGTAAACGGCATTTTCATGCACTCTGGTTTACGTCATGGTGTTCCACTGCACCAGAAGCGGTTTAGTCATACTGGCCACATGACCTGGAAAGTTGTCTGTGGATAAACGCTGGGTCCCTCAGCCTGAAAAGTGAGATGAGCGTTGCACCCCATAGTCACCTTTGACTGGACTTAACAGTCCAGGGCTCCTTTACCTTTACCTTAATGAACTACGTAAACTACGTAAGATACATAATTTTGCTGCAGTGAGACAAATAACAAAGTTTTGGGCAGAAGATAAACTATGGTGGAATAGAAACAGGGTTGCATGTGAGTGGAACAGAAAACGATACCTTCTTACTCCCCTTTCTACAGTCTTGTGCCTGCTGATATAAGCAACAGCTTTCACCCTCTTCATAAAAGTGCTGTGTAGTATAGAAAAGGGGTGTTGTGGCTTATCTTGCTAATGGGCCAGCAGTAAAAAATAAGTGCAGAATAGCAACATAATGGAGTTCCAGCAAAACACTGTGACCACACTCAGCACTTAGCTTTGTGGACTTCCTTACACACACAAAATGGCTTCTGAGCACTCTGAACCACAGTGCCAATAAACCTCAATGTACCCTTACAGGGTTACAATCTACCCATGAACGATCCAGCAGAAGAAGAAGCTTCCATTGCACTGAGGCAGCGAATGTTGCTCCAATACAATTGCAACATAAATAGCAATTTGCTAGAGAGCCTTGGTAGGTAATGCTGGGGAGAGATCAGCACTTGTGGCACTTGTGGCGCATGTCAGCACCAATGATGTGGGGAAGATGTAGCTGTGTTGTCCTGGAAGCCACATTTATATTACAGTGGTACCTCGGGTTAAGAACGTAATTCGTTCTGGAGGTCTGTTCTTAACATGAAGCACCACTTTAGCTAATGGGGCCTCCCACTGCCGCCGCGCCACCGGAGCACGATTTCTGTTCTCATCCTGAAGCAAAGTTCTTAACCTGAGGTAATATTTCTGGGTTAGTGGAGTCTGAAACCTGAAGCGTATGTAACCCGGGGTACCACTGTAGTGTGTCACCACTGCTAGGTAAGAGACTGAAAGTTAGAAACTTTCAAGGTAGAATACTTTCTCTGGAATACTGCCAGTTCTATGTGTGGGGCCAGCTAAGCAGGCACAGCTGACGAGTCTCAGTTCATGGATGAGATGGTGGAATCAGGAGGATTTGTTAGGCACTGGGGAGTCGGGGCACATCAGGTCTCTATAAAGGTATGGGCAGAGGCCCCAGCTTCTTCAGATTTTCAAAGGTGCCCAACGCGATGTTGCACGACAGCCTAATGTTGTGTGTGCAATATTGCAAGGAGCTTGGGGTGGAGCCAAATGTTTGGGGCCTAGCCATCTCAAAAAAATACATTGGGGACCCCGAAACTGCCATGGCACCTATGGGTATGGGCTACACTTGAACCAGGATTGAACCAGACTGCTGTTGAAAAGCTGACAGAGTATCTTTTAAACTGGTACCTCAGAGAAAGCAATCAGTGGTTCAGGAGCATCTAGTTCACAGGAGGAGTGAAAATGTTTCCAAGAGCTTGTCCAAATTGGGCTTTGTGGTGTGTTTGAGGCCCAACATATATCTCAACATTTCTGGGCTTCATATGCATGACATTGCGCTCTATCAGAACCCTCACCACCACCCCACTTTTAGAATGAATTTAGATTTTCACAATCCTGGGAAAATCCAAAAAGCAAAGCAAATTCCCAACCTGGTCCACTGTTCCCTGGATACTGCTTTTTGCATTCTCTTCAGTTAATGTGGTGTTGGAAAGATCTTTGTGATCTGAGGGATGGGTGGGGCATTGTAGAGTTTGTCTGCTTGTTGAAGAGTGGAAGGAAAAAGTGGGTCTCATCCTCTTCGCATTCAGAAGATCCCAGCAACTCTAGATGGCTCTACCTGAAATCCTTGAGAACAGCTGCTGGTGAGTGCGGTCAGTATCGAGCCAGATGGACCAATGGATCTCACTCAGTATAAGGCAGCTTCCTACGTTGCTAACCAGTGATCTGCCTAACAAGGAAAGAACGTCATCACACACTCTGAAGAATGTCATGGGGGAAGGTGCAAAAAGTGTTGCATACAGTTCTGTTCAGTATGCAGGAAAAGACCTATCAGAAGGGCACATTCCTTGGTGGAAGTCAATGGGAAAGAAATTTGGGGACATCTTTCTGTTTGGGTGCTTTCTATACTAGATTGGAATGTTTTCTGTGTGGGAAAGTGGTGAGGAACCTGTGGTTCTCCAGATGATTTAAGACCCCTTCACCCATGACCATTGGCTATGTTAACTGGAGCTGAGAGGAGATGGAGTCAGGAGTTCAGCCTACACTCGAGTAGGACCCTGGCAGAGACACATGCCCAAATGGCATGTTCTCTCCCTCTTGGTCGATCATTCGGGAGCTTCATAAGCTTTCTTCAGCCCTAACATCACAGCGAATGATGCCAACAGACACTGGCACACTTAGGGATCCGCAGAGTCTTCGCAACTTGCGCGTAACAGACCTCAGCAACTCAGCATTTTGGCTAATCTACTTTATTTACATATAAACACAGAGAGAGCACTGCACCATGGCTCCCTCTCTCTCTAGCATCAGACAGCAAAGAGGAAAAGAACGAAGGACAATAGTCCCACTTCTTGGAACACAGTAACACAAACACCCTGTCTCCATCACGTCCCACTCTGTGGAGTCAAAACATATACCGTCATATGAAAGACAACAATCCTATGACTACAATCATAGATCAGGAATTCTAACAGTTTAAACAACATCTGGAGGGTGGCAACTTCCCCACCCTTTGAGAAGAAAACCTGTCATGTCTGAATTGGGCCTAAGACAAAATCAGACCAAACCTGAAGGTTCGTTTGAATTTGATTTAACCAGAAGGTGGACGTTATTAAGTTTTATTCTTCACAATAAAAAGTTCATGTTTGATTTACTAATTTGGATCTGAGAGTTTAAACGGGGGGTTGTGCTTACCTCTGAATAGTGACCTTTGCATACAGAAACCAATCAATCGCAACAGATCTATCCTTATCAAATTAAGTAGATCCTTGGCCACCTTTGGGAACTTCCACTCAGTGTAATTCCACCGAGCAATCAATCCTCTTTTGAAATTTAAAGAGGTGTTCTCATTTTACCACATGGTTTCTAGGAGGTACTTTGCTCATCACCATATTCACTTTTTAATTGGAGGCAGGAGGACAGTGAGGCACAGAGAACAAGAGAGTTTGGAGCACTGTTGGGGGGTACATATGTCTGTATCGCGCCTTGCGAAATGGGCTGTGCTGACCTACATTAGGCAGAAGCAACAGGACTATATGCAGGACTTAGAGGCAGAAGAGGCGGCAATGACAATTTAGATGGCTTTGATCTGCCTCTACAGTTGGAGGCAGTATGTCTGAATGCCAGTTGCTGGAGACCACAAGAGGGGAGAGTCCTGCAGCTCTCAGGTCTTGCCTGTGGACTTGGCTGGCTGCTGTAAGAACAGGATGGTTAACCAAATGGGCCACTGGACTGATCCAGCATGCGTCTTCTCGTGCTCTTAAGTCCAGGAGGAGCAAACACAAATGCAACAGAGATGGCTTACCACAGGTCAAAGTATGTCAAGTAACACAGAGTACCAGAAAAAGATGGTGGGTGGTATTCAATTATGCTTTTACTCAGAGTAGACCAAATGAAATTAATGGACCTAACTTGGCTGTGTTCATTCATTTCAATGGGTCTGTTCTGAGAAAAAACTTAGATGTCTACCACCTGGTAAGTCCTGAATCTAAAACCACCAAACTGCACAATTGACCATGCAGAAACAGAGTTTTGGGAGTTGCAAAAGTTCTCCAGAGTTGTAGGTTTAGAATACAGCAGACCTCTCTAGGGTATGGCTTTTCTCCCAACACCTGGCCCACGTTTTCTCCACCGAGGAGTTTCCTGCTACGTTTTTAGTCACCGCTGGTGCAAGTCAATGGTGCGCAGTCACCCATCTGGCAACGAGGTTATGGCTATTATCATAGAATCATAGAATTGTCGGGTGCCCTGCATCAGAGAAAAAAACAACCATCAGTCTTTTTCACCCCTCACAACTCACTATTGTTCCTTCCCCGCTCCTTGTTGACCTTCCATCAGTATAGAGACTCAGACAATTGAAACTCATTCAGTTGGGACTTGAGCATCGGAACCACCTGGAAGAATAAGAAACACATTATGCGAAAAAAAGCAATTTACTTCGCCTGCGGTTCTGTCGCATTTCTCTCCCTCCCTCCCTTCTATTGTTGTGCTGCTATTGCAAGTCTTGGTGGAATCTTTCCTCCCTCTTAAGCTCAAAAAAAGTATTTCCTCCTCTGTTCAGCTCTTCCTTTAAAACATAATCCTTACCATTTTATTACCATTATTCAGTATGTTGCAGCACAAAATGCTCAGAAGTTATTATTCAGGCCACTAAAAATGATGAGATGGTATAAAACACAATGTAATTAGAACATAAACATAATACATTTTGAGGTCTTTTCATCTGCAGTCTTTTTAATTCTTTAAGATTTGTTGCTGCTGTGATTCCAAGTTCTGATTTAAACCCCTGGGGCTTAGAAACTTATATTTTAGATAAAAAGTAACATTATCATGATGACCTCATAAGGCCAGCTATTTCGGGCTTCTGAAAAGACTCATAACTGGCCACCTATTTCCCGTGGTAGTAGATGAAGAATTGAAACACAGCCACCATTCAGATCTGCTCCTCTCTGAACTCTGTAACACCAAGATAAGTAAAGGTAAAGGGACCCCTGACAATTAAGTCCAGTCGCAAATGACTCTGGGGTTGCGGCACTCATCTCGCTTTAAAGACCGAGGGAGCCTGCATTTGTCCGCTTCCGCAGACAGTTTTTCCGGGTCATGTGGCCAGCATGACTAAGCCGTATCCCGCGAAACCAGAGCAGCGCACGGAAACACCGTTTACCTTCCCACTGGAGGGGTATCTATTTTTCTACTTGCACTGTGTGCTTTCAAACTGCTAGGTTGTCAGGAGCTGGGACCGAACAACGGGAGCTCACCCCATCATGGGGAATTCGAACCGCTGACCTTTCGATTAGCAAGCCCAAGAGACACAGTGGTTTAACCCACCCGCGTCCCTCAAGACATGTACAAAAATGCACACTAAGGCAAACTGTACTTAAAAATGCAAAATTCAGAGAACTGCAAATTTCTAAGGATAGCTGTGTTCACATATTGGTTTACAAAGTGTGAAACTGGGTAGATTCACATTAAAACGTAAACTGAATAAATTTGTCCCCATCTATAATACAATTACAGTCAAGGATATGCAGCAAGATCCTGGCAGGTTTGCTTTGAAATGAGTCTATCCTACTGCTGTGTCAAATCTGCACATTCTCATTATTGGCCTGGCCCAAATAGGGCTGCTTTCTTCAAGAGAGCACTGACTGCAGTTCAAAGGCTGCAGACACCACCCACTCAGCTCCCACCTTTCACTTGAAATGCTGCAACTATAGAAATTTCCGATTGTGAAGGAGCTCCATGCCAGCCTAGTTGGCAGGCTGAGATTCGAGGACAACGCCAGAAGACTGAGACATGCTTAGTCTTGAGCAAGAATCAGAATCTTGATATGATGGATTGTGGATGATGATGATGATGATTAAATTTTTGTATTAGACCCTCCAAGTGTCCCTATTTTCCAGGGACAGTTCCAGATTTACAGAAGCCGGCCTGGTTTCTGATTTGATCCTGGAATGTCCCACTTTTCCTTAGGACATCCCTGTTTTCATCAGAGGGGATGGAGTTATGCAAGCCAAGGAGATAAGTAACTATACAACCCTTAGAAGATATCTAAAGACAGCCCTGTACAGGGAGGTTTTTTAATGTTTAATGTTTTTAATGTTGTTGTTTTATAAGTTGGAAGCCCCCCAGAGTGGCTTGGACAACCCAATCAGATGGCAAGGGTATAACTAATAAAATTTTGGAGGGTATGTATGTTAGAATTCCTGCTCCGTGATTGCAGTCATGGGATTTTTGTCTATCACATGGCGGTATTTGTTTTGACTCCACAGAGTGGGAAGTGACGGAGACAGGGTGTTTGTGTTACTGTGTTCCGTGAAGTGGGACTTTGTTCTTTCTCTTTGCTGTCTGATGCTAGAGAGAGAGGGAGCCATGTTGCAGTGCTCCATGTGTGTTTATATGTAAATAAAGTAGATTAGCCAAAATGCTGAGTTGCTGAGGTCTGTTACGCGCAAGTTGCGAAGACTCTGTGGATCCCTAAGTGTGCCGATGTCTGTTGGCATCGGTTGCTGTGATGTTCGGGCAGAAGAAAGCTTTTGAAGCTCCCGAATGATTGACCAGGAGGGAGGGAACATGCCAGTCGGGCATGTGTCTCTGCCAGGGTCCTACTTAAGTGTAGGCTGAGCTCCTGACAATGTATACCACCCTTCATTCATAGTTCTCAGGGAAATATCTTAGCACAGGCACCTGGGCTATAAAAGCAGAGTCCACCTGCCCACAAGGAGCTCTGCAGCAGCCATCTTGGGAGGCGGAGTCATGCAGAGTGGCATCCCCATGTTCAAGGGCAGCTGTAGCCTCGGTAAGTTCCAATGAGATCTTGTGAGTTATCATGGAACTCTCATGAGATCTCACTGGAAGCTGCCAGCACACGACGCCAGCAACTGAGGCTTTGACAGTGGGGTGTGGCAGCGGGAGGTGGGAGCACCTTCCCATTTTGCCTCAGGCGGTGAAATGGGATGGACCACCCCTTTGTAAAAGCGATGTGTACTCATCTATATGCACAGCTGCGAAGGTCGTCTTAGTACATGAGACAGCCGTGGTTGAAGGGTGGGGGGGGGGAGAAGCAGCTTCAGGGAGTGTTTTCCTTTCAGAAGTCTTCTCCTTTAGCAAGGAGGCCATCCTTGCTGTTGGTTAAGATCCATGGAAGCCACCTAAAAATCACATCTAATAGCTAAGAATGATTGACTCAGTGATTAATTGTCATCTAAGTGCATGTGTGAGACTTCTAAATGGACGTGGGTTAGAATTTGCCGTTTAACAACACGCTGGCAGAAATTGATGAGGCTCTTATGTCGCCGGAACAATTTTTAAAGAAAATCTAATGATTTACCACCTCCCCCACTGGGTCTCTCCCCCCCCCCTTTGCTGCCAGCAGTCTGCAGTAACTCAACCATTTTTTTAAATACATAGATTTCAGGAACTGCACAGAAATGTCAAAACAGAATAACAGTTCCATTTATTTATTTATTTTGGTCAAAAGCTTCCTGTCATTGTAATTTGCGAAAGGGGTGACATTTCATGACAACTCTGGTGGCAGGATATTTTATCAGAATAATAAATGGGTTTTTTGGGGAGGGGGGGATGACACCCATTTCCATGCTTCACAGAGTTCTTCTTTTTGTCGAAAATGTGCAGCTTTGTGAAACCTGAAAACCTGCCTGATGTGTTTATAGGAACAAGCGTGTCAGAAGAGTTGGCTTACTTAGTGAGGTGGCTCCTCATCTGAGATTCCCTTCCCCTGCAAGCTGGAGTCGGCATTGCAATAATGCAATGAAGGGGGACATTTGTGGCCCTCCAACTCCCATCAGCCCCAGTAAGCATGATCCATGGTCGGGGATGATGGGAGTTGTAGTCCAGCAAATATCTGGAGGGTCTCAGGTTCCCCACCCTGGCAGTAACACTGACAGAAGGCAGCACAATTCCTACCTTTGTATAGAAAACCTTTTGACCTTCACTGGCTGGGTCATTGCAAGGGGTTGTGATCATTTTAAGCAGCACAAGGAAGAAGAAGAGGAGGAGGAGGAGGAGTTTGGATTTGATATCCCGCTTTATCACTACCCTAAGGAGTCTCAACGCAACTAACAATCTCCTTTTCCCTTCCTCCCCCAAAACAAACACTCTGTGAGGTGAGTGAGGCTGAGAGACTTCAGAGAAGTGTGACTAGCCCAAGGTTACCCAGCAGCTGCATGTGGAGGAGCAGGGAAGCAAACCCGGTTCACCATATTACGAGTCTATTGCTCTTAACTACTACACCACACTGGCTTCTCCCAGGAAGGGTTAAAAGTGGAGGCATTTTTTTTTTGTAGAGGTGCTGCAAATGAAAGCCTTTATTTCATGGAAATGAATTGTGAAGCTCATGTAAATTTAAAAACGAAGTTTAAAATTCATCAAAGATACGTGCCATGGGAAGGGAAGGGAAGGGAAATCAGGCAGGCTTTGAGAAACACTGGTGGCTCCTGAGATCTTGAGAGAAACCAGGACTTTCCAGGGAGATGTTATAAGTCACACTTTCCTATGCCATTCCTGAGTTAAAACAGTATCTTCAGGGTGGGGGGAACATGTTGTTTCCGTGTGATTTCTTTCTTTCAGTATAACTGGACACTTTCAGTATAACAATATTATTATTATTATTATTATTATTATTATTATTATTATTATTATTATTATTATTATTATTATTGAAATGTTCCCCACCCGCAAAACATGAAAGTAATGTTTCACAACACTGTAACTGGAAACTAAAAATGTCACCCCAAAATGGAAAGAAATCCATCTCTCAAGTTTCGATTATGTAAAATTACTTTTCTTTAAATTAAAAAAGCAAAACATTAGCAGAGAGATATCTTGGAACAAGTGGTTTGAGGAAAGCCAACATGTAAAACACAGGTGCAAAGCAGAAAATTGTATACAGCGTACACATTAGATTTGGCGGGGGGGGGGCGAATTGGAAGGGGAACTCATGGCTGCCCGGCTGTCAATAGAACTCTGTAGAGATCAATTCTGTGTGGCATATGAGCCAAATTAGACAAGACGTTACATTTGTGTTTGTGTGTAGTGTATTTAGGTTTTTTCCTTTTCTAAATAGCTGTTGTGGCAGGAAGAGGAGGGCATGGATCAGGACCACTGGGATCAGGAAATTAATACTTTGAACCCCATTTCAAATTACAGTGGACACTTGGGTTGCGAACGTGATCCGTGCGGGAGGCACGTTCGCAACCCGCAGCTTTCGCAACCCGCAGCACTGCGTCTGCGTACACGCAGGTCGCAATTTGGTGCTTCTGTGCATGCACAATTGTCAAAACCCGGAAGTAACCCATTCCAGTACTTCCGGGTTTGGCGCGGCGAGCAACCCGAAAACACACAACCTGAAGCGTCTGTAATCTAAGGTATGACTCTCTCTCTCTCTCTCTCTCTCTCTCTCTCTCTCTCTCTCTGTGTGTGTATTCTATACTGCCCTATACCCAAAGGTCTCAGGGCGGTTTACATTAAAAATCACTTACATAAAATCAAAACAAAAAACAGATCCCTCCCGTGAAAAGAGGCAGCATTTTAAAAAGGGTATAGGATGTCAGGTCAGGCAAAGGCCTGGTTGAAGAGGAATGTTTTTGCCTGGCGCCTAAAGATGTATAGTGAAGGCACCAGGCGAACTTCCCTGGGGAGAGCATTCCACAGACGGGGAGCCACTGCAGAGAAGGCCCTTTCTTGTGTTGCCACCCTCCGGACCTCTCGAGGAGGCGGCACATGAAGAAGGGCCTCAGAAGGTGATCTCAGGGTCCGGGTAGCTTCATATGGGAAGAGGCAGTCCTTGAGGTATTTCGGTCCTGAGCCATTGCAGGCTTTATAATAATATAATAATGCCCCCCTCCCCCAGCTACTGAAGAGGCTAGAAACTGAAACACGGAGTCAAATCCTAACCCTGACAAGAGAAAGAACACCAAAGGAAGGGAGCTGGTTAGCTGTAGAAGTATAGTAAATAAATGCAATAAATAAATAGTACAGATAAGAGAAGGTGCATAGCTACAGACAATACGTTACTTAGGGTTTGCTAGGAGTATATTTGTCAAGGCTAAAGGCTTAAGCTGTAACAGTTAGGGTAAGTTGGAGTTCAGCTTTCCCTGTGGATCCCAGACCGCAGCAAAATTTCTCAGGCTTCTGGAAGACCCTGAAGTTCAGATCCTGAACTTGTGTGGCTGGCACACCTTGCATCCAGGGCTTTGAACAAAACAAGAGCCCTGCTAGATCAGGCCAGAGACCATGTAGTTCAGAATCCTGGTCTCACAGTCAGTGGCATAGCGTAGGTTGCCAGGGCCTGGGGCAGAGGGGGGGGGTGGACTGAGTGTGCATGCGCATTCAACTGTCTAACAGGATCTGTTTCACTCAGGCAATGGCAGCCACAGAGATAAGAAGAGTCATTCCCATGCGGGTCACCTAGTCCAGCCCCCTGCAATGCAGGACTCTTTTGCCCAACATGGGGCTTGAACCACAACCCTGAGATCAAGAGTTTCACACTCTACCGAGTGAGATTGAGGCATCTGATCAAGGCCTGTATTTTAAAATGAGCTTAAAAGATATATTTGTAAATGTTTGTATGTTTCATGCCAGGCATAAAACAGCTGGCTAAGTACTTTGGCAGTTGTTTATCTTCTTGCTCTGCTGGACAAGGGCCCCCCTGATTTATAGCAGGAGGCACATTTCTCAAAGTTGTAAAAGGGAAATACAGGCTGGGAGCAAAGGTTACATTGACCCTACAAACTACAGAATACAATCAAGCTGCAAAAACACTAATTAAGAGTTGGTAAATAGTAAGATTTATTGTTTATTAGAAAATAATACCAGGTGCCTCCCATTAGACTCGAGCCATATTTTCATAAGGTTAAAGGGCAAGAGCTAATAGGAACAGCAGCTGGCTGGGAATGAGGGGTTGTAAACTGAAGAGGTTTCTTTTTGAAGCTGTTTCCTTTCTACTTTGCAAAGGCCTTTTCTTCTAAAAATCTATCTATGTTATGTATGAAATATATTGCCTTAATGTAATTATGCAAAGGATTTAGAAAGTAAGAAATGTTAGATTCTTATGTTAGATTCTTATTCCATTGATGGTGTGTGAGAAGGTGAACCCAAGATCTCTGTTTAAGATAGAATTTAAAACCATGAGCCATCTGTTTTAGCCATTTGTTTTGGAGTGGAGGGGCAATAGGGCCAAAGGTTATCTGGTAATTAAGGTGCCTGGTCGAGGCAAATATAAGATATATGGCTACTTGTCTGCCATTTATGGATAGAAGGAAATATAGCTCTTTGTCTCCCATAAAAGGTAGTAGGAAATGGGTGTATCTTTTATGATTGGTTCTAGCAAACAGCCAATAGGAATTTCAACCAGGCTGATTGGACAGAGGCAGCCAAAGGAGGAGCAAGGGGGCTGGGCTGAGGAAATATAAGTGCTCGCCATCAGGGCTGGAGTGGGCAGAGCTTTGGTAACCATATACCACTGTGTCTCTCATTTATTTGTCTGACAAATAAATTATTATTTTAATTTTTCTATTGTTGCGTTGAATATTTCATTCCAGCTAAGCGTTAACCACGAGCAGGGTGCTACAAGATGTCCATGGAAAGCCTGCAAGCAGGACTTATAGCATCTTAGAAGCAATAAAGGCTCTTTTCAATACTACCTTTCTCCTTGTGGTGCCTTGTGGCTGAGCCCACACAGCTACATCTTCAGCCAATACACCTGGATGATCAGACTCCGGGAATACAAAGCTAGCCAGGCTTCTCCTCTGTTGGTTTATTCTCTTGTATTGTGAAACCGAGTGTGGAAATAGCTTTCCCAAAAGCTGGTGGGAGCCTTGAGCAAAAGATTTAGTCCAGGCTGGGAGGCAGTGGGTTCACTCTTCGCAAGTGGCATGCGAGAGGATTTTCCGTCTTCTCTGTTCCATTGCTCACACAGAATAGAAGTTTTAACGCTTTGGCCTAGCTGAGAAGCAAATCCTCAGAGAGCCAATGTGAGCATACGGAGTCCCATTAGCTTTTCAAAGCAGAAACAAACAGGCCATGCATGGAGGGGAGTTCTGTGAAGGTTGGTTAATATTTCATCAAGTAACATATTTGATGCTGTGTCGGTCATTCAGGCAGAAGCGACCTGCTAGCTGCCCAGCTCCCAGGGGGAAATGAAGGCTCTATCTTCTGGCGGATGTGACATTTGGCTGTCCCAGGCTCTGTCCTGATTAATTTAGGATTCTGAAATTTCCCACCTATCTAGGACTCCTTTTGGGGGAAAGGGAGAGTGTGCCACAACTACTTACGTCTCAATTGAAGGAAACTGAGGAAAGACAAAGGCATTTCCTTAGGTAGCATCAGCAGAAGTCACTAGGGAAAGGGGAACAATTCAACTCAGTTGACATATAATGGTAAACATACCTAATTCACAGTTTATGAAACTGTGAAAACGAAAACACAGCCAACCTTCAAAATTCACATTTCTCCAAATTTTGCAATGCGGTCCTTCAGCCAAATGATGTGTACAGAAATGCATTTATTAGAATAAAGTGCGTGTAGAAGTACACATATTAGTTTGTTTGGTTTTTTTAAAACCCATAAATATGCATTATATTAAGGGAAATTGTTTGGGGGGGAATGTGTGTAAACTGCATAGAAAAGTGTGCATTAAGCAGCATTGTTTTTCTAGAAAAAGAAATGCCAGAACTCACCATGAAAAAGCTCCCTTGTTCTCTTTTAATGGCAATAGTGCTCGCCTGAGTGGTACCGAAACTGAGTTCCAGCTGGGGGGGGGGGAGTCTGGTATTAGGAGAAATTAACACTAAAATGTTGGAGGATTTTCATCAGGGTTTTTAAAAGAACAAACAAACATGTGGGTTGCTGCAGAAAGATGGAGAAACGAATTTAAGATTGGAAAAATGACAAACTTGGAGAACCAAAATTGACATTCCTCCCCCATCCCTAGGAACCACCAGCTGAGTGGCCATGCTTTATAGAGGATAGTCCTCTATTTGAGGGAGTGTTGGCAGTAGCAGGTACAGTGGTACATCGGGTTACAGATGCTTCGGGTTACAGACTCCACTAACCCAGAAATAGTACTTCGGGTTAAGAACTTTGCTTCAGGATGAGAACAGAAATCGCACAACAGCGGTGCAGCGGCAGTGGGATGCCCCATTAGCTAAAGTGGTGCTTCAGGTTAAGAACAGCTTCAGGTTAAGAACAGACCTCCAGAACGAATTAAGTTCTTAACCTGAAGTACCACTGTGGTTTGTTGGAGTGCCATTGCCCACCTGACCTCTGGCTGGTAATGTTGCTGCTGCTTAAAGGCAGACAGAAAGGAGGGTGATGTGCCATTGAGGTCAGCGCAGTGCAAATGCACTAATGGAGACCATCAGGTGCCTCCTGCTGGAGTACTCGCACCAGGCCAGCCCTCCACACTGCCTCACCTTTTCACCCACAGAAAGGGAAGAAAGCCTCTCATTTAGCCTTTCTCCAGCTAGTTCCAACAGCCTTTTTCAGGTAGCAAGGTAAGCCACACACTCCCATCTGTGCCAACACTATGCTTAGTCCTGGCTGCAAATTGCATTGTAGATTAATTCATTGCATTAGCCAAAGGCCATAGCGCTTGAAAACCAAACAAATGCATCCATGTTACAGATTAATAACATAATTATAATAGCATGTACAATGTCAGAAGATATCACGAAACTTTCAATTTTCCTTAATAAGCCTGTTTGTAATTCTAGTACCAAAAAGGAAAAAAGCAATCATAGCCATTTTTTAAATGCCCCCCCCCCCAGCTTTATCACTGAGCATAAAAATAATATTGGATAGTATGGCTCAACTAGAAATCCCTACTGCTACACCTTGGAGAAAATCAGCACCACCACTTTTATATAGAATGGGGATGGCATCTCCACAGCACCAAACCCACATACAATGTCATTCATAGCTGGTTTCTTGAAGCAACTATCAAAAATATTAGACAGAACCACTTTGATCCTCACAGTGGCCAAAAAATAATAATAATGTTCTGATGGTTCTAGTAGCTTTCATAATAGTGAGAAATGAGGGGGGAGGGGTGAATAACCAGGATGAGAAAATCTTATTAATTATAACAGCTAAACTCTGCAGGGCTGTTATATCTTGAATTATTTCCTTTACTCCTGGTTCTCTTAACTCAGCTTTGGTCTGCTCCGTTCTCCTTCCGGGGCCACCCCACTGCTTGCTGCCTCCCGAACACACCAGCTCTGAGTCTGGTTCCTCCTTGCAAATCACAGCCGTCAGATATTCATAGCCTTCTCCCCAGCCTCACGCCCCTGACTGCATTTTGCGTCACAGCTGATCTCTGCCCCCTGTTTCTCTGCCACTTTAGGAGGAAGTTAGAAATGCATTTGATATAAATTTGATAGTGAAATGCTGGCCTCTCTTGACAGCTTATAAATAGCTTCTGGAGTCCAATTTTGAGATTTGGTTATTTTTTTTTTCTTCTTAAAAAATAAAGAAAGAAAAGAAATCATACAAGCCCCCAAACCTATCAGCCATCTATCTCCAACGCAATCAGAGGTGGCTCTTGCCTCTCCTTTTCCCACCTCCCTCCCCAATTCCATTATGTCCTGCAGCACGCTCACAGTTCCTTAATATCCCATGGGAAGAGAGTCCATTAAGACAAAGACTCATATCAATCTCTCCCTTCCAACTTAATTAAGTTTTTATAAACACTCAGCCCCATATGGGGAAGGGAAGAGCAGAACCCAGCTCCGAATTACCAAGGCAAATAGAATCCAAATGAAGTTATTTTCCCTGCCTTGTTTGAGTCCAGTTTTAATTAGGCAGCTGTTGGGACTTGGTGTTGCCTGCATGTAATTGTGTCATTGCCATTCATTAGAGGTTTGATTGGAGTTATTGTTTGCTTGCCTCCCAACGTTTTCATTTCTTCTGTTTTCCACCGGTGACCTGGCCAACTTTGCCTTTCAAGTAATTACTGCTTAGTGGCATACATTATTTGTCTATTAGGGCGGCGCTGCAGCTGTCTCTCTGTCCTGGCTCCCACAGCGAAATGTTGTTCGCCCACCCTTGTTCATGGTTTGGATCTGAAGGCTTGGAGAGACGGGACAAAATAACAGTCCTGCATGCCAAAAACTGGCATGCTAAGTGTAACAATTGGTTCCCAATGTGAGCGTCCATAGAACATACAACATTGTCCTCAGTGTAAATATTGATTTCATCTACTATCTGTGTAACACAGTTCTGATATTCATCCCAAGGCCAGAGGGGTGTTTAAAATGTTTGGATGATCAAACGTTCAGAACCAATATAGAGTTATCTTCATGGCGTACAGGGGATCTGGATAATCAGACATTTTGAGGCTTGATGTCTGCACAATTTTCATGTTTTCCGCACTCCAAATTGGCCTCATTCTGCTTGTTCATTTGTTTGACTGGGCAGGGCTGTGTGAGCTCATTCAGCTTGTCAGCTCAATCAATTCAATCATTTTGAATTGATTTCTCCTAAAATCCAGCTAATCAAAATCTAATTTCAGCTTTGTTGTAAAGTAAGTGGATTACGTAGAGTTCAAAGCCTAGGCTGCAATCCAATGAGACATATGCACATTGTCCATGCACCCACCCAATATTTTCCCTTAGGGTTTGTCATTCAGAAGGCGCCTCCACCAATTTACACCAACCCACAGACACCACTCTCTAAAATCATTCTAAAAGCAATTTGGGGATTTGATACATACACACAAAAATCCCCCTTTAAAGGGAAAATGCCGTGAGTTGGTACTATATCATATCATCCAACATTTTCACAGATGAAGCTGGAAACTCATTAACATTATTACTCTCACAACTGGAGGACACAAACCTTTCTTCTCTTTCACAAACATCTAACCCTCCATCCTTCACCCATCAGGTTCCTAAAGTGGCTTTACGCAGAAAATAATTACACCTTGACTCTGTGTTACTCTGTAGCAGTCTGTGCTTCGCTGATTTAAAAGCCAAGATGGCAATTTGTTCTTTGGATTAAAGATATGCTCAGGGGAAATGTAGTTATCCTATAGTTTTCGATCAAAAGTTCCTAATGAACCTCTGCTGCTGTAAAGCAGGCACCCACAAACTCGGCTCCTCCAGATGTTTTGAGACTACAATTCCCATCATCCCTGACCACTGGTCCTGTTAGCTAGGGATGATGGGAGTTGTAGTCCCAAAACATCTGGAAGGCCGAGTTTGGGAATGCCTGCTATAAATGATAAAATGACAGGCTGCATACTACCTAGTGCTTCAGTATTTGTGCCCATGCATTTACAGGGAAACCAAAATGCTTGTTTACAAAGCTATTGTACTACCAACTTTACAGTATGCTTGTGAAACATGGACCACTTGTAAATGCCATCTCCAGATCCTTGAAATATTCTCCGAAAGGCTCTTGAAATGTCTCCGGAAATTTTTACATATCACTTTGAAAGACAGGTGAACTAATGCCAGCGTACTTGAAGAAGCAAAGATCACCAGTGTCGAAGCAATGATTCTTCAACATCAACTTGTTGGACTGGTCATGTTGTTCGGATACCTGATTGCTGTCTTCCAAAGCAATTACGTACTCTATTCCCAATTTAAGAATGGAAAGCGTAATGCTGGTGGACAACAAAAGAGGTTTAAAGACTCTCTCAAGGCAAATCTTAAAAAATGTAGTATAAACACCACCAACTGTGAAACACTGGCCTGCGAGCGCTCCAGTTGGAGAACAGCCTCTACAAAAGGTATCATAGACTTTGAAGAATCCCAAACTCAGGACAAAAGGGAGAAATGAGCTAAGAGGAAGGCACGCTTGGCGAACCCTCACCACGATCAGCTCCCACCCAGAAACCTATGTCTCCTCTGTGGAAGGATGTGTGGCTCCATCAGTGACCTTCCCAGTCACCTATGGACACGCTGTTAAGACCATATTCATGGAAGACAATCTTACTCGGCTACAAGTGATCACCAAAGAAGAAGACAAGTAGGTGCACTAGGGATAAGATGCACCTATGCTCAGCAGCGGATGGCATGATGGGGTGGCAGCACTCACCCGTCCTCGGGTTGCTTGCATCACCGCTGCTTACCGGGGCAGGGGAAGTGGGAGGGGCAAGGTGGCAGCAAGGCTGATGTGGTGCAAACCCATCAGCAGGAGAACCACATTGGCTGGACTGATGCATTTGCTCTGTACCAGCCTCACCATCACCCCACCCTTCTCCCTCTACCTGCTGGTAAGCAGCAACAATGCAGCCAACCAGAGGACAGGTGAGCCCAGATGCCCAACTCTACCACCCACTGCTGACTACACTGTCCACTCAGCCCCTGTATTAAAATATTTAACTATTAGAGGCTAGAGAGGGGACTAAAGTGTGGGGTGACAACTCTAGCAGCTCACATAAACACAAATTTTATAAACCAAAGGGAGGGGGGAGGAGGCTGAGCTATGGACCTTTCTCAAGTGTAACTATCCATTCTACCTCAGCAGGGAAACACACTAGATCCTGTAACGGTGATCTAAATGTTATTGAGATGCATATAAGAGGAGGTGATCCTTCAAACACCTTGGAACATTTGAAAGGTCAACGCCAGCCTTTGAATTGATTCTACTCCCAACTGAGTCCAGAAATGAATTGGGAAAAGCACTTCAGGAATACATTTCATGTTAAGGGATTCAAAAAGGCCCCTCACTGCTGTGTTTGGGGCAGATCTGGTCTTACCATGTGGTCTTACCAATTATTATTATTATTAATTATTATTAATACCCTGCCCATCTGGCTGGGTTTCCCCAGCCACTCTGGGCGGCTTCCAACAGAATATTAAAATACAATAACCTATTAAACATTAAAAGCTTCCCTAAACAGGGCTGCCTTCAGATGTCTTTTAAAGATAAGATAGCTGCTTATTTCCTTCACATCTGATGGGAGGGCGTTCCACAGGGCGGGTGCCACTACTGAGAAGGCCCTCTGCCTGGTTCCCTGTAACTTGGCTTCTCGCAGTGAGGGAACCACCAGAAGGCCCTCGGCACTGGACCTCAGTGTCCGGGCAGAACGATGGAGGTGGAGACGCTCCTTCAGGAGGCCGTTTAGGGCTTTAAAGGTCAGCACCAACACTTTGAATTGTGCTCGGAAACATACTGGTGCTTCATGTTCTCTCACTGACCTCCTCTCCAGCTTATCTTCATGCTGTGAAAAGCTTTCTCTTCTGTTTTCTGCAGGTCAGGATTCTGTTCAAGGCACAGAGCCAGGCCAGGCAATTTCTCCTCTTCCTCCTCCTTGACATTCGGCAACCCTGGCTGTGTGGTCTGAGGAAGTGCAGATATGACGCAGAATGCAAGGATTCTTGGCAAGGATCTGGCTTCCTGATAATCTCCACTTTCACGTTGACGGGGGAGAGGGAATCAGAGCCTGGTCTTTATGGATGCAAAGATATTCTTTAAAGTGTGTGTCCCTGCTGATATATCTTAGGAGTCTGGAAGAAGTATCTGGATAAGAATTCCAGCAAGCAAGCTGGGGATTTGACTTCAGTGGCCTAGTTCCTTGACGAGGAGAACCAGAATGGAATATGTAAGATATTGAAAGCTGCAGACTGAATGTATTGCTGAATAGAGCAACCCTGAACACAGTCCCTCTGAGTTCACGTGGACTTGCATCCAGTAAAGATGTCAAGGACTGTAGCCTTGAAATGCAATTCTATTCTTGTCTAATCAGAAGTAAGTCCAATTCCTCTCAAGCAAGTAAGTATAAGATTGCATGCCCAGGCACAGTTCCACCCCCTCCAGGAGCCAGACCCCAGATAAAGAAAACACATGACATCCCCTATGGGATTAAAATGGCCACAACTTTACTGAATTTCAGATGTAGGAAACCTTGGCTTAGGCATTGGGTGTGTATCCCTCTCAGACCCCTGCTGGGGTATGAGGCTAGACAGGGTCAGTCAGGAATTAGGGGACACTGCAAAACATGTGTTTACGCAGCTGCCCCCCTTATTCAGGTAGCTGAGGTGAGTTCTATGACCCATCACTGTGTGCTCTTGTTCAGAGACTCCCCACAAGACTCCTTTAACAGGTAACCCTGATATCGCTGCCGCAGAAGGGGTGAGTCGCCACTTCACCCCCTCACTGAGTATTGGACTAAAGGATTCTGCCCGAGGCCTAAAACCACCAAAGTTGTGACAATTGCTACAGGGAAGGCAAAACCTGCAGAGCAAAGGAAATTCGTTCCCGGCTCTGAAAAACAGGAGCCATCGTCTGACCATAGGAACACCCATGGACCTAGGAATAAACGGTTAGCTTAAAAGAAAAGATACAATTACAGTGGTACCACGAGTTACAGATGTTTCAGGTTACAGACTCCGCTAACCCAGAAATAGTACCTCGGGTTAAGAACTTTGCTCCAGGATGAGAATAGAAATCATGCAGCAGCAGCGCGGCGGCAGCAGGAGGCCCCATTAGCTAAAGTGGTGCTTCAGGTTAAGAACAGTTTCAGGTTAAGAACAGACCTCCAGAACAAATTAAGTTCTTAACCCGAGGTACCACTGTACAAGGAGGGCTGAGTGGGTGATACTCTGGGGCTGATTGCACTGCTGGCATCAGCGCCGGCCCTCTTTTATCTGTTGGGGTGGACCAGAGTGAAGACTGCTCACTCCCGGTCCACTCCCTTTTGCCTCGCCCCCCCCCAGGCTGCCATGGATACGCTAGTTGAAACCAGTGACCATCAGGGGCAGGGCAGCAACAGCCAGCTGGGCAGTGGGGGGGTGCCGGAGGCAGTGGGCGGTTACTGCAGTCAGAATTTACACAAATTTATTTATTATTTATTTCATAAAATTTGCTTCATCCCAGTGTGTTATATAGTTCATGGTTGTTTGGGCAGGTGTGTGTGTGTGTGTGTGTGTGTGTGTGAGAGAGAGAGAGAGAGAGAGAGAGAGAGAGAGAGAGAGAGAGAGAGAGATTACACACAGACCTGCTCATACCTTGCTTCCCAATTTAACAGACAATTAAAACGGAAGAACGGTAACAATTTGGAATATGTCTCAAGCTCTGACATTTTTTAAAAAAGAAAAAGAATATCCAGATCCGCTGCAGAAGGAACAAATTCAATGAAATATATTTCACATGGTGATGTGTGTAACACAAGAATCTGCAGCCACTTTGATTTGATGCAGTGGTGGCGATGCTAATGGAAGATGGGACTCCTTTCCACTGTTAAACTGACTGAGCTAGAGCAAGTAAATTAAGCCAATGAAATATCACCTGCCATTTCAGCACCACCTCACCCCACCCAGTGCAGTCTGCCCACCCCACACCTTGACAAGTCTCTAATTAAAGTTGACTCTCACAAGGAAATGTATGAAATGTATCAGATCCTCCATTAATTGTGAATTTTCGCACCGGCCAGAATAAGGACAGCTTAGGAAAGCTTGATTCTCTTCACCACCTTAATATCACGATCAATCCCCACTACAATAATAAAAAAGGAGTGTGGTAGGGATTTCTCTTTCCTGCTGGTGTGTAGGGCAGAGAAGAGATTGAAACAAAGAAATACTTTCTACTCTGATGCCCCCAATCCACACAGATGCAGGAATCATCATATTTTCTACACCGTTGCTCCCAGTGCAAGCACATTTGTGGATCATCAAAATACAGCGAAAGGAGGGGAAATAGTGCTTAGAGAGCTTTGCGAAGGAAGGAATGAAATAGCACTGGGGTGTGAAGCTGTGTGCCGGTCTAGCTGTAACTAGACCATAGTTAACGAAGGAGATTGGAAACAATGGAGCTCCAGGCCAGTTAAAGAAATGGGCACTTGCTGTTTCTGAGGTTTTTGCTCACTCTTAAAGAGTCACAAGCTATATAAAACAGGGCCTTTCTATTAAACCAGGATTCCTTCGCCTCCTCTCGCCCACCCTGTGTATCTCCTGCCTTCGACCTTTGTTGTTCTTCTGCTGAGTCGCCTCTGGACTGCTATTCCAGCCCCCTGATTTTCCAGAGTTTCGGAATACCCAGGGAGCCTGCGTGAGTAGACGAGGCTCCCTGCTACGGAGAGTTGCCCTCCAATTCACGGAGGGTGATGGAAAGAGAAAAGAGTGAGCACATTCGTTCCTGCTTTCTCCTTCACATTAATCATGTGGAGAAAGGAATGCCTAAAGAGGACGGAGGTTTCATTCCATCAGCCCATTGGTGGGTTCTTCTGTGTTCTTTGGATGCTGCTCAACTAGATAATTAATGGTTTTAATTAATGTCATTTCTGAGCCTAAGGGAGCTTCCGCACAGGAGCATTCGCCACATCTGATTCTGTACTCCAGCCAAAAAGCAATGTTTTGAGACAAGGCATTCTTCAGAAGCCAGGGCACAGGGCCACAGGGCCATCTTCAGCATATGCACCATCAGGGTGCAAAGATCCACCCAGCACCCCCAATTTTTTTTTGGGGGGGAGGTAAAAGTTGTTGAGCTTTTATGGGGGGGAACAAGTGTGGCGATCACACAGGGTCCCCGGACGTTTCACCATCTATTGATCCCTGTACCACCACTTTATTTCTCGCTGCCACCACCCAGGCCCTACCTGGTACAATACTGAGTCCAGTCAGGGTTAAATTGGAACATAAACCTCTGTTTATTGCAGTTTAACAAGCATGTGGTTTCATAAATGGTATCGGTCAATTACAATCCTGGGGTGCCTATCCAGACCTATAACTTCCACTACCTGCTCTCACTCACTAAAACCACCTCTCAGATATTTACTTGTCTTCCTAGCTCCTAACTGTTCCTGACTCAGCTTATTTCGCTACACTAACTCATGCTACCCACAGACTCTATCCCAATGCACTCCCACTCCAACCAATCGCCCAACTCCCAATGAACTCCCCTCTTCGCCCCTCCCAGAGCTGGTTTTATAGTCCCTCTGACTCCACCCCCCTGGATTCTGATTGGGTAACCTATTTAACTATTTCACCTCCAGCACTCTCATATGTTAACATCACAGCAAGTCTAAGTTGTTGAGCTTTTAAGGAGGGGAACAGTGAAAACTGCTAACATGGGGGGTATTTCGTTTTTGCGATCATGCAGAAATGAAAGACACCACTAGGGAGTCTGCAACTCTTCTGCAAAAGAGAACGGAAATGACCCAGCGATCGACCACGATCGACCACAACCACCCAGTGATCGACCTATCGATCCTGGTCGACTGGTTGGACATCCCTGAAGTAGATAGTTAAGAGCTTAGGCGGCTTCAGCGACGGGTGCCTGGCACCTCCCAGAATTCGGCGCCCGGGTGCCCCGCACCCCCAGGTAAAGACGGCCCTGCAGAACCACATCATATGCCACCACCTAGGCCTCCTGTTGAAGACATTTCCTGTGCAAAGGGCCACATAGCAATGTGGACCTAAGGGTGCATTCAGACATGGCGAACATTGCATTCATTCTTCTGCTTATCATGCTAGTGCTTCTGTCCTGTTTTCTAATGGAACTGTGGCTTTTTGTCCGATATACCTGTGCGTCATGCTCAGTTTCATTTATACACTGGGCATGGTATGACACAGCTGGACAAACTCTTTCTGCACATGAATGCTTCTGTTCACCCACAATTTCCCAATGAAAACAGCAGGAAATTTCATCATGTTACTCCCACGGTTTTCCAAGCTTAGGGGATTTTTTTTTCTGGAACCAAATAACATGGAAATGAGCATTAAACATGCACTATATTCCATTAGTTTTCCCAAAGTGGTTCTTAGACCATGTGAAAGCTATGCAGAAATTAACAGTTGGGGAAATTTCAGGGAAATGGCTTATGGATGCAACCTAAAACTCGCAGGCATGGGTCTTTTCATAAGTAGGGCAGGACTTCAGGGCAGATGCCCAAGGCTCAACAGAATCAGTAGGAGGCTCCCCATGCACAACAGTGCTGCCTCATCACATTCTGGAACAAGTAAGGTAATGTGCATTACCATCAGAGCAAGACTTGCCAAGCTCTCTGGGCAAGTGAGCACATTTGAGAAAGTGCAGTGGGCCTATGACAAAATAGCCACCGTGAGGGCATGGTGTATGACAAAATGGCTGCTGTGGAGCACAGCATAGCACAAAATGGTTGCCACAGGGGCCTAGCAGGATGGCTTGAATGTAGGAAAGACTGAACCAGGAACTGAGTAAGCAAAGCATACTGTCTCTTGTGTATTGTGGATTTTTGAGGGGATATTTCCTGGGTTCTTTTGTGGGTGCAATAGGAGGTACTCGTGGGCACAATGGCACCATGTTGGTGACCCCTGATCAAAAGAGATTGGGGAAGAAGAAGAAGAGGAGGAGGAGGAGGAGGAGGAGGAGGAGGAGGAGCTTGGATTTGATATCCATACCCTAAGGAGTCTCAAAGCGGCTAACATTCTCCTTTCCCTTCCTCCCCTACAACAAACACTCTGTGATGTGAGTGGGGCTGAGAGACTTCAGAGAAGTGTGACTAGCCCAAGGTCACCCAGCAGCTGCATGTGGAGGAGCGGAGACGCGAACCTGGTTCGCCAGATCACGAGACTACCGCTCTTAACCACTGCACCACACTAGGGATCACCGTGAGACCATTAAATCCAGAGACTGAAATTACCTGACTGCACCACTGACAGGGTCCTTTTCCTGAGGCAAGGAAACCTCACACAGGAAACCTGCTCTAAAAGAATATGAACTTATGGTGTCATCTGCCAGAGTGAAGTTTATCAGATGGATGAAACAGATTAGCTGCTCCCTGTGTGTTGCTGCCTTCCCTTGATCGAAGGAATAATGGAGATGATTAGTTGTTTCCTCCTGTCTCTAGGACTGCGAGAGGAAAGTTTCTTTGACTGTTCCAGGGAATCTAATCATGCTTCTTTGCCATCATGTCTCTTTCATCCTTGGGGAAAACACCAGTTCTGCAGGCTTTGCTCAAAAACGTAATTTCCCATTGTGGAGGGTTTAGAAAGAGAATTTCTCAATTGTTGCTTTCCCTCCCTCTATTTTCTTATTGCATCTGGGCAAATTCTTTGCTGTCAATGTAGGCTGTGCACAAAGCCCCTGGGAATGAAGGCATCTGTCTATCTATGGCCAGTAATTCCAAACACATTTTTATAACTTTTAGAAGGGAACAAAGAGAACATGCTGGTGCCCTCCAGGACTACAACTGCCACCATACCTGGCCATGGGCCATGCTAGCTGAGGATGATGGGAGTTGGAGTCCAACAACATCCAAAGAGCACCCAGCAGGGAAAAGGCTGAAACTGATGGATATGCTGCTGTCACAATATCCAACTAATTTTCAGTGAAGAACAGAGGCTTACTCCTTCTCCATGGTCTCAGGTTGTCGTGCTGGGTTCTCCTCTTCTCCACTCCCTTTCTTGGTTGTCCCAGGGGTCAGTTTCCCCTTCTTAATGGAGAAGTGGGCAAAAGCATGTGTTGTGTAATACTCGATGGGCTTGGTGCAATCCTGACACATGAAACTGGCAAACTACAGTGCTAGCTCCAGGTATGGGGAAGGGAAGGTTCTTAAGCAAGATGCCTTTCATTAGCCCACCTCCTCAAGTCTTGAGGTTCCACCCCAGGTTGCCATACTCTTGAGGGAGATGAGGAAGGAGATGAGGAGGAATGAAGGGAGCCTGGAACATACGGAAGTGATATCTTCTCCCCAATACCATCTGACTCTAATGTAGAGACAGGACTTCCAGCTCCCTTGAGGAGAAGAGACCGTTGCTGGAATAACTTCATTTTATGTTGAAGATAAATAATAAATACAGCCGTACATTGGAAGTCGAATGGAATCCATTTTGGAAGTCCGTTCGACTTCCAAAATATTCAGAAACCAAAGCACAGCTTCTGATTGGCTGCAGGAAGCTTCTGCAGCCAACCAGAAGCCACGGAAGCCGCACCGGATGCTTGGCTCCTGAAAATCGTTCCAAAAACTGGAACACTCACTTCTGGGTTTCGATCATTTGGGAGCCAATTTGTTTGGGAGCCAAGGCGTTTGAGATCCAAGGTACGACTGTACATTAAAAAAACAATAATTCAAAAACTTAGCTTTCTTCTGATGTTTAGTGCCATAACCCATCTGAAGCCTTCTGGGGACAAAGCGGAATCAAAACTCAAGCAAGCAACCAATTTGTCATTGTCTGTGAGGGTTGCCAAATTCTAGGAGAGGTTAGGGGGTCTTTTGCTTCCCCTGGGTTATAGGGGGGAAAACAACGTGAAGGGGGCATCCAAAAGATCTGCCATCACTTCCCAGAATTAGCTTAAGTGACAGCCGCTTTGTACACACATGTTTACAATCACAAGAGCAGATGGTGCGGCTATTGGATCGATTTCAACACCACTCCAATGCATTCAGCTGAGCCAGGGATTGGAACAAGACATGACGACAGATAAACACCCTGTATTCTGTTGCTGATCTTCTGAGATATATGTTCACTCTCAGCAAACAGGTAGGATGGGTCCCGTGCCAGCTGTCATCCTTTGTAGCTGCCTTCCTGGGTTCTTTAAAGGAAAACACTGGGGAATTTGCTGCTTTGGCAGACGAAGGGGGAGGAGGACTCCACAGATAATCAGCGAGGACATTATTTATGTTGCCAAATTATTTATAAAGAGCAGAAGGGGGAAAGAATCACAAACACACCCCATGCCCCCTATCTGAGCTCTGATCAAAGCAATCTGAACTTATTCAAACATGACATAATACAGGAGTTTAACTGACAGCAAGCAAAACATATTCCTCTATCTATCTATCTATCTATCATCTATCTATCTATCTATCTATCTATCCACACACACATACCCCACATGCCTAATAACTGGGCCAGGTAAGTAGGTTTAGTTGTAGGAAGATTCTGAGCATGGTGAATCTGCTATGAAGAACTGAGTCCAGGTGGACAGAGCTGTGCGCTGGGAAATCAAGACAGCTTGGACTAGACAAAAGGGGACTCTGTCACAACAAGGCTGCACGTTTTAACTAATCTCAAAAGGCGAAACAGATTCTGTACAGTTAATGTGCTTAAAAGGCAGCCAGAGCTGCGTTGGGGATGAATCCAACAGCAGCAGACCAAGTCTTCCAGCTGGCAGTCTCTTCCCCCACAAGGGTCTTTTCTGTGGTCCAGAAATCCCAGCCTAGCATAGCCAAGCAGCTCTATTAAGGGTCGGGTCTGTGAGTGCTGTGCCTTCCTTAAGAAAAAAAGCACCATGCAGTGCCAAGGTAAACTCCATTCTGTGCCAAGAAAAGCTGGATTCTGCAACCTGTACAAACTGGGAAAATTCAGAAAATTGGGATAGATTTGCTTGTTCCACATAACTTATTTTGCTTCTGCCACTTATGGGCAGGGGAAAGAGGCACCATGGAGGGCTATGAAGTTCTGCTGTTGACCCCGGAAACCAGGATTAGCCCTCCTACTTGCTGCACCACCTTCATTTGAGATTTCACTACAGTGGTACCTCGGGTTAAGAACTTAATTCGTTCTGGAGGTCTGTTCTTAACCTGAAACTGTTCTTAACCTGAAGCACCACTTTAGCTAATGGAGCCTCCTGCTGCCGCTGTGCCACTGCTGCACAATTTCTGTTCTCATCCTGAAGCAAAGTTCTTAACCTGAGGTACTATTTCTGGGTTAGCGGAGTCTGTAACCTGAAGCGTATGTAACCCGAGGTACCACTGTATTAAGCATTGCCTGGAAGTGCTTCAAGACTTTCTCTGCTGCTCTAAAGAACAGAAACTTGCTTTTGAAAAGGAAAAGGGGGGGGAGGAAATGAAGGTTCTTGGGATGTTGAATGTTTCACCTACATCCTAGCAAGGCCCAGCAAACTTACATAAAGGTGGCAGTGGTGCTGGTAGACTGATGCACACAGAAGAGGCAAGGTCATTACTAATGCAGGGCATGGAAGAGCCATATCTCACTGGTAGAGCACACGTACTGTTTTACTAAAGAGTTCCTGTTCAATTCCTGGTATCTCCAGGTAGAGCGGGAAATGACTTCTAAACAATACAGAGCTAGATGGACAAGTGGTCTACCTTGGTCCAGGGCACTTTCCTATGTCCCTATGATGTCCCCCATTCATGTCACTGGTGGATGTTGGCGAGGAGGCAGAGTTTACGTGCTGAGATAAAAGTGATGGTCACAGAGAGGGAGTTTCCTAGCAAAGGGTCAGAGGCAGAGCAGTTCTTAGCGAGAGTGAGATCAAGAGCACTTGTCCAAAGGGGAGATGGTCCAAAAACTGAGATCAAAGGAGAAGGTTAGGAAGAGCATGTGATACGCAGCTGGGTCAGTGAGATTACCAACATGAAAGTTAAAATCACCAAGGTGCACAGTGGAGATGTTGCCAGAGGAACAGAAGGTGAGCCAACCATTAAGTTCAATGTTGAAAGTACAAAACACCAACACAGGCAGGTGAAGAGAACCAGAGGTGTTCAGAATGAATTGCAAAGGCTGAGAAGGAGTGGGAAGGAGGAAGAGGTGGCTTGGGGCTGGAAATGGCAAACCCGCTTTTCCTTAGGACATCCCTATTTCCATTAAATAAAGTTGGAGGTATAGAGTTATGCGACCCCCCCGCCCCCACCGAGCCAAGGAGATAAGGAACCATACAACCTTTAGGAGACATCTGAAGGCAGTCCCGTAAAGGGAAGTTTTAAAAAAATAACAATTAACGTTTTATTATGTTTTTATATATGTTGTAAGCTGCCCGGGGGACGTGGGTGGCCCTGAGGGTTAAACCACAGAGCCTAGGACTTGCCAATCAGAAGGTCGGCAGTTCAAATTCCTGCGACGGGGTGAGTTCCCATTGCTCGGTCCCAGCTCCTGCCAACCTAGCAGTTCGAAAGCACGTCAAAGTGCAAGTAGGTAAATAGGTACCGCTCCGGCGGGAAGGTAAATGGCATTTCTGTGCGCTGCTCTGGTTCACCAGAAGCGGCTTAGTCATGCTGGCCACATGACCTGGAAGCTGTATGCTGGCTCCCTCGGCCAATAAAGCGAGATGAGCGCCACAACCCCAGAGTCGGTCACGACTGGACCTAATGGTCAGGGGTCCCTTTACCTTTTACCTTAAGCTGCCCAGAGTGGCTGGGCAACCCAGTCAGATGGTTAGGGTATAAATAGTAAAATGATCCTGATGATGCTGATGATAGAATAGGACATCCCTATCAGAAAAATGTTGGAGGGTATGAAATGGCAGCACTGGAAATGAAGACCAACACCAGTGATTTTCAGGGGAAGGGTAAAGGAAAGGAAGGAGAAATGTCCATAAGAGAACGTAGCCATAGTGCCAAGTGGGGGGAGTGGTGTTTTGGAGAGGTCAAGTGCATGGAGGGAGCAAGAGAGGAAAAGGTCGTGGAGAGAGGGGGTGGTTTCTGAGAGAGGGAGTTGCTTTTCCATATACAGCAGGAGTGGGGGAAATGGTGGGGGGCAGCAGTAAATGTAGATGAGATTTGGAAAGAGAGGGAAATGTGGGTGTTGAGATGGCAAATGTAACCAGCAGTAGGCTGGGAGCACTAGGGATGAGGAAGGAGCTTTGGGAAAATAGAGGAAATTGACCTGGCCAGGGTGGTGGGAGCCCTAGGATGCCCTACGGTCACTCTGCCGCATTGTAGACGGAAAGCAAAGTCCTTCATTGTGGCTATCAGCCTGGGTGTTTGCTGCTGAGTTCTTCAAACATCCCTCCTCCCTGCCCTTTATTGCAATAAGGATAAACTCTTGAGTGTTTTTACTGCACACACTTGATTCTATAAGCTTGTGGGTTAAGTGTTATGCAGTTGGTCCTGGCTTTAAGGAATGTGGTATAGAGTTGTAAATACATTTATTTTCTCATTTCGAAGTGGCTGAGAGCCAGGCTATTCCAGCCAGAGGAGGTGAAAGCGGAGGATATTACAGCTGCCTGTCACCCTCCCAGAGAATGATAGCCCTTGTCAATCATTCCCTATAAGCGAGGAAGGGCTGGGAGACAGGCAAAACTCATCTCAATCTAATTCCTTCTAATGCTTCTTCTCGGACGAAAGGATTGGAGGCTCTGTTGTACGCCGCATCGAGTGGGGGAACCTGGGCTCAGTCCCTTAAACGCATACGTGATGGCGCACAGATAAAGCACTACCAGACTCAGAATATTCACACAGGAATAGGGAAGTGAAGGGACATGGGTTAAGGAAGCCAGGTTCATAGGCCACTGGAAGAAAAGTCATACACGATGCTGAAATGTGCCTTCGAGCCTCTGACTCGTGCTGCTTCTGGTTCTTGAGAATGCTGTTCATCTGGGAAAGAATGAGAAAGAGAGCCATTTTGAAACCGGGTGTAGATAAGGAGTGGAGAACTCGTGGCGCTCCAGATTTTTTAAATTGTTACTCTTACTTATTTCAGAGTGTTTTTAGCCCACCAATAATCCACAGATCTCAGGGCAACTTGCAGAATTTTTAAAATGCAATGATGGGCAAATAATCTGACCTTGGTATAAGGCAGGTTCGTCTGAATCACCTTGGGTTGCACTCTTGCTTGGAACTCAACCAACCATGGAGCTAACTCTTGTGGAATAGAATGCATAGAATGCATAGAATTCTGGCTACTGGCTTCAAATCTGGTTTTGGAATGAGGAGATTCTGGTGTGCTAAAAGCCCCCTACAATTGTGCCAAGTGTGTAGAGTGAACTTATGTAGGGAGGGAAACAGGTTCAGAGCATGCCCAACCTGTTTTCACTAGCTTATGTGCACAGTGCCTTGTGTTTGAGCAAACTGTTTGCATGTACACCTTGTGCATAACACCCAACATTTCTCCAATGAAAACAGGACGTCCTATTCCATAATAAAGGTTGTACAGTGGTACCTCGGGTTACATACACTTCAGGTTACGGACGCTTCAGGTTACAGACTCCGCTAACCCAGAAATATTATCTCGGATTAAGAACTTTGCTTCAAGATGAGAACAGAAATCGTGCTCTGGCGGCGTGGCGGCAGCAGGAGGCCCCATTAGCTAAAGTTTTGCTTCAGGTTAAGAACAGTTTCAGGTTAAGAACAGACCTCCAGGACGAATTAAGTTCTTAACCTGAGGTACTACTGTATAGTTACTTATATTCTAAAGGTTCTACTTATCTCCTTGGCTCAGGGGATCGCATCAATCCATACCCTCCAACATTACTCCAGTGAAGATAGGGACATCCATACCCTCCATTGTTTCTCCAATGGAAATAGGGACACCCTAAGGAAAAGCAGGACATCCAGGATCCAATCAGAAACCAGGACGGCTTCTGTAAATCTGAGACTGTCCCTGGAAAATAGGAAAGCTTGCAGTGCTCCATTGGAAGCCCTGAAAAACCAGGGCTCTGATTGACACAAATGAAGCTATGTGCTTGCCGTTTGTACTCATAGAGGAACTGTACACACCATCTAGAAAGCAGATATAGGCCTCACACCATGACCTACCCTCTCATACATACATATGGGCTTGGAAAATCTAAAGAACCCTAATGAAGAAGAACAAAGTAATACGAATCAGGTATGGATTGCCTGTGAAATAGCCTAAAGGTGTGCTGAGGGTTCTGATGCTGGAGGCATGACAAGGGCAGGGGTGGAATCAATGTTTCTCCTTCCCTCTATCATCCACTCCTGCTTTCCCACCCCCACCCCCATCTTATTTATGTAAGTTTACAAACCCTGGACCTACCCAAGTGATGCTGGCACTTGGGTCTCAGGTAAAGGTAAAGGATAAAGGGACCCCTGACCATTAGGTCCAGTCGTGACTAACTCTGGGGTTGCGGCGCTCATCTCACTTTATTGGCCGAGGGAGCCGGCGTACAGCTTCCAGGTCATGTGGCCAGCATGACTAAGCCGCTTCTGGTGAACCAGAGCAGTGCACGGAAACGCCATTTACCTTCCCGTACCTATTTATCAACTTGCACTTTGACATGCTTTCGAACTGCTAGGTTGGCAGGAGCAATGGGAGCTCACCCCATTTCGGGAATTCAAACCACCGACCTTCTGATCGGCAAGTCCTAGGCTCTGTGGTTTAACCCACAGCGCCACCCTGGGTCTCAGGTATACAGCTGCAAATACAACATTTTAAGTGTGTTTTAAGTGCATTATACAAATGTGACACTAGATGGCGATGCTGAGCTTATGGCAAATTCAATATATTTTTCAAGACTGTTTTTAAAAAAGCATTTTCACAGTGTGTGTGTGTGTGTGTGTGTGTGTGTGTGTGTGTGTGTGTCTAGATTCCACCCCAGGTCAGTCCGTCCAGGATTTCTAAACTTGAATAAAGAGAACCTACTCAAATGAAGCTGACACAAAAACCTCACACATACTCTAATTAAAAAAAAGAAAGTAAGTTTACCACCCCACCCACCTTCTCCCCCCACTGTCTCTCCCCAACTCTCTTCCCCCCAACCTTAAACCATATACAGTATTAATGTCTCACATCAAATGCAACTAATCTGTACAAAAGATTCCACGGCAGGAAAATAGAGACAACACAATCCAATTTTGTAATCCAAGAAAATCTTGAATACAAACTATTTAAAAGAAGAAGAAATCTTGGACGGACTTGGGTCTAATTGATTTGATTAAACACACAATAAAAGCAACACAATCCCCTTCAAACAACAATTCATTTATAAGCCATTGGACTTTGTGTGTGTGTGCAGGGAAGCCCCCTGTTTGAAGATGCCCTTCGTGCTCCCCAAGGGAGGAGAAAAGCCAGCCACTCTGTTTGCAAAGGAAAGGCCTATATTATATTATGCCAAACTGGAACAACCTCAAATGTGATTAGCAGCAAGCGCACCTCCTTGACTGCCTTCCTACACGAGTGAGTTCACGTCAGCTTCTTCAAGACACACCAGCTGCAGCTTCCATCCACCCAGGGAGTCAATTGCTCTTGGGGAATTTGGCTCGGTAATTGAATTCCCTTTCTCCCTCGCCATTTAGCAGATCAACTACTGTATTTTTGAGCTGCTGTTATTTGTGGCGTTTCCCAGATCCTCGGTGGGCTTTCCCCCCCCCCTTCCTTGTGTATTTTTGAAGTCTCTGCTAATTTGATTTCCTTGCTTCATCCCGCACTTTGGTTGTCTTCCCTGTCTTTTATTAAATGGCAGCAGGGGAAGTGAATGCTGGCGAAGGGGCGGGCATGTTTGCCTGCACGCTTATAGCAATCATCTCCCCTGTATGAAATTGGATTCCTTCTGCATTCACGCTTATTAAATTATGCCCAGTGGAAGAAAAACACATTAGTCTGCAAAAAAGAAAAAAAAAAGATAATCCATGGAGGGTTACTTTTAACACCTACCATTCAGACCACTTTTCAAAGTCTCCTATGAACACTACATTAAGCTGACCCAACAGGGGAAGGAAGTGTTGGGACAAGTCACTTGGTTGCACTCTGCTATTCCATTCATTTCATGGAAGGTAAAACCTGCAGTTCTTCCTATTGAGCTCTGTGCACATGAAAGCTTGTACCCAGAACAAACTTAGTTGGTCTTTAAGGTGCTAATGGACAATTTTTTTTATTTAGTACAACTATGGTTATCCTGGCATGAATGTGCAGCTTCCACGAAGATTAACAGAACAACGGGACTATTTTTTTCTGTGTTTATTTATTCACAAAACAAAAAAATCTATGCTGTCAACATTAAGAAATAACATCATAGCAGTGAACAGCATAAAATCAATAATAAAATTACATTCATAAAGCAAGAATCCTTCAAAAATCAGTAGATGAGATTAATGGATCAACATAGCTGAATCACTTATCAGGGAAAGCCTGGTAAACGGACAAGTTTTAAGCAGGCATCTAATTGCTAAATGTGGTATTAAACTAAGTTTTACTCAGAGTAGACCCATTGAAATTAACTGCCCTAATTTAGACAGATTCCTCACTGGCCTTGCAGACAACTTCATTGTCCAGAAAGTGGGAGAAGCAACAAGAGGAACAGCCATTTTAGATCTGGTCCTAACCAATGTTGATGACCTGGTTAGTGGGGTAGAAGTGGAAGGATCATTAGGCGCGAGTGATCATGCTCTTCTGAAGTTTACTATACAGAGGAAAGGAGCAGCCAAGCATACTAGGACTCAATTTCTTGACTTTAAGAAAGCCGACTTCATAAAACTTAGGGAAGTGCTGGGTGAGATCCCATGGACAACAATACTAAAAGGAAAGGGAGTTCATGATGGCTGGGAGTTTGTTAAGAGGGAGATAGTAAAAGCACAACGTCAGGCAATACCAATGAGACGGAAACATGGAAGGTGCCTAAAGAAGCCAGGGTGGCTATCTAAAGAACTTTTAACTGAATTAAGATTAAAAAAGGATGTGTACAAAAAATGGAAAAGGGGGGAAACCACCAAAGAGGAATTCAAACAAATAGCCAGCACGTGTAGACACAAAGTCAGAAAAGCTAAAGCACAGAATGAACTCAGGCTTGCTAGAGAGGTTAAAAGCAACAAAAAAGGCTTTTATGGGTATGTTCGTAGCAAAAGGAAGAACAAAGAAACAGTGGGGTCACTCAGAGGAGAAGATGGTGAAATGCAAACAGGGGACACAGAAAGGGCTGAACTCCTCAATGCCTTCTTTGCCTCAGTCTTCTCCGATAAAGAAAACAATGCCCGACCTGAAGAATTTGGAGCAAATGATTCAGCAAAGGAAACACAGCCCAGAATAACTAAGGAGATAGTACAAGAATATTTGGCTAGTTTAGATGTATTCAAGTCTCCAGGGCCAGATGAACTGCATTCAAGAGTATTAAAAGAACTGGCAGATGTGATCTCAGAACCACTGGCAGTCATCTTTGAGAATTCCTGGAGAACAGGCGAAGTCCCGGCAGACTGGAGGAGGGCAAATGTTGTCCCTATTTTCAAAAAGGGGGAAAGAGAGGACCCAAATAATTACCGCCCAGTCAGTCTGACATCAATACCAGGGAAGATTCTGGAGCAGATCATTAAGCAAACAGTCTGTGAGCACCTAGAAAGGAATGCTGTGATCACCAATAGTCAGCATGGATTTCTGAAAAATAGGTCATGTCAGACTAACCTGATCTCGTTTTATGACAGAATTACAAGCCTGGTAGATGAAGGGAACGCAGTGGATGTAGCCTACCTTGATTTCAGCAAGGCATTTGACAAGGTGCCCCATGATATTCTTGTAAAGAAGCTGGTAAAATGCGGTCTTGACTCTGCTACCACTCAGTGGATTTGTAACTGGCTGACTGACCGAACCCAAAGGGTGCTCATCAATGGTTCCTCTTCATCCTGGAGAAGAGTGACTAGTGGGGTGCCACAGGGTTCTGTCTTGGGCCCGGTCTTATTCAACATCTTTATCAACGACTTGGATGATGGACTCAAGGGCATCCTGATCAAATTTGCAGATGACACCAAACTGGGAGGGGTGGCTAACACCCCAGAGGACAGGATCACACTTCAAAACGACCTTGACAGATTAGAGAACTGGGCAAAAACAAACAAGATGAATTTTAACAGGGAGAAATGTAAAGTATTGCACTTGGGCAAAAAAAATGAGAGGCACAAATACAAGATGGGGGACACCTGGCTTGAGAGCAGTACATGTGAAAAGGATCTAGGAGTCTTGGTTGACCACAAACTTGACATGAGCCAACAGTGTGATGCGGCAGCTAAAAAAGCCAATGCAATTCTGGGCTGCATCAATAGGAGTATAGCATCTAGATCAAGGGAAGTAATAGTGCCACTGTATTCTGCTCTGGTCAGACCACACCTGGAGTACTGTGTCCAGTTCTGGGCACCACAATTCAAGAAGGACACTGACAAACTGGAACGTGTCCAGAGGAGGGCAACCAAAATGGTCAAAGGCCTGGAAACGATGCCTTATGAGGAACGGCTAAGGGAGCTGGGCATGTTTAGCCTGGAGAAGAGGAGGTTAAGGGGTGATATGATAGCCATGTTCAAATATATAAAAGGATGTCATATAGAGGAGGGAGAAAGGTTGTTTTCTGCTGCTCCGGAGAAGCGGACACGGAGCAATGGATCCAAACTACAAGAAAGAAGATTCCACCTAAACATTAGGAAGAACTTCCTGACAGTAAGAGCTGTTCGACAGTGGAATTTGCTGCCAAGGAGTGTGGTGGAGTCTCCTACTTTGGAGGTCTTTAAGCAGAGGCTTGACAACCATATGTCAGGAGTGCTCTGATGGTGTTTCCTGCTTGGCAGGGGGTTGGACTCGATGGCCCTTGTGGTCTCTTCCAACTCTAGGATTCTATGATTCTATGATTCTATGATTTCAGTGCATCAACTCTGAATAAAATTTAGTCTAATACCACCCTAGTACTGTAGATAACGGACTGGTGTTCATTGGGAACGCATTCCAAGGCGCAGGCAGCACCACGCTAAAGGGTTTGTTTTAGTGTATGTAAGACAAAACTTCGGAGTGTGCAGCACTACTAAGAGCTTGTCTGTCCTGAGAATCAAAGTTTCCAGAAATGGTATACTAAGTCAAGGTGTTCCCAGAGGTAGCCCAGCCCAAAGTTGCCCAGGGATTTATGTGGTAATTGCAAGACTTTAACCTTGACCCAGTAGCATATCAGTAGCCAGGTCAGCTCTTTCAACACAAGGGTTATGCCAGTGTTTCCCAAAGTTGGGTCTCCAGCTGTTTTTGGACTACAAATCCCATCATCCCTAGCTAGCCAGACCAGTGGTCAGGGATGATGGGAATTGTAGTCCGAAAGCAGCTGGAGACCCAAATTTGGAAAACAATGGGTTATGCCCTCTTCATATTTCACCCTCCTTCAGCAGCCTTGGAACAACATTTTGCACTAGCTGCAGCTTCCAGACCAGTCTAAAGTGAAGCCCCACATCAAGTGCATTGCAGTAATCCAGTCTGGAGGTTACCAATGCCTGGACTACTGTAGCTAAGATATTCCGACCCAGAAAGAACCATAGCTATCGCACCGGCCTCATCTGGCAGAAGGCACTCCTAGCTACTCAATCCACTAGGGCTGGATCCAGGAGCACCCATAGTCTAAGAGACAGCGTAACCCTATCCAGAGCAGGCAACTGACCTATTTCACAGACCTATTTCAAGCTCAGTTTATGCCTGCATGGCCCCACCTCATAGAGAAATAGAGTTGGGTGTCATCAGTGTATTTTATGTCATCGGCTCCAAATCCTGAAGTCTTCCTAGAGCTGTTAAATAGCATTAGAGAGGATACTCAGGGGCAATTGTGTCTAAGGAAGAAGAAGAAGAAGAAGAAGAAGAAGAAGAAGAAGAAGAAGAAGAAGAAGAGGAAGAGGAGGAGGAGGAGGAGGAGGAGGAGGAGGAGGAGGAGGGGGAGGAGGAGGGGGAGGGGGAGGAGGAGGAGGAGGAGTTTGGATTTGATATCCCGCTTTATCACTACCCTAAGGAGTCTCAAAGCGGCTAACAATCTCCTTTCCCTTCCTCCCCCACAACAAACATTCTGTGAGGTGAGTGGGGCTGAGAGACTTCAGAGAAGTGTGACTAGCCCAAGGTCACCCAGCAGCTGCATGTGGAGGAGCGGAGACGCGAACCCGGTTCCCCAGATTATGAGACTACCACTCTTAACCACTACACCACACTACAGCCCTTTGCACATTGCCATTCCACAGCGAGGCAAGACCCTTGACGAGATCGCCATCTCTATCTCCATGAAAATCCCCCGGAGCATTCAGGAACCCATCAGAATCCACCAGTCTCCAAGGGCGGACCCTCCTAATGGATCCCCCGTGCTGCAGGCAGAATGTGCCCCAACAAGTCCAAAAGCCATCAGAAATGTACATGTTGGCCAGCTGCTTTTTCATAGTGCTGTCACCTGGGTTATACAGCAATGGTGTTTCCAAGAAACAGCCTGATCCTATGTGTCAGAATCCTCTACTGAGTTCAATGAGGCTTCATTCCAGATTTGCTTGTGCTGGATTGCAACTCAAGAGCCCATCCGCACTTCTGTTTGTCCCCGTGAATTGTAGGCACAGGTCTGAGTGGTTTTTCTTTTATCCCACCAATTCCCCTGAGAAAACCCGTTTGTTCTGATTCAGCAGCGAATACAGTGGTACCTCTGGTTACATACTTAATTCATTCTGGAGGTCCGTACTTAACCTGAAACTGTTCTTAACCTGAAGCAAAACTTTAGCTAATGGCGCCTCCTGCTGCTGCCGTGCCGCCGGAGCACGATTTCTGTTCTCATCCTGAAGCAAAGTTCTTAACCCGAGGTAATATTTCTGAGTTAGTGGAGTCTGTAACCTGAAGTGTATGTAACCTGAAGCGTATGTAACCCGAGGTACCACTGTAGTGGGTTTTTTCCAGGGAAAGCGGTGGGATGAAAGAAAAACCTCTCCGATGTGTGCCTAGAAATTATGGACCAGGCAAAAGAAAAAGTGGGACAAGAGAACTGTGAGCTCTAAGAGTCAGGGGTGAGGGAGGGATGTACAGTGGTACCTCGGGTTACATACACTTCAGGTTACATACGCTTCAGGTTACAGACTCCGCTAACCCAGAAATAGTACCTCGAGTTAAGACCTTTGCTTCAGGATGAGAACAGAAATCGTGCCCCGGCAGCACGGCAGAAGCAGGAGGCCCCATTAGCTAAAGTGGTGCTTCAGGTTAAGAACAGCCCTCTGGAACAAATTAAGTACATAAACAGAGGTACCACTGTACAATTCTTCGAACGACGTGGTTGAGATGCTTTGTCCCTTTACCGGTTGATTTCTTCACCACCAGCAGGGAATGTTAAGAGTTAACTGCAGTTACAGCTGTGCCGCCATGCATGCTTTAGACTTCTGCTTGCTGCTAAACTTGATAGCTGCTTGGCACTGTCTCTAACGGCAAGTTACAAATAGACATCCTTCCACTCTCGTGCCAAAATCAATCACTCTGAGATGGGGGACCGTCCGCTGGTGGTGCCTGCAGCACGTCAAGTGCCGCTGGGAACAGAGTGCCCTCTCTTTGCTAGCTAAAGTCACAAGTACTGCTCTTATGGTTTCTCCAAACCCACAAGGGGAGGAGCGAGGAGGAGGCCTTCTTGCAACTGCCCTTCCGGCTGCCCTTGTGATACAGCTAGCTCTCTACGTCCACTAGAGGTCATCATTGTGCTAAGAGTTCGGTTTTTGCCACTCTTCCCAACACAATTTAGTGTGGAATCGTATCACACATGCCTTATAGAAATTGTGTAATCGAATAATAGAATTGTAGAGTTGAAAGGGACCACGAGGATCATCTATTCCAACTCCCTGCAGGGCAGGAATATTTTGCCCAATGTGGGGCTCAAACTCATGACCTTGAGATTAAAAGTCTCATGCTCTACTGACTGAGCTACCCTGGGGACTTCTTGAATGATCTGAGGGCCTCTAGACCTTCTCTGGCCTGTTGGAAAGGTTCTTTGAAAATCGTGTTTTGTAGGCACGTCATTTGGAGATAGACCTTAGAGGCTGAGGAACATTCCCTGCAGCTTATGTCAACTTCTCTTTGGAGATGCTTTAAATCTATATACAGTGGTACCTCGGGTTACAGATGCTTCAGGTTACAGACTCCGCTAACCCAGAAATAGTACCTCGGGTTAAGAACTTTGCTTCAGGATGAGAACAGAAATCGCGTGGCGGCAGTGGGAGGCCCCATTAGCTAAAGTGTTGCCTCAGTTTAAGAACAGTTTCAGGTTAAGAACGGACCTCCAGTGAAAAGAGTTAATATTATTAGAAATATGAACTTGGAGAACTGTTATAAATGTGATATAATGAAATTCAGTTAGAGAGGATTCGAGGAAGTCAGTTATCAATGTTATGACAATTAGGTATTAGAAGAAATAATTTCTTTTTGTGTTTAATTTTATTGTATTGTGATGTATTTTTCTTGGATGTGTGTTTTGTGTTTCTTTGTTATGTCATTTTGTGATAAATGTGGAAAATCAATTTTAAAAATTGATTTAAAAAGTAAAGAAAAAAGAATGGACCTCCAGAACGAATTAAGTTCTTAACCCGAGGTACCACTGTATATGGAAATCTCTTCTCTGCAGAGTGTCAGGCTTCCTGATAATTTACTAGCGTGAAACTTTCTATGCTCCCCCCCCCGCCCCATACACAAACACACTTCTCTTTCTCTGCAGCTATAGCATCCATCAAGACTTCACAAGATCTTTCGATGGGTGAAAAAATGCATGTGCGCTTCTATCTGCATGTGGTTTTAACAGTTAAGCATTTCTTTATTCTTTTAGAAAATGTATGATTTGCTTTTTGAATTCTCGAAGCAGAGAATAATTTAAAAATCAAGCAAGGAAAACAGCAAAGCAATAAAAGAACAAAGCAAGAATAATAAAACAGTAACATAATCACAGTGAAATATAGGGGGGGCTTTTTTTAGCTGTAACTCACTAGAAGTCAGTTCTGGCACCTCTCAGGTGGGACGCCATTGACATTGTAAGGGAACAAGGGAGCCATTTGTGGTGAGTTCCAGCTCCTCTATTTCTAGAATATATATATTCATCCTTGCAGAAATGATGCAAACTACTCACAATATTTCATTGTGTGGGCCAAAGCCCCCATGGCCCCTAGGAGTTAGCTCCTATGTTTTGCACCATGATTTCCCCCCAACACAGCACCCCAAAATGTGTGGTTTGGGGTACCGTGCTCAAAAAAGTGCTTCACAAAAGCGCAGGAGAGCACAGCATCCAAAATGGCTGCCGTTCTCTCATGGGAAGATGGTATCTGAGAAGTTGGTGTCCCGGATTTTGCAGTTGAAGTGTTGGAGGCTATGCACTTTCCTAATGCCATAACTCCCCCTCATAAAGAGTCAGGTTCCCACCTCCCACACCAAATCCCAGATCTACAATGGCATGCAAAACACAGACCTGGGCGGCTTTCCTTCCCCTCACAGGGGACAAGAAAACAGCATCAAAGAACCACTGTTCATATTTATATATTCTGGTTCATACTGAACTCCTTTTTTTTTTTTTTGCAGGGAGCAACACACTCAAATTCAGTGCATTAGTTGAGGGTCACTTTGGGATGTAATAACTTGGGGCAACTTAGTGCAGAATAATTGGACTCCTTGTTGCACACAATCCACATGTTTACACGGTACCACCCCAATGATGCCCAGACTAATTAGCAGGGTCAGAAGAATTGGCACAGCTACCACTTGTCAGACTTTGGGGAATTGGCTTCCTCCCCCCCCCCCCGTGGCAGCAGATAAGCAGAACAAAGGAAAAGGTGTCTTCTTACCAGAAACTTTGATGATCACAGCAAGAGAACAAAGAACCCATCTCCTAGGAAGGGCAATGCTCCCAAATAAGAATTCCACCCCCTTACAACCCTATTAATCCACGTTACTTCTACGTCTTGTAACCTGAGCTTCTACCCTCTGTGCATTCTGTTCTGCCACTTTCTCAGCTCTTCTTGACCTTGGGGAGAACAGACGAGTGCTTTCCAGAGACAGTGAAACTGTTAACTCCCTCCCTTCCAGTGTTTCTTCTCCTAGCTGTTCCCCACCCATTATTTCCCAACTTCTGCCTTCTGAACTATGTCCCTCTGTTGTGGGAATGTTCTGGGGTGCAGGAGAGGATATATTGACTAATTATATCCTTATCCAACTTGTGCTAACAAGTTCCCAAAATATCAGCAGAGTTTATAGACTTCCGGGGTTGGCGCGATCCGAAAATGGCGGATTCCCTCTGAGCTCCGGAGGGAATCGGCTTGGCGGAGGACGGGTCTTTGCCGTGCCGGCGACACGGGGACCCTTAAAACCGCAGGCGCGGATGCCTGCGGACTGAAGACTCGGTGGGCGCCTAAAGCGCCCCCCCTGATCCACGAAGAGCCTTTTTAAAGGCTGCGGAGAGGATACGGGGGGCGGCGTGGCGCTGAGAGTCCATCGCTACCTCTGCTGAGTGAAGCCGCGAGCCATGACTGGAGAGCGCTGACTTCCTTCCTTGAAATTCGGCTGAAAAGAATAACCCGTGAGTAAATTGGAACTGGACTTTAAGAATTTTCCTATTGAATTTGAGACGACCGGGGGGTGTGCAAAAAGGAAGTCCGCACCCCCCCCCTGCAGACGATCTAAAGCAACGACGTAAGAGCTAAGCTGGAGAGTCTACCCTGTAAAGGGTGAGTTTAAAAGGACAGAAACTTCCAAGATTGGGCAAAAAAGTAATCTTGTGCAGGAGAGTGGAGTTTTGGAGGTTTTTGTTTTTGCTGTAAACTACCCTCCCTCCCGGGCCCGGGAGCGTCCTGTTTTGAAGCTTGTGTAAAAAGCACAGAGTTTGACAGCTGTCAAAGCTGTCAAATATACAGTCTATAGTGGGGGAAAAAATTGTTACCTAAGATCCCTCTGGATTACAATTGAACTTAAATTGTTGGAAACAAAGTAATAAAAATAAGATAGAGGATTGTTGGAGAAAAGGACACTAAGTAACTAGATTCCCTCTAGGGGGAATTCTGTGGAATTACAATGGCTGTGGATGGAAAGATACTGGTGGAAATCGAAAGGATGTTCTATCTGGTGGGAACTTTACAAGAACATACTTCGGAAATGAGTAAACAATTGATGACCTTGATCCCTGAAACAAACAGTTCTGCTGATTGTAATGAGGACTTGAATGAGAAAGAATCCACAGCTGAACTTGAAATGATAACTAAAGAAGAGGAAAAGACAAAACAAGAGAAAGAGAAAGTAAAATCGGAAAATACTAACCAGAATCTGACATCTGCGGAATACAAGCAAGGAGACTACTGGATTAAATCTACTACAAATCTACGAAAGACTCAGAAGACGAAAGTGGAGGCCCTGAAAACCTATGGAATGCAAGAATTTAAAATAAAGAAATATAATTGGGGCCTCCACACTGACTCTGACTTTGACCATGATTTGAAAGATCCATGTTTGGTGGAAACTCTTCAGCAGTTGTATTTAAACATATCTATGGGAAGAGACTATGGGCGGATTGTGATAGATCTCTTTCGAAATTTGATGACCGACATAAAGGATTACCAACAAGACCGGCGGAGAGGGACTGTGAGAGACTTGAGAGCCTCGGACGTGAGGAACCCAGGCTAAGAACTGACATATTGGACATTTATTGGGAAGGGACGCAAATCGGGGATGGGAGGGAGGGAAGGACGTAATTATAACAACACTCAAGACAATGGGATTTAGTCATTATGACTTATATTTAAGACAAAATGGGAAATCGATGGAAGGGAACTGGGGTCCAACTTAGAATAATTGTTTTTCTTTATAAAAGGACTATTATTGAGATGGTTAAGAAGAGAAATGCCAATTTGCGGACACAACTTTGGGAATAGGGATGCAAGGGAGGGGGTGGGGGGAAGTCTGAGACCAGGGTTAGGAAAATAAGTCTTTTTGAAACTTTGCATGTTTTCTGTTTTCTTCTCCTTTTTTTCTCTCTCTTTTTGTATTTGTCTGTCTATATAAAATGTGAAAACACAATAAAATTTTTAAAAAAAAACAAACACAGTCTTTATAAAAGTATAAAAGAGTTTACTCACGATCTGTTCACAATATGATCCCAGACGGCAGACAGGCTTAAAAAGGTAAAATACACTTAGAATCTATCTTATAGGAAGATAGCCCTCTCCTCTCTTGGCTGAGAGCCAAGAGGGCATCCTGCTTCTTCGAAAGGTGATGGCAGAGAGAGAGAGATGGCTGCCTGCCCTGTGCTTTTGTCATTACATGCACAGGTGAGGCCACACCCACCTCTGGTCACATGCGGAGGAAGTCCGTCCCCAGGAAGTTTACCTGCTTGCTGGACAGACATCCCTCCCCATGTTGTAACATGTACACTCTAGGAATGTTGTCATTGACTGCTCCTGTGTTTACATCCCACATACCCCTTCTCAGGCAATACAACATATACAAAACATAAACAACTTTATTCAACCACCCAGAGTCCCAGCTTGACACGTAGATTCTGGAAACTCTCTCTTGGTAGGGGTTTCGTCAGGATGTCAGCAGTCATCTCTTGGGTGCTGCAGTAGGATAGTTCCACAAGTCCATCCTGGATCATCTGGCGTATGTAGTGGTATTTAACCCCAATGTGTTTTGTTCTGGCCAGGAACTTCTCACTCTGCGTCAGCTTCAGGCAACTTTGATTGTCCTCTAGCAAGCTGACAGGCCCTTTTCTCACCAACCCAAAGTCCTTTATGAGTTGATCAAGCCAGGTGATCTCTCTGCAGGCTTCTGTTGCTGCAACGTATTCTGATTCTGTGGAAGATAATGCTACACAGCTCTGTTTATAACTGCCCCATGCAACAGGTCCATTCCCAAACATAAAAACATGACCACTTGTTGATTTATAGTCAGCATTATCCCCGGCCCAATCCGCATCAGTATACCCAACCAACTTAGGGTCTCTGACGGCTGGTAACCTTAATTTACAATTCATGGTACCCTTCAAATATTGCACCACCCTCTTTACACCTGCCCAATCATGCTCAGTGGGAGAATTCACTTTTCTGCTAAGAATCCCCACAGCATTAGCTAAGTCAGGTCTACATGTGGTAACTAAATACAAAAGTTTACCAATCGCCGACCTGTAGTCATTGTTGTCTGGCAACTGCTTCGAATCCTGCTGATTCTTCAGGAAGTCAGTAGCCATCGGTATAGCAACTGGATGTGCGTCTTGCATCTGCATGTGCTCAATTAGCTCGTGGATCTTCTGTCTTTGGCTAAGAAGAAATGAACCGTCCTCTTCTCTTTCCACCTGGATCCCGAGGTAGTACTGGACATCTCCTAGCTCCTTGACCTCCACCTCTTTGCTAAGGTGTTTTACTATCTGTGTATAGTCTTTCTCACTTGCTGTGGCAATAATCAGGTCGTCAACAAATGCTAAGATATATGAGAATTGTCCATTATTTGACTTACTGTACAAGCACTTGTCAGCGTCACCTTGCTTGTACCCAAGTTGCGTCAGCATTTTATGCAACTTCTGGTTCCAGGCTCTGGCAGCCTGTTTAAGTCCATAAAGTCCTTTCTGCAGTTTGCACACTAGATGTGCCTCATGTGGTTTTACAAAACCTTTGGGCTGCTTCATGTAAATTTCCTCTGAAATCTGCCCATGTAGAAAAGCGGTAGCAATGTCTATGTGTTTCACCCTCATTTTCTTGGAGGCTGCAATGCTTAAAAGCATTCTTACACTGCTGTACCTCACAGTTGGTGCAAAAACTTCATCATAGTCTTCACCAAAATGCTGTGAAAATCCCTGTGCTACAAGTCTAGCTTTGTAGCGCTGCACTTCTCCTTCTGACCCCTTCTTAACCTTGAAAACCCATTTACTGCCAATGGCCTACTTACCGGAGGCAGCTCAGTGAGTGTCCAGGTCTTGTTCTGATGCAGTGCATCCATCTCCTCCTACGCGGCCTTCCTCCAGAGACTGGCTTCTGCAGCTGGCATCTCCTGTATCTCTTCCCAAGTGGAAGGTTCCTGTGGAAACACCGACCCTGCAAAGTAGGACAACCGTACTGGTGGGACACCTTTGTTGGTTCTGGATGAGATCCTGACCTCTGGTTCTGCGACCGCATCAGCTTCCTCATCCTCCTCCAATGCAGGCATGTCCCCATCTGAGTCCTCATCTTCGTCTCTGGTGCCGCCAGGGTTCTGGTCCTGTGCGTCTTCTGGTGCGTCGCCTGTAGGGGCCGCTGTAACACTCGAAGGCAGATAATTACTTTGTGGGGTCTCAAAAGGGAAATATACAAACTCTTGAGTCCTTTCTGACTCATCTGAAGAATCCACAACAGTGTTCTTAGTGTCTACTTTTCCATATTCATCAAAATAAACCGCATGGTATGCATTTGTCTTACCAGTTTGTAAGTCCATAATTCTGTATCCTTTGCCTCCAGAAGCATATCCCACAAGGATACCTGCTTTTGCCCTGGAGTCAAGCTTGTGTCTGTGTTCCTTGGGCACGTGGAAGTAACACGGACTTCCAAACACACGTATGTGTGACAGATTGGGAGCTTTCCCATGCCAAAGTTCAAATGGTGTGCGCTCTGCTCCTTTAGTTGGCAGTCTATTCTGCAAATAGACCGACGTATACACTCCTTCGGCCCACAGCTTTTGTGGCAAACGTGCATCCTTTAGCATGCACCTTGTCATGTCCATAATGGACCTAAACTTTCTCTCAGCTATGGCATTCTGCTGTGGTGTGTAAGGAATTGTGCTTACATGTGCAATTCCTTCTCTGGCCAGGAGAGCCTGCATTTCATTTGAGCAGTACTCACCTCCATTGTCGCTCATTAACACAGCTGGAGCTCTCTGGAATTTGTTCTTGACCATGGCAATGTATTCCTGGAGCTTCTCCACTGTTTCACTCTTCTCTTTGAGGAAATATACAACACAAAATCTTGAAAAATCATCCAGAAATATTAAAATATATCTATTCTTTCCCAGTGAGGGAACATTCATGGGTCCACATATGTCAGTGTGCACGATGTCAAGCACTTTGTCGCTTCTTTGTTCTGCACAACGTGGAAATGAAGGTTTTATAGCCTTCTCAGTAATACAGCTTATGCACTTTGCTGGAGCTTTGTTGCTCTGCTTTACCTGCAAACCTCTTACAAGGTTTCTTTTCTGTAGATCCAGAATGACGCTGGCGTCCCTGTGTCCTAGCCTTCTGTGCCATAGGTCCAGATCTGCTTCATCCTTCTGGCTGGAATGTGCCACTTTTGCAGACTGGTTCTCTGAAAGATCAAGCTCATATACACCATTTATTAGCTTTGCTTGAGCAAACACTTTGCCATTTCTAGTCACTTTACATTCTCCATTTCCAAATGTGACCTGGAAACCTTTCTTGTCCAAAGTGGACACGCTGATTAAGTTGCAGCTCAGCTCTGGAACATACAAAACTCTAGAGATTGTGTTCTCAATGCATTCATTGTTTATATTGCATTTCAGGCTCATGGAACCTGCACCTTTTGCTTTAACAATGTTGCCATCTGCAATCTCAATTTCAGATCCTTCTTCATCATTTATCTCATTAATCTCATTAAAATAGTCCTTTTCATATGAAAAATGCGAACTGGCACCTGAATCTAAAATCCATTTATTACGTTTATTTTCACGATTCTGGACAGCTAAATTCCTTTCTTGCAATAACCATGTGCATTCACATTTCCCCTTCTTTTCCCCTTTTGGCTGAAAGGGGTGGGGTTTCTTCGCTTTAGGAGCTCTGCAGTTCTTTGCAATGTGTCCTTCTTTGTTACAATTGAAGCAAATCACTTTCTTAGGCATATCTTTGGACTTTGTACATTGCCTAGATGCATAACTGCTGTCCTTGCTTCTAGCATTTCTCACTGGAGATTCAGCTCTATCTCTGCATTCTTCTTTTAAATAACCAATCAAGTCTTTAAAAGTCAGACCTTGTCTATGATCCATCAAACTTACAAATGCGCCAAAGCGTGGTCCAAGTGATGATAACAAAAATGCTATCTTTGTATCCTCATCAAAAGCTTTGGGAGTCAGATCAATTCTTTGAATAATCTCAGTAAACTTGTTGATGTGCTCTGTGAATTCCTCTTTTGAATTCATCCTCAATCTGGTTAATTTACACACCAAGTTTCTGAAGCTGTTTATGCTAGATTCTCCATACACGCGCTCAATATCTCTTAAGATTTGAGATGCATCATCTGTACTATTTATTAATGATAGCTGCTCATCACGAAGTCCGCTCAAAATTATGTGTCTAGCTTCGCTGTTCATGCGTTTCCAAGCACTTATCTTGGCTAAATCTTCCTCAGACGATCCTGTAGGCTGAGGCTTTAAAGCTTCCAAAATATGCTTATAATCTAAACACACTATCAAGCGCTGCTTCCAGTGCATGAAATTGTACTCATTCAGCACAGGCATTCCTAGCTTTGCATCACTATCAAAAGCTGCTCTAGCCAACTTAAAATCCAAAATTTGAAAATTCTTCAAAATTTCAAAATTTCTCAAAATTTTAAAATCAAAATCTCAAAAATCTCAAAATACAAAACAATTCTTCACTGCCTTGGGTCACTGTGAACTCTGAGGGAAGGGGGGGGGTTGCTTAATCCCCATTGCACAATGGAACAAAGGACCATGTGCTTACCAGGAAGTTAACTCAGAAAAATACTACTCAACTCAAAATCACAATCCAATGCAATCCTTCAAAAATACGCAGAAATATGCAATACTGGGCCCACTAACCCTTTGTGGGAATGTTCTGGGGTGCAGGAGAGGATATATTGACTAATTATATCCTTATCCAACTTGTGCTAACAAGTTCCCAAAATATCAGCAGAGTTTATAGACATTCCCCTTTAAGTTCGCAACGGTAACGTGTGCACAGGTTCGCTAGAACCTCTATAATAATTACTCTGGTAATTTCCCCTTTGTTCCCTCTTAAAATATAAGACACAACACAGTCTTTATAAAAGTATAAAAGAGTTTACTCACGATCTGTTCACAATATGATCCCAGACGGCAGACAGGCTTAAAAAGGTAAAATACACTTAGAATCTATCTTATAGGAAGATAGCCCTCTCCTCCCTTGGCTGAGAGCCAAGAGGGCATCCTGCTTCTTCGAAAGGTGATGGCAGAGAGAGAGAGATGGCTGCCTGCCCTGTGCTTTTGTCATTACATGCACAGGTGAGGCCACACCCACCTCTGGTCACATGCGGAGGAAGTCCGTCCCCAGGTAGTTTACCTGCTTGCTGGACAGACATCCCTCCCCATGTTGTAACATGTACACTCTAGGAATGTTGTCATTGACTGCTCCTGTGTTTACATCCCACATCTGTAAACCACTGTTCCAAAGCTATACTGTCCTCCTGCTCCTGGGCAGGTTCAGGGTCCTGATCAGGAGGGGGGAAGGGGAGAGGGAGGCTCCCACCATTCCTCCTCAGTGCAACCCTCCTCAGCATGGTCCCTGACACCATTGTTGTTGTTGTTTAGTCGTTTAGTTGTGTCCGACTCTTCCTGACCCCCATGGACCAGAGCACGCCAAGCACTCCTGTCTTCTACTGCCTCCCGCAGCTTGGTCAAACTCATGCTGGTAGCTTTAAGAACACTGTCCAACCATCTCGTCCTCTGTCATCCCCTTCTCCTTGTGCCCTCCATCTTTCCCAGCATCAGGGTCTTTTCCAGGGAGTCTTCTCTTCTCATGAGGTGGCCAAAGTATTGGAGCCTCAGCTTCAGGATCTGTCCTTCCACTGAGCACTCAGGGCTGGTTTCTTTAAGAATGGATAGGCTTGATCTTCTTGCAGTCCATGGAACTCTCAAGAGTCTCCTCCAGCACCATAATTCAAAAGCATCAATTCTTTGGCGATCAGCCTTCTTTATGGTCCAGCTCTCACTTCCATACATCACTACTGGGAAAACTATAGCTTTAACTATGCTGGCCTTTGTTGGCAAGGTGATATCTCTGCTTTAGACACCATTGTACCCAATCTGTAAGAGTAGTTCTATGGGAACGCAACAGGAAGTGCTCCTCCTTTGATATTTGGTACTGTAACACTACCTGGTTTGATGCCAGGAACACTAGTGTGGGAACAGTGTCTGAAAGCAGACTTAAGAGTTATTTATCCAGCTGTTCCTTGTAGCCACAGGAGTGGTGCAGCAGCCCTAATGCTCTCCTGCTTTGAAGGGCTTCCCTCGTTCCCTGCCAGAGCAGCTTTTCATATGCCCTGGAGCACCCGCAGAGCTGCACCTCCATCAAAATGATGGAAAAGCCAACATGCCCAGGACTGCCACGAGCACTTTAGATTGCACAGAAGGCCCTGAGGCATCAGGGTTGTGCTTTTTGAATTGATTCCCAAAGTATAGCACAGAGCTACGCATCATAAAAATCTAGAACAGGTCAACAGCAAGAAAATATAACTGAAAATATAAACCAGCTTCATATATTGTTTACATTGGCTGTGAAATGATACTAAATATAAGTTTTGGGCAGGTTAATCAGTATTTTTTGTTATTTTCTCTTACAAGGGCAGAAAAGGAAACCCCCTCTCTCTATAGCTTTACTTGTTTACAATATATATATAGCTTGATTGTTAAGAACTTAAATCTGTATGAAAGCCCACTCAAATTTTCCTTGTTTAACTCCTTTAACTCTTTGCCCACACACTGAGTTATATCAGCATCTTCTTTTGGTGTTCCCCACCATCACAGCCCACCCCACCCCCCATGGAAATTTTAATTGATGTATAGTTTCAGCTGCCCATTCACTCTCAAACGGCTCCTGTTCCATGGCTCTTTTCTTTGCAGCATCTGGCATTGTCTATTGCTAGAGGCAAGAACACCGGACTTGGCAGGAGATTGGTTTGGCTCGCCATGGCTGCTTATTTGCCATGGATGAATTAACCATTAGTTAATCATCAACATGAAAGCCAGGCTCTTTTTTTCTGTTGACCATAGTATTCTTCTGGACCATCTTGGTGAGTTGGTGGCACTGTACTTCAGTCATCACATTCCTGCCTCCAGGGCTGTTTCCACAAAGTAGCACTCTCCTAGAAGGAGTAGGTCCACAGCTTGGGGGTACTTCTTGATTCAGCACTGTCATTGTCACTTCAAGTGGCTTTGGTGACCAGGTGTGCCCTTTTTCCAGTTCTGGCTGGTTAACCAGCGACAGCCCCTTATGGACGAAAACAGACAAAAATGGCTTGGCTACTGTACTCCATGCTCTGGTAACTTCCAGGCTAGATAAGTGGGAAACACTCCACGTGTTAGGATTCTTGCTCCATGTTTGCAGTCATGGGATTGTTGTCTATCACATGACAGTGTATGTTTTCATTCCACAGTGTGGGAAGTGACGGAGACAGGATGTTTTGTGTTACTGTGTTCTGAAAAGTGGGACTATTGTCCTTTGTTTCTTTCTCTCTTTGCTGTCTGATGAGAAAGAGGAAGGAGCTAAGCCAGAATGCTCCGAGTGTATTATATGTAAATAAAGTAGATTAGCCAAGATGCTGAGCTATTGAGTCTGTTACGCGAACCACCAATACTCTGCAGATTCCTAAGTGTGCTGATGCTTTTTGGTATTAGTCGCTGTGTTGTTCGGGAATAAGAAAGCTTTTGAAGCTCCTGAACGATTGACCAGAAGGGAGAGAACATGCCAGTCGGGCATGTGTCTCTACCAGGGTCCTACACGAGAGAAGGGCGATCATAATACCACGTGCCCCTTGAGGTAACAACTTCCATTGGTCCAAAATGCAGTAGCCAAATTACTGGCTGAGGTTCCATAGAGAGCTTAACATAGCCCCTGCTTTAAAACAGCTGCCCTTGTTGCCAACCTATAGCCAGAAACAGTGCTCCTGTTAGTGTTCAAAGTCCTAAGCAGATCAAGCCCCAAATATCTGAAAGACTGCCTCCTTCCCAACTGACCCCCTTGGGTGCTATGATCAGCGGGGGGGGGGGTCTCTTGGTTGTTCCATCGCCCTGAGAAACTTGGGTGGTGGCAGCAACGAAGAAGAGGGCATGCTTTGTGGCAGCTCCTAAGTTCTGGAACTGCCTCCCCACAGATGTGGGTCTTGCATCTTCATTACACAGCTTTCGGAGAATGCTGAAGACGCACATCTTTGCCCCGGCTTTTTGACACCTGTGATGTGGATGAAGGACAAGTAAATAATAATAACAACAATAAAAAATGCAACCTCACCAGCTTGAGTGCCAGAGTTTGGAGGGAGGGATTACAATGAACTGTGCAGCACATTCCAAATAAAAATGCTCTATTTCTCTTTGTTATGTGGGCAGGCAGAATAATGTGAAGGCCTCCAGCTATTCATTTGCTAGCTCTTCAAGTGCCTGGATAAGCGTTATGAGAAGGAACTGCAGTGTGGTCACCTAGCAACCTTATTTGGTTTTCAAAACAGGTGATCTGAGGGTGCTTAAAATGTAATATAATTGATGAGGGGCGGGGAGGAGGAAACCTTCGCTGGAATAGCAGAACAGTAGTCTTTCAGACATTGTCCCTTTTCAGCTTAAAGTGATAAACGAGTAGCTACTTCAAATGCCATCAGTACCTCTTTGGTGGAAATGGTGGAGATTAACCCTCTAGTGGCAGGAGCAAACCCAGTGCTGGATTTACATATAAGCTAAACAAGCTATAGCTTGGGGCCCCACTCTCTTGGGGCCCCCCAAAAATTCACCATTAATATACTTCTTCTTAATTGTATTTCAGTTCAACAATTACCGGTACTTTGATAAAATACATATTTTGCTATGTGCAAATGGCCAGTGTGTTGTAGTGGTTAAGAGCGGTAGACTCGTAATCTGGTGGACTGGGTTTGCTTCCCCGCTCCTCCACATGCAGCTGCTGGCTGACCTTGGGCTAGTCACACTTCTGTGAAGTCTCTCAGCTTCACTCACCTTACAGAGTGTTTGTTGTGGGTGAGGAAGGGAAAGGAGAATGTTAGCCACTTTGAGACTCCTTTGGGTAGTGATAAAGCGGGATATCAAATCCAAACTCTTCTTCTTCTTCTTCTTTAGATACTATCAGGTTCATAAATTACCATATAGCATATATTCAACACAAAAAATGCGACAATTTGTTGTTGACAAAGGACAGCTGGACATATAAAGGGCCCCATTACCTTCAGTAGCTTAAGGCCTCATCAAACCTAAATCCAGCCCAGAGCAGACCCCAACACAAATGAGAGGAAATGAGGGGAGGCAGCCCCACTGCAGGCCCAGCACAGTCTAGGACCAAATGGAATCAACCTCCTCTGAGGGGCAGCCCCCTAACTCGACCCACACCTCTGCTCCCAATCCCACTACCACCACTACCTTCAGGGACGTATGCCATGCCCTGCTGTCTAGCAATGAGATGAGTCTTTGGGACACATTCAGGTAGACACAATCCACATGGGTGGTGAACCTTAGGCTTTGTGCTTTATTGATTGCTGATCCCAGCTTTGCATGTCTGCTTAAAGTCAAGGGAAATGCCATTTAAGGGTGGCCAAAAGGATGAATTCCTGTCACACACAAACACAGTATCCTTAGGTCCAGGGACACTCATGCAGTGCAGCCCGTCTCTACGGGCTTTCAAGTCTTCCACATCTGCCCATCTGGACATCAGATAAGAACAACAGTAGCACCAGCATAATCCAAGGCTGATCTTACTTAATGTGGTCACAGGAGCCAATGTCGGTAGCTTTAAAAGAAGAAGGCTAATAGCCCCAAACACTTAACTCTTAACCCCCATGTTCAGAGGCAATGTTACCCGAGGTCAAGGACATGGAATGACTAACTCTACCACGTCCTACTTGAGAACTTCCAGGGGATGTCTAGCTGGTCATCACTGGAGATGCTGCTGCTGCTGCTGCTGCTGCTGGAGAAGACAGACTTTTGATTGAACCCGACAAGGCAATTCTTACTGTGTTGTCTGTGTGAAACTGCCCTGCTCCATTTAATCTTGGCGGAGAGGCTCCTCCTGAACATCACAACTGAAACTAAAGTGCTAAGCCAGAATTAGAAGAAGGTCTCCTGTGAGCTCGTTCTCTATAGGTGTCATGGATCCAAAGACAAACCGTGCGCAGTAGGTGGAAAGATTATGCTTTTTGGCAGTGCTTAATTAACATAATTCTATTAGAATCCTGCCCGGCACTCTGCTCCTTTATTTCTCTTGTTGTTTTTTCCTCTTTTTTTGATCATCCCCTGTGCCACTTTGAAATGGAGATAAACCAAGATGGCCCCAGGGTCTCCTTTGAAACACGACAGCGACGCCACTTGCAATAAGCCATGCTCCTGACACACCGAGACTGTTAAATCAAACTGGTTTGAGGCTTTAAGACAACTTCATTTCATGGTGTGTTTATTTTTAAAAATAATTTTTTGAAGCTCTATTGTTGGTAACATCATAAAGCAAACATACTTAAAATGATGGGATATTTCCCGCTGGGACTAAATTTACTCTTTTTATTTCCTGTGTTCTATTATTTGTCTTGACTGTGAGCAGGGAATACAGCTCAGGACGCACCAAGCTGAGGTGTTTGCTTTCCATGGAGGAACTATCGACCAATTGGGATGCTTGTATGGAGGAAGGGTGAGAGGCCGGTCCATGGGAAACAAGAAGCATCCCATTGTGTGGTTTGACTCTGCAGCAACAGGAAGAGTGCCGCCTTGAAATGCAATGAAACAAAATACAGTTCAACAGAAGAAAATAAATGCTGTAAACAAGAGTTGAATTGAATTGTAATGGGACAGCCAAAAGTTCTTCATAACACGCAGCCGGACCCTAACTGTATTTACTCAGAATTAACTCCCACCAATTGCAACGGGCTTTGCTTCCAGCTAGGTGCATTCCGAATTGTTGCCCATGCCAGATACATCGAAACCAGGGGAAATCTCTGCTGTCGGCAGTTTTCGTTCAAGTCAGTGATAATGCAGAAATGGAGTGTTGACATACTCAAGCTAACACGACAGTGTCTAGGCAGAAATATGAAAACATCAGAAAACAAATCTCAGGTCAATTCGTACGTCATTCAAATGTATGTCCAATTCACAAACCAACAACCAGTTAGAACCCACTTAGATACAGAGACATCATGGAGTACTAACTCTTGGAGAACAGGCATGGGAGACACTTATCACCACTTCCAAGCTCTCCTTGTAGGACTCTGTTTGACCCTTGGTATGAGTCTGACCCAGCAGGGCTCTTCTGTTTATTGTATTCATACGCCCACAAAAACTGATCTGCTCAAGTGAGCTGTAAAACATTGGAGGAGGGGACCTAGTGACATCACAACTCATCCTCCACTGACAGCAAAATTGCAGGATGCATATCTGCCCGCCCCCTGCTCTCAATGATGGGAAAGAAGCTGTTTTCTCATATGCAGTGGCACATATGATATGAAGACACCATTCACTAGGAAATTTAAGATACGCAAACAAGCAAATGTGGTTTTGATTTTGCAAAATAAAATAAAATAAATCCCATTGCAGAAGGGGAAAAAAATCTGGGAATGATCCAACCAAAGTGAAGCACTTCTATAGCCCGTTGATTTCAATAGGAAAATCTTTTGCCTATATCCTATATTCACATGTGAAAAAGAAAAGTATATTTTATAGCTGTTTTTAGATTCTGCATTATAGTCAATGGAGGTGAATCAGCTTTGGTTTAACAGATCACATTTGAGTCCAGTTAACGAATCAAACCAGAGTGACACAAAGCAGATTCGAAACAGATCAGGCTGCTTCCAAATAATATAGATACATACCCTCCAACATTTCTCTGATGAAAATAGGGATGCTCCGTTCCACAGTGATAATTTTACTATTTATACTCCACACATCTTATTGGGTTCCCCCAGCACTCTGGGCAGCCTCCAACATATATAAAAACATAATTAAACATTAAACATTAAAAAAAAACTTCCCTATACAGGATTGTTTTCAGACAGCTGGTGGGTTGGATAACTCCATACCCTCCAACATTTCACTAATGAAAACAGGGACATCCTAAGTGGGTGGCGCTGTGGGTTAAACCACAGAGCCTAGGACTTGCCAATCAGAAGGTCAGCGGTTTGAATCCCCACGACGGAGTGAGCTCACATTGCTTGGTCCCTGCTCCTGCCAACCTAGCAGTTTGAACGCACATCAAAGTGCAAGTAGATAAATAGATATCGCTCCAGCAGGAAGGTAAACGGTGTTTCCGTGCGCTGCTCTGGTTCGCCAGAAGCAGTGGCTTAATCATGCTGGCCACATGACCCGGAAGCTGTACGCCGGCTCCCTTGGCCAGTAAAACAAGATGAGCGCTGCAACCCCAGAGTCATCCATGACTGGACCTAAAGGTCAGGGGTCCCTTTACCTTTACCTTTAAGGAAAAGCGGGACATTCCAGGATGGCTTCTCTAAACTAGGGCTGTCCCTGGGAAATAAGGACACTTGGAGGGTCTGTAGATACAAGGGGAATCTTTCAGTCACTGCACATATCAAAGTATATATGCATATATTTAGTTGCACACACTCCAAACCAAAAGCAGGGAGAAACGGAAAAGGAATAGGAAAGCAGCTTAACAGTTAACCTTTAGCTAATAAAGAATGGTGTCAACCAAAGCAGTGGATGCCACAATCTGTTGCCACAGCAGAATAGGCCCTGTCTTGCATCCCGAAGCAGATGCACCTCAGAGGCAAGTGGGTTGCAGCCTTCAAATGTTGAGTGCAATCTACGAGTAGAATTCCAAGCCATTAACTTTTTTTTAGTCATCTGCGATTAAAACAGTCATTGTAGGTACAGTATAACAGACAAGAGTCAGTTTCCCTAGTAATCTCATTTGGCCTAGAGATGCAGCTGAGATGTTGCTGTCCTGGTTGAGGAAGCTCCCCCCTCTAAAAAAAGAAAAGAAAACACATTGTGCTATTTAAACATCTGTCAGCCCACCTCCCCAGTTTCTTTGTAATGGTAAACTTGAATGAGGAGACAGGATGTGGGCAGACAAAGGGAATGAATGTAACAATGCCAAGTATCAGACTCGATAACAACCTGCTTGGACCACAAACAGTGAGATAATAAGATTCGGCAAATTTCAGTGCAGTGTTACCTAGAAGCTGATCAGATGGATGGCAGTAGGCAACATATGGACCTTTCTCAGAAATGGGAAACTAGAGGAAAAACTGCTGAAGTCACAACCTTGGCTATTTTTCTAGAAAAGGAGGAACTCACCACGAACACCTCCCTTGTTCTTTTAGAATGGCAATGGCACCCACCTGAGAGGTGTCAGAACTGAGCTCTAGCTGAAAATTAGCCGTGGTCACAACAATATACAGACCAAAAAACAGGTGCAAATATCTTTTTAATCAAAATTATGTCCATCTTACGCATGTCTCAGATTTGAAAAAACCCCACCACAATCACAGGTGGAATCTCATTTATTGTCAAACACACCATTAGCCTTTTTTCAGGCACTCAAAGTCCTACATATCTTCATTGGGATGTGTGGAGATAGCCTCACGTATGGCTATAGGAACAGAGGGCTCCCTTTTCTGCATATTCTAATGGGTAAAGGTAAAGGGACCTCTGACCATTAGGTCCAGTCGTGGACGACTCTGGGGTTGCGGCGCTCATCTCGCTCTATAGGCCGAGGGTGCCAGCATTTGTCCACAGACAGCTTCCAGGTCATGCGGCCAGCATGACTAAGCTGCTTCTGGCGAACCAGAGCAGCACACAGAAACGCCATTTACCTTCCCGCCGGAGCGGTACCTATTGATCTACTTGCACTTGGCATGCTTTTGAACTGCTAGATGGGCAGGAGCTGGGACAGAACAACGGGAGCTCACCCCAACACAAGGATTCGAACCGCCAACCTTGATTGGCAAACCCTAGGCTCTGTGGTTTAGACCACAGCGCTACCCGCGTCCCATATTCTAATGGATACATGTGGGTCAGAGTAAGGCAGAACACACTATTGTGCATTCACGGTACTCTGAGAGCATTCATAGTACTCTCTTCAAATGTCTGAAGTGGGCTGTTGGGTTTCTGGATATTCTCCATTACCTCCTTCAGTGGTCCAGATGAACATCTGAGCTTGTCTTCCCTTGCCCAAAGTCCTAGAATTAAAAATATCACAACATGATTTTAAAATCCTCTGTGTGGTAAAGAAATAGACAAGTGCCTCTCCCCGCTGCCTTCTCCTCCTCCTCCTCCAACACCACCAACCACATAAGTATAACTTAATATCTATGTGGAGATCAGAAATTTAACTTGTGTGGTTCTCCAACACCTCTCAAAAAAAGAAGCGAAAAAGGAAGCAAATACTGTATGACACAGATTAGGCTCCACATGGAGTTACTATTTCAGATTTTATGTTATGTGACTGGAGGGAAGGCTGTTTGCTCTTCCACCAGCAAACAGACTCCCAGGTGGTCAGGTAGGTGGATGAACCAGGTTCATAATTTTCAAACAGTTGGTAATTAGACGAGCTGTGTGACAGAGCCTTTAAGAGGTCATCTAAGCCCTGTTAATTAATAGGTTGTTGTTACGTGTCTCATCTGAATGGAGCAGAAGCAAGATTTGTTTATTCAAAACAGAAATTGGTGTGGTGGTGGAATGACTGCCACAGTTTAAAAAATTGTATTATTAACATAGAAATAAGAAAGAAAATGACTGAGGGAGAAATTCAACATAGCGCTAATTTGATTGTTCCCGTCTGCACAAGCATTTCTGCTTGTCAGATGGAACGATTCCCCCCCTCCTCCTCCTCCTCCCCCTCCCCCCTCCCCCCTCCTCCTCCCCCTCCCCCTCCCCCTCCTCCTCCTCCTCCCCCTCCCCCTCCTCCTCCTTCTCCTCCTCCTCCCCTTGCACACTGTTCTGGGGGTTCTTCTGACCCCCCTAGTGGATTTGACAGAGGCACCAGAGGGGGAGGGGAGAAAGCCCTGTTGCCCTAGCAAGCATCCTTGTGCTGGCTTTTGCTAGGTTAGTTGCACCCGGACACGTTTTGAGTTTCCTTTTTGGAAAGAGCCTCTAATAAATATAACGAATAACCCAAACAGATCAATGAAAGACTGGCAAAGACTGCGTAAAGTAGTTTCTTTTGGCATATTGGGTATTTATGATTCAACTGCTGTTAAACGAAAGGCCCACAGTTGATTTGGGGTCAAGGCTGTTGGTCAAGTCCCAGGGGCTGGTTTGAAGGCAGATGAGCCCATCACCTTGCCAAAGCTACTTAGGTCTCAGTCTGGTCAGTACCTGGATGAGTTTGTTGACACTCATCTGTCTTGGGAGACAATGTTGGAATGAGCCTTTGGGGCTGAAGTCAAACTGTTGGAGAGTTACAGCACCTGCTGTGGCTGTAGAGACCAATACAGGAGAGACATATTTTGTTGCAGCTGGAGCAGATGAAGGCGTACAGTTGTGCTGATGCAGGTGTAGCTGGATGAGTGACCACCTGATGTCAGGAGTCCAGGTTCCCACTTGATAACACAGCAAGCGTAGTTAAATTAAAAGGATGATTTATTGTCAAAACAAACAGATAGCTCTGGACGGCTCTAACACAGCCTCCGACACCATCAATCAAGATGACCCTTCTGAAGAATCCTTTCAATTTCTACAGAATGTATTGAACTGTCATCCTTTGCACCTCTTGTTTTGCTTCCAATCTAGCAACCCTCCCATTCGATGCCTCCTTGGGGAGATTGAACTAGCCCCAACCTCTTCCTGCTCTGAAGACCTATCTCTCTGTGTTTTTGTGCCTAATTGAGCTCCAGGAGAGCTTTGGCTGGGTTCCTGCCCGCTTTCAGTCATTCCCTTATCAGTCGGCATTCCAGTGAGCGGGGGAATCAGCACTAGCCAATGTTCATCCTGTATGACAGTTAACTCTCTTTGTTCCTGTCTGCTTTCTTCAGCTGGCTGCAAACCTTCACTGGGAGCTGTCTCATAGAATCATAAAATCTTAGAGTGGGATGGGGTCCAAGGGTCATGTAGTCCAACCCCCCGCAATACAGGAATCTCAGCCAAAGCATCCTTAACAGATGGCCATCCAACCTCTGCTTTAAAAGCTCCAAGGAAGAAGAGTCCACCACCTCTCGTGGGAGTCTGTTCCATTGCTGAACAGCTCTTCCTGTCAGAAAGCTCTTCCTGATAGTTAGTTGGAATCTCATTTCTTGCAACTTGAAGCCATTGGTTCAAGTCCTACCCTCAAGAGCAGCAGAAAACAAGTATGTTCCCTCTTCCACGTGACAGTCCTCAAGATATTTGAAGGTGGCTATCGTATCTCCTCTCCGTCTGCTCTTTTCCAGGCTAAACATACCCAGCTCCTTCAAGCACTCCTTGTAAGGCTTAGTTTCCCAAGTGTGCTACCTTCAAGGCAGAAGAAAGGCGAGATATCAATAGAGTTGAAAAAGAAAGAAGTAATGAGTATTTTTCACCCCCAAATCAGGAGAGCAAAAAGACATTTCTCTGCCACAGCAAGGCTCCCCCACCCTGCAGAGAAATTCCAACCCTCTGGGGGAAGTGCTCCCCGGACCCTTAAAATGCTGTCATCTATACACAACCAGAAGGGACACAGGTGGCGCTGTGGGTTAAACCACAGAGCCTAAGACTTGCTGATCAGAAGGTAGCAGTTCGAATCCCCGCAACGGGGTGAGCTCCTGTTGCTCTGTCCCTGCTCCTGCCAACCTAGCAGTTCGAAAGCACGTCAAAGTGCAAGTAGATAAATAGGTACTGCTCTGTCAGGAAGGTAAACGGCGTTTCCGTGTGCTGCTCTGGTTCGCCAGAAGCGGCTTAGTCATGCTGGCCACATGCTGTATGCTGGCTCCCTCAGCCAGTAAAGCGAGATGAGCGCCGCAACCCCAGAGTCAGCCACGGCTGGACCTAATGGTCAAGGGTCCCTTTACCTTTTTATACACAACCAGAGTTTCAGGATACCTAAGTTCCTGCTATATACGCATTCCCACACATGAGGCTTAATGGAGCAACTCTTAGTTTGTAATACTTAAAAGGGGGGAAGGGACTTAACATTGGCCAGAATGCTCATTTGCATCACAAACGCCTTGTTTCTGCATTAGCCATGATCAGGCATTGACGCAAGTAGCATGGGAGAGGCTCAAGGACCATTTACGGCTCATGCTAAAATGTGAAGCAAGATCTCAAAGCAAAAGGAACTCGTGGTCTCGCAATGTGAGGCCCTTGGCAAAGCCCCGAATGCACTAGGGTAGCGGCCTTTGCCAAACTGCAGTGATTACCTAAACGGCTGCACATGATTGTGTGAGGGCAAGAATGGTGGGTAATTGCTACTTTAAAAAACAAAACAAAACAGCATCTATTATATTTGGAAATATTTTAAAGCCATTGCTTTAAATTACTTGTCGGTTTTGTGTTTGGATGGAGCCTAGGATCCAGCCTAAAGTCACTTGGCAGCCGAGGACTTCAAAGCCTTTCTGGCCATCAGAGGAAGAGCCCAGAAATAATTCCACTCCTTTGAAACCAGACTTCAGGAACCTCCATTTCAAATGTTAACTCTTCCCTATTACAATGGCAATAATGCTTTCTTCAGTTCATAAAGAACACTGAGTTTGGAAGCTCGGGGCTGCTCTTCAGGCTGATTTTAGCTCCTTTCAGATATTCTCATTCATTTCCTGTCTCTGGGAAAATGAAACAGATCAGCTGCAGCGTCGAAATGGCTTTCCTTTGGCTTCTTCACACACCTGTCCAGTAAGAGATGGAGGAAGGAACCTTGGGGTGGAAGGGAGGGAATGGGATTACTATTTCTTTCAACTCAGCATGAAAGCTCCTTGGAAGAACAGGGTGGTGGGCCACTGCGTTCCATGCACAAACGCAGCAAGGAGGGCTGGTCCAGCAGCCAGTGATTTAGGTAACAGTGGTGCCAAGACTCTGAGCAGAGGCCAAGACTCTTGACATGGAGGGAGAGGAGCCAGTCGGGTCAAGAGACCCCAGAGATGCAAGGTCAGGTTTGAATTGGACCCCTGTTTTGTCCCAGGCAGTGGTCCCAGCTCGAGGGCAGGGTCCTAGCCCAAGTGGGGTAATGTACTAAGCCACCAGTGGAAAACTAGATCCAGACTGTGGACAGGATCCAAAGCTCCACCGTCTCCATGGGTCATTTTGACAGATGGGTGTGGATGACTGCTTTCAAAGCCTTGCTTCTCCACCTATTGGCTCAACCTCCCCAGGGCTAGACAGTGACATCTTAAAATATTGGTGTGGTGGATGGTGCAAACCATGGTGGCCACTGAGAAGGCGCCATATATAGTCCTTCTACAGACCCTCCAAGTGTCTTTATTTTCCAGGGGCAGTCCCGGATTTATAGAAGTCGTCTCAGTTTCTGATTTGTCCCATTTTTCCTTAGGACGCTCCTATTTTCATTGGAGAAATGTTGGAGGGTAAATTGGCATCTGCCACATTAAGTTCTGCTAGTCCATGAGCCCATACATTTCATTCAATAAAGAGGCATTTGTCCCTACGGTGGTACCTTGGGTTACAAACACTTTGGGTTACAAACTCCGCTAACCCGGAAGTAGTTGCTCTGGGTTGCAAACTTTGCCCCAGGATAAGAACAGAAATCGTGCGGCGGTGGCGCGGTGGCAGCGGGAGGCCCCATTAGCGAAAGTGCGCCTCAGGTTAAGAACAGTTTTGGGTTAAGAACTGCCCTCCAGAATGAATTAAGTTCATAACCCGAGGTACCACTGTACCTGTCCTCTGCTTGTGTAATCTTAGGTGCTTAAACACATTTGAATAAACATCCAGATTAACTTAAAATGGATGAAGAGGCAACACCTCTTGAAAGGAGGGGGGAGTATAAATAATGAAAGGAATCTATAAGTAATTACTTTGTTATTAATTAGGAATGATGAATAGAGAACACCTAACGACTACACAGGAGTCGTTCAAGCCTTAATGTCCTTGTTCTTACCACGTTAAAATTGATTCGCCAGAAGCCAGTGAGGAAAAAATATACAGCCACCGAGAAAGGGAATCAACAGCAGTGGTGGATTATCAGGAGGGTTTTCTGCAGGAAGGAAGAAAGTGAACCTGTGCCATATTTCAGACTTAGCGCAATGTTCCTCCAAGCCTAAAACAACAACAACATTGAATAGAGTTCGCCAACTAGACATGGGGGGATAGCTTTGCTGTGGAGTGGGGTGGAGGAGATAGCCTTCAGTAAAGGGCCACAAAAGCTACCCGACACTTGAATAGTACAGCTAGCGAATGCACAGTGCCTAGAAAATAAAATGAAAAATAGAATTAACAGTTCTTGACACCTCAAGAGGGAGAACACAGGTCTTGAGGAGAGAGACAGAGAGAGCTGCAAATAAGCAATATTTGATATGTGGGGCATGACACTTGCACAACCCCATTTGGATCAGCGTTCACAATAACAATGGATGTAACAGCTGAGGAAAGAAGCTGCCTTTTCCTGTAACTGATATATTGTCATTTCTAGGAAAATGTGATCTTCCCTCTACAAAGGGAATGAAAGCTCATTCCAGTGTAGCATAGAAGTAACCCAATATCCTTTAATTGCACACATACACAAAAAAGCCCATCTCAAAAGGAAGCAGATGAGCTTTCTCCTGTAATGTTACCTGACCACAGTGCAGAGTTAATATATAAAGATATATAATTTGTGTATTTCTGAGGCACAATCACATCTGGTCTGAAAGGTGCGAAGAAGGGTAAACGACCTCCTTTCCTTTTCTAAATGGCACCTTTGGTTTTCAGTAAATGTTACATTACGTCCACAGTGATGGGGCTGTGCAAGACGGGCATCTTTGCAAAGAACACAGCATGTTGCTGAACCCCCTCTTGAGTCAGGGGACTCCTACTCCTTATTTGCAGCCTCTCTGACATTTTCATAATGACTGTGGATCTCAGATTACAACATACTTGGCCATTCGCTGCAATAACTGGGAGTCTTTATGGAGGCCCTTCTGTGAGTTTAAGTCACAGTTCATTAAGACTCCAGCTTATTAGAACCTTTTTTCTGTTCAGCCCAGCACAATGCAAAAAACCCCCCCAAAAACCAACATTGTACGATTGAGGTCAGCAAAGTGTCAGGTGAGCATTTCCTCGCTTAACTGCAGAATGAAGCCTGAATGACCAAAAGACTTTATTTTCAGTTGCCCCTTCTCAGCGGAGAGTTCAGAGCACTCCTTCCTGCTGCCACCCTGCCGCATCCCTGACCTACCATTTCCTTGCCCTTACACGTCCAGTGCCATTTTCCATTGTTCTCATCATCAGATCATGCGCTCAAACTCATTAATGTATAAAATTAATTAATTTGCATCAATATATCAAATTACGTGTGGTGCGGAGGAAGTAGCGAGAGAGAAGTTTTCCTCTCCCTCTCTCATCACACCAAATGCAGAGGGCATCTGTAATGAAGCTGAATTAATGGAAGAGATAAAAAGGAATTACTTTTTCACACAGGTCATGGTGGGATTTGCTGCTGTAAAATGTGGGGATGGTTTGTTTGGGGATCAGACCTATTCATCCAGCAACAGAGGTAGTAGTAGCAGTAGCAGCAGTAGTAATTTATTATTTATACCCCCACCCATCTGGCTGGGTTTTCCCAGTCACTCTGGGCAGCTTCAAGCAAAATATTAAAATACAATAGTGTGTCAAACACTAAAAGCTTCCCTAAACAGGGCTGCCTTCAGATGTCTTCTAAAAGTTTGGTAGTTTGACATCTTTGACATCTGGTGGGAGGGCGTTCCACAGGGCGGGTGCCACTACCGAGAAGGCCTTCTGCCTGGTTCCCTGTAACTTGGCTACTCGCAGTGAGGGAACCGCCAGAAGGCCCTCAGTGCTGGACCTCAGTGTCCAGGTGGAACAATTCCAGTTGCTGGGAATCACAAGTGAAGAAAGTGTTGTTATGTTTATGCCCTGCTTGTAGCCTTCCCTTGGACATCTGGTTGGCCACAGCAAGAACAGGATGCTTGTCAAAATAGGTCTCGGGTCAGCAGGACTTCCTTAATTTTTATTTCTTGCAGGCTGGCGTACCACATTCCTTGTCATTCCTTTCTTCTCAACACCATTGCATCAACACAGGTCTTAAGCAGTAGGTTTTGCCAAAGTTGTGCGTCCCAAAGGTAGAATCAACATGCTCTTGATTTGATCACAGTGTGCAGCAGTTCTAGATATATACAAGGAGAGAAATCCCCCCTTTTTATCTTGCTTTTTCACTCCATCACCCCCAAAGCAGTGCAGCACAATTTAGAGCTACTCCATTTATGAGTCAATGATGCCTGCAGATCTTCCTTTGTGAAGTAGGACTTTTGTGATATTACCTTGGAGACTAATTAAGCTGAATATGAGTGCCAGAACACCTTGACACCAAGAAGGTTAATGGGCCGAGCCTATCTCCCTCTCGGAGATGAGAAGCCCTCATGGAAGTCAACTTGGCGACATTAATTGTCGTATCGAGCGGAGCAGAGTGAATGCCTCTGAAGGCATTCTTTGCCATTACATTAATGGCATTGCCGTGTCTATGTTCTTTAAGTAATTGGCAGACTTTTTCCTCACAGGTCTTGTCCTCCATTTGCTTTCACAGAAGATTAGACACCATTGTGTACACTATCATCCGAGTGCATAAGTTGCATGTATAGAAAACCAGACTATAATGCGCTGACAGGAGAGAAGAGTTAAGACAGGAGCGAGAGAAAGGGTTGTGGGGGACGGAGGGAGAGAGAGAGGGAGAAGTGAAAATATGTCAGGTTTTGTCTCTTCAGCCCTTGTTGTGGTGTCTCTGTTGCAAAAGCAAAGCTTAAACCATGACAATTTCCATTATCTCCGGAGTCTGATCTGCATTTTATTTTTCATAAAAGAGCTAATTGAAGGTAGGTGGATTGCAGCTGCTTTGTTTGTAGAAAAGCAATATCTAAATGTTTTTTGGTACACAAGATCAATGAAGGTCAAAGCTAAATTCAGACTACTTAGCTTTGTATGGTTTATTCAGAGATTGCTTTGCAGGGATGCATTAGTATTCTGATTCAGCACGCAAGGGCCGTTAACTCTGGGTTCCACCACATGCGAAAGGGAGTGATAATTTATCAGAACCTTGTCTAGCACCCTCCTCTTCTTTGCCTGGCCTGGCCCATATCAATTTCTCTGCAGGGTAAGCATTACAAGCAATATATTCCTGCAGTGATCAAAGTGTTTAAATGAAAAAGTGCAGAGCATGCAGGATAGGGAAGGGTGATGATTCCATATGATCTGTCTATTGGGTGATTGCCATTTACCAGTTTGCCCTGATTGGTTCACTGGCATTGCTCTGAATTTGATTGGTGCTTAACATTCATTCACACTCCTATGTCCTTTGGCCAGCTGTGCATCAACTAGGTCAGCTAAGGCTGGAGAGAGAGAAATATTAATATTCTTATTATTTATTAAATTTTTATGCTGTCTTTCATCTGAGGAACACAGGGCGGTTTACAAAAACACAAAAATGCATAACATAGTAGCCAGCAAACAAAATATTTCCCCCTCTTTGTTGTTGTTGTTTTGTTGTTTAGTCATTTAGACGTGTCCAACTCTTCCTGACCCCATGGACCAGAGCACGCCAGGCACTCCTGTCTTCCACTGCCTCCCGTGGGTTTGGTCAAACTCATGCTGGTAGCTTCGAGAACACTGTCCAACCATCTCATCCTCTGTTGTCCCCTTCTCCTTGTGCCCTCCATCTTTCCCAACATCAGGTTCTTTTCCAGGGAGTCTTCTCTTCTCATGAGGTGGCCAAAGTATTGGAGCCTCAGCTTCAGGATCTGTCCTTCCAGTGAGCACTCAGGGCTGATTTCCTTAAGAATGGAGAGATTTGATCTTCTTGCAGTCCATAGGACTCTCAAGAGTCTCCTCCAGTGCCATAATTCAAAAGGATCAATTTTTTGGCAATCAGCCTTCTTTATGGTCCAGCTCTCACTTCCATATTTCCCCCTCACACAACAGATTAAAAGGCCATAGATTGTTTAAATAGTCAAAGGCCTGAGAGAAAAGGCTCACCAGTTAAAGCTGGAGAAAGGCACTCTGTGCCAACTCGCATCAGCCCCAGGCTGATGGTCAGGGATCATAGATGCTGTGGATCAACAATAACTGAGAGCCACAGGTTCTCAGTCCCTGCAACAGGACTTCCAGAGTTTGGCTGTCTAGAGTTCATTGGTTATTAAAATCAAAGAGGCTTAGGAAAGAGACATTCAAGAAAAGCATGGAGACTTTACAGTTTCCTTCTGGACATCACAGTCCAGGTGTGGGTTGGGAAATGAGGGGAAATATATCCTTATGACAAGGAAGGAGACTGGTGAATAGAGAAGGGAATTTAATTCCTACTTCCAGAGTTAGGCTATGGAATGGCACAGACAATGGAGTTGGGTGAAAAAAGAGAGCAGGTAGTAATAAATGATGATGAGTTTCTTCTGAAAGAAGAACTGAATGCAGTATAAATGGAGAAGGAGGAGATTCGGTCCCCAATGCTCACATGCATTTCAGATGGGATGAAGTCCTATGAATGTGGTGAATATGATTTCTGATTTCAGTAACAGATACTGTGGTGTGCATCGATTTGAGATCACCAGCTATTTGCAGGTGCTAAAAGCAACCTGGAGCAAGAGGTGGAAGGAATAAAAGGGGGGTGGACCTGTAAGCATGAAAGCATATTTTTAATTCTTCCCCGATCACCGATTTGCCTCTTGGTTGGTCGACTTGGTTTTGCTGGTTTGTAAAATGATGGGCTCTTAGCATAATCCCAGTACCCTCGTTTAAAATGGAAATAAAGTAGCACAAAAAGGGCAACAATCTGGCATCTGTTGGGGAAAAAAAGGGGGGGAGATGAATCAATTGGATTTGGCAGCTGTGATATCCAAGACCAGAAGGAGCATATCTATCTATGATGTGAAATGTAGAATTAAGTGGAAGGCTTTAGAAACAGTTTGCTTTTGGCTGCTCGCCCTTTGCAGACACAAGAGTTCAGTGGCTGTTTCTGAGCGATGTAACACTGTGCTTTGCTACAACCGATTGATTTCATCCTACAGTTAAAATGGGTGGCCAGCCTAAAATTCTAGTGCTGCATCACTAATTATTTAAGGATAAATCAGCGGAGATTGAACCATTCTCTGGGCACTGGTGCATGACACGCTGACCATCTGAACATCATTTTTAACTCAGTTTTTGTTATGTGCATATATGCCTTCTTTCAGTGCTTGAGGAATGTTTGTTATATCAGCATTAATTTGTCACCAAAACTGAAGAAGCAGCTGCTTTGCAGATTTTGTTACACCACAGGCCTGTATAACTTGTGACACACATAAACCCCAAGTCGGATGCAGCCCATCAGCCATCTATTATGGCATATCAGTTGCTTGGCAACCTTTATTTTTCAGGCAGAAATGGCAAGTTTATCAAGTCTCTGATGGACCATAGTCCACATTGGGCCTGGTGGGTCACAGGTTGTGTAAATGGAAAGCGTAATGTTGGTGGTCAACAAAAGAGGTTCAAAGACTGTCTCAAGGCAAATCTTTAAAAATGTACTATAAACACCGACAACTGGGAAACACTGGCCTGCGAGCACTCCAGTTGGAGAACAGCCTTTACCAAAGGTGTCATGGGCTTTGAAGACACTTAAACACAGGATGAAAGGGAGAAATGAGCTAAGAGGAAGGCACACTTGGCAGACCCTCACCATGATCAACTCCCACCTGGAAACCTATGTTCCCACTGTGGAAGGACATGTGGATCCAGAATTGGCCTCCACAATCACTCAAGGACTCAGTGTTAAAACCGTGTTTATGGAAGACAACCTTACTCGGCTACAAGTGATCGCCAAAGAAGAAGAAGGGCCTGCCATTCCATCTCCGACAATTTTGTGTTGGAGTGAGGAGCAATAGGAAATATCAAGCCCATCACTGGTCAAGGTCATTCTTCACTCCTGGAAGTGTAACCTCTTGAACATCACCCCAAGATGCAAGGAGAAGACTGAAATGAGTAGGACTAATGCACTAGCCATTTCCAAAAATGGGATGGTCCAGCAGTGATACAGCATCTGCTTTGCATGCATAAGGTCCTGAGTTCAATCCCATGCATCTCCAGGTGGGGCTGAGGGACATCCCTCTCTGAAACCCTGGAGAACCACTGCCAGTCAGTGTGGACATGGAAAAGTGAACTAGATGGACCAGCGGTCTGTCCTGGTGTAAGGCAACTTCCTATATTCCTATGACGTAGCTTTCAAAGGCATACGTAGCTGTGTTTTTCAACATGCTTCAGGTAGGCCCAAGCCTACATGAAAAGAGTGTGGAACAAGATGTCAGGGACTGGCTAGATGAGGAGGAAAGGTGGGAGGCTACAGCTAGGAAACCCCACAGGGAAGCATCGGAGTGGGAAGGCTCTGAGCCAGAAGAATGGTGGTGGGATGCAGGAGACAGGTCAGAGGAAGAAGGGGCTGCAGACAGGTTGAAGGCTGAGTAAGCAATAGGTTTACGTGAGGCTGAGGCAGCTGAGCAGGAGGTTGAGGCTGTGACAGATCCCCATCCACCTGCCAGTTCCACTGTTTTCTTTTCCCCTTCTCCTCTGTCCCCAAGAACGAGGAGGGTGTTACCCGTAGCAGAGCCATAGGCACAGAGAGGCCCTCCTCGAGGGAGTTTGTTGGGTAGGCAGCCAGCTGGGTTGGAGCCTTAGGAGGAATTGGGAGGCTCAGATCCTCAGTCCTGGCAACTGCCTCACCAAGATTGTCCTGCCCATGGAGTTCTCTGCTGGGTTTTGTTTCATCTGCATAAAGAATCAACCTTATGCTCATCTCTGAGTTTCTGTGCTGAACTGCAGCTGAACCAGCCCTGGCACTAGAGCAGTGATGGGTGTGGCCTGAGGAGAGGGGGTGTGGCTGTGGAAGAAGTGTCACATAGAGTCCAGTGGGCCAAATAGAGAGGCTTGGGGGCCACATTCAAGTCCTGTATCTTCAGTTCCCCACCTCTGTTGTAGAGAGGAGATGAGCTGTCACCATATACAAAGGCACACAAAAGCACACACATTTAGTTGCGCTGAAGTAGTTTCACCTCCAGCAGTGCAAATGACAGTGGATGAGAGTTATTTCCTAGTCACAATAGGAAATTGTCAGGTTTAGTGTCCTTTTATCCAGATTCTTTAAGGCCTGCACCAAAATAAGAGAGGCAAGGCCATTGTTGTTCTCGAGATATCGTTTGGGGCTGCATACAGCTACCAATGGGTACCCCTGTAGGTGTGCTTGGTATTTTATTTTTTTTAATGCATTCACAACGTCAAGGTTTGCTTCTCCTACCCAAAGCGTTCCTCAATTTCACTCCCAGCTCCTGGCTGCATTAATATGATAATGATGAGTCATTTAACACTAAATTCCAAGGGTGAAGCCAATTACCTGTGTGCATATTGGTTAATGATGGAGATGCTAATGAGACCTTTTGCAGCTTGCATGAACTGAAATTGACCTATCAGAAGGTGTGATTCCGGCTCACCTAAACTGCCGCTTGACTGAAATTATCAGAGAGGTATTAATATCCCAGCAGTGAAGGAACAAAAGATGTAGTGCAGCTGCAGCAATTTCCCCAGATCTCACTTGGGTTCTTTTCCGATGTAATCTTAAAGACATGGGAACTGTTGCTGTCAGTAATCCTTTCTTCGTGCATAAGGCCCTCTAGGCTTTTCAGAGGCAGCTCACCTTCCACCTTTCCTCCATGCTGGCATTGCTCTTGTTTGTAGGTAGGGTGATGCTGAGATAGACTTGAGCCTCCTGGGTGGCCCAAATCTTCTTGTGTTTCCGGCACAGTCTGGAAGGTGTGCACGTTGTAGCAACTCCCATTCCCTAAAGGAAAATGTCAAGAGGGATATCCAAGCCTGAGCATCCAAGCTGCCGATCTTCAGGAACCCTTTGGATTATATAGAGTGTTTAATTTCATTAGGTTACTACCAAGGGAGCACTTAGCATTTTCACTGTGGTAGGCTCATGCATTTCTAATGAAGATACTAGATGAATAGTTGAAAACCTCTGGCTATTGCAGCAGCTTCTACAGCCCTTGTACGTGGCCTAAGAATATGCCCCCCCCCCATAACTACTAGCAAGAGGGCTCCTTTCAGATTACCTTGAGTTCTTTTGAGGACCAAGAATCCATAAGGAATCCTCTTGTACAAATAATACTCCTAAATACCTGTTGCTTGAATTCTGGATTGAATGGGAAAGCAGAAAGTATGTGCCCTCTCCAATGCGAGAATCTTATTCCTGACGGCATATATAATGTCAGCTGCAAAAAATAAAATAAAAAGAGAGAATAAAATAAAAAGATGTTAACTTTTCTTGAACATTTCCCAATTCTACAATATCCTTTTTGAGGTGACCAGAACTGTACACGGAATACCAAAGGCAGATACATCAGAGACTTATATGATTGCATTATGGTATTTGCAGTTTTATTTTCAGCTTCTTTCCTAATGATTCCTAGCATGAAATTTGCCTTTTCACAGCTGCCATACACTAGGTCAACATCTTCACTGAAGTATATAGTAAAGCTCCAAGGTCTCGTTCCTGGTCTGTCACCACCAGTTAGGACCGCATGAGCATATATGTGAAATTAACAATTTTTGTGTGTGCCAACAAGCATCACCCAATAAGGCATCATGTAATGAAGGGAATAGTGTTGCATTGCTTTGTACCCAATCACAATGGCTACATGAGAAGAGTTTGGATTTGATATCTCACTTTATCACTACCCGAAGGAGTCTCAAAGCGGCTAACATTCTCCTTTCCCTTCCTCCCCCACAACAAACACTCTGTGAGGTGAGTGGGGCTGAGAGACTTCAGAGAAGTGTGATTGGCCCAATGTCACCCAGCAGTTGCATGTGGAGGAGCGGAGACGAGAACCCGGTTCCCCAGATTACGAGTCTACTGCTCTTAACCACTACACCACACTGGCTCTCGTGAGGATGTTTATTGGGCACAGTTGTGAATAAGAATTTGCTGTCACATTGTCCAAGGTTTCAATCCTCTACACACTTGCCTGGGAGTAAGTCCCATTGAACTCAGTGGGACTTTCTTTCAAGCAGGCACATATAAGTGCTCTAGTTTTTGTCTGTACTTCTGAAAATATCCTCAAAGGAACAGTTTCTGTTCACCCCTAACAGAGACTTTCCAATAAACGAACTGTAGACATATATATAATTTTATGAGCACTTTGTGGCAAAAGAAGACTAGGGACTTGGCCAAAGTCATTCAGGAGGTCAGCATGATAAATGGGACTTAGTCACCGGACCATTTTGCCTTTGGTGATTTCTGTTCCTTCCATTGCTTTTGATTTTCTCCCAGTCTGCATCCTTGTTTTCTTTAATAAATGCTCTGGGGAAGGAGGGGTAGGGTGGGAAGGATGCACTGATATGGTCTGTGATCTCCGCGGATGCAAATTCTGTCAAAGGATTCCTTGCAGGGAGAATAAGCACATCATCAGGGGCTTTAGAGATACCAAGAGGTAAGTGAATAAGCTCATGGGATAAATGCACTGTGTACTGTAGTTGTTTGCCCTTGAAAGAATGAAATTATAGGTTTCATTAGAGAGCGGCACGGCACAACCACAATGCATAAATAGAGCATATTTCTCCCATTACTACCTCACCCTGCTGGGCCGCTGACACTCTGCTAATGGGAAACTTGTGGAATGTTAGGATTTACCTGGTGTATTTGGCAACCCAGCAGGTTGACTCTGTGCAGTGTGAGTAGAACCAAGGACATTCACATTCACAGTCCGTCCCTGGGAAGATAGCAGATATGTCAGACTTGAAATCCCCAGCTGATCTGTTCTGTGTGAATCAGTCCGCAGCACAATAGCCCTAGATGTCTGCGCTGCTATGAATTCAGACATGCAAAGGAGGCAATACAGTGATGTGATTTTACTTACTGAATTACAGTCTGTTTATGTAGCAATGTGCAGGCTCTTGAATTACACAGAGCTGTTCATCAGTCAGGTGACATGGGAAATTATCCAGATCTCACTTTTATGTCAACAAGGGTGGTTATCAAGGCATCTCCCTTAGTGGCTTACTTACTACAGCAAGCTCTGTAGAATAGCATGTCTTTTGCATGCAGAAGGCTCTAGGTTCAACAACAACAACAACAACAATTTTATTTATACTCTGCTCATCTGGCTGGGTTTCCCCAGCCACTCTGGGCAGCTCAACATCTCCATTCAGTCCTCAAAATCTCCATTCAAAAGAATCTCAGGAACCTTTGCCTGACACACACACACCCCCCCCCCATATTGCTGTAGCTAATCAGAGGTGGAAAAAATTAGACTATTGACTTGATTCAGGTGCAAAGGGGAGGGAGCCTGTGGCCTATGCAACTGCGCCAAACAGCATGGCCAATGGACAGGGATTATGGGAGTTGTGATCCAGTAATGTCTGCAGGGCTGCAGGTTCCCCACCTAGGGATGGATGAGCATGTCACCTTTGATTTCTCATTTTTTCCAATCAGTTCTCCACATTTCCACTTCATTTTGGGAATATTATTATTTTTAAGACTCCTTTCTGAGAAGTCATCAGTATTTCAGAGCCATGCTAATAAAGACATTTTTGTTTGCAGTTTTGCCTAACAGATAGAGAGAGGCATAGCAAGAGGCATGATCAGTGCAGAGCAAACATGCCGGAAGGAGTGGCAGGTTGGCTCTGCCAGCACATCAGTACCATGCAAAACTTTCCTTTACCTCTCTCCAGAGGCTGTTTAGGGCAGTTCCACTGGTTCACCTGCAATGGGCACAGAGCTGAGGAGGACGTCTCCTCAAAGCCTGATAAGCGGAAAGGAGGCCTGAAGGCTCCGACAGGGTCCTGGAGTCGTTCTGCCTAGTTTGCAAGCCAGGCAAGTGCTTAGCAGGGTTTGGGAAGGTCTCCAACCCCTTCTGCTCCCTTCTCAAAGTCCGACACCTCTTACTCAGCTTTGGGAAAGCGGGGCGAGGGCTGGAGAAAGCGTCAAATTTTGGCGTCACATGGGGCACCATACCACCAAGGTCTGCCCATGCTCATGCCTCCCTGAGATTCAGCCATGATGTGAGCAGCACAGCTCCACCATACTGCAACTAGTGTTGGTTGGGTTCTGATTATCCTGCTCTGTGGTGAAAATGCCATCAGGAGAATGGAAGAAGTGAGGATCTTATGGTCACCACCACGTAGCAGCGAATGACTCTGCTGGTGAAAAGCCTCCCTTTTAGCTTTCTTCGAACATATTTAATTCTGCTTTACTGAGGGTGAAGCCAATGCTGAGGTTCCTGAGACCACGCCACTGCTTAGCATTCTCTCAGTGAGCCTTGCAGGTAATTAAAGTCAGATTAAAAATGCAAGTGGAGGTGATTCTTCATCCTCTCGTGGCAAGGAGAGGCACGGAGGTGTGAACTCGGGTCTGGTGGGAATGGCAAGAAAGAGCTCTCATTTGACTTGGAAGATAAATGCCTTAGTGCAATGGGGACTCTCTTGAATGTTAGCAGTTGAAACCACAGTATTGATGGCATTCTGCATCACTCCATGGGAGCCAGGAAAGTCCGAGCCATTTTGGAAGGGCGAATGGGTTGGAGACCGGGAAAACACTGGCATCTCAAGACCAACCAGCTGAATGAAAACCCAGCATGCCTCAGAGTTCAAGGCCCCAGCATGGTATGTGTGCCCCCAACACAAGGTCAGACTCCCCCTGAAAGAGCAAGTTCATCATCTGAGAGGTTTTTCTCTGTCACTAGAGGCCTAGGTGACCTAAGCGGCTAGGAGAGCCATTTACCAGCTTTGCTTGGTAAGACAGATATGGTAACTGTTGCCCCTGAAGGACCAGGTGCTCAGCCTGGGAGTCATTTTGGACATACAGCTGTCTGTGGAGGAGCAGGTCAGTTCTGTGTCCAGGGCAGCTATTTACCAGCTCCATCCGATAAGCAGGCTGAGACCCTACCTGCCCATGGACTGTCTCGCCAGAGAGATGCATGCCCTGGTTATCTCCCGCTTGGACTACTGCAATGCACTCTACATGGGACTACCTTTGAAGATGGCTCAGAAACTACAATGAATCCAAAATGCGGCAGCTAGTCTGGTGACTGGGAGTGGCCACTGGGACCATATAACACCAGTCCTAAAGGATCTTCACTGGCTCCCAGTACATTTCCAAGCACTATCTAAAGTGCTGGTGCAGACCTTTAAAGCCCTAAACAGCCCCAGCCCAGTATACCTGAAGGAGCATCTCCACCCCCAGTGCTCAGCCCGGACACTGAGGTCCAGCACCGAGGGCCTTCTGGCGGTTCCCTCACTGCGAGAAGTGAAGTTACAGGGAACAAGGCAGAGGGCCTTCTTGGCAGTGGCACCCACCCTGAGAGATGCCCTCTCATCAGATGTTAAGGAAACAACGATCTGATTTGAAGGGAGCCCTGTATTGGGAGATTATTTAATGTTTGAGGTTTTACTATGTTTTTATATGTACTGTAAGCTGCCCAGAGTGGCTGGGGGAACCCAGCCAGATGGGCGGGGTATAAATAATAAAATTATTATTATTATTATTATTATTATTATTATTATTATTATTATTATTTGGCTAGGAGAGCCTTTTACCAGCTTTTCCTAGTAAGAAAGGTATGGCTATTTGTGGATCAGGATGGCCTGACCACAGTTGCCCATGCACTAGTAAGCTCTAGATTGGATTTGTACAATGTGCTCTGTGTGGGGCTGCCCTTTGGGTTGGCACAGAAACTGCAGATAGTGCAAAATGTGATGACTGGACTGATCAGTGGGGCAGCCTTTCATCACCATGTCACGCTGCTGCTGAAAAAATTCACTGGCTGCTTGCTAATTAGTCAAATTAAGTTCAAGGTGCTGGTAGTAGTGTGCAAAGCCCTATATCTAATATCTAAAGGGCGTACGGCTTCCTATTCTGCAGAAATCAACAAGCGAGACTCTTTGTTGCACATGGTGGGTATCTCAGTGATATCTGCACATCGGCTTCGGTTAAAGGCACAAGAGCAGTGGCTGTTGGACAAAGTTGGCAAGCCCAGCATCTCCACGGATTTTTAGAAGAACAGCTGTGTTGTTAACTGGGGGAGGGGGGGAGAGACGAGGTCCCATGGATTCTTTGAAGACTAAAGATCTATCACCACACATGAATGTTCAGAGCCAATGGCCTTTCCACATCAACTCACACCACAACAAAACCAGGCGGTCCCCTGTGCGCTACAGTGTGCTTTGTTATCTTCCTCCTCCATTACGTTTCATCTCTTTTTGAACCCACTGCAGCTAAACTGTCTAAACAAACAACAGAACAACACTTGATGTTTGAAATTCATTCACATTTTGCAATGTAAGGTGCTATTAGCCACGCAGCAGAGAAAATTTGTTTTGTTCTATATTCTTTTTTTAAAAAACTGTAAAAAAAATTAACCTGAGAGAGTCCCTTTAATTAAGCAATCAGGCAAGCTGGAGCGTGAATAACAACGTGCTAATTCATGCCTAACAAGTTAGGCACAAGGCCAAGAAAGAGCCTCTTACTGCAATTAAAAAAATTCATTAAAAATGTTTTATTTTAATGCGGGCTCTCTCTTTTTTTTTACACTTGTTAATTTAGCAAGGGGACTAATAAGTTACAAGCGAGGGAAGTACTGTTCTATTAATCTTCCAACTTTCGCAGTCCCAAGGACCAATTGGATCCCCGGTTTCTCTTTTGCATCTGGGTGATAATTCATGGTACCATTAGCGAGACAAAGAAGGAGGCAGATTAAAATGGAAGCCTTGGGAGGGCAGTTCAGGCTGAAGGAAACAGGCTCAACACCTAAACTTAAGCGTTCATTTGCCTCGCCTTTATTTTAGTTCAAAACTGTTTCATCGTCCTCCAAAGAGGGGAGGGAAAGACTGCCTAAGTAGCCATTTATTAACAGTTGTAAGTATCATTAGGAGCGATGTGGTGAAATATAGATCAGGGTAGGACAGAGCGAGAGATCAGAATGCCATTTTTCCTGTTCAGAATGCCATTACACATTCCATCGTGGCATATTACTGAGATGATTAGTGGCATCAAATGACTTCTGAAAAATGATTATGTGCCATTAAAAACATTAGTCTGTCTGAAACCAGCACAAACAAATGGCCGTGCAGGGGATGAGTCATTAGTTTTAGAGGCCGGGTGATGTGACGGGACTGGCAGGGAAATAGCTCACAAATTAGCAAGTGCAACAAGTTAAAAGGGAAACAGTTGAGGCGGTTCCTTTTCATTGCTGTGCTGCAAAGGAAGGGAAGGAGCAGCTTTGGGGAATGGTACACCGGGGGCCAGCTCATGAAAAATATGGGTGAGCTCTGGGCATTGCTAAGAGATAATGCTCAGCAGTGGCAATGATGATAAAATAAACGCGTATTTATACAGGGCTATATCCCTAAGGGTTAAGCTAAAAGCTAAGCTAAGCTAAAGGACCCCTGGACAGTTAAGTCCAGTCAAAGGCAACTATGGGGTGTGGCGCTTGTCTTGCTTCCAGGCCGAGGGAGCCGCCGTTTGTCCACAGACAGCTTTCTGGGTCATGTGGCCAGCATGACTAAACTGCTTCTGGCGCAATAGAACACTGTGACAGAAACCAGAGTGCGCAGAAATGCCGTTTACCTTCCCGCTGCAGCGGTACCTATTTATCTATTTGCACTGGTATGCTTTCAAACTGCTAGGTTGGCAGGAGCTGGGACAGAGCAACGGGAGCTCTGTTGCGGGAATTCGAACCGCTGACCTTCTGATCGACAAGCCCAAGAGGCTCAGTGGTTTAGACCACAGCGCCACCCGCATGCCTAAGGTAGGTACACATTAGCAGCTTAAAATGTCACACAGTCATTTTTCCCACTGAGTTTCAAGTTGTGTTATTAGTAGTAGTAGTAGTAGTAGTAGTAGTAGTAGTAGTAGTACACCATCCTATATCTGCAGGTCTCAGGGCAGTTCACAAGATAAAATCACAATATAAAAACATGAAATACATAATAAAAATGGAAACAAGAACAACCTAGTAATCCCCCCGTTCCGCAACATATTTTAAAAGGGCAGCAGATGTCAATTAGCCAACGGCCTAGTTGAAGAGGAAAGTTTTCGCCTGGCACCTAAAGGTGCATAAGGAAAGTGCCAGCCGAATCTCCCTGGGGAGAGCATTCCACAAATGGGGAGCCACTAGACAAAAGGCCCGTTCTTGTGTTGCCACTCTCTGGACCTCTCGTGGAGGAGCCACCTGAAGAAGGGCCTCAGATGATCTCACTTGCACTTGCGGCACACACCGGAGTTGTCTTCACCCAATGTGCATTACCTGATTTGTTTCCACATGCCTGTGTTCCCCCTGAAGTTCCGTTCAAGAAAACTGTTGTCTGTGCACACACAACAGCTGTCTCAAATGCACACACTTCAGCTTAACCATGGATCGTGTTTTCAAATTGGGTAGAAACTGGCTTGAGGGGGAAACACATCAAGGAGGAGTATCTGTCAAGAAACTACAGAAAACTACTATGGATTGTGGCTAGCGTCATGCGTTCTCACTTTCAAACACCAGGGGCGGGAGCATGTTGGAGTTGGAGTGAACATCAATGTGTACATAATCTAAGTCTTAAAATGAATCCACAAAAACGATCCCAGCAATCCTTCGAACAGTCCTGAAGGTTAGACCGGTATCATTGCCTCCATATGACAGATGGGGGCCCTGAGGCTGAGATGTTGTCTGAGGCCAACCAGGTAGTTCCAGGCTTCCCACTTCACTGCTCATGGTCTTAACTCCAATGCTACACCATGTTCAGTAGCAGATGTTGAGGTGGGACAGCACCACTCACCTGACCTCTCTCTTCAGTTGAGGTAGAGAGGGAGGGCAGTGTGGTTCAACTGCACCTGCAGAAACCCTTGATTGGCTCCACAAGTGGCCTTGCACCATGGCAACCTTACTGCCACCTGGTCCCTCCATCTCTACCTCCCGAAAAGTAGCAGTGACTCAACAAGCCGGAGGTCAGGTGAGCAGTGGCACTGCATCATGCACTGCTGAACATGGTGTAGATGGAGTTAAGAGCGTGCTCCACCAAACCATCCACTATTGACCATGTCCATTATAGGCTATTATTTTATTGCATTTATAGCCTGACCTTCCTCTCAAAGTAGCCCGGGGCAGCAAACGTGTGATAGAACAATCAAAATATCTTCAAAACATCTTCCAGTGCAGATACAGGTTGAGAAAGGTCTTCACTTAAAATACTTGCTTAGCAGGTGCTGAAAAGACAACAGTGGCTGCACTTAATATTCAAGCGGAGGGGATTCCAAAGGGTAAGCGATTCCACATCAAAAGCCCAATTCCAGCATGTTGTGGAACAGACCTCCTGATGATATACACCTTCCTTAGGTGCCAGGCAAAAATGTTCCTCTTTAACCAGGTTGATTAACATCTTTATACCCTTTTAATTGTGTTTGTGGCAGAAGAGGGGGTTATAGGTTTGTGGGAGTTGTGTTGTTGTTCTTGTTTTTATTATGTATTTTGTGTTCTTATCTTGTATTCTTAAGTTGTGAGCCGTCCTGATATCTACGGATGAAGGGCAGTATATGAATTTAACTAATAATGAGATAGTATTTGCAGGAGGCCCTCACCTACGGAGCACAGTGGTCAACTGGGCAGGTAAGGGATGAGACCATCTTTTAGGTATCCCTGTCCCAACTGTATAGGACTTTGTACGCCAAAACCAGCAACACAGCCCAGGTAGCTAATTGGCAGGCTATGTCTCTTGCACTGAAAGTAAAGCTAATTGAAGAGTACTTTGGAAAGCAGCTTCAGCCAATTTCATTATCCAAAAAGCAGGCTGAAAAACAATTGCTTGGAACAGTTTAAATATCAAGTGGATTTTGCAAATCTTTAATCAAGACTGGCACACACTATTAACATGTCCCACAAACAACATCCATAAGCCAACTGCCTTTTCTTTTACTTTGTTAATTCTGTTTTTATTTCATTGGTAAACACATTTGCTCGTTTCTATATTCTGCACTGTCTAACTTGATACGCCACCTGTTGTTTCGCATCTCTATGGTGTGTGATTGGGGGCTTCTGCCTTCACAAGATGAATGATATCCTATGCTTGAGATGTGCAGAAGGTAGATCAAGATCTACAGGTAGATCTCTGAGTGACTTGCGGCATATCAGCAAGCGTTTCTGATTCCCAGTTGTTTAACGAAAGCAACCGCAGAATGATTTTTCCCAGCTGAACATGGCTACTGAAATGAAGACAGTTAACCAGGTATTGAATTTTGTCTGAAAGGACTGTGAGTTCCATTCCATTCCTGAAAACAAATTCAGGAATCTCTTCTTTCATCCTAACTACTGTATTTTTCGTTCTATAAGACGCACCAGACCACAAGACGCACCTAGTTTTTGGAGGAGGAAAACAAGAAAAAAAATATTCTGAATCTCAGAAGCCAGAACAACAAGAGGGATCGTTGCGCAGTGAAAGCAGCAATCCCTCTTGCTGTTCTGGCTTCTGGGATAGCTGCGCAGCCTGCATTCGCTCCATAAGATGCACACACATTTCCCATTACTTTTTAGGAGGGAAGAAGTGAGTCTTATAAAGCAAAAAAATACGGTATATCTCTCCTGCACATGACTCTGGCTGATAGGTCTCAGGGTTCTAGTATAAAGCAAAGAAGATCCAACAAGCCAGAAGACTGCTCTCTCCATCCTACACTACTGAGAGCCCATTTGTATAGCCATGACAGAACCTACCAGCCACGGGGAAGCATACATGGGCTTCCCGTCACTCCAGTCAGTCATAAGTATCTGCCACTACATACAGGATCCAGCTAGGCATGGTACTGCAAATATTGTATATGCCAAAAGCCCAAGTCTGCATATGGCTTTCAGTGCAGGATGCAATAGTCAGGAAAGAACCCAAACAATGCATTCTGTTCCACCACCACCCACTTAAAAAAGAACACTTAAACTAATGAATTGAGTGTACATAGCCGTCAAATTTCTATATTTATTTGACAAGTCAAGGATAAACTTTCAGCAGCCCTAGCCATATCTCTAGATGCAAGGAATGTAATATTATTATTTTTTTTAAGACAACAAATTTGTTTCCTTTCAAGGGAAGTTGCAATCTACATGATTAAAGACAGGAATAACTGTGTGGTGTCCAGCTAGGCAGAAGAGGTTTCAACAGTTCCACAATGGGGAATGAGCCAACAGGTAGAAACAGGTTCTTCAGGACCTTGGACAGCAAATTGGCAACTCAGACATTGACGCAGCAAAGGCTAGGGCTCAGCTATGCCCTGAGGGTCTCCTTCATTTTTTATATCATCTGTAGTTCTCTTGAAGGGCCCTCACTTGCCACCAACATTGCTGGAATCCCTCCTTCAACCATTTTAGGTGTACATTCCCAGGGAGAGTGAAGGTCTGTTGGGTTGTTGGGAATGAGGCCTTCACCTTTCATGGTGTCATTGGTCACTGACTATGAGTGTGGGACTGGCTGCCACTTTTGTCATGGACTGGCAGGATGCAAAGGAGTGATGGGAGGCATCAGCTGGGGAACCCCCAGGGGAAGAAGGCTCAGAACCAGGGGACTGGTGGTGGGATGACAACGAGTGGTCAGAAGGAAAAGAGGGAGGAGATAAGGAGGAGGTGGTCTTGGGAGCTGAAGAGGTAACAGGGTTTCATGAGCAGGGAGAGTATATGGCAGAGAGCCATATCAGAGGCAGAAGCAGAGGCTGGAGAGGAGGGGAGCCAAGAGGCAGAGATGAGACAGGCTGGTGAAGAAGCCAGGGTGTCTCCCCCTCCTGCTGCAGCCAGCTCCTCTTCCCCACACCCTGATCTCCCAGAACCAGAAGAAGTATGAAGAGTGAGGAGCAAAGACAGGCACAGTGATGGAGTCTCAGATTGCTTGGAAAGGACCTAGAGGAGGAGGAGGAGACATAGACAAGTGTCGGAAGGTCCCCATAAGATCTACTGGGATGACTTGCTGTGCTCATTAGGTCTGGCCTCCTGAGCTTGTTTCCTTGAATAAAGAGTTAAATTCACTGACACTGTATGATTTATTGCTGACCTGCTCCTGACACCCAGCTTCAAGGAAGTCCAATGACGATTCCTCCCCACAATATCCTGATACCACTGGGAACGGGGATTCAATGTTATCTGGGGAAACCACATTCTGACATTCATTAGTGGAGGACCCTTTCACATCTGATATATGGATCGTGATAAAGTTCTGCAGTCTCAACATGAGCAAAGCATGTCCCTTTCTTATCAATACTGAGAGAAGCTTTTCACATTGCACATATGGAACCGTTCCTAATCTTGAAGGGATGGGCACTCCTTGTTCATGTAGAGCTTCATTTGCACAGCAGACCCCAAGTGCACACACAAGAGCTTTTGAATCAGACAAAAAAATAGGAGGAAAATAGCTGAATGTAGTCCTAGTGCTAGCATGTCTTCTCTCCAAAAGAGAACCGTTTCCCTTCTAACAATGTGTTTCCACGCATCTAAAGACTCAGCTGTGCCTCCCGAGAGCACTTCTGTATCTTTTTAAAATAATGTAGGAAGTGGCCTGGAGACTTCATTAAAAACTGAGTTAATTGAGGTTAACAAAGTCAAACTTTTGGTGCTGTTAATTAATTCATAGACTTGTAGAGCTTGAAGAAAACTGGAGGTAATCCAACATAACCCCTGTGTGCTGAGAAAAGATCTACTATAACAAAAAAATATTTGGAATATAATATTAATCTAGATAATAGCCTATTCTTAAGCCAAATTCTAGCATTCTTTGAGCACAAACTGGGAGGATTTAAAAACCGATGTTTGTATGTTTGTGGTTGGAAATGATTTTTTAAACATAAGAAAATTCAAATTGTGCATGTCAACTTGGGGGTGCGGATGCCAACAGGCCTCTACAGCAGCAGAATGCTAACCATGGGAAGTAATAAAAACAAGACAGAATTGGAGAAAATAATGATGTGGTGATGAAAACATATGGGAAGGATGTGACAAATGGCCACTTCATGCAACCATCTGGAATATAGAAATCCAACTGAAATTGCTGCAGACATTGACTTATTCCCCGTGATAAACAGGATTATCTGCGGATCCCACTACACAAGATCAGGCCTTTACATGCCATCACACAACACACTAAATGTGTTTTTCTGATGGCGTGCTACAATTTCAGTCCTACATGACAGTGCCTACACAAAACCAGCCCACCAAACAGCAGTGACCCAAAGTTTGCCATGTGGTGGATCAATCAACCACCTAGCCGTCCAACCATGCTATGCTTCCTGAAGTCAAATATAACTGGGGACCTTAACAGTATGAAATGTTGACATTAACACATTAACAACCCAGGACATTTCCATGGCCCAGCTCAATCTAAATGCTGATTTATTGCAAAATATTGCTGATTGTGATAACTGAGAGCATGTGGTCATTGACAAGATGGAACCAGCATAAGATGATGGTCAGGAACATCTCTTCTTGCACGGGTGCTAATTTAAGAAGCACGAATCAGCACACTCCATCGCTTTGTCACCACCATTTCTTTCCTCTCTGTTGAGGAATTGACCTTGCTAGTTATCTGCTAAGAACTGTTGTCTGCTAGAGGAAATGCTAACAGTGGGTGGTGGGTGGTGATGAAGATGGCGGAGGAGGAAGAAATCTTCATCTTTCCTCTGCTCCCCATTGTGCTTCTGCCATGTTCCTGGAATGGGTTGTTATGCCACACATTCCGTTTGGATTGTGTTCCAGGCTGTGTCATTCAGCCAAGCAGGGATACTTTTGTTCTCTTTGATTTGGCAAGTAAAATTACCCCTGTCCTTTTTACATGCAAATGTGAAGAGCACTCCTGATACCTTATTAAGGCTGCCTCTAGGCACCAGCTTCCCCTTAAGGCTGATTTAGTACTGTGGTGTGGTGTGTGTGTGTGTGTGTGTGTGTGTGTGTGTGTAACTACTGTCACTCTTTGGGGCTCTCTCAGCCATGCTGTTCCTATTAGTCTTTGGTCTGCAGGGTGGAATAGCAGAGACTGGCACTATCTATGCGACAGTTCGAAGGCTGTGTACACAACTCCTGTTTATTCTGCATCCAGTGCACTCCCATCACAGGTTTGGGAATTGGGATAAACACAACTTTAGCTGCACTCCACATTGATTCTGTCCATTTCTTACAAAATACTGTGTTTTGATGCATATTCCCCCAAACCAACTTTGATCTGAATTGAGGGGGGAAATGCAGCCTATCGGCATTTTAAGCTGAAAATGTGCCTGCAGTCTCAAAGTCCCTGAATCAGTACGCTTGACATTTGGAAGAGCCTCTTTCCGGAAGTGGTAGTCTAATAGAAGTGGTAGTTGAGTAATTTATAATTAAAGTATATAATGGGGGGAAAGTAATATAGCAGCTTTATAAGGTAAAGAAAGAACACCATGGAAGGCTGAATGGGAGGTCAACAGATATATGTTCTGATGGTTGTATAAAAGAATTTGTAAAATTTGAAAAGCTAATTAAAAAAAAAAGTTTAAAAAAGGAAGCGTCTTTAGATAGTTCATTCGTATTCCTTCAGACAGCCTTCTCCCCTCTACTCCTGATATCAATGGAGGCACCTTAAGTGTAGCTGTGGCTCTGTTAGTTACGTATGGACATCTAAAAGAAGTCACAGGTGCTTCCTACAAAGCCCATAGTTAGCACGGTTGGAATTCTCTGCCCAACAGAACAACTACAGTCGTACCTGAGGTTACAGAGGCTTCAGGTTACAGACACTTCAGGTTACAAACTCCGCTAACCCAGTAATAGTACCTCGGGTTTAGAACTTTGCTTCAGGATGAGAACAGAAATTGCGCAGCGGCGGCACAGGAGGTGCCGTTAGCTAAAGTGGTACCTCAGGTTAAGAACAGTTTCAGGTTAAGAACGGACCTCCAGAACGAATTAAGTTCTCAACCCGAGGTACCACTGTATATCAAAAAACAGCAACAACCCCAACCCACCCCCAGTGGCTTAGATCTCACTGCCCTGCAGTGAAAACATTCAAGCACTCTTCCCCTATTGCCAGCTGGCCTGCAGCCCAGCAACCAATCAGCAGGATGGCCAAGCTACCCAGAGGCTAGATTTCAGTGCCGTTTGCTGAACCGTCATCTATTTTGACCTTGGCTACCTTGTGAAATGAGTGGAGAAAGCTGTTAGACAGTATTCCCTAGCAATTGCTCCTAATCTTATGAGGTTATTACCTTCTAACTGTCCCCGCTGCGCATCCTACCAACCCATAAAAGGAGGAGAGAGGGATTGTGACTCTCCGTTCAGCTGTCGACCAACCCAGTGGAAATCCTATTCCCCCATTGCCTGTCAGAGTTAGCGTGACAGATCTCAAAAGGGCCTCTCGGACACTACATTTCGCTTTGTGACAGCAAAACACTGTTGCGGTTGTCGATGGCATCCGTCACTGCCTGATGTGTCAATGGCACAGTCCATTTTTAGGAAATAGCTTTTCAAGCATTCTTTTACAGTACTAGTTCTCCCCGTCTCCAAGGAAAGTTATATCCTTTGTGTGATTTCTGAGGCAATATTCTCCAACGCACACCTAGGGATGGGGAAGACACTTGGCTTGGTTTGCATTTCAATACAAACCTGCATAATTCACACTTCCGGAAACACGGCACAAACTGAAGCGCCCATGGAATTCACACTTATCTGTATGTTGTAATGCAGCTCCCTAGCCACAAAAGGGTGTACAACATTGCTTACATTAAGCGGAAAGGTACATAAAAAATACATATATTCATGAAAATAACACGCAAAAAGCATTATGTTAGGGGGAACTGCTTACAGCAGTATGTATATTAGGAAACGCCGCATACAAAAATGTGTACATTACAAGAATCAGGCACTAAAATGCTGATGAATTTTCGTGAGGACTTGACTTCAAAGAGAAATTGCAAATTGATGTGGAAATGTGGGGAGAAATGAGAAAAACCAAAACTGATAAATTTTTGTCTATCCCTACCTTGCTCCCTGCCAATTTCTGGACTCCTTTCATTATAATATACTGTCATTTTTCTTTCAGAGATCTTAATATGCAGGACACAACTCACCCACCTAGAAGTTTCCTCTGCCCCTTCGGTGCACTGGCCTGATATTTTATTTTGGTGCCACCACTGGAGGCAATCCAAGGCTGCTTCAATCCAGCCAAATCCCAGTCAAGCTTGAATCAGCCTCATTCAGGTCAGGATTCGGCCAGATCTGGTGCACAGCCCTATCACCCCTTGTTCATCCCAACCTATATCAGATTGGTCTTTTTCTTAAAATCAAGCTATTTCCCCTCATCCCTTCATGGTGAGATCTACACACACACATACACACACACACACACACACACACAGTTTTTTGCAAAACGTTTTTGTTTGTTATTATGGTGGGTATTTCTGTGTTGTTTTTGTATTGTAAGCCACCTGTGATCTTCAGCTGAAGGGCAGTATTGAAACTTAATAAATAATGACAATGATAATAGGAAGCGACAAGTCTAAGAATGCTGACATTGGCTGGGAGGGGCAATTTTTGTGGAGCATCTCTTCGAGCTGTAGCCTAGCAACAAAGGAGTAGGAGACCTGCCTGGCTCCCTCTGTAGGGAGGAAATGAGCTGTGAGAAGACTGGGGGGGGGGACAGTACATTATTCCCACCTCACCCCCACCGACCCAGAGAATGCATGCTGAAAAGCCACTGTTTTTCTACCTAAGTTGACATTCTGGCTGAAGAAAAGCCCTGCTAAGCTCTGTCCCTCAACTCTGTTCATGCCCATGCTTGCCTGGATGAAGGGTAGAAAGGGGTGCAGCCTCCAGAAGGCTCTCTAGAAAGGAATGTCACTTTTAGGCTGAAAACGTTCCACCACTCCTGTCTTGGGATGGGAGATAAAGTCAATTCAGTTCACATTTGAAGGTCAGTTTGCATAATTTGCACTTTCCAAAATGATATGTCATACAGTGGAAGCAGCCATCCTTCAAGACTGGGACTTCTCCAGGTTTTGCAGTATAGCTCTCCAGGTAAGTAATGTGTACATACTGGGGTGAAGTGTGCATATAAATGCACACATTAGTGAAAATACCGTACAAAAATGTGTGTTATTACAATAACTTGTCCTGCAAAAATGTATACAGTAGTCAGAATTGCATATAGCTGTGTACATATTAGGGGAATGCTGCCCTAAAATGCTGATGAATTTTCATGAGCATATATTTATTTTTTTAGCGCAACCTGAGGTGGAAATGTGGCAAACTAAACATAAACCTTGGGGGGGGGGAATGAGAGAAACTGAAACTGTCAAATTTGCCCATCCGTCCCCCTTTCTTAGGGACACGGGTGGCGCTGTGGGTTAAACCACTGAGCCTAGGGTTTGCTGATCCGAAGGTCGGCGGTTCAAATCCCCATGACGGGGTGAGCTCCCATTGCTCGGTCCCTGCTCCTGCCAACCTAGCAGTTCAAAAGCATATCAAAGTGCAAGTAGATAAATAGGTACCACTCTGGCAGGAAGGTAAACGGCGTTTCCGTGTGCTGCTCTGGTTCGCCAGAAGTGGCTTAGTTAAGCTGGCCACATGACCCGGAAGCTGTACACCGACTCCCTCGGCCAATAAAGTGAGATGAGCGCCACAACCCCAGAGTCGGCCACGACTGGACCTAATGGTCAGGGGACTCTTTACCTTTACCCCCTGTCTTAGTTGGGGGGGGACCCAAATGGCACTATTCAATGGAAACTTTTCCTGTGTATACTTCTTTGAAATGAATGGGTGGTGCCTAGGATCATGGCGTGAGCAAGCTTAGTGCTGCCAATGTGAGGGTTAAATTTAGATTAAGGAGAGATTTCAGTTCCTTGCATAGAGGAACTTCCTGGTGGATCGTGGATCGAGAGTCAATCTCCCTTCCTCACCATCCACTGACTTTTAGGGCAACTCACCTTGATTTGCTACAGCTGCTCCTTCATTTGAGATCTGTCCCATCATGAGCTTCGAAAGTACGTCTCTGCGTTTAAGCAGCTATGCTGTCCTGACCAACTCTTCTCCAACAGCCTCGATGCATTTATCACCCCATGGCCTTGTAAATGACAGCGCTGTTTAATCTCTCTCACACAATAAATGAAGCATTTGCAGGATGGTCTACTTTTATGCCATTGCCCATGTTAGCATGGGCTGGTCCATGTTCTCCCATTTCCTTTTCTGCTTCCTCTTTTAAGATGCCATAAATCTAGTTAATAGTTACATCCGGTGCAGAAAAATCAAAATGTCACATCAGTAGAGACGGTTCAATTGAAGGCATATTGATTGTCGCAGAGAATATTCTCACTTTATTCACCTACTTAGTCTCTTCCCCTAGGCGCATATGAATTCATCAAATATTGTCACGGCGCATAATAACACTTGTTCCTGGGTGTTGATGTAACAGCTAGAGCTTCTTACCAATTCCTCCAGTCGCAATATGCAGTTGGGATGGGAACAATGTCTTTGTGACATGAACATATCCAAGCTTGAGTTTCTGCAGCCGGAACGCTATGGCAAATGTTGCTCCCACACATGCCTCAAACCAAACAGGTGGTTGGGGAAGAAAAAACTGTGGGAGAGAGAGATCACAAACGGGTGAACTGGGAAAGCTCTTTCATTCACAAAATGTCTGCAGAACTCTCTGCCACAAAATGTGGTGAGAACAGGGCTGAAACGAATAATTGGGATGAGCCCAAATAATCACGAGAGGCAAGCATTATAAATAAAACTCACCAGAGGATTTACGGCGCAGGGGAGGCATGCATGATTATTGATCCATTGGCTCCTTAAAGGTATTTACTTGCTCAGATGGCTGGGGGATCACCCCAATTCAAAGTCATGCATTCCTCTCTGGAAGCTCTTGTCCACATCTCTGTTCTGTGAAGGTTGGTTGTGAGTATTTAGCAGTGAGGGGAAGTCACTCTGCATATTCTTAAAAGCATTCTCTCCCATTCTTTATTTGCTATATCTTCAAGGGCTGTTCTCTTCAAAGTAGGGCACAGAAAGCTGCCTTTTACTGACACAAACCATTGTCTCATCAAAGAGGAGGTTTTCCCCTGTCCCACCTGGAGATGCTGGCGATTAAACCTGGAGATCTTCTGCATGCAAATAATATGTTCTGCTACGGGGTAAGCTCCCTTTGCTCGGTCCCTGCTCCTGGCAACCTAGCAGTTTGAAAGCACGTCAAAATGCAAGTAGATAAATAGGTACCGCTCTGGCGGGAAGGTAAATGGCGTTTCCGTGCACTGCTCTGGTTCGCCAGAAGCGGCTTAGTCATGCTGGCCACATGACCCGGAAGCCAATAAAGCAAGATGAGCGCCGCAACCCCAGAGTTGGTCACGACTGGACCTAACAGTCAGGGGTCCCTTTACCTTTTACCATGCTGCAGCCAAGCCCTGGCAAACCATACCATTCCATTCCTGGAATTATTATTATTATTATTATTATTATTATTATTATTATTATTAATAATACCCCGCCCACCTGGCTGGGCTTCGCCAGCCGCTCTGGGCAGCTCCCAACAGAATTAAAAGCACAATAAAAGCACGATAAAACAATATTTATTTCATGCATGTTCCAGTTAATGGTTGAGTACAGCAATGGGCAAGATTCACTATAATGTACGAACAGTGCATTATGGTCACCTTTCTCGAATCCAGAAACAATAGCAGTAACAATACAAAACTGATACTTCATCTGATCCTCATTTTAATATATCTCGTTTCTCTTCCTTTGGTCTTTGTGCTCCGTGCTCACTTGTGCTGTCGTCCTCTCGACAAAACAATAAAAAGACATCAGCCAGAAAACCGACACATGACAGATTCTCTATTGAAGCTAGAGAATTAAATCCCCACTTTAATTTCACCTCCTTGCAATATCTGTTTATTTGACAATATTTTCATATCGCTAGTTGTGGGAGTTACGCCTGTAGCTGCCATAGATCAATTTTTGTTAAATTGATGTTAGAATTACCCATGGTTTTAAAAGATAAGCAAGTATTAACTCAACAGCTGTTCGAGACACTGCATCAACTTCATTTATGATTTATTTCACTTTTTTCCAAATACCTTTTTTTAAAACACCATTTATTTTAATTGATTCAAACTTTTCTGTCTTCCGAGCCAATCACCAACCACTTTAAAGCGACAGGCCCTAAGCCATATAAATTAACTGTACCTACGGGCATTATTTTTTAAAGAACATACTTTTTAGCACACCAAAGCATTTTTGTCTGTGCAGGAGAGGTTTCTGCAATGACAGCTGTCAGCTGTCTATGGTTCTTTCCATCAACCAAGTAGTCCTTTATCCTTTAGAAAGGCACATCCCCCTGGGTGTTTTGGATAAAAGATCTTGTATTGCATTTCATGTAACAACTCTCGAGGACTAACAATAATGTGAGCACACTTTTTAATACTGCTCTGTTGTTTAAATATGTTATCAAATCAAGATTGGGTCGGAATTTGGCAGTGGGTTTGTTAACCCACCCTATCCAAGCTCCGAAACTTTAAAAAAATACTTCAACTTATTATTTGCTACATATTCAGAGGTTGGGCATGCTTAAAAAGAAGAAGAAACACTCTAATGAATTAGAAAGTTTGGTGTGGCACACTTGATTCCTGGGAGATTTAGGGCAGGATTCAACTAAGCTGTTGCGTGTTTAGAATGAGGGCCGTTTGAGCAACAGGACAATAGGGATTTACTACAGCACTTGCCAATTTCAAAAATAAAGCAAAACTATATTTTTGCATTATATGCATGAGCAGCAGTGAGCCTTGGGAAGAATGCACACTTCCCTCCTATGAATAAGAGGCTGGGTATGGTTGCATCTGGTCATAGTTTCCTGCGACACCTGAATTAGGGGCAACTGTGGTTACTTAAAACTATGGTTTGCATGGTGAGGCCCCATGAGCACTCTATTCCCTAAGGTGCAAACAACTAGAAAACACACGGCATATTGGTTTGTGGGTCAAATCAGGCCACACCTTTATTGGTTACAGATGTGAAGGTTTGGCCATAGGAATTTTGACTGTGTATATCTCTCCTGCCCATCTGCTGGGAGTGAAGCCAGCAGTGGGTGGGTGGAGGATGCCCTACGACCTACTTCAAATCAGGGCATTCCCCAAGCGGTCCCCGTTGGAGGAGTGGTATGGCCCTAGCCCCCGTCTGGGCATCGGACAGGAGCCCCTCCTCCCGGATCCTTTTAACATGATCCCTTTACCCATGGAGGGACAGGCAGAGGCTACAACCTCCCCTCCGAACAAGACCAGGCTTACCCAATGCCTATCTGCCTTACAAAGTTGTGACGATTGCTATGAGGTAGGCAAAAACCCAAATGGCAGAGCCAATTTTCCAGATGGGAAAAAATCCTGCCCGGCCTCTCCCCTTGGCTGTCCTAGAGGAGAGGAGAAGGGGAGAACGTGAGCTGAAGGCTTGCTATTGCTCGGTCATGTTGTGCTAAATTAGTGCCGGCAAAATATCTCCACACTTCAGGTCTTACCCACCAGATGTACAGCAATTCTCCCTCCTTGATATGTTTGATGCCCATTTCATGGGAGGCATAGCTGTCAACTGTTTCCTTTTCTTGCGAGGAATCCTATTCGGAATAAGGGAATTTTCCTTAAAAAAAGGAAAACGTTGGCAGCTATGATGGGGGATGGCGGACAAGCCTCACTGGTATAGCCCTAGGTTCAAACTCTAGCATCACCAGGTAGGGCTGAGAAGGACTGCTGACTGAAACCCTGGAGAGCTGCTGCCAATGGACCCAATTGTCTTACTCAGGGCAAGGAGGTTTCTTGCATTTATATGTTCTTAACCAGTCCACAGGTTCAGGTAGTGTCAGGCTTCAGGAAACCGATCCCTCCCCCTCATGGCAGGCTGCCAGTAACAGAGAGACAAGAAGCTCTTACCAATGTAGTACCAAAGAGGCATAGAAATGCAGTCTCTTGGGCAATGGCGTTGTTCCGAATAAAGCCCCACCCCCTCCATCTCTCTTCTTATACATCATCCCTATGTTGGCTGATCTGTGCTTTCTGCCTCTGAGCTTTCTGTTCTCCTACTTTCAGTGCCCGCCGGGTTCTGGGAGAAGGGGGGTCAGAAATGCTTTCCAAGGACACTGAGTCTGTCAGCTGTCTCTTCCCCGGTGCTGCTGCTTCTTCCTACTCCTCTCCCAATATTTCCCAGCTTCTCCCCTCTGCAGCCTCTGAGCTGTGACCTTCTTCAAACCACTATTGTGGATCTATACTGTCTACCTCTTCTCTGGGAAGTGTGTGTGTGGGGGGTCTCCACTATTTCTCCTCAGTCCAGTCCCTGACATCTAGGGGCACAGACATTTACCATAGCAGTTTATCTTTCCTTTAGTGTTGCTAAAATAATAATAATAATAATAATAATAATAATAATAATAATAATAATAATAATCCTGCTAACCTTTGACTGTGGAATAAGGCTCATATCACTGATTGGCCACAGCCTGTTGGTATCTGACTCCTGGGGCCAGAAAGAAGATATGCAATAGGCTAGTGCTTTAATTAGGGACGCGGGTGGCACTGTGGGTTAAACTACAGAGCCCAGGACTTGCCGATCAGAAGGTCGTGGTACGAATCCCCATGACAGGATGAGCTCCCGTTGCTCGGCTCCTGTTCCTGCCAACCTAGCAGTTCGAAAGCACGTCAAAGTGCAAGTAGGTAAATAGGTACCACTCCGGTGGGAAGGTAAACGGTGTTTCCATGCGCTGCTCTGGTTTGCCAGAAGCAGCTTAGTCATGCTGGCCACATGACCCGGAAGCTGTATGCCGGCTCCCTCGACCAATAAAGCAAGATGAGTGCCGCAACCCCAAAGTCGGCCACGAATGGACCTAATGGTCAAGGGTCCCTTTACCTTTACATTTAGCGCTTTAATTGGACCCAGGTTATACTTTTTTTCCTGGTTTGTCCATCCACGTGAGCAACATAATGTTGGAGAGACTCCTAGATCAGCATCCCAGAGCAATGATTTCTGGTTCTGGAACATGCAGCATGCTTGCAACACTTGCTTTAAAAAAATGAAGGGGGAAAAACTATTAATTGCATTCTGCTCCAAAGATATCCCTTTTGGCGTTGGGTTTTTGACATTTGCTGCTCCTCTTGAAACTGTAGAGAGAACTCCAATTCCATTTTTGATCTGTTGGTCGAAATGTCGTGTCATGACATCAGTTGTGGGTCCATTGTGCCATTAAGTGCTCCCCGCCTCGACCGGGGCTCCGCGCAGCTTTTCCCCAAATGACAGTGTGCTTGCTTGAACATCACTCTGTGGCCATAAACCAAAGCTATCACATGTGACCTCGGTAAGGGAAGCCTTTGGCTTTTACAAGGGAGGAGAAATGAGTTTTCTGTGGCCTTTTAAGAGCTGGTCCAGCATGCTGTGTGCACTGAACTACAATGCCGCGGCAAGTGTGTTCGGTGACAGGCCTGGGTAGTGGGGCTTATTGAATTTTTATTTTATTTTATATATTTTTTTGCACAGCTTCTGATTTACAATTCATAACCTGGATTATATTGCGAGTTCAGCCCTGCTGGGGTCGGTGTGTAATTTAGATCGAGGAAATATTTGCAGAGCTTTCAATTCCCTTGACATCTGAACGAGTGAAATGGATTCCTTCCCTGAAGCATTGATGCCAGCCATACAAAGCAGGGTCGGGCTTGGAGATTCACGTGAGAGAGTTAAACACTGGGCTGAAAGGGCTGCCAGAGGGGGAGGGGAGCATTTATATTCATGAAGGATGAAAGGAAAGCCAGAATGTCATGCAGCAAACACTTTGGGTGCCTTGTATGTTTGTCTTAGGACCATGTTGACGCAGCAGAGGGGACTGAGTGAGCACACAATGCACTGGTGCTTCGAGAAGATGGATTTGTTTCCTTCACATGTGGACTTCTAACCCAACACATATAAGACATGTGTGGCTGCTACCACCTAAAAAGCATAAATGCCTACACACAAGACGGTTGCTGGCAGAGTGGACATGGCAATCGATTATCCGCTTGTGTTAATTTAGGTGGATTTAAAATTGCTCATTGACAGCTTGTGGGCTGGCATTTATTAGAAAGGGGGGGAAAGGAAATAAAATGGCCAGGTAGTTAAATTAAACAGCTTGTGTCTGTTTAAATCTAGTCGTGAGGCGGTCCTACCTCCTGTGAAGTATTAAAGGCAGTTTTCTGAGGGAACTGGCAAACCATCATGGAGTCATTATGAGGTTAACAAAAGGCAAGTCCTGTGATAACTGACTGAAGAGGAAGCCAGCACCAGCCCTGCCATGAGGCAGGAGGAGATAGCCAACTGCCCTAAACCCTGAAGACAGCCTGCTGTCCTCAGGTGTGGTAAAGAAGGCTACCACACCCCAGTGTTGATGCAACTGCCTGCCCAGTCCATTCCTTCTTCTTTTTTAATGTATTTTTATTAACGATTTTCTTGATTTACAAAGGTATGTGCAATGTCTCCCTCACGTCCCGTCCCCCCCCCATGTAACATTTTTTTACAAATCGGTTTCATTTATTGAGATGTTAGGAAGGAAAGGGGAAAGGGGGGGGATAAAACCTGCACAAGCAACACTGACACAAAACCCCAAATGTATTAAGTAAAACAGAAACGTTGCCCAGTCCATTTCTGTATGTGAAATGGGAGGGACGCCATTTCATCCTCTGCTTCAGGCAGCAAAATGTCTTGACCCAGCTCTGGAAGAAGCAGTAAGGAAGTAAAATCTGAGAGAAAAACAATCTACAGGTGGTAATTCCTGAAAAACCAGTGAGGCAAGAATGTGTTGCCTTTCGGCTTATCACTGCCCCCCCCCCATAAAGGCCCCTATTCCCCCTCGATCTACAATTCCCAGAACAAATTGTAGCTCTGTGAAGAAGAAGAAGAGTTTGGCTTTGATATCCCGCCTTTCACTCCTCTTCAGGAGTCTCTAAACGGCTAACATTCTCCTTTCCCTTCCTCCCCCACGACAAACACTCTGTGAGGTGAGTGGGGCTGAGAGACTTCAGAGAAGTGTGACTAGCCCAAGGTCACCCAGCAGCTGCATGTGGAGGAGCGGAGAAGTGAACCCGGTTCACCAGATTACGAGTCTACTGCTCTTAACCACTACACCACACTGGGGATAGGTGGGTCTCCTAACAACTCTCAGCACCCTTAATGAGCTTCGCTTTTCAAAATTGTTGGGGGAAGCCATACCTGTTTAAAGTGATATCATGGTGCTTTCACTGCCTGGTGTAAATGTGGCAAACAACATGACTGATGGCAGGGAAGAGAGGCTGCAATGGCCTCATCTCCCTGTTCAGCAGTAAGGAAGGAATCCTGCACTCGTGACTTGACAGCTCTAGGCAGGAAACTAGGAAGACGGATTTTTATATCTATTAAATTGGTAGACTATTATGTTTGTTCACCATGGAGTTAGAATAGCTCAGTTGGGTGGAGCGTGGTGCTGATAATGCCAAGGTCGCAGGTTCATTCTCTGTATGGGACAACAGCATATTCCTGCACTGCAGGGAGCTGGACGATATGATCCTCAGGGTCCCTTCCAACTCTACAATTCCAGTGCTCAGGATTGCTCAGCTCCTACAGGAACTGAATCTTACAATGTGGGTGTTGGCTGCTGAATCTGGGAATGTTAAGCATTATGATATTTCGGGAGTAAGTTGCATAATAGCAGTGTGTGTACGTGTGTGTCAGACAGAATTCTATATATATGAGAATTATTTCTCTCTCTAATACAGTGGTGCCTTGGGCTAAGAACTTAATTCGTTCTGGAGGTCCATTCTTAACCTGAAACTGTTCATAATCTGAAGCACCACTTTAGCTAATGGGGCCTCCCGCTGCCGCCATGCCGCCACCACGCGATTTCTATTCTCATTCTGAAGCAAAGTTCTTAACCCAAGGTACTATTTCTGGGTTGGCGGAGTCTGTACCCTGAAGCATCTGTAACCTGAAGCATCTGTAACCTGAGGTACCACTGTACTATCTTATATTGTAAACTGTTGCAGCAGGAACTTGTATTCTTTGAGCAGCGCTTAGTATACATTTAAGTGCATCCCCACCATCATTGCAGCAACAAGACCAAGACTGCACACAAAAAATTGCATTCCGGAATTTGCAAAAGCACAAAGAATTTTAACCTTTGCCTTAGAAATACAGCCCAAATCCAGTGGTGGAATAATAATAATAAAAAACAATCCATTGAACTCACTATACTACTGTTTCTTCTGCCAGCTTGGACATTCTTTTATATATATATATAATTTTTTATTAGATTTTCCACCGTGATAACACAAACCACAAAGCAAAATGATACATAAAAACAGAAAAGGAAAAAGAAAAAGAAAAAAGAAGAAAGAGGGAGGGGGAAAAGGGGGGAACAATAAACAAATAGACAATAATAACAAACTTAATTTTTCACAAAACCAACCTTTTAAACATCTTGGTTGACTTCCTCAAATCCCTCCCTTCTGAGTTTCCTTGTAATTAAAAGTAACAGCTTTCCAATATCATTATTAAACTAAAACAATTTCCAATTATAGTCCATTTTATTCACTTTTCTTAAAATTCTGAATACCATTTATTTAATTATAACTTAATTTAATCCTAGGCCTATTTGTTTCTTTCAAGTAATTTCTAATTTTTTATATTACAATATTTATTCAAATAGTCCGTGAATTTCCTCCAGTCCTCTTGAAACTCCTCTTCTTTCTGGTCGCAGATTCTTCTAGTCAGGTCAGCTAGCTCCGAAAAGGCCATCATCTTCATCTGCCAATCTTCCACTGTTGGTAGTAGCTTGGACATTCTTCCATACTCATTAAACAGATAGCTGGTGATGGCAGCACTGACCATTTTTAGGAGGAGGAAAGGGAAGAGCTGGATTCAGTCCTCCTCCTTTCCCCATTACAGGTGACCAGCAGCATCAAAGCTGACATCATTGACCATCCATGCAGCAACCAGATGCAGGATTTCCATTCACCCAGCAGGAATAGTGCCTACATAGCCATGAAGGTTGGATGCAGGGATTCCGTAATGGAAAGTACATCTGGAACAGGATTGCCACGGGATAGAGTATTTCTACCAATGGATTGGCCTTGCTAACTCAGGATGGGGTAGCCTGCCCTGTTTTGTCACCTGAGGCAAAACAGAAAGGTGCCATCTCCCCTCCTGTTGAAACCTCACTTCCTGGAGTCACACAGTGGCTTCCAGCAAGATCTTGCGCAAGCGCCACACTGTCGTAAGAGAAATTGTGAGGTCTCACTAGAAGCTGCCACCATCGCTTTGCCTTGCTTTTCTGGCAGAAGCAGCAGGGGCAGGTCGGATCTCCATAGGTAAGCCACCCCATGAGATTCCACCATCCAAGACAGCTGTGTCTGTCCGCCTCATGGCCCGACTGCATTGGCTACCAATTAGTTTCCGGGCCCAATTCAAAGTGCTGGTTTTGACCTATAAAGCCTTAAACGGCTCAGGACCCCAATACCTCAAGGACCACCTCTACCCATATGAACCTACCCAGACCCTGAGATCACCCTCTGAGGCCCTTCTTCGTGTGCCTCCTCCATGAGAGGTCCAGAGGGTGGCAACATGAGAACGGGCCTTTTCTGCAGTGACTCCCCATCTGTGGAATGCTCTCCCCAGGGAAGTTTGCCTGGCGCCTTCATTATACACCTTTAGGCGCCAGGCAAAAACGTTCCTTTTTAACCAGGCCTTTGGTTCATTTGACTGACATCCTATGCCATTTTAAAATGTGGTGGGGGCTATTGGATTTTTTTATTTTTTTTATTTTACTATGTACAGTGGTACCTCGGGTTACAGACGCTTCAGGTTAAAGACGCTTCAGGTAACAGACTCTGCTAACCCAGAAACAGTACCTCAGGTTAAAAACTTTGCTTCAGGATGAGAACAGAAATCGTGCTCCAGCAGCGTGGCAGCAGCAGGAGACCCCATTAGCTAAAGTAGTGCTTCAGGTTAAGAACAGTTTCAGGTTAAGAACGGACCTCCAGAACGAATTAAGTACTTAACAAGAGGTACCACTGTATTTTGTAGTGTTATATCTTGATTTTATTCTGTGAACTGCCCTGAGACCCCCGGGTATAGGGCAGTATATAAATTCAATTATTATTATTATTAATATTAATATTATTATTATTATTAATAATAATAATAATAATAATAATAATAATAATAGGCAGGCCAGCCCTGATTTGGGGCATCGCCCAACTGCATCCTTCCCCCTTCATTTAAACTCTTCTGTAGCACTTGGACAGGTTTGTCTTTGCTGCTGCCAAGATCACATAACTCTCAAAAAAGTAATCTCTGCAATTTTTTTCCAGCATGCGGGGGGTGGTGTGGGGGCAATGCCACAAGTCTTGGGGAAGCACCATGCAGCCTATTTTTAATCAAGAAACAGCATCTGGAGAGGACTTCTAAAGAGGCTCAGACATAGCAATCATAGTGATGAGATTATGAAGGTTTATTAATTTTATTCAAAGAGCACCACAGACATGTCCATGGGGAACCCAGAGGCCTGACCTTTCCATGTGAGGCACAGTGGAACAGATCATGTATGTACATCCTCATCCTGGATTTGTTTTCCTGTCATGTGCAGCATTGAGTATCAGAAGGATGCTGTGAAGTATTGTCAGACCTCTGTGGACAGTCTTAGAGGCAGCAGTAAACAGATAGGTCAGCCTGCATTGATTTGGCATATCCATATCTAAATCTCAGAACTTGCTTCATCCACTTCCACAACCTCAGTTTCATCTCTCCACTGCAGCTTTGGTTTATTCAAAACAATTTCTTAAGGATCACACCTCCCCACTTAGATCTCTTTATTACATTTTCTCACTGTGTGTTCTGGTTACAGATCCGCCCTTAACAGCCCCTAAAATGTGTGCTAGCAGAACTTTATGAAATCTGTAGGGGAATACTCACTGTGTGATCTGGGAAGAACTATTAATATAGGGAGAATTCTTGGGCAGGGGATACTACCTCGGCCCATGGAAGCAGCTTCCTGATTAAATTTGCTCATGCCATCGTCAAGATTTTTTATTTTTTAAAAAAATGTTTTTAATTGCACTGAGCTGAGGTTTGACCAAAGGCATTTTTTTCCTGAGGGCATTTCTCAGATTTTCCTTTTCCCGATATGAATGAATTTATTATTACGGTCACAGACCAGTTCCGGCTCACTTACAATATCAGGAAAATCATAAAACACGATAGGGATACATTGAATTGCAATTGGTATAACAGGGACAATACAGATATAGCAGCAGTAAAAAATATATGTTAAATCTTAATCACTAAAATATAACCTAAAATTGTCATTTAAAACTGTTAAGTTGTGGGTTGACCCGGTGGTGCAGGCCTCGACTCTTGGCACGCTTGACAGGCGGACACCCAGGCAGTGATGGCATCGTCCATATTAGGCCACCAGACGTAACACCGAGCCAACGCCTTCATTTTGACAATTCCCGGGTGGCCAACGTGCAGAGCCTCCAGGACGCGCTGACGGAGTCCCTGGGGAATCACGACGCGGTCTCCCCACAGTAGACAGCCGCGATGAGCTGAGAGTTCATGTTGTCTGGTTGCGAAGGGCTGGAACTCCGATGCAAAAGGCCCTTGTGGCCACCCCCTCCACACCCAGTTGAGCACCCGGCTGATGGTGCGATCCTGGGCAGACGCGGAGGCCACAGTGGCAGCCGATACAGGCGCTGTCGGAAGATCCTCAATCAGAAGGAGCGATGAAGCTGGAGCCGGGTCTTCCACAAATGCTGGAAGAGGGCAACGGCTGAGGGCGTTGGCATGGCCCATCGATTTCCCCGGGCGATGGATGAGCCGGTAGTGGTAGGCAGCCAGGAAAACAGTCCATCGCAGCATGCGTGGTGAGAGGACCGGTGGAGTTGGACGATCACCGGCGAGGAGGCCCAGGAGTGGCTTGTGGTCAGTGATGAGGTCAAAAGTCCTGCCATAGAGGTATTCATGGAACCTCTTCACTCCAGCCACAAGTGCCAATGCCTCCTTGTCGAGCTGGCTGTAATTCCGTTCCGTCGGAGATAGTGTCCTGGAAAAGTAGGCGAGCGGTGCTTCTCTTCCATCTGGAAAACGGTGACTAAGGACAGCACCGATGCCAAAAGGTGAGGCGTCGCAGGCAAGGACCAGCGGCCTGGATTCACTGTACTGTACCAGCACACTGTCTGAAGAAAGGAGAGCCTTGACCGCGTTGAAGGCCGCCGTCTCCCGATGACCCCAGGCCCAAGGCGTCTTAGTGCTAAGGAGTCGGTGAAGAGGCTCAGCCACTGTGGCTTTGTGGGGCAGGAACATGTTATAAAAGTTCAGCAGCCCCAGGAATGCCTGCAACTCTGTTTTGTTCTTTGGGGTGGGGGCCTGCTGGATAGCGCGGATCTTGGATGTGGTTGGATGAAGGCCGGAGGCATCGATAAGATAGCCCAGGAACTCTACCTGTGAAACGGCAATCTGGCACTTCTCCCTCTTTACCTTGAGCCCGGCCTCCTGGAACCTGGTCAGCACGGCACGGAGGCGCTCGAACAGCTGCTGGTGTGAGTCTGCAGACACCAAGACGTCATCAAAATATGGTACCACGCCCGGAAGCCCTTGCAGGAGACGCTCCATAAGGCTTTGGAAGATGCCAGGAGCCACACTCACCCCGAACTGCAACCGGCGGCAACGGAATGCCCCCCGGTGGGTGACGATCGTCTGGGCCTCAGCAGTGGCATCATCGACAGGCAGTTGTTGATAGGCTTGGGCAAGGTCCAGCTTAGCGAAGACCTTACCCTCACCCAGGGAATGCAGCAGGTGGTGGACAACAGGAACCGGATAAGCGTGCTGCTGAAGTGCCTTGTTAATCGTGCACTTGTAGTCAGCGCAGATTCTCACCGACCCATCTGGCTTGACAGGCGTGACGATGGGGGTTTCCCACTTTGCGTGGTCAACCGGCTCCAAAACTCCTTGGGCGATTAGTTTGTCCAGTTGTTCGTCCACCTTAGCCTTGAGAGCAAAGGGAACCCGGCGTGGCTTTAGCTTGATGGGGGCGACTTGTGGATCAAGGCTAAAGGAGATGGGCGTACCTGTATATTGCCCCAAGGTGCCGTCAAAAACCTCGGCAAAGTCTTTGACCAGACCCTCAGTTTCTGCGTTAGAGATGCAGTTGATGCCGGTGATTTCCAGGCCGAGGGCATCAAACCAGTCTAGCCCTAGGAGGCTTGGCCGCTGACCTTCGACCACCACCAACCGGAGCAGGCCCGAAAAATCCTTGAAGGCGATCCGGAACCGGCCAACGCCTACCACGGGAATGTCGTTTCCCTGGTAGTCTCTCAGGTATACGCGGTGAGAGTCGAGTTGCCTTTTGGACACTCTGGGTACCAGTCTTTTGAGGGTGCTCCATGACACGATGGACAGGGCAGACCCGGTGTCGATCTCCATGTCACATGGAGCTCCTTCAATGAGCACCGTGACGTTCAGCTTGCGTCGCGTCGACGAGTCGGTTTGGCCAATCGTGGTTCCAGACGGGCAGCGGCAGTTGGTGAGAGCGAAACAACTTTCCTTGGCAGACTGGAGTGAAGACTTGGACTTGCGAGTTGATGAAGGGGGGGTGTCAGACGGAGCCGATCGGCAGACCTTAGCGATGTGGCCCCTTCTGGAACACTTCCTACAGATGGCGTCTCTGAATCGACACTTGGCACGGGAATGGTTGCCTCCGCAGCCAGCACATTCCGGTTGGCCCTTGGAGTTCTGTTGGAACTTCCTGCGCTCCCGCTTTGTCTGGTGCACATCATCGTCTTCACTGGAGGATGCCTCATCACTGCTGGCCTCTTCATGATGCACCGGAACTGGCTCCCTAGCAAGACGCGGGCTGCTGGACTTGCGGATCTCCTGAGCGGAGCGTTCAGCAGCTTCTGAGGCCACAGCCTCCTCAATGGCTTTCTGTAGCGTGAGGTCTGGCTTAGCTAGGAGACGCCGTTGCAGATGGATGTCCCGGACCCCGCAGACGATTCGATCCATCAGGGCATCGTCTAAGTCTCGGAACTCACAGTGCATTGCAGCCTGCTGCAGGGCGGTGGTGTAGTTGTTGATTGACTCCCCCTCTGCCTGGTTCCGGTGGTAGAACGCATGGCGGGCAGCAATCTTGGACGGCTTTGGTGCGTAGTGGCTGCGGAGCTTCTCTTGGATCGTGTCCCATGGTGTTTCCTGGACTGCTTCAGGCGCAACCAATGCTCGGGCCGTCTCAAACACCTCAGGCCCACAGAGGCTGAGGAATAGGCCCCGCTTCCGATCCTTTGATACTGCTGTCAGCTCGTTGGCTTGGAGGTAGCAGTCGAACCGAGCGAGGTAGGAGTCCCATGATTCAGATGCTGGCGCAAACGGCGGTAGAGGCACAAGTGAAGCCATGATTCCGATGCCGGCGTGAAGGGCGATGGATGGAACACGGTGCTCTAGCCAGAACAGTCAGCTCTGAATTGGTTCTGCCCAGTGATTTCGCTCTGTGATTCAGCTCAGTTCAGAGGCTGGCCGCATCTGGCTGTGCTCTGATGTCCATCCATCCCATCCTCGTCGCCAGTGTTAAGTTGTGGGTTGACATAGCAGTCGGCACAGCGATTTCTTCAAGTAGCTCTTTTATTCTGGTAAGCTGGAAATAAACTGACTGTGAACAGCTCAGCCGGCCTGTATTTATAGTCAGCCGGCTGTCAACATTGTAACCACAACAGCTCAGAGTTCCCGCCTAAAATAACTGCCGCGGACCTGAGTGAAAACTATCTACAGACCTGAGTGAAAACTATATACAATATCCCCCTGTTGGCCCAGGGTGAAACTACACTACATAACAAAAACCTTAATCATTTTGGTAGTACAGCTTGTTCCCTAAGTTTTATGGCAGTCGCACAGAATTTGGCCACCCTTAGCGTGATCTCTAGATCCTTGTCCCTCTACCAGGAGTTTCAGACACTGAAGTTCGGACCCATTTGGAGATTTTTGTATAACAGGGGTGATAAAGACCGAGCGTATATCCCCATAGAAACGGCAGCCTAACAAGACATGAGAGACAGTTTCTACCTCCATCAAGCCGCAGGGGCAGACTCATTCCACGTATGGTTTACCCTCGAATCTGCCCTGCAATGAGGCAGCCTTTTCCTGATAGAAAAAGGTCACCTTGCAAAAATATTTTCCCTGAATATTATCAGGGGTCTGCCATGCCCTGACCCTCAACACACAAGCACTGCCCCAGAACAAATTAAAGTCCAGGGCATTGTGGGCTATGCAAAATGGTGAACAAAAGAGTGGACAAAATGCTGGCAATAGAGTTGCTGCTGGTGTTGCCACTAACAACAACAACGAGGGTGCCAACTCTATGGGGCCAGTGTGTCTTCAGCTTCCCCAGTGTCTGCTGTGAGGGGGGCAGGTCCACTCAATGTTGAGGGGCAGAGGAGGCTGAGCATGGAGCCAAGCAGGGCACAGCTTCAGGGCCTGGTTCCTCATGAGCATGAGACAGGAGGAGCCGCCCGCCATTGAAGCCATGCACACTCAATCTCCAAAGATACAATGTCAAACATGCCAGGAACACAACGTCACACACATACACATCATGTGCCACACACATGATGTCACACACACACACACACACACGATATGTGCCAGGCCCCCTCAATCTTGGGCACAAGTTGGTACCTCTGAGCAACACAGACACAGACACACACACACCCCTTGGGGAGGTGTGCTGTACTACCTGCTCCTGGTGAGCCTGCTCACAAGAAACCATTTCCTCTAAAGGTTTCATGCATATTAGCTCCATGGGTTTGCTGCAAGCTTGCAGCGGGCGTGGGTTGGACACAAAAGGCTTAATGGGCAAACCTGATACTCCACTTCTGAGTACTGGGTGCATCCTCCTTTTTTTTAAGGTGAGCTACTGCCATGGCGACTAAAAAGTAGGACAATCTCCTTCTTAATAGAGGCCCATTTCAGAGTGTTATGGATAGGAAAAACGATCAGAGAAGTGTGTATACCTCTCTCACACACACACACACTCTCTCTCTCTCTCTCTCACACACACACAGAGAGAGAGAGAGAGAGAGAGAGAGAGAGTTGATATAATCAAGGTGCCTGTAAGGTGAGTAGGAAACCAAAGGGCAGGCTACCATTTTTGAAGGACTGGAAAAGACACAGGCACAGAAAGCTGAATTCAGGATCAGAAGATGTCTTAGAGTGCAGCCTGTCTTCCAGAAGATCTGATGTGGGTTCAGTGGGCTTTGGGTGTCTGCCAGTGCGCTTCTGCTCTATCGCCACCTATGCTCAGCCTGTTTCTCACTGCTGAAAGCAAGGTGTGCATTTTAATATTTTCCACAACGACACAAATGTGGTCTGTTTTATTATCCCTGTATTGCAGGTGCCAGGAGAGGTAGAGGGCTGAGCTGAGAGATAGCGCCTTGCCTAAAGACACCTAATGAGCTTATGCTTAAAGAGATATTTGAAAAGGGAACTTTTCTGTGCACAGCTCATTCGTCGGCTGGGAGATGGAGTTACAAAACTGGAAGAACTTGGCTGAAACCTTCCTTTAGCCAGGAGCGCACATCTTGGCCTTAGGCAAGCCATTCTCTTAGCTTCAGCTCCCCATCTGCAATTGGGGAGGGTCATAATATGGGCACACCACGCAGGGATGTTTTCAGGATTACAACAAGAGAGGGTGGATCTACACTTATGATTTTTAACTTATGGTTAAGGGATGGTTTTGATAACGTAGATGGACACATGACATCCTACTTTTTATGTTCACAATGTGTTATTGTTGTTGTTTAGTTGTTTAGTCATGTCCAACTCTTCGTGACCCCATGGACCAGAGCACGCCAGGCACTCCTGTCTTCCACTGCTTCCCACAGTTTGGTCAAACTCATGCTGGTAGCTTCAAGAACACTATCCAACCATCTCGTCCTCTGTCGTCCCCTTCTCCTTGTGCCCTCCATCTTTCCCAACATCAGGTTCTTTTCCAGGGAGTCTTCTCTTCTCATGAGGTGGCCAAAGTATTGGAGCCTCAGCTTCAGGACCTGTCCTTCCAGTGAGCACTCAGGGCTGATTTCCTTAAGAATGGATAGGTTTGATCTTCTTGCAGTCCATGGGACTCTCAAGAGTCTCCTCCAGTACCATAATTCAAAAGCATCAGCCTCCTTTATGGTCCAGCTCTCACTTCCATACATCACTACTGGAAAAACCATAGCTTTAACTATATGGACCTTTGTTGGTAAGGTGATGTCTCTGCTTTTTAAGATGTGTTATTACCTTGTCTTTTTTATCACTTCATTTTTAATCGTTTTCTGCTGCTATGTCGGTGAAACACTGCTCATGTGTCCCTATGTAGCATTTCACCTTTTTTAACTGCATTCAAACTCCACCCCTCCTCCAATGGGCAGGTAAAAAAGGACATGGGGGGGGAGGGAGAATTAAAGCACCAGAAGGCAGAGCAGAACAATCAGCAACCAGCAGGGAAAGAAACAGCTTTTGGGTATTACTTAGGTAAAGGTAAAGGGACCCCTGACCATTAGGTCCAGTCATGGCCGACTCTGGGGTTGCGGTGCTCATCTCGCTTTATTGGCCGAGGGAGGCAGCATCCAGCTTCCGGGTCATGTGGCCAGCATGACTAAGCCGCTTCTGGTGAACCAGAGCAGCGCACGGAAACGCCGTTTACCTTCCCGCCGGAGTGGTACATATTTATCTACTTGCACTTTGACGTGCTTTCGAACTGCTAGGTTGGCAGGAGCAGGAATCGAGCAACGGGAGCTCACCCCATCACGGGAATTCGAACCGCCGACCTTCTGATCAGCAAGTCCTAAGCTCTGTGGTTTAACCCACAGCGCCACCCACATATTACTTACATGTATTACTTACATTTGACCAAAAAAACAAACACACACGTTAAAAAACATTTTAATAAACAAGTATGCCCTGTGATGTTTTAGAAAAACATATCTAATATCATTCTAATACATGGAAATGTCATTAAACAGGTCAATGTAGATCCAGCCATAATGTTCTGAGCACCAGAAACTGCTCACGCTGGGCACCACTTGGCAAACAGACCAATGTCCGCTAGCTTCTGACCTAGGGAAATAACAGGGTTACTTTTTTGTACATTAAGCAAATAAGAGACTGAGCTAGTGGAGCATAATAGTTTGATTATTATTTTTAGCAAAGCATTATGTTTCCCTAGCTCTGTCCCATTCTCTTAATATGCAGACTAAAGCTTTTGCCTAGGTCAGTTGCTGGAGGAAAATTGTCTGTTTGTACAGTGGGGTACAATATAAGCAACTTCCTTTAACCATTGTGTTCATTTAAACCTAGTCTCTGTTGGCCTAGCCTGATTATAGCCGCTAGCAGTAGAAGGCCAGAACACTAGAGCCAATGCTAGCAGACCCTCCAAGGGTCCCTATTTTCCAGGGACAGTCCCAGATTTTCAGAAGTCATCCCAGTTTCTGATTTGATCCTGCTTTCCCCTAGGACGTCCCTATTTCCATTGGAGAAATGTTGGGAAGTATGGAGTTATGCAAATCCCCCCACACACACAACCCAAGGAGATAAGTAACTATACAACCTTTAGAAGACATCTGAATGCAACCCTGTACAGTGGTACCTCGGGTTAAGTACTTAATTCATTCCGGAGGTCCATTCTTAACCTGAAACTGTTCTTAACCTAAAGCACCACTTTGGCTAATGGGGCCTCCCGCTGCTGCTGCTGCTGCTGCTGCTGCTGCTGCTGCGCTGCCGCCGCGCAATTTCTGTTCTCATCCTGAAGCAAAGTTCTTAACCCAAGGTACTATTTATGGGTTAGCGGAGTCTGTAATGTGAAGCGTATGTAACCTGAAGCATAGGTAACCTGAGGTACCACTGTATAGGGAAGTTTTTAAAAAAAGAAAAAAGTTTAATGTTTTATTTTGTTTTTATATGTGTTGGAAGCCACCCAGAGTGACTGGAGCAACCCAGTCAGACGGTTAGGGTATAAATAATAAAATTATGATTATTATGGAATAGGACATCCCTATTTTCATCTGGCATGCTCTGGTCCATGGGGTCACGAAGAGTTGGAAATGACTAAACGACTAAACAACAAATTTTCATCTGAGAAATGTTGGAGGGCATGCACCAGTTCTGAGGGGACCCTGGGCATGGAGCCTTCTGGAGCCCTCCCTCCCAACCCTGCCCTGGTTTCCCCCCACACCCGTGAGCTTCCTGTGGAGAGGGGGTCGTGCAGCAGGATGTTGAAGCAGGAAGCTCTGGGTATGGGAAGAAGAAGGTAGCTGGTGCTGAGAGTGAAACAGGCTGACAGAAGCAGCTGGAGCAGCAGCCATCTTAATTTTCCCAGAATGCCTCTGGGCCCTAGGCTGGTAGCGGCAGCTGCAGCCACCTTGCCTTGCAGTTCTCTTAGGAGTGCTGGGCTGTAAGTGGGGAAAGTCAGATTTAAAAAAAAATACAAAATAAAAGGATGCCAGCGTCAGGAGCGGTGAGCCCTCCAGGGCGTAGTGTTTGTCCCACCATACCAGGTGCTGACGCCAGGCTTGAATTCTCTTTCAAATAAAATACAATAAGCATTAGGCAATCAAGCACAGAAGTATGTGCCACTGGTTTTCCTAACGCCTCCCTTTATTTTTGATTTCCCAAACAGCTCCAGGCACCTTGCATTTATCAGCCTTGATCCCTAGTCCTCCGAGCATGGAATCCTAATTACCGGGTTTCATATGGTCTCTCTCTCTCTTTCTCTCGTTCTCTTCCTCCATATCTCCCTCCCTCTCTCTCTCTCTCTCTCTCTTCTCTCGCCTGACTTGAAATGATTTTTTGAGGCAGCTGGCAGCAAGGGAGTACAGCTGCTGCTAACTTATCCAAATGATTTATCTTAAGATTCATACAGAATTCATTGTGTGGGGAGCCTGGGCCTGTTGGCGTTTAATATTCATGCGAACTGGGAAGCTGCGTTAATCACAGGGTCCGATCATTTGTACAGCCCCTTAATTGTGCTTACGGAAACTTGTGTCCAACCTTATTCCTGCCAGCCTCGCTCGTTCTGTTCCCTGGGCTATTTACGGCTCGGTCCTTGTGTATATTTCACGGCGATTGTATATCCATTCCATTGAGAGGCTAAGAAACATGGCTGGAGCAGTTGGCTTGTTTAAAGCGACGCATCAGTTGCAGATAACAGAGAGCCGGGCATGGTGCGCAACTCTGCCTGGGAAAATGCAGTAAGCTTCTTGCGGTCATGTTAGCGAAAGGTAATTTGCTGTGATGCAGGGGCAGATCTTAGCTTCCTAAGGGTTTATCTGTACAACGTGTTTACTAGGGATGTATCCATGTGGGGCGGGATTTATTTATTTCTATTTAACAGATTTATGACCCGCTTTTGAAAAGACGTCCTTCACAAAACAGCTTGCAAAATACACTCTGAAATGATTGCCAGTATGGAATAATTTAAAACTATTTCATAATGTTACTAAAAGCTAACGCAAAACACAACAAAGAGCCTAGCATCACTTAATCATACAAAAAACAGACCGCAGCACCATTTCTATATAGGATGCCTCCAGGCATCCTTTTCATCATGCATGCATGATTATTTGTGCTCATGATGCTATCATGATGGTCAAACACAATATGCTTTCAATACTCTTTGCACCTGCAGAAATTATTCAGCAAGCCGTGCGCTGCTTCATTTCCAAACAGTGGATATTATTGTTGTTGCTGCTATTAAATTGTTGGTGTAGCTGCTGCTGCTTCTGTTATTTATTCCCTGCCCTTCACCAGCAGGTACCAGGGCAGCTTGCAGCAGTTTGAAATTCAGAATTAAAAACAGTTAAAATAGATTACAAACATCCCAGGTGTCTAAAGCCAGGCTAAAGACATACGTCTTCAGCATTTGCCTTCTAACTCTCCTGTAACATGTCCTGTAATTACTATTTTGTTATTTATTACATTTGTACATTGCCCTTCATCCGAAGAGCCCTCTGAAATCCTGTAACTTTTTAGACCATAAATGTTTATTTTCGTCCCCCTCTTGTTGCACTCCAACCCCTCCAGACAGCAGAAATGTGGCAGCATAGCGAAAACATCCCAGAGCAAATAAAAAAGCATAATGAATCCACTACTAAGGCTCTATTATTCTGGTAGGAACGTACTGCAGAATGCACCCACCATGAAACACCAATCTGGAGAGGCCCTCAGTTCCCAGTTAGCCACTGGTGGCCATGGCAGACAGGTGGGTCTTCAGCGTGGACACGCTTAAGGGACCTGTACTGAGGTCTCAGAGATCAGCTTCACTGCAATCCATCACCATCACAGTCCATCGCTATTATTCTCATCTTATAGATGGAGAACTTAAGGCAAGGACTTGCCAGCAGCTACTGACAGATTCCACAGATAAGATGGCAAAAGACAGATAAAAGGGTTTCCGCCCCCCCCCCAAAAAAAAGTTGAAGGTGATTGGAAAGAGAGCTTATTGCTGGACACATGCATACAACGTCTGCCTCTGGTAAGCAGATTTCTGTCCCTGTTCACAAACTTGCAAAGCCATGAAATGTGTATACATAGCACGCTCTGGCTAGCAGAGCTCTCGCTAACCATTTCCAGTTCTCTTAAAAACTATTGCGTGTCGCCAGCCTAAGGCGAGCCTCTCACTCAAAAGCAAGTGTGCTTACAGAGCAGGTGGAACAAAAGACCATTGTAGATTTCTCGTTAGCTTGAGGTGGTATGCCTCTGAAGACCAGCTGCTGTGGGAATCAGAGGCGGAGGAAGGGGGTGCGGTGGGGGTGGGTCACCACGGGTGTCACCACTGAGAGGGGTGACAAATGCTGGGTGGCACTCACTGCGGGGCCTGCAGTGCGCCTGAGCCACGCGTTTCTCCTGGGAGTGACAAAGTGGCTTGGGCGCCCGCAGGCTCCACGCTGCCCCAAATGGTCCGCCCGCCGCCTCCCCCTCAGCTGTAGGGTGGCTGAGTGGGAGGAGGCAGGCAGACTCCTCTGAGGCCCCACGGAGTGTCCTGGCCCAGCTCGTCCTGCCCCACAGGCGGCTGGCCCCACCCCTGTGCACAGGGTCCATACACCATCCCAGGCACCCAATCGGCTTGCTTCGCCGCTGGTGGGAATGAGTGCTGTTGCGCCCAGGGCCTGCTTGCAAGCTTCCCATAGGCATTTGGTCGTTCACTGTGAGAAAAGGATGCTCGACTAGATGGGCATTTGATGAGCCAGCAGGGCTGCTCCTATGTTGTTGAACAAGCCTAAGCATCCGTTTCCGTGCGCTGCTCTGGTTTGCCAGAAGCGGCTTAGGCATGCTGGCCACATGACCCGGAAGCTGTACGCCAGCTCCCTTGGCCAATAAAGCGAGATGAGCGCCGCAACTCCAGAGTCGGCCACGACTGGACCTAATGGTCAGGGGTCCCTTTACCTTTACCTTTAAGCATGTGTAATTGAAACGAGCATATATTCTTCCCCCGCCTAACCCTGCCTTCCATTCCTTTCTTCTGCTGCTTCCCCTTGTGTCACATTTTGTTTGCTCCTTGGCAGAGGCACTGCCTTGGGCCGAAGACTGAGAAGGCCCAGTTGCGCGGTGCACTTGCGACGCCATGCGCGCAAAGTGTGATGCACGCACATCATCGAGGAAAGGTGCATCATTGGAAAGAGGCCTTGCACAGCTTCAATGGCTGTGGCTCCTCCTCTCCCACACGCAGGAGCAGCCTGCTTTGGGTGTTGTGCTGTACTCAGCTCAGCAGTTTCGCCTCCTCTGTCCCCACAATTGGGGGAGGGTTGAGCCTCCTGCTATGGAATATCCTAGAGTTGGCGCACCTGCTCCTTGGGGTGGGGATCTTGAATTCCGAAAAGTTCCAATGAAGCTGCGCTTATGGGGCAGAAGTCTTACCCAGAATTCCTCTAACCCAGAGGTAGCCAACATGGCATCTTCTAGAGGTTGCTGCAGTACAGTGGTACCTCGGGTTACATACACTTCAGGTTACATACGCTTCAGGTTACAGACCCCGCTAACCCAGAAATAGTACCTCAGGTTAAGAACTTTGCTTCAGGATGAGAACAGAAATCGTGCTCCGGCGGCGTGGCGGCAGCGGGAGGCCCCATTAGCTAAAGTGGTGTTTCAGGTTAAGAACAGTTTCAGGTTAAGAACAGACCTCCGAAACGAATTAAGTACTTAACCTGAGGTACCACTGTACACCTTCCTATCATTCCAGGCCACTGGCCAGGCTGGCTGAGGCTGATAGGAGTTTATAATCCACAACATCTAAAGAGTACCATGTTGGTCTATCCCTGATCTAACCCAGGCCATTAAAGAAGATGCAGGGTTCTATCTAAACTGGCCAATATTTATCTGGCTTAAGTTCCTCAGTGATGGAACGCTGAATCTTCCTTGCATTAGCTTGTCTTCTTGCTAGAAATAAATAAATAAATTATCTCTGTCCCTATTATCACAGCTATGCACTTTTTTCCTGACTGCCCTTCCTCTGTCAGGCATCAGAGGATCCAACCCCATAGTAGGTTGCCAGGACTGGATAAGACAAGTTCTTACCAATGCTTTTTATTCAATATTCACAAAGAGAGGCTTAGAAATGCAGCCCCTTGGAGTAATGGTGTTGCTCCGTGTGTCTCCACCCGTCCCTCTCCCCCATTATGCATCATCACTACGGGTGCTGAGATGTGACCTCTTCCTCTGAGCTCTCTGCTCTCCTACTTTCAATGCCCGCTGGGTTCTGGGAGAGGGGGATCTCAAATGCTTTCTAAAGACACTGTGTCTGTCAGCTGTCCCCCCCTCTGGTGCTTCTTCTTCCTCCTCTCCTATTATTTCCCAGCTTTCCTCCTCATCTGCCTCTGAGCTGTGATCTCCCTCAAACCCCTGTTGTAATTTTGAACTGTCTTCTTCTCTGGAAGGGTCAGTCTGGGGAAGCAGTTGTGACGTTAACATATGAGAGTGCTGGAGGTGAAATAGTTAAACAGGTTACCCAATCAGAACCCGGGGGGTGGAGTCAGAGGGACTATAAAACCAGCTCTGGGAGGGGCGGAGGAGAGAGTTCATTGGGAGTTGGGTGGTTGGTTGGAGTGGGAGTGAATTGGGATAGAGTCTGTGGGTAGGTTGAGTTAGTTGGGAGCTGGGAAGACAAGTAAATATCTGAGAGGTGGTTTAGTGAGTGAGAGCAGGTAGCGGAAGTTATAGGTCTGGATAGGCACCCCATGAATGTGATTGACCGATACCATTTATGAAACCACATGCTTGTTAAACTGCAATAAATAAACAGAAGTTTAGGTTCCAATTTAACCCTGACTGGACTCAGTATTGTACCAGGTAGGGCCTGGGTGGTGGCAGTGAGAAATAAAGTGGTGGCACAGGGATCAATAGACGGTGAAATTCTGGGGTCCCTGTGTGATCGCCACGGCGGTCTCCACCATTCCTCCTCTGCCCAGTCCCTGACAGGATGTCTAGCTCTCTCCATCCTTCCTAGGTTGCAGGGCACATGGCTTCTAAAATTCCTGTTCAGCTTGTCCACATTCCTTTGATTCTTTCCGGCCGCTTACCCACTTCCTTCTCAAAGCATGGACGCTCTACCATTGTTGTGAAGACAGGGCCTAACCAGTGCTGAGAGCAGCCGATCTATTACCTCCTGTCTGTTAGCTCCCATGACTTCATTAGCAGCAATCTGCTTTCCTGCCAGCGAGGAAGGCCAGGAGAGGCAGCCCCATGCCGTGTGTATTGACATGTTAGTTTATCCATGCATGAGGACGGCTGTGCTGTGATCCGATCGGCGGCTCACTCGGTAGTTTTCCACTCCACTGGTCCACTTGTACAAAAAGGCAAGACAAGCCAACCTGCATCCCTGCCAAATCCCAGAGTCGCGAGAGAGACATGGAGCCTCTTCGAAGTTGTGCGACAGCAACGGGCAGACCCAGCAGGCTGGAAGCGACTCGCCGGACTTCTTTGCCCCTGTGCAATCAGAGCAAACGGTGGGTGAATGCCCGATTGCCCAGTGATCCAGGCCTTTTGAACAGATTTCGCTACAACCTCCTGGCTGAGCTATTCGTACCACACTTGATACATGCTATGGAAGGTTATTTGAAACACTGGCTTCATACGGACAAGCAGCTGGCTAGCTGCAGCCAATGGACCCACGTATTCCATCACAATAAACTTTACCACGTATTAATTAATAGCTTCCAGGGCTGCAGAAATCGTATTCACAGATTCACAGCAAGACATCCTCTCTGATATTTTAAAAGACTTGGGCTTTGCTGCTATCAAGATCATCCCCGGGCTGCTTCTTTCAACTCACTGCCTCCCTATATTGGGATCTGCCCAAATTTGTTTGGGCTTTGATCACGGTGCCATTTTATCCATCACAGAGAGAGAAACCCTACTTTTTGACGTATTTTCCAATGCAAATTGCAGCAGAAGCCTCATGACCAATTACAGAGAGAGGTTGAGCAGAGTCCTGCCATTTGCTCTGTCTTATAATGCACATGTTACGAAGATTCTGATAAAACGAACAAGCACTGAAAAAGCAAGAGTAGTGCTTTTATATAGCAAAATTAATCTGTGGAACTCAAGGGGCCGTGGGACATTCCAAGCACCAATTTTGTAATGAAAAATGAAATGGCTGCCTTTTCTGCTGCAACCTCCTGCACTTTGATCCTCTTGTTTTGCCTTGGCACAAAAAGAATATGCTGCCGTGATGCTCCATTTTGCTTATACAGTATTTACCATTGCAGTCATCGATGGACCACTACATCCTAACTCACTGTCATCTGCACAGACCAGGAGAGCCTTTCTAGGTCTTTGTGAAACCTACCACCTTTTAACTGGCATTGGGAGCAACCCAACCTATATAAGGAAGCCAAAGTCCCTTCCCTTCCCTTCTCTTTCTTTCCATCACATTCAGTGTAAATATTTTACATGTATAGCAAGCAAGGGCATTACTAAAATATCGTATTGGCCTGAATATAAGCCTCACTTTCCCCCCAAATTTGGACTGTGAAAAGTCAAAGTGCGACTTAAATTTGCGACCTTACAAAAATTGGCTTTTATGATATCGCTGCTGAAACAGACATACGGTGAAACAGAATGGGTGTGAGTGCCTGCAGAATTTTAAGAGAGCAGCTTATATTCGGGTATTGTCTTTTTTTCTCTCCCCCCCCCCTTGAATTTTAAAGGTGCGGCTTATATTCGGGTGTGCCTTATATTCGGGCCAATACGCTAAAAGTTTACATTAGTTGTATGCCAGTTTAATTCACAGGGTTTCCCTCAAAGAATTATGGAGATTGTACTTTGATGAAGCACTGAGAATTCTCTGCCTCCCTTACAAATAAAAATGCAGTCCTGGGGATTTATTGCATGATGCATCAAAGCTGCCCATTCTTATCTCAGCAATAAGCAAACTTGTTTCTCTGACTCCTATACAGTTGTAAACTTCAGGTTTACAGTTGGCATATAACAGAATGACTTCAGCTGTTTGTGCCTTCAGTGCCTATGTATCATCGTGCCAAGAAGAATTTGGAAACAAATTCACCTTTATTTATTCATTGAGCCAAAAAAAGCAAGTTTCTGGCCCTCATTGTTTCAGAGGAAAGTTTGAAAATTTGCTGCCACAAGGTAGAGTTGTAAGACATCTGGGGCACTTGATAAAATGGGGAGGCTTTTTTCTGTTATTGGTTTTGGGGACAGAAATCTCCCTTTGAGATTAGGCCAGTGTCCAAAAATGCAGGTACATTCAGCCATAATGTCTGCTGAGTTTTGGTTGCAAACAAAATGTCTACTGTTCAGCAGCTTACTGCTCCCTGGTATGGCAGGTCCGGGCGTGTTACTATATTTTATCATTAAGTTTCTGCAAAAAGTGTGTGGCGCTTGGCACAGAATGGATAGGAAAGGTGAGCAATTGAAGAAGATTGCTGGCTTTGAGACAGTGGCTCAGTAGGGATAAGGGAGAAAATCAGTTACGTTTGCTTTTAAAGTTTGCATTTCAAGGTGAACTCACCTAATTCGCACTTCCAGAAACATGATGCAAACTGAAACACAGCCGTCTTTCAAAAATTCACACTTCTTTGAATTTTGCAACGTGCAAAGTGTACATATAAATTAATAAACAGTGGTGCCTTGGTTCTCAAATGCCTTGGTACTCAAATGCCTTGGTTCCTAAACACTGAAAACCCTGAAGTAAGTGTTCCGGTTTTTGAACGTTTTTCAGAAGCCGAACATCCGATGCAGCTGTCAGCTATTGTTTCCGGGGCGCCTGCACCATTCAGAAGTCGCACCTTGGTTTTTGTACTTCCGGAATGGAATAAGTTTGGTGCTTGTTTTTGCTATTTATTTTGTGTTTTTGAGGCTTTTTCAGTTCATTTGTTTTTGTGACTGTGTGGAACCCAGCTCAGCTACTGGTTGGTTGGTTGGTTGGTTGGTTGGTTGGTTGACTGCAGAAATGGATAAAAGCCCCCCCAAAAAACAAGGGCTATCATCAGTGAAAGTAAGAAAAAAAATAATTTTTATTTTTATCATCTACAATACTGCTACAAACATGAGTCTGACCAAACTGCGGGAGGCAGTGGAAGACAGGAGTGCCTGGCATGCTCTGGTCCATGGGGTCACGAAGAGTCGGACACGACTAAATGACTAAACAACAACAACAACAATACTGTCTTATTTATTTTATAGTACAGTACATTGATTATTGCTTTCATTTTATGGATCAGTGGTTTCGTTAGATAGTAAAATTCATGTTAAATTGCTGTTTTAGGGATTGTTTTTAAAAATGTGGAACGGATTAATCCATTTTGCATTACTTTCTATGGGAAAGGGTGCCTTGGTTTTAGAATGCTTTGGTTTTGGAATGGACTTCCAGAACGGGTTAAGTTTGAGAACCAAGGTATCACTGTATTAGGTAAAATAACATACAAAAATACATTATATTTGCCAAAAAAAAAGGTATACTGGTAAAAATTGCATACAAAAATGTGTATATGAAGGGAAATTCACATTAAACTGCTGATGAATTTTCACAAGGATACACACACACACACACACACACACAGAGTGGACACTCAGGTTGCGAACGTGATCCATGTGGGATGCACGTTTGCAACCTGCAGCGGCACATCTGCGCATCCGCGGGTTGCGATTCAGCACTTCTGCACATGCACAAAGCGCAATTTAGTGCTTCTGCGCATGTGCAACCGCCGAAACCCAGAAGTAACCTGTTCCAATACTTCTGGGTTTCAGCGGTCTGTAACCCGAGGTATGACTGTGTGTGTGTGTGTGTGTGTGTGTGTGTGTGTGTATCTCCAAACTAATGTAGAAATGATGTGGAAGAATGAGAAAGTAGCCTATCCATTCATCCCTATGACACAGATTAACACCCTTAAAACTGAGTAAGAGGAGAGAGTTGTGCTAACAAACTGCAGCCCCATTGCAAGCAGAGCAGGTCCTTCCCCACCCGCTCCCCACTGTCCAATGGGCAAGAAGGCAGGCTCACTTTATAGGTTGATACCAAGGCTATAAAAGCCATAAGCGATTATTTGGGGACTGGACTCAGGACAAAAGAAAGTATATTTTGGCCCCGTACCTTTCTTATTTTGGGATGCGGGTGGTGCTGTGTGTTAAACCACAGAGCCGAGGACTTGCCGATCAGAAGGTCCCATTGCTTGGTCCCTACTCCTGCCAACCTAGCAGTTCGAAAGCATGTCAAAGTGCAAGTAGATAAATAGGTACTGCTCTGGCGGGAAGGTAAACGGCGTTTCCGTGCACTGCTCTGGTTCGCCAGAAGTGGCTTAGTCATGCTGGCCACATGACCCAGAAGCTGTATGCCAGCTCCCTCGGCCAATAAAGCGAGATGAGCACTGCAACCCCAGAGTTGGCCACGACTGGACCTAATAGTCAGGGGTCCCTTTACCTTACTTATTTATTAGCATGTCCATCATTTCCTTCCAAAGCCTTTTCCTGCCATGATGGATTGGTTATTGCTGTATAATCTTCACACCTTTGGAATGTGTGTAGAAGGGGGATCACACCCAATGTTGTCACCGCTGTCAACATCCACATGCCAACCAGCTCAGTGCTATTTTTCTCAAAAGGGCTGCCAGAACGAACCATGAAACCTCCCTTGTTCTCTTTTAATGGCAATGGTGCCCACCTGAGAGGTCTCAGAACTGAGTTCTGGCTGGGGGGGGGGAGCCTTGCATCAGCTCTACACACCCAGAGCTGGTCAACCTATCGAGGTTGAAGACAGGAGCAGCAAGTGTAATCTTGCTCCTATCCTATGTATTTGGCCTAAACCAAATCTGTGTTAGGATATTTCCGTTCCACCTTAAAAGGGAGCAGGCTTTGTGAGTCACAGAGTCTGCGTATTTCCTGTTCACAGGAAGTTTATGTTTTGTCCATTGCTTTCATTTCTCTCTGTGTGTCTGAGACACTGAAGCAGGCAGTCATGTTTTCTCTTTGTTCTGACCAACGCTGAATAAAGTTGTAAATATGCTCTCCTGAGTGCATCTTTCGCTGTGCATTATCTGCTGATAGAGCATGCATCAGCTCCGGAATGTGGCAAGCTATTTCTGGAGCTCGTGTCGCTAATTGCTGATACTATATCTACGGGGGATCGATGGATCGCCCGGAGGTGATGTGGAGTCATGATGGACTTTGTCTCCCTGGCAGTATCCCAACAATCTGAGCATGTGCAAAGGTCCAAGGGACCTATGCTTTTCGCCTCTTTTCTGGCTCAAAATTATGCTTTGCCTCAAGGAAATCTGAACAAGCCAATGTTCTGCGAAAACACCTAGAGCTGGAAAAATCATGTCAACATCGCCCAGCCTGTTCTATGGATCCAAGCCACAATTAAGTCTGTATAATAGTTCTATGGAACTAATTATTATCGACAGACCAAAGGATTATTATGGATGAGCAGAAAGAGAGCCCATTCATCTCTTAACTGATATGCTGGGAGGGAATGCAATGAGGCTAAACTTGAGTCCTGTGCATGCTAATTTGGGAATATTTCCGAGCGACCTCTCTAGAACTAGTTTCCAAGATGCAGAGGGTCAGTCTTTAGGGCATAGATAGATAGATAGATAGATAGATAGATAGATAGATAGATGATAGATAGATAGATGATAGATAGATAGATAGATAGATAGATAGATAGATAGATGATAGATAGATAGATAGATGATAGATAGATGATAGATGATAGATGATATAGATGATAGATGATATAGATGATAGATGATAGATGATAGGTGACATATGACAGATGATAGATGATAGATGATAGATGATAGATGATAGATGATAGAAATAGTAATAGTAATAATAATAATAATAATAATAATAATACCTTTATTGTCATTGTACAACCTGTGCACAATGAATTTAATGAGCCTCCCCCCCCAAAAAACACTCAGTCTTGTTGCGCTTGGTGTGCTTATCAAACAACACACCACCTCACAAGTTAATTTCGCTGTGTTATTTTCCGTTCAACAGCATAACAGCCCCCGGATAGAAGCTATTATTTAGCCTGTTGGTATGACTGATTATACTTCTATATCTCCTGCCCGAGGGTAGAAGATTAAAGAGGTGCTGACCGGGGTGTGAGTCATCCCCAAGAATCTTTCTCGCTCTCCTAAGGCAATGATCCTTTGCGATGTCATCCAGCGGACTCAAGGGACAGCCCATGATAGCATGTACTGTATTCACCACCCTCTGTAGAGACTTTCTGTCCGTGGCTGTCACCGATAGATAGATAGATAGATAGATAGATAGATAGATAGATAGATAGAGATAGGGTGGTACCTCGGGTTACAGACGCTTCAGGTTACAGACACTTCAGGTTACAGACTCCGCTAACCCAGAAATAGTACCTCGGGTTAAGAACTTTGCTTCAGGATGAGAACAGAAATCGCACAGTGGTGGCACGGCGGCAGCGGGAGGCCCCATTAGCTAAAGTGGTACCTCAGATTAAGCACAGTTTCAGGTTAAGAACGAACCTCCAGAACGAATTAAGTTATTAACCCGAGGTACCACTGTAGAGATAGATGGATGATAGATAGATGATAGATAGATATAGATAGATAGATAGATAGATAGATAGATAGATAGATAGATAGATGATAGATAGATAGATAGATAGATAGATAGATAGATAGATAGATAGATGATAGATAGATGATAGATAGATAGATAGATAGATAGATAGATAGATAGATAGATGATAGATAGATAGATGATAGATAGATTAGATAGATGATAGAGATAGATATTATCACACTGTATGAAATTCCAGTCTCTCTCCCCATCTTATTATTATTCCATGCTCATGCTGAGGCAGTTGGTTGGTAGAGAGGCAGACAGACAAGCAATGACAGGTAGCACCAGCCGCTGCAAGAATGGCAGACTGAATCCCAGCAGGAGGCACAGAGAGAGGGATGGAGCAGGGATGAAAGCTGACTGTGTAGAAGTTGCACTTCTAACTCTTTCAATCAAAAGGAGACCTACCAGCTTCTCTGTGGCAAAATCAAGGACAACCTTTCACTTCCACTTGCAACTCCACCATTATCATTCTGGCTCTGGAGAAGAAAGAAAAGTAGACCCAGCTAAACAGCTGTGTGCTGCCTTGACTCTGCAGGTTGGTTCTTTGGTACCTGGGCTGCTGGGTGCTTCACTGGAGACAGGAATGCCAGCTTGGCCCTGTAGCTGTGGGTGCCAAAATTTGTGGGTGCCCAGCCCTTTCATTGGGAATTTTGTGGGTGCTCGGGAGTTGGTACCTATGACCGGAGACACTCCCATGTTGGAGAATCTGGCAATCTCATGTTCTACTCACTACACCAGATGAATTGACACTCCCTGCAGCCCTTGAGATAGCAACTAGGCCCATATGGGGTCCGAGGGGCTCAGAAGGACCCATAACCAGGCTGGTCCAGCTGTGACACTATTCATGCCTCTCCTGGCTGGGCCCTCAGATGCCCAGTTAAGTGCTTAGATAATTAAACACAGATGGTTAGACAACAAACTTCAAGAACCTAGTAGCCAAATCAGGAATAGTGTCTGAAAGTTTGGGAATTGTGTAAAGTGGATGGCCAGTGGTGACTTGCTTCTGCCACCTGACCTACCCAAATCAATGTAGGGCATGTCGGAATCTCCGTTCGACCAAGCTGATAAAGCTCCTCTTCCGGAATCGCCTCCCGACGATAATTAACGACTTGAGCCTTTGATGAGGCTCAGGCACATTCCCATTCAGCAGAGAATCAAAGCAGCATGCGGAAGTGATGAGATTTATGGCTACATCGCTATGCTTTATTTCTTACTAGGCAGACAGCAAAAAAAAATACATCCTCTCTCTGTGAAAGCAGAGAGCAACTGAAAAACAAAGGAACAGGAAACCAGTAACATCACATCCGTCTCCTGTCTTCCGTGAGACTTCCAACAGCCTGGAATGTCTCTGGAATGTAAACAGAGTCCTGTGACTCCAAAAGCACTGCACAGTGGCAACACACAGAAACTAACAGGACATACATGCTAGCGAGAATGAATGTGCTGCCTTTGGCCATACTACAAGGGAGATTTCAAAAAATACCACCCACAGAGAGACTATGCCCCTGTGGACAGAGTCGTGCAGAATCAGTTGTACAGATAGCTCAGTTGCTTAGAGCATGGTGCTGATAATGCCAAGGTTGCAATGTAAGGTAGCCTTCTTAATGTTTTTACTCAGGACGGGGATAAGATGAAGATAATAGCCCGGTTTCTGCAACACACAAGGAGTATTTTTATTGTTCGATGCAGATTTGCTGAGTGATTTTTATCGTACTGAACCTTTCAGAATCTTGCCTATATGCCAACAAAGATTCAAGACTGAAAAGTTGTGAGCAGGGTGCAGGGTCACTTTTGAATGGGAGCCAAACTTAGCTCCCACCCATGGTGTCTGCCCTCTATCTTAACATGCCCAAAATGCAATTCCCAGACCTACACATCTATAGCTTTGCGTTTTGGATCAATGAAGCAACTAAAATGCACAAATTGTCATCTCATCTGTCCTCCCAGTTGAACGACGTGGCCCAGGGAGAGAGGGGAAAATAGTGGAAGTGAACAGCTGGCTTCGCAAATGGTGTAAACAGGAACGGTTTGGATTCTTAGATCACGGACTGCAGTTTCTTGAAGATGGACTTCTGGCAAGTGATGGGCTGCACCTCACAACGGTTGGGAGAAATGTTTTTGCCAAAAATCTCAGAAACCTCATCAGGAGGGCTTTAAACTGACTAATGTGGGGGAGGGAGACAGTGCTCCTGAAGGTAGGAGTCTATCAATTAATGAAGATGAACATCCAAATGTCATAGACCAAATGGAGCAAACAGCACGCGGACCTAGTGGTGGGAGGAAAAAATCCTTAAATAAGAGACACGGGGGAATGATTAATGGACTTCAATGTCTGTACACTAATGCGCAAAGCATGGGAAATAAACAAGATGAGCTTGAGCTCTTGGTACAGCAAACTAAATATGACATAATAGGCATCACTGAAACCTGGTGGGATAAGTCCCACGATTGGAATGTAATAATGGGGGGATACAATCTATTTCAGAGAAACAGACCAGACAAGAAAGGAGGAGGAGTGGCGTTATATGTCAGGGATGTGTATACCTGTGAAGAGATCCAAGATTTAGATCCTCAAAGCCAAAGTGAGAGCATTTGGGTCAAAATTAAGGGAGACAAGAATAACAGAGACCTCATTGTGGGAGTTTACTATAGATCCCCAAGCCAAACGGAGGACATAGATGATGCCTTCCTGGAACAGATGGCCAAGCATGCAAAAGGAAGGGAGATAGTAGTAATGGGGGACTTCAATTACCCGGATATTTGTTGGACGTCAAACTCAGCCAAGAGCATAAGGTCAAACAGATTCCTCACTGGCCTTGCAGACAACTTCATTGTCCAGAAAGTGGGAGAAGCAACAAGAGGAACAGCCATTTTAGATCTGGTCCTAACCAATGTTGATGACCTGGTTAGTGGGGTAGAAGTGGAAGGATCATTAGGCGCGAGTGATCATGCTCTTCTGAAGTTTACTATACAGCGGAAAGGAGCAGCCAAGCATACTAGGACTCAATTTCTTGACTTTAAGAAAGCCGACTTCATAAAACTTAGGGAAGTGCTGGGTGAGATCCCATGGACAACAATACTAAAAGGAAAGGGAGTTCATGATGGCTGGGAGTTTGTTAAGAGGGAGATACTAAAAGCACAACATCAGGCAATACTAATGAGACGGAAACATGGAAGGTGCCTAAAGAAGCCAGGGTAGCTATCTAAAGAACTTTTAACTGAATTAAGATTAGAAAAGGATGTGTACAAAAAATGGAAAAGGGGGGAAACCACCAAAGAGGAATTCAAACAAATAGCCAGCACGTGTAGACACAAAGTCAGAAAAGCTAAAGCACAGAATGAACTCAGGCTTGCTAGAGAGGTTAAAAGCAACAAAAAAGGCTTTTATGGGTATGTTCGTAGCAAAAGGAAGAACAAAGAAACAATGGGATCACTCAGAGGAGAAGATGGTGAAATGCAAACAGGGGACACAGAAAGGGCTGAACTACTCAATGCCTTCTTTGCCTCAGTCTTCTCCGATAAAGAAAACAATGCCCGACCTGAAGAATTTGGAGCAAATGATTCAGCAAAGGAAACACAGCCCAGAATAACTAAGGAGATAGTACAAGAATATTTGGCTAGTTTAGATGTATTCAAGTCTCCAGGGCCAGATGAACTGCATCCAAGAGTATTAAAAGAACTGGCAGATGTGATCTCAGAACCACTGGCAGTCATCTTTGAGAATTCCTGGAGAACAGGCGAAGTCCCGGCAGACTGGAGGAGGGCAAATGTTGTCCCTATTTTCAAAAAGGGGAAAAGAGAGGACCCAAATAATTACCGCCCAGTCAGTCTGACATCAATAGCAGGGAAGATTCTGGAGCAGATCATTAAGGAAACAGTCTGTGAGCACCTAGAAAGGAATGCTGTGATCACCAATAGTCAGCATGGATTTCTGAAAAATAAGTCATGTCAGACTAACCTGATCTCGTTTTTTGACAGAATTACAAGCCTGGTAGATGAAGGGAACGCAGTGGATGTAGCCTACCTTGATTTCAGCAAGGCATTTGACAAGGTGCCCCATGATATTCTTGTAAAGAAGCTGGTAAAATGCGGTCTTGACTATGCTACCACTCAGTGGATTTGTAACTGGCTGACTGACCGAACCCAAAGGGTGCTCATCAATGGTTCCTCTTCATCCTGGAGAAGAGTGACTAGTGGGGTGCCACAGGGTTCTGTCTTGGGCCCGGTCTTATTCAACATCTTTATCAACGACTTGGATGATGGACTCAAGGGCATCCTGATCAAATTTGCAGATGACACCAAACTGGGAGGGGTGGCTAACACCCCAGAGGACAGGATCACACTTCAAAACGACCTTGACAGATTAGAGAACTGGGCAAAAATAAACAAGATGAATTTTAACAGGGAGAAATGTAAAGTATTGCACTTGGGCAAAAAAATGAGAGGCACAAATACAAGATGGGGGACACCTGGCTTGAGAGCAGTACATGTGAAAAGGATCTAGGAGTCTTGGTTGACCACAAACTTGACATGAGCCAACAGTGTGACGCAGCAGCTAAAAAAGCCAATGCAATTCTGGGCTGCATCAATAGGAGTATAGCATCTAGATCAAGGGAAGTAATAGTGCCACTGTATTCTGCTCTGGTCAGACCACACCTGGAGTACTGTGTCCAGTTCTGGGCACCACAATTCAAGAAGGACACTGACAAACTGGAACGTGTCCAGAGGAGGGCAACCAAAATGGTCAAAGGCCTGGAAACGATGCCTTATGAGGAACGGCTAAGGGAGCTGGGCATGTTTAGCCTGGAGAAGAGGAGGTTAAGGGGTGATATGATAGCCATGTTCAAATATATAAAAGGATGTCACATAGAGGAGGGAGAAAGGTTGTTTTCTGCTGCTCCGGAGAAGCGGACACGGAGCAATGGATCCAAACTACAAGAAAGAAGATTCCACCTAAACATTAGGAAGAACTTCCTGACAGTAAGAGCTGTTCGACAGTGGAATTTGCTGCCAAGGAGTGTGGTGGAGTCTCCTACTTTGGAGGTCTTTAAGCAGAGGCTTGACAACCATATGTCAGGAGTGCTCTGATGGTGTTTCCTGCTTGGCAGGGGGTTGGACTCGATGGCCCTTGTGGTCTCTTCCAACTCTATGATTCTATGATTCTAAGATAACAGGCAGTCGCCAAGGATGGGAGCTAAGTTTGGGTTGGAACTGCTCTAGATTTTAGTGTGCTAGGTGTAGGAACAGTGCATCCAAAATACTATGCAAAGGGTTAATGTTGTAGAACAGAATCTTGTGATGTCTCCCATATATATATAAATATACTGGGATATATATATATATATATATATATATATATATATATACACACACACACACACACACACACACACACACACACACACACACACACCAATATATATATATACACACACATACAGAGAGAGAGAGAGAGGTTTTTCCCTGTTAGTTCAGTTGTCAACTGTGTGTGAGTTTTAACTATAAGAGCCACAAGTGTGTTGAGTTATGCTGCTGCCTGCCTCAGATCCAGTCTGTAAATATTAGTCAGTCTCAGATACAAATTCATGTAAATATGTTTCAGAAACATAAGTATTATCTACCTGTCTTGTACATTCAATCTGACAAGAGCAAATACAGCAAGTCGAAATCCCATGTTATTTTCAAACATCAAAAGCAATTGCCGCACGGTTTTCCGGGGGGCGGGGGAGAGAACTATTGAAAAGGGTCAAACACTGCCAATAACCACCTCTGCTTCCTGCTCTCCCTTGTCCAGGTCTTCCTCTTAGTAAGGCCAAGAGAGACCTTCCTCGGAGCGAGGCATCCTAGGCCCTGCACCACTGCTATGGTTTGCCAAGGTGGCTAGAAATGATCTTTAAACCTGGCAAGGAAGCAGGGGCGCCGACTTATAAAAAATATTGGAGGAGCCCGCGAAAGCTCATGAATAATAAATAAGCTCATGAATATGCAGATAAAGTGGCGCCGCCTCCTCGTGAGCGAATAGGGGAGAGCGTGCTGCGCCTATTAATCAGCTCCGAAGGAAATTGGGTGGAGCTTTTGCTTGGGAGGGAGGGCAGGAGCCATGCAGCCCGACCCTGTGCATTTTGGGCTGGGGGAGGGGCGGCGGTGGCGCTCTGCTGGAGGGGCGCCCGAGATTATTGGGGGGGCAGAGCCCCCCCAAACGATTTTTTGAGGGGGCTCGGGCCCCCTCAGGCCCCATGGAGTCGGCGCCTATGCAAGGAAGGTGTAAAGTTACTTGAAACTTTCCCTCAAGGTTTAAAGAGCATCTCTAGCACATTACAGTAGCACCACAGGAACCAAATTTGGCCTCCGGACCTAAGATGTCCCCCATCCCTGGTCAAAATGGGCTAGAAGCATCACCAGTCATTCACATGGCAACTCTCTAACAATGGTTTGAGGGGAAAATGGTGGTTTTATCTCCTTTTTTCCCTGCAAAACTCAAGGGCAAGAGTCTACACTGAGTGGCTGTGATACAGTACAATCCCTAACTGAAAAAGGTTTCTTATTTATGGAGCATCTGACTTTTAAATCAGAATCACGAGCGCCCCAGCCCCCGCTTCCCTGTGTAGCTCTGTAGCGTAATTGTCCTAATTAGATGGGCTTATTTTGATGAGGGTTTAAAAATAATAATCAGTCTGTAAATGGCATTTGCTGCACCCTGTCTCTTCTTACTGAAGCATCAATGTAACTTAATCTGAAAATTATGCATGAGGGGGAGAAATTACCATAATGCTCTCTTGCAAAACTACAACAAATCTGACTCCATTTTTGTTTGTTATCTCGAGCTGCAGCAAAAAAGCTCCGGATGCTGGAGCTTGAGGTTTGGGCTGCTTGTTTGCAGGGCTGGCCCATCCATAAGGCAGACTGAAGCAGCTGCCTCAGGCAGCAGAATCCAGGGGGCGCCTCCACACCGATTTCTGGGATCCTGTGAGATCTCACAAGAGCCCCGCAAGATCTCACAAGAGTTCAGTGAGAGCCCTATTCTTCAGCACAGCCCATTCTTTTCCCTGCAGAATTCTACTCTTCCTTTATTTCCCATTGTACTTTGATAAAGCTTAAGCTACTTATCTTTAAGAGAAGAGGCGCTTTCGTAAGGCGTTTGTGGATTTATATAGCAGCTCAGCTCTTGCAATGCACAACTGTTGTCTTTCTTAGCCAACTGCATTGTTTAGAAAATCTCAGCGAAGAAACGTTGCACATTCTGGGTGTTTGTGCCTTTTCTTGCTTGCAACCCTAATGTTGATATATACGGTTCCTGTTTGTTGTTGTTGTTGTTTTTATTCTTCAGTATTAAACTTTTTGAAAAGACAAATTAAAAATAAAACAAGTTTGTCTTTGAAAGTACAGAAGGGCAAGTGTTAACATAACAAGCATAAGACAGCTCGGTAGGTATACACGTTGGTAATCTTCACACTTCCTATCTCCTTTATGTTTTCTCTTCAGGGTTTGAAAACAAAGAGAAAAGAAGTAAATAAGTCCATGATTGAAAGTACATTGAGGCAGAAAGTAGGCGTTATAATTAATATACAATTTCTATGTTGTTTCAAATGAATCCTTTGTCTTTTGTCCCCTGGTTACCTTTAATTTTTGTGTCATTTTCTCTAAAGGAGCACATTGCCAGGCTTTTTGGTACCACTGATCAAGATTTACAGTGGTACCTTGGGTTAAGAACTTAATTCGTTCTGGAGGTCCGTTCTTAACCTGAAACTGTTCTTAACCTGAGGTACCACTTTAACTAATGGGGCCTCCCGCTGCCGCTGGGCGATTTCTGTTCTCATCCTGAAGCAAAGTTCTTAACCCGAGGTACTATTTCTGGGTTAGCGGAGTTTGTAACCTGAAGCGTCTGTAACTTGAAGCGTCTGTAACCCGAGGTACCATTGTATACTGTTGATTCTACTTATGCTTAAACCCCCTCTTTATGACCACCAGTTCTACTGCACACCTTTTTGGTGTGAGGAATTCATACCACAATGGTCAGGTAAGTAATTTCCTGAGATTCCACCACCACATATCCTTCCTTCCTTCCTTCCTTCCTTCCTTCCTTCCTTCCTTCCTTCCCTAGCTGGAATAAATGTCCAGCTCCACAGACACTCAGAGACCTGTTGGCCAGCAGCACCTGCGAGATACCAGTGTCAGATTGTCTTAATGTTGCCCCTGAATCTCAGAATTTGGAGACTGGGAGATGAGAGAGGAGGCACTGCTGTAACCTGTGTTCCTTGTCTAAGGCCTTTGAGGCTCATGAAACGGCGCTGAACTCTCTGCGACATGTGATCCCACTGATCCCGAGGTTCTGAAGACATCTGTTTCCCGTTATGAAGGCCACTTGTTAAGTCAGGCTTTTTGTTTACACAGCCAATAAATATAAAGGCGGATGTCTCTGAAGATAAATAACTCAGGAGACGGCAATCCATTTAAGCCCAGCAAGCATTATTAGTCAAAGGTAAATGCAATTGCCAGCCAGTGAAGGGAACGGGGTGGCACTCGTACTCCACGGCCCGTTCCAAGCCGAGTCTGAAGGACAATGAAGTGTGATATTGTGCCGCTCAGTGTAGCAATCAGCAGCGAAAACACAGCATAAAATGCTTCGATCCTACTTTAGCCCTTCAGGCTCTAACGAAGATAAAGCTGTTCAATTTCTCCGTCCTGCCGCAGGTGGGGAGACAGCAAGCATTAGTGCGAGGGCTGCTCTGCCTAGTGCAGAAACGCCTTGCTTCGCTAGGGGACAAGGAGGGAAGGAGACAAGAGTGGTGTGTGTGCTCTGCGGCTGTTTGCTTTCGAGGAAACCCATGTGTGCAAACCTCTTTTTTTGCACCAATCCTGCTCAAGCACCTATGGAAAGGTGCACATAGTGGTGCTCAAGGGCCCGGTCCTCTGCATATATGTATAAAACATGTGCAACTATGTGCAGGTGTCAACATAGCTGTGGCAGCTATATGGCTATAATCTTCATATGCACACCATCCTGTGCACACATCTATCTCTTCATAAAGCACTTTAATGTATAATTCTGGCTAGAGAAATGATAGGTGATAGGAACTTACGGCAAGAAAGTGCTTGCCCTCATCTTGGGCCAAGCAAGCAAATGCCAACTGCTCAGTCTCACTTTCTTGACTCTGAAGCCATCTGTGGGCTTATTGGTGGTTTGCAGAAGGTTGCAAATTCGATACATATACATCTTAAATTCATCTATGTATATGTAATATTCAGAAGGTTGCAAATTTTACATCTGTAGGGTCTGCTGCCCTAGTAGGTGACGGTCGAAGCTCATCAAACACAACTCTGTATACGAAATAAGTCTACTGTACACTAAATATCTCGATGCAACATGTACCATAACTCAAAATAGTGAGAGCTTAAAGAATTTGTATACAGTCTCAGATCAAGCTTGAAGAGATATACAGTGGTACCTCGGGTTAAGAACTTAATTCGTTCTGGAGGTCCGTTCTTAACCTGAAACTGTTCTTAACCTGAGGTACCACTTTAGCTAATGGGGTCTCCCGCGCCGCCACCACACGATTTCTTAACCCCTGGTACTATTTCTGGGTTACTGGAGTCTGTAACCTGAAGCGTCTGTAACCCGAGGTACCACTGTATACAATCTTACAAATGTCACCGGGTTCAAGAGTTCAACTGTGATGTACTGAAGAACAGAATGCCGATTCTCTGTGTTAAGGAACTGTGTATGAGGAGGCAGGGGCGTAGGGAGGGGGATGCGGCTCACGCAGGGTATCACCCTGAGGGGGGGGTGACACAGTGGCAGGTGGCACTCACCACGGGACCTGCAGCACGGCCAAGCCACGCGTCTCAGGTGGCCGCAGGCTCCGCGCTGTCTGCCTGCTGCCTCCCCCCCAGCTGTTGGGCGGCCGAGGGAACGTGTGCACTGTTGTTATGGGCATCTTAAGGTATACCTGGGGTGGGGAACCTGTAGCCCTCCAAATGTTTCTGAACTACAACTCCCCTCACTCATGGCCTTTGGCTGATGGACGTGGTAGTTCATCAACATATCGAGAGCCACAGGTCAGCCCTCTTGGTTTATACCATCAAGGGGATGAAGTACAGTTATTGGGGAACAGGGGTGATACGGAGTCTGTGTACATTAGTTCATAGGCATGCAAGATCAGCTTCATGGGGTCACAAGTGGTTTTCAAGGAACTGGGAAGGACACGTAGATGGAGTGTGTTTCCCCGGGACATTGTGGCCTGATGGGACATTCTAAAGTTCTCTGCCTCTAATGCACCAGTGGTTTGGATGTGATCATTTTCCATCTGCTGCCCAGATACATTTATAGTTTCCAAACCATACTAGAGGAAAACCCTCAGTAGGAAACTCAGCAGTCCTTTGGGTACTTTGGAAAGTTTCTTCCCCCACCACCAAGTCACTAATCTCCCCAAGCCCAGAATCACATGAACACAGCCGAGACAGCTGAATTCCCTTTTATCTTTTTGGGTTTAGAAGGGAAATCCCAAAACCTGGCTCAAAGCAGCATTCTCCAGAGGGAAAGTGAGCCAGACTCTGAAGAGTCTTTGCAACTGAAGCACACTAATGAAATGCAATTAAAAGAGAGCTCTCCTAATCTTCCTTTTTCTCTCTGTTGCTCCCTCCTGAATTTAATAAGAGTTTTCTTGACGATCGCTTTGGGAGCCAGCTTCTCCTTCAATGACTTCACACCTCAAGCGCCTGAAGTGCACCTGGCCCAGTTCTCGGTGGAATGCACTGAATGCATACATCGTGGGGACTCTGGTTCCCCTTTATGGAGAAGGGCCATCACTCAGTGATAGAGAATTTGTTTTGCATGAAGAAGGTCTCAGGTTCAACCCATGGCAACTCCAGATAGGGCTGGGAAAGATTCCATGTCTGGAGAGCCACTGCCAGTCAGTGTAGACCGTGGGTAGGCAAACTAAGGCCCAGGGGCTGGATCCGACCCAATCGCCTTCTAAATCCGACCCACGGACAGTCCAGAAATCAGCGTGTTTTTACATGAGTAGAATGTCCTTTTATTTAAAATGCATCTCTGGGTTACAGTGGTACCTCGGGTTAAGTACTTAATTCATTCTGGAGGTCCATTCTTAACCTGAAACTGTTCTTAACCTGAAGCATCACTTTAGCTAATGGGGCCTTCAGCTGCCGCCATGCCACCGGAGCCCGATTTCTGTTCTCATCCTGAAACAAAGTTCTTAACCCAAGGTACTATTTCTGGGTTAGCAGAGTCTGTAAACTGAAGTGCATGTAACCTGAAGCGTCTGTAACCCGAGGTACCCCTGTATTTGTGGGGCCTGCCTGGTGTTTTTACATGAGTAGAATGTGTCCTTTTATTTAAAATGCATCTCTGGGTTATTTGTGGGGCATAGGAATCCGTTCATTCCCCCCCCCAAAAAAATATATAGTTTGGGCCCCCACAAGGTCTGAGGGACAGTGGACCGGCCCACTGCTGAAAAAGTTTGCTGACCCCTGGTATAGACAATACTGAGCTACAGCAGTAGCACAGTATGAAGGGGCATGGGGCAGTCACCCTGGGTGCAAAATTGTTAGGGGACACAAAATTCCATCACCCAGTGCTGCCTCAATACAGCTGCATGCTTCTGTTGCTGGGCTCTGTTGAAAACGGCTTCTCCGTGCAAACCAGGAAGTGACCTCTGCAGACAATGGAATGACTCTTCTTTTCTTATCTCTGCAGCTCCCCTCTGTGCAGCCCTGACTGCTGGCAACCCACGCTACGCCACTGAGCTACAGTAGATGGCCCCATGGTTTTCCTTTGTTTCCCCAGCAGCATGTTACTCTGCTCCTCCCATGTAGAATCATAGAGTTGGAAGGGACCCCAAGGATCATCTCCTACAACCAATATGCAGCTGGCCTGTACAGGGAATAAAACCTGCAACCTTGGTGTTAGCAGCACCACGCTCCAATCTACTGAGCTAACTGGACTATATGACTTCCATATAGTCACGTGGTGCAAATAAATGCTAACTGGCATCCAGAAAACATACACACGCAGTGTCCAAGACAGCGTTGCTGCTACCTGTTGTCTGGCAGCAGGGAGTACCAGCTGCCCCTTGTCTCATCTAAGGAGCCTTGCTGTGTTATCATGGGTTTTTTATGAGACCACCAAGGCACCTTGCAACTAGTGTTCCCTCCTGCCGAGAGCACTGGAGATATTTATCAAGATAGATTTGCTGAACAGATGTGCATGGTGGAGGCCAGTGCTGTGAAGCAGAAGTGTGAAATTGATCCATTTCCCCGACTGGCCAGTGATATTTGCCAGGATGAGCAAATTCAAAGAATAGCTTTTTCTTCTTCGAGACTCAACATCTGATGTGACTGAACTCCTCAATGAGTACTAACGGTGGCCAAAGGACTCCGACTTTGACAAAGGGACTTTTCCATTCGCAAGAACGGGACAGAGTGAAATGTGACGTAAAGGGGCCACTGCCACCACAACTGGGCATCTGCCTGGATAATGGCCTTGATTTCACAACTTGCCAGTCGATCCACAACTTGCAATATGAAGAAAGTGGGCACTGCCAAGAGGGAGGTTTCTTTCCATCACACTCGATCACAGCATCTGTCTTCACAAGGTTGTTGTTTAGTCATTTAGTCATGTCCGACTCTTCATGACCCCATGGACCAGAGCATGCCAGGCACTCCTGTCTTCCACTGCCTCCTGCAGTTTGGTCAAACTCATGCTGGTAGCTTCGAGAACACTATCCAACCATCTCGTCCTCTGTCATCCCCTTCTCCTTGTGCCCTCCATCTTTCCCAACATCAGGGACTTTTCCAGGGAGTCTTCTCTTCTCATGAGGTGGCCAAAGTACTGGAGCCTCAGCTTCATGATCTGTCCTTCCAGTGAGCATTCAGGGCTGATTTCCTTCAACATGGAGAGGTTTGATCTTCTTGCAGTCCATGGGACTCTCAAGAGTCTCCTCCAGCACCATAATTCAAAAGCATCAATTCTTCACAAGGTATTTGTATGCAATGACTGCCCCCCCACACACACATTTTTCCTAAAAAAAAAATAAAAATTAAGTGCTTGAATGCTGTGAATAAAATCACCCAGTTCACACGGTGAGCTGCTGCATAGAGACAGCCACCATGTGGAGCGCTTTAAAATTACCTTCCTAATAAAACTATCTAATCATGGATAGACCTGAAACTTTGCAATATCCTCCGAAAGGAAAGGCCTTAATAGCCTGCATTTAATAGACAACTGCTGTTGTCCTACTTTCTTTTCAGCAGCTGTAATCTGCTGGCAAGAACCAAACATTTTATAAAATGTGCTTTTTGTCTTCCTCCCTCCCCTTCGGTAAGAAATGACTGGTCCTTTATCTGGTGAGCCCTGGGCTTTGTTGATGCACTTTCCCCCCTCCCTGTCTGCCCGACTTTCATGCTTAAAGGGATGTTGCTCTATTGATTTCTGCTGGAAGCGTCAAGCACACAGATTGGAGCATATTAAATGCCACGGCACTGGCTTTTCTATGTTTTCAGGCAATTTCACTGTGTGAAAGATGCAGAAACATCAGGAGGAAGTGCGGTGGTCAGTAGATGATCCCCGCCGCCACCGTCTGAGTTCCCGTCTCCTAATCTTCAAGATGCAATCGCCCCTTTCAGGTTTTCACTTTGCCAGTCCCCAGCATGCAGCCAAGAAAGATGACCTCTGAACATAAGAGGGTAGAACAAAGAAAATTGCACAGCAGAAGTCGGTGGCAAACCCACTATCCATGGGAGACTTCAGGCAGAGCATCCTCACCAGGGAAAAGCAAATAACTGATTGCGCCAAGCAATTACAGGTCGCTGTGGCCCAAATCATCTAATGACATAGATTGATGCAATTATGCTGAAAGTTTTCTTTCTTTGATTTCCATTGCAGTTGTCCATACTGTGGCCATGTAAGCTGGCAAGATTTCATAGGAGCACAGGAAAACTCTACAGATGTCAAGGTGACCCAAGGTCAATGCTACCTTGTTCTGATGATCAGATGGGTGATGTGAAATCAGAAGTTGCCTAACAGGCTAACCTCAGTAAGATGTCCTGTGGTCCTTCAAGAGCTGAGCATTTCCTTGCAATAAATATGAAACAAATGGACAAACATTCACATCTCTGTAGAATAGTGTTGTTGTTTTAAACGCAACCGGCTTTATTTTACCAGATTTGTGGCATGTTTCAACCATTCAGAACTTGGAAATAAGTGGAATTTTGCCAAACACCAAACTCTTCCAAAACAAAAACCCAGAATAGTTGAGACACAGGCTGTCTGTGAAAGCAGGTTTGATAAATCTGTACATAATGGATCCCTCAAGAACAAAACCAGTTGAACTGGTTTCTAGTAAATGTAATATGAATACAACAAACCACAAGAAAGCAATGCAATGCCACGTGGTTCCTTCAGTATATAAGGCCAAAATCTAACATTAAGGGTCACTATGAAAACTTGATGGAAGCATTTTGTCCTACGTTTGGCTGCCCCATCTGACTTGGCAAAAATCACAAGGAGCTTCTTGCTGTCTATTCAAGGACATCAGGCATTCTGTATTTTCCAAATACAAGGCTCCACATTCAGTAGCCTTCTCAAATGCACGATACACATTCACCATTTCTTTGTCTAACACAAGCATGACAAATAGCAGTGCTAGTAATCTGGAGGCAACGAGGAACACATAGTCTATGGGCAGCTCTAACTTACGAGCCAAATCAATCAGCATCTGTCCAAGAGAATTCCTTTCAGGCCCCTCCAAAGAATTATTCATTCATCACTTGATCTCTGCAGAAGTGAACATTGCAATACCACCTTCCAGCCAGCAGGGATCAGGCCAGCCAACTCCAGCAAGGTGCTATGTGGGTACAGAGAGGAAAGCACATTGGTCATTCAGCTAGAGTTCCTGCTTCAAGGCCCCTGTTCGCTTGTAAGGTAAAGCTGCTGAATAATGCAATAGGACTTCTTAAATATACTTTAGAGAATGGTTTTCTTCAAAATGAGTTGCCTTCTCTTTTCCGTACTGTCTTCCTGTGGTCAATAAACCAGAGGCAAGAAGCAACAAGTAGATTGAGTTCTGTTGGAAGATCTCATAGATTTGGAAGGGACCACGAGGGTCATGTCGTCCAAGCCCCTGCAATGCAGGAATCTTTTTGCCCAACATAGGCCTTGAACCCACAACCCTAAGATGAAGAGTCTCATGCTCTACCAACTGAGCTACGTGGGTGTTTCTTGGTTCCAAAGGGCAGCTCAGAGTGATTTGAAGTAGATACTAACAACAGCAGCAACAAAAATGCTCCTTCCTGAAATGAAGGAAGCATGGGGCAAGGTGTTCCTCTATTTGAAGGGCTGTCTGATCCAAATATAAAAAGGACCGTAAGATGGGAGAGCATTATCCCCTGGATGGAGACAGAGCAGGCACACAGAACAGAATCTTCCAAATTATGTTGAAATGCATTGTATTTCTGATTCAGTTATAGTTCTTACATTTGCATCTGTACGTATAAAATAATACATGCAATTTTTTGGTGATTCTGTGCTCCACTTTGTTGTTGTTTTATGTTTTTCCTCTTTTTTTGGCAACGCATAAGTGGCCACCCTGTCGTGGGAGAAAACCAGAAGAGGAAGAGGAAGAAGAAGAGGAGGAGGAGGAGTAGTTTGGATTTGATATCCCACTTTATCACTACCCGAAGGAGTCTCAAAGCGGCTAACATTCTCCTTTCCCTTCCTCCCCCACAACAAACACTCTGTGAGGTGAGTGGGGCTGAGAGATTTCAGAGAAGTGTGACTGGCCCAAGGTCACCCAGCAGCTGCATGTGGAGGAGCGGAGACGCGAACCTGGTTCACCAGATTACGAGACTACCGCTTTTAACCTCTACACCACACTGGCCCATGATTGAATGAAAAGACAGTTGCGGAACAGAAAACATGGCTGCACTGGGCATGTGTGCTCAGAATTAGGCTGCTTATTTATTTTACATCTGCCCCCTTGAAGCTGGTGGATCTTGGGATTCTTACAAAATAATAATAATCCTAAAAATCGGACGTCCTTCTACTTCTATGGCGCTATAGCCAAGCAAACAGCATCTAAAAGTTAAGTAGCTGAAGGGAAAGGCTGTGCCCGGAAAGCAATTTAATTAATCGGCATAAATGGGGAAGTTCACAGTGTGAAGAGTTCTGAGTGGTTGAGCAGTTAACTATGTCACCTAGGCAGAAGGTATAAAAGGGAAAAGGGGAAAAGCAATTGGTGCCCTTTTCTACTAAGCACCCCTCCACACACACACAAATTAACACCAATGAAGAAGCATTACAGGATGGAGGGAAAGGCTCTGGGGCATTTATTTGTGGAGATTAGGACTGCATTTCCTGTTCCATTTTTCAGGACTCTTGCTAACCAGAATTCTGTAGGAAGTGAGAAATCCCATTTGTGCATCAGCCGTTGGCCAATATTAGCTGATAGAGAAATAAAATGATAAATTGAACTCACCTGTGGCAGGTATATATTGTCCAAGTTGCTAATAATAACAAACGATCAGTGAATCTTGGAAGCTTTCCTGGTCCCTGGAGTGAACACTGCCACTTCTACTTATTTTGCTAAGCCTTTGCACAACAAGCATTCTAAAGCGATCCATTTGCTACAGTTGTACTAGCAGCTCAGAGAAGGGGGGAGAGAGAGAGAGAGAGAGAGAAGAGAGAGAGAGAATTGCTCCCCTGTATGCCACGCGGGTGGCGCTGTGGGTTAAACCACAGAGCCTAGGACTTGCTGATCAGAAGGTCGGCGGTTCGAATCCCCGCAACGGGGTGAGCTCCCATTGCTTGGTCCCTGCTCCTGCCAACCTAGTAGTTCGAAAGCACATCAAAGTGCAAGTAGATAAATAGGTACCGCTCCGGCGGGAAGGTAAACGGCGTTTCCGTGCGCTGCTCTGGTTTGCCAGAAGCGGCTTAGTCATGCTGGCCACATGACCCGGAAGCTGTACGCTGGCTCCCTCAGCCAATAAAGCGAGATGAGCACCGCAACCCCGGAGTCGGTCACGACTGGAACTAATGGTCAGGGGTCCCTTTACCTTTACCTTTATGTCAAGTTACATGAAACATTCTACTGCGGGCAGGAAGATAAGGGGACACAATGATGCTCTTGAGACACCCCAAAAACATTTCTCTCTTCCCTGGAATTGTCAAAGTGTGAGTGTACAGCCCACACTCAAGCCAAATCACAGGTAATATGGGGCGCATAAGAAAGTGCTCGGCCAATAGCCTATGGTTTAATCATACACTTGGCTTGCATTAGGCCTAGTGACAGCATCTCTATATATCAGTGGTCAGCACTGACTGTACCACAGGGTAGCTTCTGGTGGGTTTGGTTCCATGCTAGCCAGTGCCTTCTAGAAAAAGAGGTACAGGAGCTCAACATGAACACCTCCCTCATTCTCTTAGAACAGCAGTGGCGCCCACCTGAGAGGTGCCGGAACTGTGTTCCTGAGATTTCCCCCTGAAAAAACTGCCCTGGTACTAGCACAGGAAACTGGGAATATTGGAAATGAGGAGGTGGGCATCTCGGAAAGATAGCCTTTACATTTATAGGTGAAATGTGTATCACCTGCGATGACTAACTCCTACTGTTCCTGCATTTACTGCTGCTTATAACCCAGCCAGATAGGCGGGGTATAAATAATAAATTATGATGATGAGGATGAGGAGGAGGATGATGAGGATGATGCAGACCAAAGAGGGGACAACTGATGGAATCAGATTGTGGACCAATCTTCCTCCTTTCCCCCTTCAAAACAGCTATGTGGCTGTCCCCCTCTATTCGTTGGGATGGCAGACTTATTCCATGCCCCACATTTCAAGGAAGAAGAAGCCCATGACCAAATATGAATTAGATAATGAAACATGCTGGTATTCTTTTTTAAAAAGTATTAAATTCTGGGAGAACAGTCTTAGAGATTAAACTCTCAATACTGGTTCCATTGATGGCTGTTTAAAATAAAATAAAATAAAAAGTTCCCTTTGAGACGGACTCTGCTTTCAGTTTATTCCCGTGGAAGGGAGGGTGGGGAAGAGGAACAGGTTAACTCTACTGATTTCCATAAAGCATCTCTGAATTCTCAGTGCCGTAATTGAGATCAGAATCCAACTCTAATTTCAAAATAAAATGTGAGTTCTTCAAACAGCTTCCAGTGCCTGGGGGGCGGACTTTGAACATCATTTTATGCTCCTTTTATCCTATAAGAGGCTGTGTTCTGGTCTCTGCAACACCCATGAAATTCAGCATGGATGCAAGAGGGAATAGGATTGAGCTGTTTTTTATTCCCTCCTCCCGCCCCCCTCCCCACCGCATCCATTCTGACTTTCCAACCATCTGCACAAATCCAGGATCTTTGTTCCTCATGGTTGAATCTGACTGTTCTCCAACCTGGAAGCAGTTCCTTTCATTGTCTTCAGTCAAAGGAAGAACAAAAGGCAAAGAGGCAGAAAAGATGATCTCGTCTCAGAATTTGTTGTATAGTGAGCTTATGCTCTCTCTCTCCCCCCCCCCCCGGCACTCCCCCAGTTTTCTCCCAAACACTGCTCTGGGCCTCGGCTGCAGTGTGAGTTGATGAATGATAGGGCATCTCGCTTGACATTCAGGATGAATTGATTGGCCCTCAACCACCTTGTTTAGGAGGACAGGTTTCTTTTCTTTTTTTCCCCTCCCTTCCCTTTTTCCGGGGGGGGGGGCAGGAATCAGAAAAGAAAATACAGTGTGATTGCGAATCGTTTTCAGTCGCCGGTAATAATAATAAATGCATCCAGCAAATTGCACTCTCTCTCTCTCTCTTTGGAGGAGCTAATCTCTATGCAAAGCCTTTCTTCTAAGCACCAGAGGGGGAAAAGAAACCATAGCAAACCAGGGTGTGTGTGGAAGGGAGGGGGTGGAAATCAATTTCTAATGCACTTTGTTCATTGAATAGGAGAAGTTCAATCCCAACCTGTCTTTTCATGTCTTCTATTAGCTCTGTCAATTTCCCACCTCCTCTTAAGTTTCCGGGATGAACACATTTCCACAGAAGGGTCTGCAGTTTAGTCAGAACAAACTTCACGGAGTTATTGCTTCCCGGGGGCATCTGATGTGCTTCCTTCCAGCAGAGCTGCCTGAAGAAGAAGGGGTCAGGAGATGGATGCCAACCTTTTAGCAAATGGCAAGGGGGCATGTTTTCACAAAGCACAACTGACCAAACTCAGCAGGGGCTCTCTGGCTGTTTGACTTTATCAGGGACAACACCTGTTCTCTGGCACCTGTCCCCAAGAAAATTACAGCCTTCCATTTTGCCTTTTTCAAATTTGGTTAGTGTTTGTATACATGAAACAGACTGCAGGGTTTGGAGGATGTCAGCAGGCGCAGTTCCATGTCTTATACAAGCACTCGCACGCAATGTCTGTGACCCCAAGGTGGACAGACAACAGGAGGCTCACCAAACCACTGGCCAATTCTGAGAACAGGTGGCATACTCTCTGTATGCAGTGCTCCAGGGGTCTCCAAACATTTTGGGTCTGGGGACGTATTTGGAAGCCTAAGGAACTATCACGGGCACCACAAAATATCCATTTCATAGAAGTAAAACTGGTGATGTTCAGAACCCTGCTGCACACACACACAGGAAAATAAGCAGACACCACCTCCCTCCTTCCCAAAAAGACCAACTTTACAGTGGTACCTCGGGTTACATACACTTCAGCTTACATACGCTTCAGGTTACAGACTCAGCTAACCCAGAAATAGTACCTCGGGTTAAGAACTTTGCTTCAGGGTGAGAACAGAAATCGTGCTCTGGTGGTGCAGCGGCAGCAGGAGGCCCCATTAGCTAAAGTGGTGCTTCAGGTTAAGAACAGTTTCAGGTTAAGAACAGACCTCCGAAACAAATTAAGTACTTAACCCGAGGTACCACTGTATTTTAAAAAAATGGAAGAGAGCATTGGCAGTCCCATGGGGGTGTGTGAAAGTATCATGGGGACCACAAGCACCAAATTGGGGAGCCTAGCTGTGCTCAATTCTGGCGAACAGCTGGCCCCTTAAGTCTTCTCTTCTTCTCCGCTGCCTCACAAAGGAATGCCCTGTGGGAAGGTAGGAGTTTTGTCCCTGTGGTGCCTCTAAGCTATGTTATCTAGGTCATGTATCAACTTCTTGCCCTCCTGACAGGTCTTCATACTCTGTCTCTCTTCATATACATCATCCCTATGCCGGCTGATCTGAGCTTTCTGCCTCTGAGCTTTCTGTTCTCCTACTCTCAATGCATGCCAGGACCTGCGGGGGCGGGGTCTGGCAAGCTTTCCAAAGGCACTGAGTCTGTCAGCTGTCTCTCCCCTGGTGCTGCTGCCTCTTCCCCCTGCCCCCTCTCAATATTTCCCAGCTTCTGCCCTCTGTAGCCTCTGAGCTATGACCTTCTGCAAACCACTGTTCTAAATCTATACTGTCCCCCTCTTTTCTGGGAAGTGCAGGAGATGTGGGGAGCGGTCCTCACCATTCCTCCTCAGTCCAGTCCCTGACACCATCACAGCTAGTTGCCATTGATAGCCTCAACCTCAATGAATTTGTCCTATCCTCTCTTAAAGCAATCCACGTTGGGGGGGGGGCAAGTTCCATGAGCTGTGTGAAGAAGTACTCTATTTTTACCTATCCTGAATCTTTCATGATGCATTTTTTAACGCATATACATTCAGCTCCCTTCCCCTGGTCTATATAAACTAATTGTCTAAGCACACCTTAACTTTAAAATCAAATAACTAGGTCCCGGGTGAGGCTGAGGGCACCTCCAGAATGTCACTATTTCACAGGAGCAGTTCATGTGGGGCGAACAAAGGGGGAGACGTGTAAACACCCTACAGGAAAAATCAGTAAGATCGCAAGGTGAATTTTCATTCCTATGTTACCTTTCTGCAAAAACAGCAGAACAAGTATTCAGTGTAGGCTGAGTATAATTTTACCACATGGGAATCGGTGAATCTGTGAGTTTCAGTTCCTCATTTTTCCAATCTTAAATTCAGTTCTCCACATTTCCACAACAGTTTGCAATTTCTGATATATATATTTTAAAAATTGCTCATGAAATTTCATCAGCATTTTAGTGAGGATTTCTCCCAGTTTACACATGTTTGTATGCAATCTTGTCTAACATGAACCTTTTTAAACTCATTTACTTCCCCACCTAAGATAATGCATTCTTTATCTTATTTTCACCATTAAATGTGTTTTTACGGAGAACTGCGCTGCAAAATGTAAAGGCGTTCAGATCTGTAAAGATGCCTGTTGTTTCGGTCCTTGCATCATTTCAGGAAGCGCAAATTAGCTAGGCTCGTGTTTAAATGTAAACTGATTCAATTTTCTCTGCCTTCCCTACCTCCACTTAAGCTTTGTGCAAGCAAATCAGGATGGATGCTCAATAAATAGGTCGGCCGGAGGAGCTGTAGTTCATTCTTAGTTACTGTTACCAAACACAAAACCCCAGTGCTTTCCCTAAACACACACACACACACGTTCTCCCCTTTCCCCACCCCAACACTCTCGTGACCTTTATATATCTATCTAGATAATAAATGATGCACAGTGTGGTTGTGTTGCAGGGTATAACTGGAGACATCAGGGTTTTTTTAAAAAAAAAAGTTTTTCCCTTACTGCTGAGCAAGCTGCTCTGTGAAAATAAAGGCATTTGAAGGTTTCTCTAAATTGGAGGTTTAAACAATGGAGGCAGCCAAGATCTCTGGTTGCTGTGTGTGTGTGTGTGTGTGTGTGTGTGTGTGTGCGCGTGCTGAGAGTACTTTAGAGCTTTAATGCTTCTGCACCATGACAACCTAGATCATGCTGACCTGGGTCACAGCCTGAATAACTGTGACCTCTTAATAGAGCTGTGTTGGTCCATGAAGGGGGTGGGGGAATGCCCCAATCTTTCTCCAGCCTTCAGCAACACTGGTTCATTGTTAGGTAAAGAATAGAAGAAACATGGCTACTTTGTGTGTATGTTGCAGAATACTGAATTTAGACATTCAGGACCATGATCCTCAGACTGGAAGAAGGTGACGACCTCTACAATTCCATGGGTCTATGGAAACTGAAGATGAGACTTAGGTTTTTTTGAGGGTTAGCTTCCACCCAACCTCAAGGCCAGGACTAGAGAACCTGTGGCCATTGGCCATGCTGGCTGGGGATGATGAGACCTGGATTCCAACATCTGTGGGGCCACATTTTCCACCATTGGAGCCAACTCCTAGGGGCTGAGGTCCCTTCGGCTCCCCAGTAACATATCTGAGGAGGCCAACCTCAAAGTTGATGGGCATTGCCATTCAAATGGTGTGTGCGGGCAGCATCTTGAGATCAATTAGGTGGGGGGAGGCTCACCTGGGCTCCACCAATATTTTATTCAAGTTGACACCCCGGGTTCCACATCCCTGCACTAGGCCCTACAACTCAATTGGCCTTTCCCAAGGAACTCTGGGAATTGTAGCTTTGTGAGGGTAGGAGGAGTCTCCAAAGAACCCTTAGCAAATTACACTTCCCAGAATTATTTGCGGGGAAGCCATGACTGTTTAAAATGTATGGAGCAGATGTGGCCCAGATGGAGGTAACATACACGCTAATTCATTTTTCACAATATCCAAGTTCACGCCGAGATGCATCAGAGGAAGTGATTCATAAGTGAAATAAATAAGTAATGATATGCATGAATGAAAGAGATTCAGTGAGCTCTGAATGAGAAAGGGGGGAAGCCCTGGATATATAGAGATTGAGATATATAGGGACTGAGATCCAGCATGGAGTAATAATTAGAGTGTTGGACTATGACCTGGGAGACTAGGCTTCGAATGCCTTGTTGTTGTTGTTTAGTCATTTAGTCGTGTCTGACTCTTTGTGACCCACTGGACCAGAGCACGCCAGGCACTCCTGTCTTCCACTGCCTCCCGCAGTTTGGTCAAACTCATGCTGGTAGCTTTGAGAACACTATCCAACCATCTCGTCCTCTGCTGCCCCCTTCTCCTTGTGCCCTCCATCTTTCCCAACATCAGGGTCTTTTCCAGGGAGTCTTCTCTTCTCATGAGGTGGCCAAAGTATTGGAGCCTCAGCTTCACGATCTGTCCTTCCAGTGAGCACTCAGGGCTGATTTCCTTCAGAATGGAGAGGTTTGATCTTCTTGCAGTCCATGGGACTCTCAAGAGTCTCCTCCAGCACCATAATTCAAAAGCATCAATTCTTCAGCGATCAGCCTTCTTTATGGTCCAGCAATGAGCTGACCTTGGGCCAGTTACTGATTTTCAGCCTAAACTGCCTCACAGGGTTGTTTGAGGATAAAATGGTCAGGGGAGAACCATACATACCATCTTGAGCTCCTTGGAGGAAAAGGTGGCATATAAATGTAATAAATGAACAAAATGTAACTTCCCCAATAACATCATGAGCGCAGATCATCATGAATGTGCAATGGAAAGGACATCTGGATGGGCCCATGGGATCTTCCCGAGCAGGCCGGATTTAGAAGGCGATTGGGCCGGATCCGGCCTGCGGGCCTTTGGTTGCCTACCCATGGTATAAGCTAAACAAGCTATAGCTTAAGGCCCCACTCTCTTGGGGGCCCCCAAATAATTTAAAGGAGGGGAAAACCTGGATGTACATTTCCAAAATATAAGATAAGAAACAAATAAAATAAAACCTACATACAGCAAGTGTTTTGTGTTGTCTAAGCTCCTATGATGTAAATAATGGGCCCCTGCCTGCTAGCCTGCTCCCTAAAATATCACTGGTTTGCTCATGTCCATATAGCATATATTCAACACAAAAGAACAGCGACAAATTGTTGTTGACAAAGGACAGACAGCTGGACATATAAAGGGCCCCATTAACCTTCAGTAGCTTAGGGCCTCATCAAACCTAAATCCAGCCCTGCTCCCCAAGGAGATGTAAATTACAGCGACAAGGAGGGACACCCCCCCCCCGGGCCTGTCTGGCCTGTTGCTCAGCAACGTGCAAGGCTCCTCATGACGTCAGGGGTGAAGGAGAGCCTGCTGTAGAAGGTCTTGTCCACTGCTGTGAAACTGAGGCAGCTCATGGGTAGGCAAACTAAGGCCATATCTGGCCCAACCGCCTCCTAAATCCGACCTGCGGACAGTCCGGGAATCAATGTGTTTTTACATGAGTAGAATGTGTCCTTTCATTTAAAATGCATCTCTGGGTTATTTGTGGGGCATAAGAAATCGTTCATTTATAAAAAAATTTCCCAAAATATATATAGTCCAGTCCCCCACAAGGTCTGAGGAACAGTGAACTGGCCCCCTGCTGAAAAAGCTTGCTGACCCCTGGTCTGGCTCCTCTCTCTCAGAGTCTGCACTCAAACTGAGACCCTCGGTCCTCAGCCCTGTCCTCTGATTCCCCATGATTCCTGCTTTGTCTGACCTGTCCCCGGTGTCCCACCACCACTGCCCTGGGTCTAAGTCTTCTTCCTCTGTGTCATTCCCTGGGGGATCCTTGAGCTGGCACCATACACCATCTTTCGTCATCCAGCCAGTCCCTGACACCTTAGCAAAAGTGATGAATGCGAAAGGAGGGAAAGTGCTTTGCCTCTGAGCAAGCTCCACCCATGTGGCTCTGGCTGCTGATAAGTGGCCCACTCAGGTTGGCTAGAGGGCAACAAGCTGGAAGCAAAGCATTGTGTGGTAATAATAATTGCCCCCTTGCAAGTCAGATACCAAGTTAAGAGCTCATCTGTCAATAGCTGATGGGGTCGCTTTGCTGTAATGGAGCCCTAAGCATTCATATATTCCGATTTAATGGTGATTATAATGACTGTAGATTCTCCCGGCAGAGCGGCTGCTTTGCTAATGCGGGCTCTCATAGTGATAGGTAGAAAGATATTTATGGGTATGTGAGTTAGATACACACACACAGAGAGAGAGAGAGATTTAATAGGGTAAAAGCTAATATTAATATGTATTGCTAAACAGTTATTTTCTTCCCCCTCTTATGTGCTATGCATCTTCCCTTGTTTTGTTTTTTTTTAAGTAAAAGCAAAACAAAAGCAAAATCCAGTACAACTACATTAAGGAGAATATAATTATGCATAATAAAAAGTACGCCTGCCCTTGTATATGTAAACACAGATATGACTGAGTACCCTTTCGCAAACAGCCCTTCTGGCTTTCACAGCTTGACAATAAACCATGTTAAACATATGGCCAGTTTCCAAGCAGTGAGGGTGACTCTTTAGCTTGCAATGGCTGGCAGCAGAAGGACCAGTGCCTGCCTGAGAGGGAAATGGGGCTGGCGGGAGTGGGAGGCTCGTGGAACAAAATCTCGCTGACATATTGTGTCAGGAACATATTTTGTGTGGCCATCTGATATTGATTCGGAGCTTTGAAAGGCTGGGGAGAAGAAGAAGAAGAAGAAGAAGAAGAAGAAGAAGAAGAAGAAGAAGAAGAAGAAGAAGAAGCGGCACACCAAGATCTTGATTTTCCTGGTCCCCCTCCTCTCTCATTGTTAAGTTGTGAGTGAGCATATCAGACAACACAGCGATTCTTCAAACAGCTCTTGTTTATTCACAGGCCAGAACAGAACTGAACTGAAGGGTTCAGCCAGCCTGCTTATATAGAGCTCCAGTACAACGCAACTGTAACAACTTTCTGTAACTATCCAATCACTGAAGGTCACTTTCAATCCCTTATTTGCATGTGTGGACCTAAGTGAAAACTATCTACAGTATCCCCCTGCTGGCCCAGGGTGAGAACTTCAGTACATAACACACATCTCTGACTCTTTTGGCTCTCCAGGGTGTTTTAAATGAACTTGATGCTGCTGCATTTACATAAAATGATGCTCTCATCCTCCTAGGCTGCTAAGTACAGTGGTCAAATGTACTATTGCAGGCAGAATATGGTCAGAAGGTTGAGAGGAGGAGGAGCTTTCTGGCTGGATTCCGCCCTAACAAGAAACCAAATTCTGTGCTGGGAAGAGTGACATTTGGCAACCCAGGGCCCTTCCAGACACACTGTTTGTAATGCTATTGCAGCAGAAGGGGGAGTGTTTGGATTCTTCAGCATGCTTCCACATGACATCGCTATCATTCCATTGCTATTCTGGAATGTTGCATTCATCAAACCACTTGTTCTTCTACTGCTAAAAAAAAACCCCAAACCCAACATTTGTGAAAGATTTGGAATGGTTTAGTAATATTTTCACAGTGTGGAAAGTGTTTTGTGACATTTCCTGCAATTTCTTCACAGAATTCTTCACAGAACTCTAGCCCAATGCTTGCCATTAATTTGATTTGAACTGATTTTATAATGAATTGATTTTAGAATGCTGTTTTACTTTACTGTTGTTAGCCACTCTGAGCCCGGCTTCGGAGGGCGGGATATAAATAGATTATTATTATTATTATTATTATTATTATTATTATTATTATTTTGTGTGGCATTCAAGGTAAATGACTTGGACAACTTACTATGCTCCTCCCCTCTCGCCACCAGCCTCTTTTGACAGGAGGTTATCCACAGCTCACACCAGAAGTTTCTGCCATGTTGTTTCCTAATTTCTTTTATGAAACACAAAAAACCCTCCGCTGGTTGAAGGAACAAGGAAGCAGAAGAGGTGTGACTCCAGCCGCAGAACTTTTCTCGTCTTTGACAGGAATGGGAGAAAGCACAATCACTCTCCAAAAAATACAGACAGTCTGCTTCAATTTCTCTACAAAGAATGTCAGAGCAAATAGCAGCTATAGCGCTATAAGTTGTATGTCTCTAAGGAATCTTACATGATACAAAGGCGCTCAGAGTTCCTTGGTTGGCATCACCCCCTCTGTTTTTTCCAGGCGCTGACTTATGCAAGTCACTGAGGGTTTCTCCACAACCAAAACCAAACATCAAAAATCCTGCTGAATCCACTTTTGAAGATTAAACCAGGTGTTGTCTTTGTAACCAGATTATTTTGGGTTCTGTGGCCAGAAAAGAGCAATGTGAAGTATGTGGTGCCAACTAGGGTTAGACATGGAGAAAGGCTCTGGTAGAGGAAAGGCCCCAGGTTTAATCTGTGGCAGATATTAATATTGCACAGTTTGAAGCAACTGGAAGCATTAAAATGGACTTCTTTTGAAACCCATGAAAATATTATTAAAATTTTACTGGCAGAACCATCCAAAAATATCCATACAATGTAGGCTGAGCATCTTAGAAATAAAAGATAACTTCAAAAATCCAAACTGTGTCTCTCTCCCATTACAGCCTGGTTTAACCTACCTGTAGCTCCAGGCTATTAAAGCACTTGGAGAGCCATTTACATGCATTGTTCTCCCTGTAACGTTCAGAGAGACTCTGAAACAGGCAACTCCCTTCACAATGGAGATTAGCAACTCAATTCCTTTATCACATGATCTAAGGTTACAACACTCACAATCATTTATTTAATCATAGCAAGAGCTCAGAGTCCTTAGAAAACCTACTTTTGGGAAACCCCAATGTTAGCAATACACATACACATTTAGCCATTTTCCATTTTAAACCATTAATAAACACACATATTTCATTTCTGTGTGAATTAAACCAATTATACTTAACAGAATCTGCAACCTTTCTGGGTAGGGATGGGAAGGACTCCTGTCTGAAACCCTGAAGAGACACAGCCAGTCAGTGAAGACAATTCTAAATTAAAATAAAAAAAAATCCTTCCAGTAGCACCTTAAAGACCAACTAAGTTAGTTCTTGGTATGAGCTTTCGTGTGCATGCACACTTCTTCAGATACACACGTGCATGCACACGAAAGCTCATACCAAGAACTAACTTAGTTGGTCTTTAAGGTGCTACTGGAAGGAATTTTTTTATTTTGACTATGGCAGACCAACACGGCTACCTATCTGTAATTCTAAATTAGACAGACTACTCGCCCACTCAGCATAAAGTTTCTTTCAGACTGTCACTATTTTGTGGGAGGAATTCAAGCGCATATCTGAAATTTAGGTTTATGCAGCTACAGTGGACAAAAATGGTCCGTCACCCTAGCACAACAAATCCCCTATTTATTTTTATTTATTTTTAATGGAATCTGTGGATTAAGGAACATGATGGTGAAGTACACTGAAAAGTATAGGGTGAAGAAATAATAAATAGGAAAGCGTATGAACACCACAGAAGCAAATCAGGCTGAATGCTCGATAAAGTCCGGCCACAGTCAAACCTCTGCATTAGCTTTGCGTAAGCAAATCAGTATGAGTGGTCAATAAACAGGCTTTCTGGGTGAGCCCCAAGGCAGCTTCGTATGCTCCAATGACTGTGTTAGGTGCAAAAAAGATTTCCAATCTCAGCGCAGGCTACTAAGGAAATGAGAAGCATGTCCTTGAGCAAGAAAGCTGATGGTGCAAGGCTGAGTTTAAAGGTAATGTATGTCTACTCAGAAGTAAGATCTGCTTAGTTCAGTGGAACTAATTCTCAGGTAAGTGGATGCAGAATCGCAACCTGAAATATGGCTCTCAGTTATCTTTGCTGCAGTTGTTTGCTTTTGCCATATTTTATGCTTATTGTTTTTTTGAAAAATATGATTATATTGATAGAAAGGTTTGCATATTTTAATGCTTTTATAAGCGTGAGCTTCTTTGAGCTCAGCACTGTTGTTGGAAAAGCGGGGTACAAATGTCAAATAAATAAATAAATCCCAAGGATGTAGTAGAATATTTCTCAGCTTTTTAACTAGGTGAGAGAATAACTTTAATGTGAACGGTTCAATTTCATGTTGGCTTTCTCCAAATATACCTTTGATCAGTACATGACCTGATAAAAGGTTTCCACTCTGTCACAGCAGCAGCTTCTGCAAGAAAAACCAGAAAAAATATCCAGCTAACAGTGTCTTTAGCTAAAGTAAACTTTGATTATAGAGACAACAGACTCTTGTTTGCTTGTGAGAAACTCCAAATTCAGCATCCGGGAAGCCTTTTCCTTGATAGGGTTGGGGTAGTTTTTGAGTCCCACTGAGGCCATCCCAGTCAAGAGATCACAGGCTCATAATATCACCTATTCAAACATACAGCAATGGGGTATCAATCTAAATCCCACCCCCTCACAAATCCCAGCTCATACAACTTTTTCAGCAAACAAGAAAGTTGGTTTGAGAAGCATTCTACACTAGTGCAAGAAAACGGCCATGGTTGAGATCACATGGCATAGTCTTCAAGGGTCTCCAAATCTGAGTAGAGAGGGGGTAGATGTGAGCACTATTACCACAATGCCCATGCAGTCACTTACACTCCTAGATGCCCAACCAAGACCCAAGGAGGTGGTGGTATACCAACAAGTCTTGAGAAATATAATACAGTATTTTCCAAATAAGCGTGCAGAATTAAGCCTGCACAAAGTGGCTGGTGCAGGCACCATTTTGTATGTGTGGATCGTACAGTCGTACCTTGGAAGTCGAATGGAAACCGTTCCAGAAGTCCGTTCGATTTCCAAAACATTCGGAAACCAAAGTGCAGCTTCCGATTGGCTGTTCCTGCAGCCAATCAGAAGCCCCACCAAACGTTCGGTTTCCAAAAATAGTTCACAAACTGGAACAGTCACTTCCGGGTTTGTGGTGTTTGGGAGCCAAAACGTTAGAGAACTAAGCTGTTTGAAAACAAGGTATGTCTGTACTAAGAACACAAACTGAGTCCTGCTGGATCAGAATTTTTGTTATGTTGTTGTTTAGTCGTTTAGTTGTGTCCGACTATTCGTGACCCCATGGACCAGAGCATGCCAGGCACTCCTGCCTTCCACTGCCTCCCGCAGTTTGGTCAAACTCATGATGGTAGCTTCAAGAACACTGTCCAACCATCTCGTCCTCTGTCGTCCCCTTCTCCTTGTGCCCTCCATCTTTCCCAACATCAGGGTCTTTTCCAGGGAGTCTTCTCTTCTCAGGAGGTGGCCAAAGCATTGGAGCCTCAGTTTCACGATCTGTCCTTCCAGTGAGCACTCAGGGCTGATTTCCTTAAGAATGGATAGGTTTGATCTTCTTGTAGTCCATGGGACTCTCAAGAGTCTCCTCCAGCACCATAATTCAAAAGCACCAATTCTTCAGCGATCAGCCTTCTTTATGGTCCAGCTCTCACTTCCATACATCACTACTGGGAAAACCATAGCTTTAACTATACAGACCTTTGTTGGCAAGGTGATGTCTCTGCTTTTTATTCTGCTGGATCAGAATAAGGCCTATCTAATCCAGCAGCCTGCATTTACACTGGCCAGCCAGCTGCTTATGGGAACGCTATAAACTGGACCTGAGTGCACCAACTCTCAGTTACTAAATGGGTAGGAAGCCCTATGTTCACAAAGCATGTGCCAGCCTAATTTTATAGGGGGAGGCAATGCTCTCCTTTGTAGTGCAAATAGAGGTATGCTTTTGCTGAATTGCACCACAACAGATGCTTCCCCATCCATGCTGTGGCCCTAATCCAGCCATCCAGAAGTTTTGGACTACAAACTCCATCATCTTTGACTATTGTACCCGGCCCACCTAAATCAAGGTGCAATAGTAGCTAAGGCCAGTCAAGTTGTTTTGGCACCTGAAGCAAAAAATAAATAAACGCCACCATTCCTTCTCCTTGGCAGCAAAAACATAACAACAACAACAATAATGGTAAATGAAGTAACTAATAATTTGCTATGGAAAGAGATAATGAATGTTGTAGGGTATGGAATGCCATGCTAGGGATCATTAGGAAACGGGCTGAAAACAAAACTGCAAATATCATAATGCCATTATACAAATGTATGGCACAACCGCACTTGGAATATGGTACAGTGGTACTTTGGGTTAAGAACTTAATTCGTTCCGGAGGTCCGTTCTTAACCTGAAACTGTTCTTAACCTGAGACACCACTTTAGCTAATGGGGCCTCCCGCTGCCACTGCAGCGCAATTTCTGTTCTCATCCTGAAGCAAAGTTCTTAACCTGAGGTACTATTTTTGGGTTAGCGGAGTCTGTAACCTCAAGCGTCTGTAACCCAAGGTACCACTGTATACAGTTCTGATTGCTGCACCTTGGAAAAGATGTGGAGCTGGAAAAGATGTAAGAATGGGGAAAGGTTACAAGAGTTGGGCATTTTATATTCTTGGGGTGTCTTCTGTTTGAAGGGGTCCTCTGCTAGAAGGGCTATTTGGCCCAAGTCGGGTTTAATGTATCCTAACAAGGGAATGTAGGTGCCTTGAAATAGCCCATCGACAGTTAGCATGTCGCCTGGTTGCAGAATTCCCCCACTGTGGTGAGATCTATTTATGCAACAGTCACTATTTCTAAATTTGCATCTTACCTATAAATTAGCATATGCAGATTTGTGCCACTTTTGTTCTCCGTTTCCAGCACTGGAGGCCCGGCACAAATCAAGATGGAGGTGGAGTCTGCTATGCCTGGCAGAGGGGAATAGCGATGACGGTGTCAAAGGCTCTCCCACCACCACCTCCCCACCACCCCACCCTGCCTCATCAGAGCAATCTTCTTTCTGATTGTTAATTATTCATTTCCTAATGAGATTTTTAGCACATTTCCCCTCCTTTCCCTGGTAATTAGAAAAATCCTCTTTCAGCGCTGCTGCTGTGGGTCCCCCCCCCCTCCTCTTGTAGGCCCCAGCAGGTTGGATTTTAAAACTAATCAAGGAGTCGAATCTCTAGCGCTGGTGTCAAGCCCCTTGTTTTCATTCCTGCTCTCGCTTTCCAGTCACCTAGAGAAGCTCATGCATCAAGTCGCAGAGCGATCCTCTTAATATTCTACACCTCTCTCGGCCGCTCTGCCTGCTGCCGCCTGAGACAGGTGGGAGCACCAGGCTGGTTTTACGGGAGACCACCAGCAGGAGTCGTCCACAGAGCTGGCTATTGCCGTCTCCATGAGTCCAGGGTGCTTTGAAACTGGAGCAAATGGCTCATGGCTTGCCTAGAAAGATGGCTTGCCTAAAAAGCAGAGCTCCACTTCCCTGCCACACTCCTTGTGTGACCTTGGGGCTCAGACAGACAAGTGCGTTAAGAGAGCACTCCAGTCCACTGCTCATTGACATCACTGGCATTTTCCCTCAGCAGTAAATCCCACTCTGTCCAATGGGACCTGCACCCAAGCACGGGTGCTGAGGACTGTAGCCGTAGAGCTGTGGTTACCTGACTTTCCCCTTCTATGGACCACTTGAAAATTACGGTGGGTCATAGCAGACTATGTAATGTTGTTGCTGTTTCTCTGCTTGTTGTAGCGCCGGATGCTTTTTAGTTGTATTTTTACAGACCACCTAAATCGGTGTTTCCCAAACTTGGGTCTCCAGCTGTTTTTAGACTACAATTCCCATCACCCCTGACCACTGGTCCTGCTAGTTAGGGATGATGGGAGTTGTAGTCAAGCTGGAGACCCAGGTTTGGGAAACACTGGCCTAAATGAAGCTCACGGGACCCTGCCTTAGAGTCTCATTACACCAAGAGTGAATTGTTCTCTGTTAATGCAGTTCTGGAGATGGCTGGGAGGAATGCTATGAGCCAAGATGGCTACGCTGTTCATGATTGGAAGCAGCAATGCTTCTGAATACCACTTGCTGAAAACTGCAACGGGAGAGATTGCTCTTGTGCTCATGTTGTGCTTGAGGGGTTCCTTACAGGTATTTGATTTGCCACTTTGAGACCAGGATACCTGACTAGAAGGGTCTTTGGCCTGATCCAATAGGTTCTTCTTATAGGTTCATCTGATCAGCCCCTCCTCTTGAAGTTATAGCCAGAATAAATGCCCTGGGTGCTACCACCGCTCTCATGCTTGTGGGCTGCCCCACTTCCAATGTTATATTTTTTAAAAAAGCATCAAAAGATGATCTGGGAGGGTCACGCAAATATGCTGCAGCTTTTCCCCCACGTGGCATCTAGAGAGGGAATTCACAAGGCAAATGGAAAGCATCGTTGTTTATTTTACAGTCAAGAGCAATAGCCCTACTGCCCTACAGAGCACAGCTCAAGGTCTTGCTAGACTACAGCTCTCGTCATGCCTGGCCACTAGCCATGCGGGCTGAGGGGTTGATGGAAGCTCTGGATTTCACCAAGCTGGCATTTCCTGCTATTGCCCATAATGAGCAGGAAGGAAGATGAATTCTGCATGCAGCGTCTGTGTACACTCTGCCCTCTGCTGCTGCAATAGGTTGATAATGGTCCCTGTGGTTATTTGCCTTTCAAGATATCTCTCTCTATATATATGTATATGTATATGTATATGTATATGTATATGTATATGTATATGTATATGTATATGTATATGTATATGTATATCCTGTAGAAGCTTAAAAGCTACATTTTTGCACAAAGGAAGTATCGCATTACAGGAAGGTGAATTTAAGTAAAATAAAAGGAACTATGTTCTAAATTTGAAACGAACAATTCATGCAGATTATTGAATGCCTATAATTTCATAGAATAATAGAATTAATTGTAGAGTCAGAAGGGACCTGAGGGTCATCTGGTCCAACCCCCTGCAATGCAGGGATCTCAGCTAAAGCATCCCCGGCAGATGGACACCCAACCTCTGCTTAGAAACCTCCAAGGAAGGAGAGTCCTCCTGGGGGAGACCGTTGCTGAGCAGCTGAACAGCTCTTACTGTCAGAAAGTTCTTCCTGGTGTTTAGTTGGGATTTCCTTTCTTGTAACTTGAAGCCATTGGTTCAAGTCCTACCTTCCAGAGCAGGAGACAACGAGATTGCTCCATCCTCCATGTGACAGCCTTTTAAATATTTGAAGGTGGCTCTCGTATCTTCTCTCGGTCTCCTCTTTTCAAGGTCTCTTTCTATTGGGTATCAGGCTCCATAAATTGTGGGGTGGAGATGAGATACTGCACGCCTGCAATGTGCTTTAACAGCCTGTCTTCAGCTCCACCTCTGCTTGCCCCATCCACCATCACAGTTTTAACTACAGCCAACTGCAATTCTTTCAGGCTGGCTGCACCAGGTTGCTGCCCAGCTCCATCCTACATACTACTAATGCCTATCTTTAAGAGGGGCAGTGGCAGACCAAGCTGATCGGGTGCCAGGGGCCCTGCATCCAGGGGTGGGGCCAGCAGCCCATGGGGGCAGGGCCAGCCACCCACAGGGTGGGACCAGCCTGGGCAGGACGCTCCATAAGGCCTCCAAGGAGTCTGCCTGCCTCCTCCCACTCAGAAGAAGAAGAAGAAGAAGAGGGGGGAGGAGTTTGGATTTGATATCCCGATTTACCACTACCCTAAGGAGTCTCTAAACAGCTAACATTCTCCTTTTCCCTTCCTCCCCCACAACAAACACTCTGTGAGGTGAGTGAGGCTGAGAGACTTCAGAGAAGTATGACTAGCCCAAGGTCACCCAGCAGCTGCATGTGGAGGAGCGGAGAAGCGAACCCGGTTCACCAGATTACGAATCTACCACTCTTAACAACTACACCACACTGGCTGCCTGCCATGCTACAGCTGAGGGGGAGGTGGCAGGCAGACCGTTTGGGGGCAGCGCAGAGCCTGTGTTTGCCCAAGCCACCATGTCACTCCCAGGAGAGACGCGTGGATCAGGTGCACTGCAGGCCCTGCGGTGAGTGCTGCCTGGCATTTTGTCACCCCCTGAATCATGACACCCGGGGCGGACCACCCCCACTGCACCCTCCATCCTCCGCCCCTGGAGAGGGGGTCCCCTCTTTTGCGATTAGATTAATAATTTTGTTCATTTAAAGTCATGGTCCTATTTTGCAGCCCTTTTTTTGCAGGCACCCCAGATTTGAAGATACATAGGTCACCTGTTCACATTCTTCCCCACTGTGGCGAGAGGGATTCTATTCCTATTTAAATCATAACAATGGTTTCTAATTGAACCTCTACATATAAGTTGGCATATGCATTTTTCATTTCATTTTGGCAGATCTGTGACCTCTTTCGTCCTGTTTTGTTTTGTTTTTTTGGCACTGCTTAAGCGGCTGCCCTGTTGAAGGGCTGGCTTTCGTGACCTCCTGAGAAACTTCCCAGGTCTGCTATTCTAGCAGGGCCCTTTGCTAAAGAGGCAATTGAGTTACAAGCGGCAGATATTGGGCAGGGGGGGGGGAACGCACTGCGGTAACTAGGTCCTGCATCCAAAATAAAAGGTTACAATGAGCCAAGAATGAATAAGAGTGAGGGTGGGGGGAATCTATCTTTGTAACCTGCTAAGTGGTCCAGATGTCCTGGAATAGTCAACGCTCACCTCTTTTCCGCCCTGTTCCCTGACTCAGGTTTGCAGGTGCTCCAAGCCCACGTTTTTATTACTAAAGCGCCTTGTTGCTTTTTTTTTTTTACTGGCAAGACCTCGCCTGAGCAAATTTAGATTCTGCGGCTTGCTGTATATTTATCATCATCACTGCAAAAGACATCCAGGGGTGACCAGGAACTCTGGAAGGCATTCAGAAAGTTACTAACAAACTTCAACGAGGCAGGGAAGGGAGAGAGATGCAGCTTGTTTTTCATTTTACTATTCAAAATGGCAGTCTTCTGGCTCCTAGGCCCAAGCAGACCTTCCTGGAGATGTGAGGGCTTACTGCTCTGAGACTGGCCACCTTCTGCTTTTAAGAAGGAGCTATGAAGGCCCCACCACAGTATTAGCCATATTCCTGGGCCTAACTACACCTTTCCCCCAAGCCCAGGTACAGTTTTCCAAACAGGTCTTCTCCACACAAGAGGGAAAAACTGATGAGCTTTCATTAATGGTTGAGAGGTGGGTCACTCACACTCCTTGGCCTGTGCTCTTTCCTTTATTTAATCAGATTAATCAATTTAAACCCTTTTCTAACCAAATAAAAAGGCATTCTCTCGTGAATTGGGCAACACCTTAAAAATGTTAACTATTTTTATTATTCATGCTTATTTTTTAAAAAATGGTAGCGATAGCAAGTACCACAAGGCACTGCCTGTCACTCTCACACAAGTAAGAGGGTGAGATAGAGATGGGTCATATCCGCACCAAGCACTTAAAACCCATTTAACTTGAAAGCATACAACTTCCTCCAAAGTTTCCTAAGGGTGCTGGGAATTGTAGCTCTATGAGGGGCAAATTACAGTTCTCATGATTCATTGGGCAAAGCCATGTACTTTAAATATGTGTTAAATGTGTTTTGCATGTATGGTAAGGACGCGGGTGGCGCTGTGGTCTAAACCACTGAGCTTCTTGGGCTTACCGATCAGAAGATCGGCGGTTCGAATCCCCACAAAAGCATGAGCTCCCTTTGCTCTGTCCCAGGCAACCTAGCAGTTCAAAAGCACACCAGTGCAGGTAGATAAATAGGTACCACCACCATGGTGGGAAGGTAAACAGCGTTTCCATGCACTCTGGCTTCTGTCACAGTGTTCTGTTGCACCAGAAGTGGTTTAGCCATGCTGGCCACATGACCCGGAAAGCTGTCTGTGGACAAATACTGGCTCCCTCGGCCTCAAAAGCGAGATGAGCACCGTAACCCCATAGTCGCCTTTGACTGGACTTAACCGTCCAGGGGTCCTGTACCTTACTTTACATTTACATGTATGGTGTGACCATGTGCATCAACACAAAGATAGTATTTCTTTTTTTGAAAAAACTATTGTTTTAATAATCTGCAAATTTATTCAGATTTAATTGATTATTCATCAGTTAACTGATCATTCATTTTGATAAGCCAGGTGACAGTCAGCTCTGCACAAATAGCCCACTCCTGTTTCTGGTTCACAAGCATCTGGGGTGAGGAGGAGTCCGTGCCCTCCTTTGCCACTTTATCGCCTAGGACGCAGAGATGCCAGCATGCACAAACCTCACCTAATCAGACTATTACAAGGAGTGGTTGCTTGCTTGCTCAGTCTTGGGACTCCAGCTGTTTTGCTGTGCTAAATGCTTTGCCTGCCCCGTCCTTCAAAAGTGAGGAACAGGAGGCATGTCGCTGTTTGGTTCAATGTCTTAGATTTCTCTTAGCCATGCCTTTGACCTCTCTTGTAACCACTGATCTTTCCAACCTGTAACTTGTATTATGTGCTGTTTTAATCTGGAAGCAAAAGCCTTTGGCAAAGCCCAGCTCATGAATTCCAGTTCTTTGTCTGCCAGGGAGAGCCATGATACCATGTTTTCAAAGCTCAACCCATCCAGCAACTATTGTTCAGTTTTCTCTAGCTGCTGCTAGGGAAAGGCTTTTAGTCAGACAGCAAATTTTCAAGTTTCCAGAACGCTGCAATGGAGAGGACAGGTCCAGGAGTATTGCACAGTTAAAAATCCCAACGTCTTCTTTGCGTTAATGCGTTCATTAAACAAAGTAGCGCTACCTCTCTAGTACTGCACAGAAGCAAACAGATTATTACACTCAGCATGCAAAATAATTATGTAGCGGGTGAATCAAACTGTGCCGACTTAAAAAAATTAGTCGACCTGGCGTGCAGATATGGCTGAGGCCCCAACGAGCACTAATCCATCCTAGTGGGCTCATGGCTCTCCAAAGAAAAAGAGGGAAGGAGACAACAAAGCTTTTCCAGGCAATGAAATAAAATAATTCTCCAGTGTTTCTGTCTTGCTTGGAGATATGTTCAGTGAAGTTGGCAAATTACATGTAAGGCTGACAGCACAGGATCCAGAGACCACACCTTGAGCCCTCCAAACAGTAGCAGGCAGTGGGCCAACACAGATGGGGCTTCATTGCTCTCCTGGCTTCCCAGCCACACAGATCGCTGCTGCTTACTGGGAGGGGAGCAATGCATGCGGTGGCAGAGGCAGTCCATCACTCCTGCCACACCACACGCCACATTGCACTGAGCTCGCCATGCCTCATGTAACGATCTCAGGCAGGCAAGCAAGCTCAGATAAGAATTACTGAGTCTCTGGTAGTTTTATGGTACATTTATTTACAGTGAACATCCAGAGAGCAGCTCTGGGCCTGCCACTTTTAGCTACAAGTTGGTCACTCTGAGTCTCCGCCCCTTTCGCAGCACGAAGGCCACCAAAGTCCAGTCCTTCCTCTCTTGTACTTCCATTGCATTTTGACCCTTTCAGCTCTTCTGGTTCGGGGAGGCGGTGGGTAAACTCCCTCTCCCTACTTTCAAACAAAGGGCCCTCTAAACGCTGCCTCCCTCCTGGTTGCATAGTGACCCCCTCAATGTCACCTATCCCCTCCCTCTGCCTGCGAGCTTTCCGAGTCCGCTGCTCTATCTGAGTCTGAGAACCCTTGATGAAGGGGGCCCAAACTAACCGACTCCTGCTCTGTCTGCATTCTCTTTTCTCCAGAGTCAGACTCTGGCTCCCTCTGTACTGGCATTCCTTCATCTCCAGAGCTGGACTCTTCCAAGGCATTCGATTCAGCCACGTTCCTGACAGCTCGCCACTCCTCTTCTCCTTCTCGGTAAATGACAGCGACCTGCAGTGTTGGGAAGCTGGGAGACCAATGGAACTCCCAGCAGCACTGCCCCACTGAAGAGTACAGCCTCTAACTATTAAATAACACAGAGGCAAGGGAACCTGCCACCCTGCAGGTGTTGCTGAACTACAGCTCCCGTCATCCTTGAACATTTGCCATGCTGGCTGAGGCTGATGAGCCAACAGTGTGACGCGGCAGCTAAAAAAGCCAATGCAATTCTGGGCTGCATCAATAGGAGTATAGCATCTAGATCAAGGGAAGTAATAGTGCCACTGTATTCTGCTCTGGTCAGACCACACCTGGAGTACTGTGTCCAGTTCTGGGCACCACAATTCAAGAAGGACACTGACAAACTGGAACGTGTCCAGAGGAGGGCAACCAAAATGGTCAAAGGCCTGGAAACGATGCCTTATGAGGAACGGCTAAGGGAGCTGGGCATGTTTAGCCTGGAGAAGAGGAGGTTAAGCGGTGATATGATAGCCATGTTCAAATATATAAAAGGATGTCACATAGAGGAGGGAGAAAGGTTGTTTTCTGCTGCTCCGGAGAAGCGGACACGGAGCAATGGATCCAAACTACAAGAAAGAAGATTCCACCTAAACATTAGGAAGAACTTCCTGACAGTAAGAGCTGTTCGACAGTGGAATTTGCTGCCAAGGAGTGTGGTGGAGTCTCCTACTTTGGAGGTCTTTAAGCAGAGGCTTGACAACCATATGTCAGGAGTGCTCTGATGGTGTTTCCTGCTTGGCAGGGGGTTGGACTCGATGGCCCTTGTGGTCTCTTCCAACTCTATGATTCTATGATTCTATGATTCTATGATTCTATGATGGGAGTTGGAGTCCAGTGCATAGCTGTCAACTTTCAGATTTGAAAATAAAGAATCAGCAGCCTTTAAAATAAGGGATCAGCAGCCTCACCTGTCCCGGGGACAATCTGTGGGATATCTAACAATCCGGGATAGCAGCAGGAAACCATGCTGGAATAAGGGAATTTCCTGCCAAAAAAAGGGGGAAGGTTGACGGCTATGGTCCAGTGACACTTGCACAGTAGCAGGTTCCCTTGCCTCTGTATTATTTAATAGTTCCAGGGTAACCAAACATTATTCAGACCTGTGCAGGGAGAAAGAGGATGGGAGAACAGGCTACAGTAGCATTGGGGGAAAGCCAGTGACCTAACTAGTATCTTAAAGTAATTTTATTTTTAAAAGAAAACCTCTTTCCAGGTCAGGAGCTGCCAATCCCAGCTCAATCATCCCAGTCTGCTGGGGGGGGGGGAGAGAAGGAAGGAGACAACAAAGGCTTTTCCACGCAGTGAAAGAAAATAATTCTCCAGTGTTTTTGTCTTGCTTGGAGATATGTTCAGTAAAGCAAACCACAAATGGGCGGGGAGCAGGGCAAAGGCATCCAAACCCATCCATGCACATTTTTCAACTTGAAAGCATGTCTCCAAAAGAAAAAAGAAAGGAAAAAATCTGAAGTCCCAGCGCACCATGAGGTTAAACGCCCTGTGATTCCAGCACGAAGTGGAACCGAGAAAGGCTTTTTAAATATAAAACCAGTAGCCGTAGGGTAAATTAAAGATGCTAATTTAATTTCATTAGATACACAGAGCGGCAAGTTGTGGGAGGCAGGAAATGCATTTGATGTATTTTAAAAGCTGCACTTGCGTACGTCCTATTTTTCACCATTTTCTGTAAGAAACCCCCCCCCCCCAGCTCTGGCTGTAAAAGATACTGACTTTGAGGAGCTAATGACTCTCATGAATTATTTTTGTTGATTTATACGCCCACTCTGACTTTAAACAACATTAATATATATAAAAAAGCAAATTCATTTCCTGAGTGGAAAGAGGGCTGCCTCGTTAACAGGGCCTGATATTCACTCGCCGTATTAATTGCTCACGATGTGGCAACCTATCCTTAGCCTCTTGCAACCGGTCGCCTTTCTACCACCTAACGAGCCGTATCAGCAACATTCACAGAAATTAGACCGGGGTAGGAGTTTTAAATGCTTCTAAAATCTGCTCTGAATGCATTACGAAAACTGTGTTGCTTTCGATGGAACCACAAGATGCTTAAATTATCCTAGGAAGTTTAAATGCTTTGGACCACATTAGGCCATTAGGCCACATAATTTAGTAATGTCTACACCAGGGGTTGGGGAAACTCAGGTCTAGGAGCCAATTGCAAGCCTTCAGGACTCACTTTCTCCTCAGGACACGCCTCTCACTAGCTTTGCTCCACCCCCTTCTTGGCTGCTTTCGCCTGTCTGCAGTGTGTGCTTGAGCTGCGATGATAATGCCTATTGCATTGTCGCTTTTGATCAAAATAGCACCCAATCCTCTTCCTATGATAAACATCAGTTCGCCTATAGGAGAAATAGGTCAACAGATAATGCCATAGCTACAGCTTTTCACCTTGCAGCGAGTCATCTGGAGAGACCAGGGAATTACGTTAGAATGTTGTTTATTGATTATAGCTCGGCTTTTAATACCATCCTTCCGGACATTCTTATCAAAAAGCTGATGGAACTAGACCTTTCTTCTACCATCTGTGACTGTATCAAAGACTTTCTGAGGGATCAGACACAAACAGTGAGGATTGGGCCTGTTACATCTACGTCCCTGAAGCTCAGCACTGGCATCCCACAGGGATGTGTGCTGAGTCCCTACCTGTACTCGTTGTATACATATGACTGTATTTCATCTGATCCATCCATTGTAATTATTAAGTTTGCAGATGATACTACCATAATGGGTCTAATTATAGGTGGAGATGAATCAGTGTACAGGGGGGAGGTTCAAAAAGTATCTACATGGTGCTTAGAGAATAACTTGCACCTAAATATTAGCAAGACAAAGGAGATGGTGTTCGACTTTCAGAGGAAGAGAAGGCCCGTTGTATATTGGGGGGGGGGTTGTGTGGAGAGAGTCTCTTCCTTTAAATTCCTGGAAGTTTACCTTAGTGAAGACCTCACTTGGAAAAACAATATCAGATGGTTAGGAAAGCCCAACAGAGACTCCACTTCCTCAGGGTCTTGCGAAAGAACAATGTTAAACACCAGTTGATGACCTCCTTCTACCTGTCCACAGTAGAAAGTGTCCTCTCATGTTGTATCACAGTGTGGTACATTGGCTTGACAGCCACGGATAGAAAGTCTTTACAGAGGGTGGTGAACACAGCACATGATATCATGGGCTGTCCCCTGAACCCGCTAGATGACATCACAAAGGATCGATACCTTAGGAGAATGAGAAATATTCTCAGGGATGATTCGCACCCCGGCCAGCACCTCTTTAATCTTCTACCCTCGGGCAGGAGATATAGAAGAATAATCAGTCGTACCAACAGGCTAAAAAACAGTTTCTATCCGTGGGCTGTTAGGCTGCTGAACAGAAAATAATATAGTGCAACTGACTTTTGGGGTTGGGTGTGTTGTGCAACAAGCACACAGAGTGCAATGAGATTGAGTGTTTGTGGGGGGGGAG